>NC_037334.1:110042032-110682743 GCF_002263795.3 Bos taurus | reverse complement strand
GCCCAAGAATCCAAGCATATTTCATAGTTAAGACAACGACCTTTCAAAACAATGGTCTTTTCAAAAAATGATGATAAGTGATGAGTATGCATATGCCTACGAATGAAATGGGACCCGTATCTCAAAGCACATAAAAATAAATATTCCCTCAACATAAATATAACACAATCAGCCCTTCATATGCATAGACTATCCAACTATGAAGTCATTCAAATATCGATGTAAAATATCGCAATAAATTTCCAAAGTTTAAAAGTGGTGACTATTGACTTTCACCTGCTGGCACTTGTTTTTATGTCATCTCCATTATATTAGCTATGACAATGAATCATGTGTTGTGCTAAGTCACTTACATTGTGTCCAACTCTTTGGGATCGTATGGACTAGGGCCCACCAGGCTCCTACCAGGATACTGGAGTGGGTTGCCATGCTCTCCTTCAGGAGATCTTCCTGCCCCAGGGATTGAACCCATATCTCCTATGTCTCCTGCATTGGCAGGTGGGTTCTTTACCATTAGCACCACCTGGGAAGGCCCAAGACACATGAACATCAGTGGATTTGGGGCCCATGGGGCATATACAGAACCATTCCTCAAAGGAAACTGATGACTTTAATATCTCAAACAAAACACGAGTGTATGTGTTCACAACATTCATGTAGCAAGGGTTTCTTTGATCTGAAAAGTGCCATCGACCGATGAAGGACTATGTGAAGAATACTTCAAAGTCTATTTGGCAAACACAGCCTAAGTTGGCTATATTTAGTACTCAAATGAATGAGAATGTCATGAGTAGCGGTGGTTTCAAATAAGTAGCATGTGAAGCTGTTTACACTTACTGTGATGCGCGGTATACCACATTCACAAATTTCAGTAGCGTTGGTGCCAAAACTATACATTTCTCAGTGGAAGCTTCTACATGGAGTGTTGGGGTCAGAGCTCTAACTCATACAGGCATACTTTTACTTTTAAAATGATCCTGCATGAGAATCAAACAAAACACTGGATTAACACCTAGACAGTGTTTGAGCTCTGTACCAAATGATTTGAAAGCTAGTACATGGAATGAGCTGATGAGGAAGACTACGAACGAGTCATCTTCAACTTGGCCAAACTGCTGATAGTCATACAAGTTAATGAAAAGTTAAGCCTGTTGTCATTAATTTGGTTTAAAAGAAATAGAATAGCAAAACAAATTAGTAAATCTTGTTTTCTTAATAAACACTATTATTTCTGCACAGCTTTGTTACTGGCATGAATACAATACCTTCAACAATAACTTGTCACAGTGAAACGGATTCACATTCTATATCTATTCACCTCTATAATTGATGCATAGCTGTTTGATACTATTGCTTAAATGAGTACAACTTATGTGACTTCACAAACTACAAACACTACTAACATAATAGGTATTAAAAAACCTTGAGCGACATGAGCGTTAAGACTTAGTAGAGTTGCGCTCACGAATAATGATACTATTATTCACTCCGGCCATGGTACTGGAATCTGTACATTAACACCCCTGCAAAGGAAACTGAAAGGGTAGAATAATAATAAAGGAACTTCATAACTATATTCCTACTGTAATCATTCAGCACTGTATGTTTTCTTTTAACCTAACTTTCATATTTGGTCTACTCTAACCTCTTCTGTGTTCACTTTATGCTATACTTATTGCTAACAGTAAAATTACCATAGGAGCTCTAATTAATTTTTTTTACTTGCAATACTAGTGATAGAACCGAAGGCCGATATGTGTATCTGCAGCAGTCGTAACCTCCTGAACAGACTGCAATAAAAAGGGTTTCCAGAATATCCTGACGATTTCCATCTACTAGGCTGTGGTGAGTTCAAGCAATACATGCTCCAGAGGACAGAAGACAAACAGGTTAGAAAGACTTGTACTGCACTAAGGGAGAAAGGGCATGTTGCTACTCAGCCCAGTACAAGTGTAGAAGTAACACCTCAGTAAGTCAACCTTTAAAGACTCGATAAATATGAGAACGACTGGTATGAAGAAACCTTCAGAAGTGCCTTCTCAGACCTCCCATCATAAGCACAAGCATAATAAAAACACTGAGTTTTCATGGTCTCACACAAAATTAGACTCACTTAGGACTTTGCTTTGAGATGAGTCAAACTACTCATTGTTAAAGAGAAGTGATCCTTTCTTCTCTGAAGATTTGTGAATCATTCAGTTGGGTGTGGTGAATAAAATACTTAAGGATCTAATACATAAAAATGCAATAGGCAAAGCACATAGATTTTTTGCTCCCTTTCTCAAAGGATGGAATATTTTGTATTTGCACTGATTTAATGTTTTGACTTCATGTACAATTACATACCGATTTTTTTAGTTGACATACAATAGGACTAAAAATATTAATACTAATAAATCATGTTGGTATGTGCGGTTGTCACATAGGATTCACAGGAGATTTACATTCACAGTTGTAAATGTAAAGGATTAATGCTATTTAGCTTCTTCATGAACCTACAACATGAATGAAGAGCTTTTCTCAAAATATTTCACTGAGGGAAATACAAGGATGATAGGCATAATACTATGCTTCAACTCACGGATTTCTAAGCATTGCTCACAATACAGATCTGATTTTCAACATCAGGGTTCTTTCAGTGTCCTTGAACAGCATTTGTTTTTCTGTATACAGAAGAAAAAAACTCATGAGTATCAAACTTGTTCACATAAAACAAGTGTATGAATTGTTACCTTCCTGACCCAGGGATCAAAACCACATCACTTCCATCTCTTGCACTGGTAGGCAGGTTATTTACCGACTGTGCCACCTGGAATCAATATACATTTCAAGAACCACTGCCATCAGCTTCTACTGTTCATGACCAAAGTAGGAGAAAGAACATTGGAAGAAGTATTCGTAAGTGTACTCATAAGAAGTACTCAAAAGTCAAGGAGCTGTTATACTGGGTACTCTAGTTATCACTGGGACAAGTCAGTTCCTCCAATGATGAGGGGTATAACTGAAAAATTATTACAAATGCATGGGATGTGATATCTACATGATAAATGTGTTCCTTTTATGCTATTGCTTCAGGTGTGCCTACTTCAGCATGAAGGACTGCACTTCAAGGAATGCCTGCTATTCCAGCTCAAGCAACAGATACTAAAGTGCAGATCATTGTCCTTTCTTGAAAATAATCAGCAGTTTGTCAACATATGTAACATGCCAGAGCAACCCTTTGGATGGAACTCTAAAAACAGGTTAGGCCCTCTTTTTTGCCAAGCCCTGCGATAAAATACAAATCCAAAAAAGAAAAATAGCATCGGTTTTCTCAGGACTTCCTCATCTTTTCTTTCTGGATGGCAGGAAGCAGACATTGAGGCCAGATGACTGCAGGATTTAATTGTGAACTAACATTGGGTGGGGTGGAAGCTCATCACTCTAGTAAGAATGTGGCTCAATTAAACTGACTTTCATTCACTTCATGTACATAGAGTTCTATAATCCTTCGTTAAGGAATTCAATAAGTTATACTTCCTTATACCTTCGCAATCTCTTGGTTTACACGAATGTCAATTTCTAGTCCAGCACTTATACAATGAGTGGTACAGGTAGTAACAGTGCATAAATGATGATGAGCAATGACAGGAAGTTTATTTATTCTCTGTTTCAATTCTTGATTTTTTATATAATTTTTTATAATATACTTACAGATGTGAATATTTTAGTGGCACGTATAAAGACACGTTGAGTAGTGCTATGGTAACTCAGTGTTGGCACAATAATTATCATGGCTATTATGTCTTTTTCATATATGCCTTTTGAGACTCTGTTCCATTATACATTATCATAAGATATTCAATACAGTTTCCTAAACTGTACAGTAGGTCCTTGTGGTTTCTTTCATATATAGTACTATGTATTTGTTAATAATTCAATCAAAAACTGGTATACAAATATTCATAGTGACATTATTCACAATAGCTCAAAGGCAGAACCCATTCAAGTGTCCATAGGTGGGTGATTGAATATGCAACACAGGGTACATTCAAAAGCTTGAACAGTATTCTACCATACAAAAGAAATTAAATGGTGCTGCCACTGTGCAACACATTACAGAAATTACTCCAAAACTAACACATGGAATAAATTCATAGTTCGATTCTAATTCATGCTATGTACCCAAAAGGTATGGGAAAAGGGGCTGAAAAAATGCATGCTTCTGCAGTCATAGTCACAACAGCATGATTCACACTGGCCAACAAACAGAAGCAATCTAAGTGTCCATGGCAGCCAACTCCATAAACTGTGGTAGACACGCAATGGAATATGATTCGGCCCTTCAAAGTTGGTAATTCTGACAACACTACAATGTGGACGAACTTTACGGTCATTATAGTAAGTGAAATAAACCAGACCAAAAAAGGACAAACATTCTGTGATTCCACTAGTATGAGATATCCAAACAAGTCAAATCCAAAGCCAGAAAAAGCTGAAAGTGATTCCCAGGGATCAAACAGAGTTCATGTTTCATGGACCCCAGTTTCCCTTGGGGAAACTGACTTCCCATGATATCGCAAAAACCAATTATACAGATAACTGGAAGCCATATCCAATCAAATGAATGTAGACATAATTTTACAGTTTACACCAACCTCATTCAAACTTATCAATAGACAAAAGGCAAAACTGTATCTATGATACCTCAGCTTTGATTAAAACTGTGTCTACAGTACCTCAGTTTTGTTTATCAAATTTAACAAAAAAAAAACTAAAGTCTATCCAAAAAGGATATAAAATATATATAACATGAACTTTAAAAAATTAGAAATTTAAACTGTGAAAAACCTTATTCACAAAACTTAAACACTAGCCACAGAAAAAATATATTTACAAAATACATATCTGATAAAGAAAGGATTGTACTCCAACTATACCAAAAAATCTAAAACAAACAATCTCATTAAAAATGTATAAATCTAAACACCAGGCCTATGAAAATATAAAGATAGTAGATAAGCATATCAAAAATACTCAAATTCACATATCATTAGGAAATTACAAACTAAAACAACACTGAAGTAACACTGCACACCTATTAGATCCAGTAAACTCAAAAAAGGGGAGGCAGGGCTTCTCTGGTGGCTCAGTGGTAAAGAATCTGCCTGACGATGCAAGACACTCTAGTTCGATCTCTTACCCAGGAAGATCCCACATGCCACAGAGAAACATAGCTGGATTTTTCCACAAACAAGGCTCACCTGTGACCTGAATACTACACGTCTAGCACTTAGTAAACAGCTTTGAAAAAGTGTCCAGACAAAAAGTATCACAATTATACACAACAGCTCTACTTGTAATAAAAACTTTCAAATATCAGGATGTCTTCAGTAGATGACTGTGTAAACAAATTGGGATACATCCAAAGTGAAGGGGAGCAAATGCTACCCCAAAATATACCACTTCAGCAGGAGAATTAGTTGGACCTAATTAACTTTTTTTTTTAAGAGGACACATGATCATCTCTGAAACCCAAGTTCAAGATGGCTCTTCTGTGAGTCACATGTACCAGAGAAATCTCATTTCAAAGGAATCCTCTGTATATACCAGATAGAAGGATGACAGACAGTCTTGTGAAACTTTTTTTTATCAATAGGGAAAGCTAAGACATAAATCTCTACAACAACCATACCCTTCCTTTTCTTTGGTTTTATTTTTTAATGTTTATTTGTTTTTTTATTTGGCTGCTCCAGATGGACCTTCGTTGAGGCAAGCCAGATATTTAGCTACAGCATGCAAACTCTTCGTTGTGGCATGGGAGATCTAGCTCTCGGATCAGGGAATGAACCGGGCCTCCTTCTTTGGGAGTGTCCAGTCTTAGCCACTGGACCACCAGGAAGCCCCTGTTTTGTGTTTAGATGAAGATGGTATCTAAGGTGATATCTTGGGCCACTTCAGTCACTGACTCAGTTTCCTGAGTTTCTCCAAATCACACACGAGGTACACATTATTAAACTGGTTTGCAAAACAAGTAAAGGTTGTTTACTACAATATTGTATGCTTACAAATATCTAAATGGTAAATGGCATATTATTTATTTTTAATTACTATGTGGTAAAAAAGAATGCAGGATTCATACATGTTACAACATGAATAAACATGAAAACCATCTTTAGTGGGGAAAAAAAAATCCATATAGAAAAGGCCACCCAGATCCCATATTCACCATGTCTGCTTTAAATCCATCAAGTTTGTTCAAATAACTGAAAATCTCAGTAACACTCTAAACAAAGAAAAAAGGATGAGGATGGGAAAAAAAAAGATATATTCATACACTTGAACAATTGCTAAAAGTGGAAGTGGGGCTGTGGATTATCTTATAATGTAGAAACCATATGATTTCCTGATGTTGGAGGTTATGTGCTGGTTCTGCAGGAGAAGGTACCCCTTTTGGATAAAATACATAAACTATTTTAGATGATGTGGCAAATGTGAGTACTTTTTCCCATAGCTAGGAGTTTTCCATACATTTGAAATTACTGGAAAGTAAATTATGTTTCAAAACAACCATGTCAATACCACAGAAGAAATTCAGAGTAGACAGGCATGAAACTTTCTTATACAGGCCAAGACTTACCCAGATGAAGTTCAAGGGAAGCTGTGATGCTCACTGCCCTTGAAGGAGTCCACATGGAATGAAGAACTACTGTGGGAAGTCTACTAGTAACCACCATGTCTTGGGTCCTCTGGATGACCTATTGCAGGAGAAACAGATTTAACAAATAAAATGTTTCACATAACTTCACAAAAAGTTGTTAGACTACATTCAGTAAATGTATCATACTGAATCATTTTGGATCAATTTACAATCATATAAAATACTATCATTTACAATCCCAATCAATATACAAAAATCACTTGCATTTCTATACACTAAAAACAATCAGAAACAAAAATTAAGAAAATCCCACTTATAATTGCATCCAAAAGAGTAAAACATCTAGCAACAAACTTAATCAAGGTCATAAAAGACCAGTAGTCAGAAAACTAGAAAGCACTGATAAAGAAACCAAAGAAAACACAAACAACCAGAAAACTATTCCACGCTCATGCACGGGAACAATGAGGAATTAAAATGTCCATTCCAACCAAAGTCATCAACAAATACACTGACTGCAATCACAAAATAATATTCAATGGCATGTTTCACAGAAATAGAAATATTCCTAATATTAGACTGCTAATATTGAACGGACCTTAAACGGACAAAAAGACTCTGAGAAAGAAGAACACAGCTGGAGGCATCTTCCTCTCCCACTTCAAACTACATCACGGACCTGTAGTAACCACCACAGTGAGGAACTGGCAGAAACACAAACACATGGACTCCAGGAAAGAATAGAGAGCCCAGAAATGAACCCACATGTACGTGGTCAGTTCATGAAAATCAAACCAGGAACGAGCAAAGAGGAAAGGACAGTCTTCTGAAGAAACAGTGACAGGAAAACTGGCCACCTACACTAAAGAACATCACTGGTCATCCTCTAGATAATCTAACAGAAATCTAACTAAAAACCCACCGTTTTGCACATGGAGCTCTTTCCCCCCTGAGTCCTCTGAGATGGACCTCCAGTCAGCCCTCAGCTGGACACAGGAAACGTCTACTTCGTCCTCATTTTTCCCTCTTGCAGCGCCTCCCTGCTGGTGGGCACTGAGGCAACCCTGCTCCTCTCAGCCTGGATGCAGCCCCGTTATCCAGAAGCCCGAGTCCTGGCGGTCCTGAGGAGACACAGCTCCCGCCAGTTGGTCACCGAGCCCAGTCTGAAGGCAAAGCGTCCTGCGCCCGCGGGTCAGAGTGGGTCTTGGCGCCCCCTACAGGCCGCCAGAGAAGAGCAGGCAGCCCCGCGCTCACAGACCTCAGAGGGCTCACCCAGAAACAGCTCTGCTGTGAGCACTCAGACTGGAAGCCCAAACTGAAATGGAGCAGAATAGCTCCATGACTTTCCTCAAAACATGGCTAGGCAACAATGAGAGCCTGGATGGAATGCAGCCATAAAAAGGAACCCATTTGAGTCACTTCTAATGAAGGGGATGAACCTAGAGCATATTAAACCGGAAAGTCAGTCAAAAGGAGAAAAACATGGAATCGAGAAGGATGGGTCTGACTAGTCTGTTCACATAGCTGCAATGGAGATGCAGACATAGAGAACAGACTTACAGACAACGGTGGGGAACAAGAGGGAGAGGGTGAGATGAATGGAGAGAGCAGCATGGATGCATGTACACCAACATTTGTAAATAGACAACCAGTGGGAATTTGCTGTATGACTCAGGGAACTCAAACTGGGGCTCAGTAATAACCTAGAGAGGTGGGAATGGGTGAGACGTGGGAGGAAGATTCAAGAGCAAAGGGACAAAGGTACACCTATGGTTAATTCATATTGATGTATGACAAATCAAACCAATATTGTAAAGCAATGATCAACCAACTAAACATAAATAACTGTTAAAAATAAAACATATGAAATGAACATAAACACAAACTGCAACAAGGCAATTCCATTTAAAAAACTATAAAAATTTTAGAAAACAACAAAAGATCTACATGACCTTTGGTCTGGTGATCGGTTCTAACATGACAAAAAAGCCAACTTACCGAATTATAAATATAAATTATTTAAAACATTGACTTTTATAATTTTATACATTTACTCTGTGGAGGACCTTACTCAAGAGAACCGAAAACAAACTGTTAAATGAACCACTGACCACCCACCCTTGCCAGGCAACCGAGAAAAGAAAACACTTGCTGGACTCATCTTACAACAGGAGGTCCTAGTAAGGAACAAGGAACTAACAAGCTACCACCAACCAGAATTCTGGAGAGGTCAAAAGGAGATGGGAGACTCCAGTTCAGAGGTCCTACCAACCTCCCAGGATCCTCCTCACTGGAATCCATCTCAGCTGAATGATGCGTGTGCCCCCAGGAAGGATCCCAATTCAGAATGACTGGCAAGATATGAACCAGAAACTAACCCAATGACTATAAAATCTGAGACTGTGAACCACATGGCAGAGCAGTTCTTTCCGTTTCCCTCACCCTCTTACCCTCTGCCCCAGCATCCCTTCCCAATAAAGCCTCTCACTTGGAATGGCACTCCTCTCCTCAGACAACTCATTTTGAAGTGTCAGACAAGAACCCACTCTCAAGCCCTGGAAGGGATCCCCCTTCTTTCATCAAAAGCAATATCCAGGAGAAAATATCTTCAAAACACTAGCTTGTAGAGAAGGAAATCGGAGAAGGCAATGGCAGCCCACTCCAGTACTATTGCCTGGAGAATCCCATGGACAGAGGAGCCTGAAAGGCTGCAACCCTGGGGTCGCTAAGAGTCAGACACGACTTCACTGAGTGACTTCACTTTCACTTTTCACTTTCATGCATTGGAGAAGGACATGGCAACCCACTCCAGTGTTCTTGCCTGGAGAATCCCAGGGACAGAGGAGCCTGGTAGGCTGCCATCTATGGGGTTGCACAGAGTTAGACATGACTGAAGCGACTTAGCAGCAGCAGAGAAGAAAATGGCACCATCTCCAGTATTCTGACCTCAGAAATCCCAGGAACAGAGGAGCTTGGTGGGCTACAGTCCAACAGCAGGGCATTTCTGAGGGGAGGAAACAGTCCCAGGAAAATTGAGGCGCTCACCAAAAGCCCCACAGCTTTTGATAGCACAGCCAGAACTGTGGCTGAGGATTCCCAGCTGCCAGGCCTCTTGATCCTGGCCTCTTTCACTAGATACATGTGTGGAAAACTAAAATCTAAAATATGCCCTGGTGGCTCCGTAGTAAAGAATCCACCTGCCAGTGCTGGAGATGCAGGTGGGATCCCTGCTATGGGAAGATCCCACATGCTACGGAGCCCATGTGCCACAACTGCCGAGCCTGTGCTCTAGATCCTGGAAGCCACAATGCCAAGCTCACATACTGCAACTTCTGAAGCCCGTGAGCCTGTGCCCCACAAGAGGAGCCACTGCAGTGAGAAGCCCGCACACCACTAGTTATGGCCCACGCTCACCACAACTAGAGAAAAGCCCACACACGAAGACACAACTCAGCCAACAATAAATAAAATCATTTTCCTTAAAAATGCATATTTGACAAAGAATCTGTACTCAAATTGTCCAAGAACGCTAGAGCAAACAATCCCATTCATAATTGGTAATGATTGAAATAGACACCCAGCCACTGAGGGTATACTGATAGTAAACTATCATACAAAACATACTCAAGATACTAGTGGCATGCACGCAGAGCCCCCTTTGGAAGACAGTCTGACAGTTTTTTTTTAGTAACCACATGGGACAAGCATTGAATTCTATACATGACATGTGGTGGAAGCCAGGTATCTTACCATTGGAATGGGAAGTTACAGATAAACAAAAGGAAAGGTTACAATATCCATGTCATGGTGGATCCGGTTGGAGACATCATTACAAATTACCTTTAACTGAATATGTTCAAAGGTAAACTGGAATACATGTATATATATATATATCCATGTATTGTCAGCTGAGCATATTTAGTTCCTACATGTATGTTTTAAATATCATTCTCTAATAAAAGGGAACAGGAAATGTCCCTGATGGCCCGGTGGTAAATGTCACGCGAGTGTATGTTCCTCAGTTCTTTGTCTCGTCACAACAAAGATTTGGAGTGACAGACATTAAAGCCCTTGGCACATCACAGCTCTCGGGTCTTGGACAAACTGTGTTATAGCTCTTAGGCAAATCAGTGTTACAGCTCTATTTTATTTAGAAGATAGCAGGAGAATCCATCCTCGAAGTGTGAGGGCATGCCAACCCAAAGACTAGGAAGAGAAGAGAGTGGAGAAGCACGCGGGGGAGGGAGAGAGAAAGAGTGCATGCATGCAGGAGAGAAAGAGAGTGAGAAAGCACTTTGGCTCCTCTTTTTATGTTTTTTCCTCCTCCTGGGCCTGCCCTATGCAAATTGGGCTTAGCCAGAAGTGCTGTTTGTTCTACCTGAAGTCTTCACTCTGGTCCTCGGACCTTCCTTTGACCTTCCTTTGTTCTATTTTCGTGGGCTTTTCCCTTCCTTGTCTTTTAGCCACCGCCATTTTGGACTCCTTTTCCCTATTCTACCTACCTAACATTCCCCCCTCAAGAGATAGGAGGCCCAATTCTTTGGGAATAGGGGCATAGAGGTCTTTCTGGCTACTTCCTGCTGAACCATGATGGCAAGGGATATTGGGCCTCCCCCTCTTGCTAGTCTCAAGCCTCAGAGTCCTTACAGTGGTGTCCATCTAAGGGTGTGTGATATTTCCCTGGTCGGCTGTAGTTTTATGTCTTTGTTGAACTGGCACTGCATGTTGTAGCTTGTTGACCTGGTGGCAGAGGCTTAGCCTCTGTGGTCTCAAAATTGAAGACTACTGCATCCCTGGCTCTTCTTTTTCCATCCAAGACAAAGCTGCTTCCAACAGTGTACCAGATTTCCTCAGGATTGGTCAGGGGATCTTCTGACAATCCCTCTCAGGGTTTTGTCCAGTGGTCCAAGGTTTCTAGACAAGAGTGAAAGGGGAGAGAGCCCTCGGGGGTAGGCAGGAGGGTGGCTGGGTTAAGAACCTCACAAGGGGATATAGTGAAGCCTGGATTTTCCATCAGCATGACTTGATATCTGAGCAGTCTTTGATCAGACATCCATAAATGGCCTCTCCCATTTAGGAGTTGTTTTACTTGGTGGGTGGTAAAAATAGTTAGATTGCCCCCAAAGGAGAGTTTTAAAGCATCTTCTATCATGATTGCAATAGCTGCAAGATTTCGAAGGCAGGGGGGGCAGTCTCGGGCAGTTTGATGGAGCCTCTTGGATAAGTAAGCTATAGGCTGGGGCTCAGATCCCAACCTTTGAATTAACACTTCCAAGGCTATTCCCTCTGTTTCATGGACATAAAGTTGGAATGCTTTTTCTGGGTCTGGCAACCTCAAGGCAGGTGCCTGAGTTAAGGCCTGTTTTAGTGTAGCCTCTGCCTTCTTTTGAGGAGTTCCCCACATCAGTGGGATTGAATCATCTCGTCCCTTTAAGCTTTCATATAAGGGCTGGGCAATTAAACCATAGTTGGGTGTCCAGATTCTACAGTATCCAGTTAGCCCCAGGAAAGCTCACAATTGTTTTCGAGTCATGGGGGAGGGCAACTTCAGGATTCCTTGTACCCAATCAGCAGACAGCCTCCTGGACCCATATGTAATCTGAACTCCCAGGCAAGTGACCTTTGTCTCGACCATCTGTGCCTTAGCACGAGAGACTTTATATCCCCTTTCTGCCAAGAAGTTTAGAACCTGAATTGAATGGTGTTGGATACTCTTCTCATCTGGAGAGCAGATTAGTAGGTCATCTACGTATTGTAATATTTTCCCATTAGGTCCCAGGTCCAGATCTAGGAAGTCCCGACTAAGGGCCTGTCCAAACAGGTGGGGGCTATCTCTGAACCCTGGAGGTAATACTGTCCAAGTCATGTTGGTGTTTTTCTCCTGGGGCCTCCCACTCAAAAGCAAAAATATATTGGGATTCTTTAGCCAGTGGTATGCAAAAAAATGCATCTTTGAGATCTAAGACTGTAAACCACTTGGCACTGGGTGGGATTTCTCCCAAGATTACATAGGGATTGGGTACTGTGGGATGGAGGGGGACTACAGCTTGATTTATGATCCGGAGATCTTGGACCATTAGCCAGGTTCCATCTTTTTTCTTTACTGAGAGGATTGGGGTGTTACATGGTGAACTGGTGGGGACCAATAGCCCACAAGCAAGGAATTTATTAAAGGCTGTAGTCCCTCCAAGCCTCTTTTGAGAGGATATTGTTTCTGGTTAGGAAACCGAGTGGGATCTCGGAGGACAATGATGACCAGTTCAGCTTGGTTGGCTTGTCCAGGAATCCCCTGGTCCCACACCTGGGGGTTAATTTTGTCTTCCCATAGTTTTTGGTCCCTCTCTATTGAAGGTGTAATGGGTTCTTCAGTAGTAACCAGGAGCTGTAGAACTCTAGGGGCTGAAAGACTTCCCATCACAAGGGTGGTCCCCAGTTTAGTGAGTATATCTCTTCCCAATAAGGGAGTAGGACACTCAGAGACCACCAGAAACTGGTGGGAAAATATTTGTCCATCCCAGCAACAAAGAAGTGCTCGGGTGAATCTTTTAGTAGTTACTTTTACTGTAGCACCCAAAATGGTACAGATTTGGGAGGAGAAGGCTCTGGAGTAGGAGATCAAGACAGATTAGGTAGCCCCTGTGTCAACCAAGAAATTCTCGGACCTACCTGCCACATCCAGTTGCACCCTTGGCTCCAGCCCCGTAATGGTTATCTGTGACAGGCAGGCTTCCTGGAGTGGGCCGCTTCAGTTCTCTTGAACCATCGTGAGGGTAGGCTTGGTGCTTGACCTTGAGGCTCTTGGGTCCTGAGGGCAGAGTGTCGCCCAATGTCCCAGTTGATGGCATTTGTGGCAAGCCTTTCTAGGAGACTTGTCACGGTTTGGACACTCTTTGGCCCAATGCCCCGCCTGTCTACAGATCAGGCATTTGTCTCGTGCCTTGTCCTTCAAGGACTCGGGGTTTGCCATAGGGCTTCTCTGGAGGGTGGACAGCACCTGGGCATGCCTTGTCTCTTTCTTTCTCTCCTTCTCCTGGGCCTTGGCCTCCTTCTCCTGTCCTCCATTATAAAAGGTATTGGTGGCTCTCTGGACTATCTCATCTAAAGAGGTAGCAGGGTCCTGCTGTTGTAACTTAATTCTGATATCTGATGCACATTGGGACAGGAATTTGTCCTTTAAAATCACCTGTCCCTCGTAAGAGTCTAAGTCCAGATTGGTAAACTTTTGGAGTGCCTCTTTTAGCCTTTCCAGAAAGGCAATGGGGTTCTCATTGGGCTCCTGAGTTATTGCTGAGACTGGGCACAGTCCCACAAGTAATAGGCTTTTTTGTTTTCATGAGTGGACTTCCTTAGGGGTAAGTCTTTCTGAAGCTTATCCTACCCAGAACTGTTGCAACCTGAGAGCCAGGCGTCCCCGGGTCAGGGTGCAGATCCCCAGGTAGGCTGAGGCGTGACAGCCTCCTAGAGATCGAATTCCCGGGCAGGTCGAGGCTTGAAGGCCTCCTGAGAATTGGGTCCCTGGGCAGGTCAAGGCGTGACGACCTCCTGGGACCCCTGGGACTAGTGGATCCCCGAACAGTTTGAGGCGTGACAACCTTTCAAGGACCAGATCCCTAGGCAGGTCAAGGCGTGATGACCTCCTGGGACCCCCGGACTGGAGTTTGGGCGTCCCCAAGGTCTCCAGCATAACCACTGCTGGGTAGAATTAAGGGGTTTGTAACTCATTGCTAGTTTGCCCACCATGGACGGGAATAGACATGATGTAAGCTCATCCTACCTAGTACTGTTGCAACCTGAGAGCCAGGCGTCCCCCGCTCAGGGTGCAGATCCCCAGGCAGGCTGAGGCATGACAGCCTCCTAGAGCTCGAATCCCTGGGCAGGTCGAGGCGTACGGCCTCCTGAGAATTGGGTCCCTGGGCAGGTCGAGGCGTGATGACCTCCTGGGACCCCTGGGACTAGCGGATTCCCGAGCAGGTTGAGGAGTGATGACTTCCTGGGACCCCCGGACTGGAGTTGGGCATCCCCAAGATCTCCAGTGTGACCAGTACTGGGTAGGATTAGGGGATCGGATATTATAGAGTATTTCCCTCCCAAGGCCAGCTATTTTCTGGTTGTCTCGCCAGAAGATTGTAGAGGCAACCTTGTGGGTCTGGATGGGGCTCAGGAAAAGAGCATGAAACAGGAGGGAAGGGGGCAGAGCACAACCTTTGAAAGAATGACATAGCACAAGGGTATAAGGTTAGACAACTAAAATCAATTGGGTCCAAGATGACAAGTCAAATTCAAGTAAACCTTAATCCCCAGTCTAGAAACCAACAAACACACCCAGAGGTGGCAGGACAGCTCCAAGGCACAGTCAATAGAGGGAGGAGTGGGTGGTTCCCCAAAGGTTGGGATGCCCCTCCCGCTCATTAGCATATGAATTCCACCCCTTCACAAAACCTAGCAGGCCTAATTCCGTGGCCCCAGCCCTTGCCCTCGACAATGGTTCACACCCTGAAGAGTGGCATCTCTCTGGATCCTAACAAATCCACCTCTTATCACTTGATCTCTCAATGAATTTTTGCAATGAGACATCAGAGCCTGAGTTTCATTAGTTCTGGCGGGGCTTGAGTCCCAGGAGAGAGCTGAAGGACAGGAGGAAAAAGCAGTGGGAAAACCATGCCAAGGAATCCCCTTCATAGCCCACTGGAAAATTTGCTAAATATCTGACCAGTACTCACAGTTTGCTTGGTCTGGTCCTTGGCACAGAGAAGAGAAAGGACAGAAGAACCCCCACCGGCTTCTGTAACAGCTACTGGGGCTCAGCAGATAGCGCCTTTGGGACATGCTGAGGAGTAGGCTCTCCAGAGTCCCTAATTATGGCCCCTGCCACCCGCCTGTTCGCGGGAGATTCAAGGAAACAAGAAATGAGAAATTGTAAACATCCCTCCAGCTTTAGGAGCGAGGACCGCTTACCTTAACCGGAGGTCTTCTGGAATCTGAGACTGGGCCACATGAGCTTTCTGCTGAGTTCGTTTTTCGCTGTCCCATGATGGGCCTTCCCCTGCACTGGGTTTCTTCACCTTCCGCCTCTAGTGTGGGAGCTTTGCTGAGTTGGGCTCCTGCTCTGCTTGGCCTCTTCCATGCGGAGGTTGTTTCAGCCTGGTTAAACCTGAGTCACGGCACCATAGATGTCACGCAAGTGTATGTTCCTCGGTTCTTTGTCTCATCAAAACAAAGATTTGGAGCGACAGACATTAAAGCCCTCAACACATCACAGCTCTCGGGTCTTGGACAAACCATGTTATAGCTCTTAGGCAATTCAGTGTTACAGCTCTATTTTATTTAGAAGATAGCAGGAGAATCCATCCTCGAAGCGTGAGGGCATGTCAACCCAAAGACTCAAAGAGAAGAGAGTGGAGAAGCGCACGGGGGAGGGAGGGAGGGAGGGAGCGAGGGGGGAGGGAGGGAGCGAGGGGGAGGGAGGGAGGGGGGAGGGAGGGAGGGAGGGAGCGAGGGAGGGAGCAAGCGAGCGAGGAGCATATGCACACGGGGGAGAGAGTGAGAAAGCACTTTGGCTCCTCCTTTTATACGTTTTTTTCTCCACCTGGGCCTGGCCCTATGCAAATTGGGCTTAGCCAGGAGTGCTGTTTGTTCTACCTGAAGTCTTCACTCTGGTCCTCGGACCTTCCTTTGACCTTCCTTTGTTCTATTTTCGTGGGCTTTTCCCTTCCTTGTCTTTTAGCCACCACATTTTGGACTCCTTTTCCCTATTCTACCTACCTAACAGTAAAGAATCTGCCTACCAATGCAGAGAACACGGGTTCATTCCCTGGTCCTAGAAGATTCCACATGCCCAGGGGCAACTAAGCCCCTGAACAACTATTGAAGTTTGCGTGCTCCAGAGCCCAAGTTCTGCAACCAGAGAAAGCACTGCAATGAGAAGCCATGGCACGGCCACTAGAGGGCAGCCTCTGCTCACTACACCTAGACAAACTAGCAATACAGACCCAGCACAGTCAAAAGTAATTCACGGCCACTAGAGGGCAGCCTCCGCTCACTACAACTAGACAGATTAGCAATAAAGACCCAGCACAGTCAAAAATACTTTAATGTTAAAAAAAGAAAGAAAGAAAAGTTCTTTGAAGAAATGACTGAGACTAGGGGTGAGACTGTAAATATATGAGCCAGGGTAATCTTAAATTATGAGAAAGTAAAGAAAGTAAAGACAACTATCAAGCTGTCAAAACTGATAAAAATGAATGATTACACAGTTTTATCTGTACATACTAGCAAATAACAATCTGAAAAGGAATTTTTAAAAAATTCCCTTTCAATAATGTCAACATGAATAAAATATTTTGCCATGGACGTAATGAGGATGACAAGACTGGCACACTAGAAATTATACACGATTGCTGAAAAATACCCTAAATACATGTACAGATATTCCACAACGATGGAAAGACTTAAGTTGGCAATGCCATGGAATGCATCTTCGATCTGAAATCAAGATTCATTATGAATTACAAAAGGCTGAAAGGTTGTTGCTGAACTACAAAAGATGCCAGGATTCTTGGCCTCCAGAGGAGAAGAGTGCAATCCAGGGCCAGTGACAAAGCTTGATCACTCAGAGTTTTGTGTTATAAAATTTTATTAAACTATAAAAGAGATAGAGAAAGCTGCTGACATAGACATCAGAAGGGAGAAGAAAGAGTACCCCCTGCTAGTCTTTAGCCAGATGTTATACAGCCACTAGCAGTCTGCTAATTAAAGAAAAACAATGTCTCAGAGGGGCACCAGGCCCCTCACCCGCAACATGCATTGAGATAACATTGGCAGCAGGTGAGTCATCCGGGCCATAAAATGATTGACATGAATCTTGAAGAAAGGCAGATTTCCAAGCAAACATATAGTTTCATTAACATAGATTAGGAGAACAAGGTATGAGTAAAACATACTGGTTTAGTTGGTTCTGAGCTTTTAGGGGGAACCAACCTGAAGACAGAGTCTTGGGTAAATACATAGTACATTAACATAGCTTAAGACAAACATTTCCATAAGAAAAGTGCACTGCTTAGCTCAAGGTTTGACAAAAGTTAAATTCAGGTGGAGCCAGGAGTCGTCATGGCAACACAGAATTTTCAGAGAAACCTCCTTTTAAATTTGTATCAAGATGGAGAAAAATTGCAACACTAGTTTCTTTCCTCCTGCCTCTTAAGAGAGAGACTAAAAAAACGTCTGACACTTGCAGCCTATTTTCTCTGTCTGGAGACCCCTGGGCTTCCTGCCTGTTACCCTCTCCCGGCCTTTAGGAAGCAATACACAAGCTGACCCTAACGTACACGTGGAATGACAAGTCACTCCAAGGAGCCAAAACAATCACATGAGTCTGCAGTTCAAACATCCTCTGGTATGCTGTGCTAAGTCGCTTCAGTCACGTCTGACTGTCAGAGCCCGCCAGGCTCCTCTGTCCATGGGAATTTTCCAGGCAAGAATACTGGAGTGGGTTGCCGTGTCCTCCTCCAGGGGATCTTCCCAATCCAGGGATCGAATTCCTGCATTGGCAGATAGACTCTTTACCACTAGCACCACCTGGGGCAAAAGTGCCTAAATGGAGATCAGGGAAACCCAGTTAGTAGAAGGGACTCAGACACAAGGAAGTGAGGGAAGGAGATTCTTAGCCACATTCAGAGAAGCCCCACCGGTAGTTCTGCAGGTGGAAGAGGAGGAGGAAGCAGGCTGGAGCTGTGTAGAAGATGAAAGAGGGAACTAAAGCAGGGGCCCCCAACCTCTAGGATCTAATGCCTGATGATCTGAGGTGGAGCTGATCAAATAATAGAAATAAGTGTTCGGTCACTCAGCCATGTCCAACCCTTTGTGACCCTATGGACCGTAGCCCACAAGACTCCTCAGTCCATTGAATTCTTCAGGCAAGAATACTGGAGTGGGCTGTCATTTCCTTCTCCAGGAGATCTTCCCCACCCAGGGATTGAACCCGGGTCTCCTGCACTGCAGGTAGACTACCAACTGAGCCACCAGGGAACAGAAAGAGTGCACAATAAGTGGACTGCACTTGAAACATCCCAAAACCTTCCCTCACCCCTGTCTGTCAAAAATTTGTCTTCCAAAAAAACTCCCAAGGTCAAGGAGGGAACTTCAAGTGTACTCAGCTGTCCCAGGTTGCTGGCTTAGGGAGAGGCTGAAGCAGGGGTGTCCCAAGAGGTAGACCCTCCCTTGTGTGGGGTCCTCAACAGACCTCCGATGGCCTTGGTGATGACTGGAGAGACTTGTTTCATTTTTTTTTAATATCCTTGTGGGATAAACTTAAAACTTAGCAATTGTTACAGCCTTCCTAAGAAAAAGTTTTCTTTCTTTACTGATCCATGAAGTACCAACTATGATGATCACTGTTCTAATATACCTCATAGTGTTGCTGACACTATGGATATAATTGTATGAAATTGAACTTGTTCAATAAAAATTATGAAGCATCTGCCCTGTGGCCAGCACTTTCCAAGGGTTGGGGAGGAAATTAAATACTCCATAAGATGCACAGCTGGTAGGCACAGTCTTTAAAAAAGCCTTTTACATTTCCACCAATAGTTTATTCTCAATGTCAACACTTGCCAATCAATGACCATGCTGGGTAGGAAGCTCATTAAAAACCCAGGAGCCAGGGTTCCTGGAAGGATCTCCCATTCTCCCTTAGACAGTCCTCCACCCTCAGTGTCCTCATCTGTAGAATCATGGACAACTGACTATAATTCATTCCTGGAACCCAAGCCTATTGAGACGGATGGGAAATATTACTCCAAGGCCTGGACGATAGACCAGAGTTAAAGAAAAATATGTCATTGGTGCTTTTCAGTCAAACAGATAAATACAATGAAGGAAGGATTCCCTGGCCCAAAGGGATTTGCCTAGGGGTCTAGTCTGGAAAGTTCTTACACATCAGGAGATGGCTCCGAGCTGGATTTCCACAAACAAGAACATCCATGCAAAGGACAAGCCTGCAGAGCTCTGTGCCCATCAGCCACAGGAAGAGACTGCCTCCCTACAGCCAGCAGCATTTACAAGTGACCTCCTAAAGCCTTCACCAAACTACAGGGGCACCTCTGGGCTTTCTGTTTCCCTCACTTTTCTGACTCTTTTCTTAAAAAAAAACAAAAACAAACAAACAAACAAACAAAAAACCTGCACATTTCTCCATAGAATGCCACAGTGGAAGGAAAATAGACCTTCAATTTTTAGACCTCAATTTGCAAAAAAAAAATTGGAGCTTTTTTTTTTTTTAATTAAAGCACCACATAATTTTAAAAAATTTACACATTCTATTTATTCAGTTCTAAAACACCACACTTTTTATTGCACAGGGTCCCCATGGAAAGGCCCCCTCTCAGCAGGACAGCCACAGATTCCACCATGAAAGGGCAGCAAGGTGCCCTCCTCCCTTCTTTTCTGCCTGGGTGGCCACCAGGTGTTTAAATCCATGCACCCTACTAAGTTGCTAGGGTGCAATTCATGGACCCTTCCCTTCCCCATCCCAGCAGGTGGTCAAGGGCCCACTGGGCCGCAAACTGCCGGTAGCAGGGCTGGGCCAGTCGGCCAGAGTAAGGGTTGTGGAGTCCCAGCAGGTGAAATCACCAGGCAGGATAAATCCCTTGGACTTCCTGGGGACCTCGCTGCAGGCACTAGGCTGCTTTGGAAAACCATGCGGATCTGAGCTTTATGCAAAGGGGTAAAGTGGTAAAGGCCTTGACCCCAGTGGTGAGGCCTTTCTGCAACTGCCAGGTAAGGGGGCTCTGAGACTGTGCCAACAGAGAGGGGGGAATACGTGGTTCCCTGCTCCACCCTGTGCCACAGAGCCCCAGTTCCTTTACCTGTGGTCCGCACCTCTCTGCTCCACTCACTGGATGCCTATTGATGGGGACCCAGGAGCCCACGAAATGGGCATTCCCAGGCGCAATGGTGACCCCTGAGACCTGGGACCCACAGCCTAGGAGCTCAGAGGAGGTGCGCTGCTGGGGTCCAGCCCCGGTGGATCCAGGGAACTCGAAGCGGGGACAGCGTCAGTGAGGATCAGGAAATAATTGCTTAATTAAACGTTAATTAAGGATATAAAGAGTGGTTAAATAAGGATAGTTCAGTGAGGAAATTCAGTGGAGAAAAGAGGCTGAAATAAGGATAGCTCAGTGAGGAAATTCAGTAGAGAAAAGAGGCTGAATAATTCAGCCAGAAGGTGAGAGAAAGAAGAACATGGGGAGACCAAGCTTCGGTGAACAAGGCCCGAACTTTATTTTCCAAAGTAGTTTTTATACCTTAAGTTATGCATAGAGGGTAATGGGGGAAGGGGTAGAGTCATGCAGTAAGCCAGGCTTTCTTCCTGCAAACTTATCATATGCAAAAGTTTAGGTGATTTGCATCATCTTTTGGCCCAGAGGCCTGTTAACATTTTAAGACCCTTTCTTCAGAAAACTTATTTTTTTCTAAAGGTGATTAGTCAGGCACCACCCTCCAAAAGCATTAAAGTTGCATTCCTAAAGGGCAAAGGTGTGGTGGGATACAACAAGAAAAAGAATTAACTCAAGGGTCCAAGGTTACAAACATTAAAGCTACTACTTACACCAATTATATTAATCAATACACTGCCAGGGACACAGCAGGTAAGGGATATGGAGACTTAGCAGCAAACATTGGCCCAACAAGTGAAAAACCCTTCACCAATACAATTTCTAATCAATCTTTTAACTGCTCAAAGGAATCTGTATTTAGACAGTTTAGAACATCTCATGCCTCTCACAGTTGGGAGGCTCAGAGCGGTCACATGTGGCTGGAAAAACCTATTCAGGCAGGCTAGAGGACTTCCAAAGGAGTTTGCAGGTTGAAACACTATCACACCCAGGAACTTAAACTGGAGCTGTAAGTTAACTCTTTTTTCAGAGAGAGGTAGTGGGGGACAACCCCCCATAAAGTCAGAGGTGTAGGTGAGAGCACAAAACAGAAAGTAGGCAGACTCTGGTTTTGGGGGTAGATGCTTGAGAATTTCCAGGGGGACTCTTGAGGCTCGATCCTGCCTTTGCGTATGCCAAGCCTCCTTCTTCATGACCTTTGCCACGGGCGGAGTTCCTCACGCTGGCTCCCGGCAGTGATAGAATTCCAGTTGAGCTATTCCAGATCCTGAAAGATGATGCTGTGAAAGTGCTGCACTCAATATGCAATATGCCGGGGATGGCTCCTGGCAGAGCGCTCTGCCCCCAAGGCGGGCCAGGTGTGCTCCGCCCATATGCCCATTTCCAGGAGAAGCCCGCGAGCCTCACTATTGAAATCCAGGTGAAATCCATCCAGGAGCAAATCCACCTCACCAAGACAACCCAAGCTTTTTATCAGCTGTGAAGTGAAGTCGTTCAGTCGTGTCTAACTCTTTGTGACCCCATGGTCACGTGTAGCCTACCAGGCGCCTCCGTCCATGAAATTTTCCAGGCAAGAGTACTGGAGTGGGTTGCCATTTCCTTCTCCAGGGGATCTGCCCAACCCAGGGATCGAACCTGGGTCTCCCACACTGCAGGCAGACGCTTTACCATCTGAGCCACCAGGGAAGCCCCACGCGCTAGGTACCTGAAAAGGGGGAGGCGAGCAAGCAGTACGGCGCACCCCATGGGCCACCACCCCTAGGTCAACCACCACCGCGTCTCCGCCCGCTGCTGCCCGCGGGCCTCGGCGCCGCTGGCCCGTGACGCTTGGGGACCCGGCCGTGCGCTGGTCGACCACCGCCCGGAGGTCCCCGCCGAGGCCAGAGGACCACCCCCACGTCCCCCCGAAATGGGGCAGACCGCTCCCCCACCACCTGGTGGCCACCCAGGCAGAAAAGAAGGGAGGAGGGCACCTTGCTGCCCTTTCACGGTGGAATCTGTGGCTGTCCTGCTGAGAGGGGGGCCTTTCCATGGGGACCCTGTGCAATAAGTGTGGTGTTTTAGAACTGAATAAATAGAACATGTAAAAATTTTTAATTAAATTTTTAATTTAAAAAAAAGCTCCACCCGTACGACCACACCCCCCACCCCCGACCTCTCCCCTCAACCACCTGGGTCCCCTACGCGTGCCCCAGGCACCCTTCTCCCCCGACCACCAAGGGCAGAGGGAAGGGGCTCTGAAAGGAAGCGTGGTGCCAAGCGGGCAAGGGACACAACAGAGGTAAGGAGGCGAGAGGGCGAGAGAACCAGACAAGACAGCCGCGGCACGCGTGGGGAAGCAGGGTTGGGAGCAAGCCCCGAGGCTCGGAGGGCGTGGGGAGGCGCCTGGCGACCGCGCGGCAGGCCCAGAGCAGACCAGTCTAGGGCCAGCGGCAGGAGGCGACGGGCAAGCAAGCGGCCCCGCCGCAGGGAGCCGCCACCCATCACGCCGCACAGCCCGCGAGATGCGACCGGAGGATCCGCGCCATGAGGTCCACAGCCGGGAGGAAGGCAGTCGTGGCCGGCGCCACGGGCAAAGGCGCGTGGGGTGGGGCGGGGGCGCGCTGAGCACCCCCTCCCCTGCCCCAAACCCTCAGACCCAACCTCGAAGGAACGTGGCAGGGAAGTCGGGCGGAAGAGGGACACCGGAGACGACGCGACCGGGCGCGGGGCAAGGGTGGCGTCCGGCCGGGGATGGAGGCGCGGAGGGGTGGGTGGGAAGGCAAGGAGAGCCGCCTTTCCCACCCGACCCCTACTCTGCACACTGACCCCACCTTCTCACGCGGCCCCTCATCCCCTACCACCGGAAAGGCCACTGGGCCGACCGCCCGCCGGGGGCGCGCCGTCTTCCAGGCGTCTTTCCCTCCCTACCTTCCCATCGCGCGCCGCACGGTTGGAGGAGAGGCGAGGCCATCGGCAGAGCGCATGTGCAGCACGGCCGGTATGATGAGGGTATAGGAAATGAGAACCACTGAGAGGGAATATGTGAAATTAATCCCAGCAATAACAATCATGGTGCATTCTTTAATGTGGACCCCTCCACAGGCAATCTTGATAAGAGAAGGGTCAGCACAATAGAAGTGGTTGATTTCAAAGTTTCCACAGAAGTACAGGCCATATGTCCACAGTGTGCAGATTAGGCTAACAGAGAACCCATAAATGTATGTCACAGAGATGAGACGAGCACAGACAGTCCTGGACATTTTACTGCCATAAAGCAGAGGGCTGCAGATGGCCATGTAGTGATCAAAGGCCACCACAGCCAAGATATATACTTTCACGTGGA
The DNA here is from genome assembly GCF_002263795.3 of Bos taurus. Classification (NCBI taxonomy): domain Eukaryota; kingdom Metazoa; phylum Chordata; class Mammalia; order Artiodactyla; family Bovidae; genus Bos; species Bos taurus. The sequence continues at coordinate 110,658,886 of NC_037334.1, read as the reverse complement.
CAAGGGCTCTGAAGAAGTAACACTGCACCAAACACCCCACGTAGGAAATGGTTTTTGTCTGATAGTAAGTTTTCCAGCATCTTCAGAGTGACATTGGAAGAGAACCACACATCCACAAAAGACAAATGACTCAAGAAAAAGTACATGGAACTCTGAAGCTGGAGGCTGATGCTGATCAAAATAATCATACCAATGTTCCCTATCAGACTGATCATGTAAACTATTAGAAACACCACAATAAAGAGACCTTGAAGCTCATGATGACTGGTCAACCCCAGAAGAACAAATTCTGTCACATCTGTGAAATTTGGCGTTGCCTTCAATTAGACCCAGTCTGCAGTGCCTATGGACAAATTAAAAGAAACAAATGGATTTATTTTATTCTTAAAAATTTTGAGTCATGTTTATCAGTTTTCTATTTCAAATAATACAAAAATCAACATAGACTTTGCACAAAGTTTAATATGAGTATATAATCACACTTATTTCCTTTAATAGGACTTATAGGTAATTATTACAATATTTATTAGTTTCTTAACTTTAAAACGGACAATTACATTCATATACTACTAGTATTAGACACTTATTTTTGCTAAATTATTTCAATGATGCTAACATCATAGAGTGCTAACAGAAGTAAAGCTAGACTGAGAGTCATCAGAGAATGACCAAATCCATTTCAACATATTGCCTTATAGGAAATGACTTGAGACTCATAAATGTAAATATTCAATAAGGTCAGACAACCACTTTGTGCTGACCAGGGAAGTAATAAGAGTGAATCATTGAAATGCCATTGAATACTATTTTTGTGTATGATGGTTGCCTCTCATTGTCTATATTAATACAAATGCACATGTAATATTAACTTACTCATTTCCCTATGACTTGGAAGATATCCTTTTTTTAAAAAATGTATTTGTTCGTTTATTTTTGGCTGTGCTTGGCTCCTCTTGGTTGGGTGTGTGGGCTTCTCACTGCAGTGGCTTCTCCTGTTGTGGAGCACTGACTCTAGGTGAGCAGGCTTCAATGGTCGTGGCTCACAGGTTCTAGAGCGCAGGCTCAGTAGTTGTGGCTCTCAGGCTTAGTTGCTCCATGGCGTGTGAAATCTTCCTCCAACCAGGGATTGAACTTATGTCCCCTACATTGGTAGGCATATTCTTATCCACTGAGCCACCAGGGAAGTCCAGAAGATATCTTCTTATCCATGCAATTTTACAGGATGATTGTCTTAAACCTTGGTCTTACAATCTAGTCATTGACATACTTTTCTACACTATGCCAGCATATGATATAAAAAACTTTCAACTTATGAAAACCCTAGTCATGTTTTATTTTATTTAGCTATATATTTCACTTGCTTGATTACTGCTGCTTGCAGGATGAGGTAAGTGGTATTTAACAACACAGACTGTATCAGTTTAACAGTTATCTCAGAAAAGTAAACTGCAAGTGGTTCAATCACCATATCAAAATTATATCAATAAATTATATATACATATAAAATAAAACTCAGGTGCCATGCTTTTAAAATTATTGTCTTATTTCAGATTCTACTGCTTTTCAGCAACAATCCATTATATGTATAATTATTTATTTTCAAATGCAATGTCACTGCAATTAAAATGTCCACAAGGAATGTTTTCTCTGTTTAATACACTTCCCCAGATAAGTCTTCTGAGAAGTAAACTGCTCTGAGTACTTAGGGATGCATCTGTAGGATTAACATCATCTCAGGAATTTAAGATCCCCATAATAATATTGCTCAAAGGGAATATTATGACATAAAATGGGCTGTAGATATAATTGCTTATAATAATTCATTTACAAACATCAAAACCAATGTTATGTCAAATATATTTGCTATATTATATTCACTATTGATTACATTATATCTAGAAGTAGTCTAAGTTTTGTAATATGAAATTGAACAAGCTACACGAGAGTTTGGTTTGCATCCTAATTGATTCTTTTTGAAAAGGAGTGAATGAAAAGTACAGAAATGAGACAATTTAGGGAATGGAACTACTGTGAGATGAAAACGGAGCATGCTGATAAACACAGAAATAAGAAGAGGCAGAATGCACACAGAGTGGTCAAAGATCTCTTTGAGGACGTGATTTTTCAGTTACAGGCAAGTAGTCAGTTATGTAAAAATATTGAGGAAAAAGAAAATGAAAATACAAAAAGTTAGAAGAGGAACTATTTTAAAAAGTGTATAAACTCTATGATTGTATCATGGCTCCTTCCAACTAGTAGCAACTCACAATTTGGAAGTTGATTAATCTATGTAAATGCTCTTCCTACCCCTGAAATTATTCATATGGGAATTAAATACACCATAGAGAAAATGATTTGGGCACATAACATAGTTGCTGATATTTCAGTTCTGGTCTGGGTTCACCTGTACCCTATATTTTCATGATCATAGATCTTCTGGCTTCTAAGTGTGGATAAACTAAACCAGATGAGAGTTACTGATTTTGACTGGGAGATAGAGCTAAGACCAAGAATTTTCATATATAAAAACTCTTACCTCTGCTTGGTGAACCCATAATTACCTAATTAACATAGTTTGATTTGGATGATTGGTACAACTAATTATAAGAGGATGAGATGGTTAGATAACATCACCAACTCAGACATGAGTCTGAGCAAACTCTAGGAGATAGTGAAGGACAGAGTAGCCTGGCATGCTGTAGTCCATGGAGTCTCAAATAGCCAAATATGACTTAGTGACTGAACAACACCAGCAACTAAGTATAAAATATATAAAAAATCATCAAGGCACCTAAGAAACATAAAGTAATACTACTTCTCCAATTTCTCTTCCTGTGTGATATGTGGGTTTTCTTCCACTTTTCATAATCATTAGCTCTGTGATAGTAGAGTTTGTCTCATTCATTTTAGAACACTTCAAACTGACTACAGTAGTTGTTATATACTGTAAACATTCAGGGATATTCACACATGATTTTTAAGCATCCTGATCTCCAGATCAGCTTCATAGAATGCATTACTGTGTCCATAACTAATAAAATCTCTATTTAAAAACCTGTTCTAGTGGCAACAGTCTCAGTTTTAAGGTGAGATAATAGCTACCTTTTGCTGACTCCTTACACAATCTTTTATAAATAAAGGTCCCATGAGAGAGGTTCTAATTAGCATATCTTTCTGAAAAATGAGAAAACTGAAGCACTGACAGACTAAGAGGCTCTCCTTGGATCAGACATCTGCAAATTGGCCAGATGGAAATGCAAACCAATTAACTGAACTCTAGGGGTATGCTCAATAACTTTATATCACTACTGCCTCTTTGATAGCTTTTTCTAATATTCTATTTCTCTACATTTAAAATGCAGTTTGATGATCATCCAAAAAAGGGGAAAAGTTATCCTTTTGATAATTCAATGCTTGGTGAACCAGAAGAGCTTGACATGGCTATAGAGCCTGAACACCAGAGTTCTTGGACAAACATTATCTATGCCTCTCAAGGTTAGGTGATCCCATAGTCCTAGGGCCAGATGACCAAAGTAACTTCTCATAGAGAGCCACTTTATTAGATAACTGTGCATCATCTTTTAAAGCAATTAAGTATATAGAATGTATAAATTAGAAATTTAAAATATCACTTTCATTACCTTTTCAGGAATTTTACACACACACACACACACACAATACAGCAAAGGTATAATTACTTCTTCAATATAGTGAAAGACAGGCAAGCGTGGCATGCTACAGTCCATGGGATGGCAAAGAGTAGGACACAACTTAGTGACTGAACTGGGAATAACAATCATTCCCAATGACACAATACTTTCAATTCCATTCAGATACATTTTAAAACACAATGTGAAAATCACTGGTCTTTGTAGAGAAGACATAAAAGGCAAAACCTAAAGAGAAAAATTCTTGTAAGTCCCTATGGTAGCAAGATATTCTTATGAATTTTTATATCAACTATTAATATAAATAGCAATATTTCCCAAGTATATAATTCCAGACAATAAAACACTGATAACAAATAGGTCCACAAGTAAGGTCTTAGTCTCTTCTTCAAAAAAGAGCTAAAAGTTAAAGATATGACTGCATTAATCTCTATTGCAAAGACTATAAAATTTGCAGACCTACCTTCAGCAGCAACAAGAAAACTATGATAATTCCTATTTATAATAGAATCTTGAACACTGCACACATTGACAGCATCTCCCCAAGGAACTATCCAGATAATGATGAAACACATTGTAATTAAAATTATAGAAACAGCTCAGGAGTAAGGGAAGTTAAGGAGGGTTAATCCGAAGAATGTCTTCTGATAACATTAAGTGACCAGTATCCTTAATGTCATGGGTATAATCTCTCCCATCTTCACATGGTATAATATCTGCCTCAGGAAAGCACCTTGCACCTCAGGAAAGCATTCTTGGTTTGCATTATACAATGTTGCTCAGTCACTTTCTTTTCTATTGTGCTTTAGTTCTAATAAGCATCATCTTTCAGGCCAAACACACCAATGCACACCCTATGCATCTCATGGCTGTTGAAGAGATCCCAGGTGACTCAAAAGTACAGATCACATAGAAAGATCTAGGGAGAATGAGTACAAGTAGAGGTCATTAGTGGAGAAGTTGATTGTAGTAGAACAATTTACCAATGAACTTAGGCTCTTTTTGGAGTCAGTAGAGCATCAAGTTCGATGTCAGTTAGATCGGAAATAAAATCTTCACTCTGCACCATAATTAATGGCCTGTCTTTGGAAAAGTAAGGATTCTCAGTTTCAAAGTTCATCTGTAGAGAAAGGAAACTGCTATCTCACAGTGAGGTATGGGGATCGCAGACAACATTGGGAAATTCTTAGCACAACGCCTGTCTCTGATGAAGCAGTCAAAAAATTGAAATGGGCTGTGAATTTTCACCTATTAACAGTTCACAAGATCTCATCACCTATTTGTGATTGTGATCAGTATTATCTCTGTGTTGAAGGGCAAAATATAAAAAACAACAACCAAAAAAAAAAAATGTGTAAAATAATTCTGAGGTTCAATTTCCTCACAAAATATGGATAGTAGGGGCTTCCTTGGTGGCTCAGACTGAAAAGAGTCTGCCTGTAATGCAGGAGACCCAAGTTTGATCCCTGAGTCCTGCAGAGCCTCTGGAAAAAGGAATGCCTATCCACTCCAGTATTCTTGGTGCTTCTCTGGTGGCTCAGACATTAAAGATAGCTAGCAGATTAAAGAATCTGAATGGAAATCAAGATTGTTCATAAACTCCCATTTGTACTACCTCAATTTTGTTGAAAAATCATGGACAGAATAATACTCAGGCAAAGTTTTCCTCTTCACTGCCCAAGGATCCCAGACTCCTCCTCAGTTCCTTCTCACCTTTTATGGAGAAGCTACATAAGGGAAACTCATTGGCACCAGATTATTATAATTTAACTTGCACTCCCTCGAGAAAAAGGGAATTTAAAACAAGAAAGCATTGTGTGTGTGAGTGTGTCTGTATGTGTGTGTATGTGTTAAAGAGGGAGAGAACAAGGAAGAGAGTCAAGGTTAAATACATTTTAGACTGCTGCTGCTGCTAAGTTGCTTCAGTCGTGTCCGACTCTGTGCGACCCCATAGACGGCAGCCCACCAGGCTCCCCCTTCCCTGGGATTCTCCAGGCAAGAATACTGGAGTGGGTTGCCATTTCCTTCTCCAATGCATGAAAGTGAAAAGTGAAAGTGAAGTCGCTCAGTCGTGTCCGACCCTCAGCGACCCCATGGACTGCAGCCTTCCAGGCTCCTCCTTCCATGGGATTTTCCAGGCAAGAGTACTGGAGTGGGGTGCCATTGCTTAACTATAAAAAAAATTGATAGATATATAAACAAGTGTATGAATGAGATCCATTTTTTAAAGTGCTTTACAGAACTATCCTGAATTTTCTGCAAATAGCAAAATTGCTTTAAATTCTCCAAAAGATTCAAGATTCGGGGAGATTATGAGCCAGAAGTGATCTTGGAGGTCAGATACTTCATCCTAAAAATTAACTGGATGAATGACACAAAATGAGTGGTTCAAGGTCACCCACAAATTATTTTGAAAATTGGAAACTAAAACCAGGAACATAACTTAACCAAGAACCTTGACATCATCATTCTTCATGCAACACTGAAACAAATCTCAAAAGAGTAGAGAAAGTGGTTCACTTAAAAAAAAAAAAAAAAGAGATGACAAATATTATCCAAATCCACTTGCCAAATTCACTTACTAAATTCAGTTTTAAATTGGAGAAAGTAGGGACAACCACTAGACCATTCAGCTATGACCTAAGTCAAATCCCTTACAAGTGACAAATAGATTCAAGGGATTAGATCTGATAGACAGAGTGCCTAAAGAAGTATGCACGGAGGTTCATGACATTGTACAGAAGGCAGGGATCAAGATTATACCCAAGAAAAAGAAGTGCAAACACAAAATGGTTGTTTGAGAAGGCCTCACAAATAGCTGAGAAAAGAAGAGAAGTGAAAACCAAAGGAGAAAAGGAAAGACATACCCATTCAAATGCAGAGTTCCAACCAATAGCAAGGAGAGATAAGAAAACCTTCCTCGGTGATCAGAAAAAAAGCCTTCCTTGGCAAAGAAATAGAGGAAACAATAGAATAGGAAAGACTAGAAGTCACTTCAAGAAAATTAGGGATACCAAGAAAATATTTCATGCAAAGAGGAGCACGATAAAGGACAGAAGTGATATGGACCTAACAGAAGCAGAAGATATTGAGAAGAGGTGGCAAGAATACACAGAAGAGCTGTACAAAAAAGATCTTCATGACCTAGATAACCACAATGGTGTGATCACTCACCTAGAGCCAGACATCCTGGAAGGTGAAGTCAAGTGGGCCTTAGGAAGCATCACTGTGAACAAAGCTAGTGGAGGTGATGGCATTCCAGTTGAGCTATTCAAATCTTAAAAGATGATGCTGTGAAAGTGCTGTACTCAGTATGCCAGCAAATTTGGAAAACTCAGCTGTGGCCATGGGACTGGAAAATGTCAGTTTTCATTCCAATCACAAAGAAAGGCAATGCCTAAGAATGTTCAAACTACTGCCCAATTGCACTCATCTCATACGTGAGTTAACTACTGCTCAAAATTCTCCAAGCCAGGCTTTAGCAATACATGAGCCATGAACTTCCAGATGTTCAAGTTGGTTTTAGAAAAGGCAGAGGAACCAGAGATCAAATTGCCAACATCTGTTGGAAAAACATTGAAAAAAACAGAGTTCCAGAAAAAAAAAAAAAAAAACACATCTATTTCTGCTTTAATGACTATGCCAAAGCCTTTGACTGTGTGGATCACAATAAACTGTGGAAAATTCTTCAAGAGATGGGAATACCAGACCACTTGACCTGCCTCTTGAGAAATCCATATGTAGGTCAGAAAGCAACAGTTAGAACAACAGTCTGGTTCCAAATCGAGAAAGGAGTCTGTCAAGGCTGTATCTTGTCACCCTGCTTATTTAACTTATATGCAGAGTATGTCATGAGAAACACTGGGCTGGATGAAGCACAAGCTGGAATCAAGATTGCTGGGAGGAATATCAACATCCTCATATATGCAAATGATACCATCCTTATGGCAGAAAGTGAAGAAGAACTAAAGAGCCTCTTGATGAAAGTGAAAGAGGAGAGTGAGGTTGGCTTAAAGCTCAACATTTAGAAAACTAAGGTCGTGTCATCTGGTCCCATCACTTCCTAGCAAAAAGATGGGGAAACAGTGGAAACAATGATAGACTTTATTTTGGGAGCTCCAGAATCACTGCAGTTGGTGACTGCAGCCATGAAATTAAAAGACATTTATCCTTTGGAAGGAAAGTTATTACCAACTTAGATAGCATATTAAAAAGCAGAGACTACTTTTCCAGCAAAGGTCCATCTAGTCAAGGCAATCATTTTTTCCAGTAGTTATGTATGGATGTGAGAGTTGGACTATAAAGAAAGCTGAGCACTGAAGAACTGATGCTTTTGAACTGTGGTGTTGGAGAAGACTCTTGAAGTCCCTTGGAAAGCAAGGAGATCCAACCAATCCATCCTAAAGGAAATCAATCCTGAATATTCATTGGAAGGGCTAATGTTCAAGCTGAAACTCCAATACTTTGTCCACCTGATGCGAAGAACTGACTCATTTGAAAAGACCCTGATGCTGGGAAAGACTGAAGGTGGCAGGAGAAGGGGATGACAGAGGATGAAATGGTTGGATGGCATCACCAACTCATTGGGCATGAGTTTGAGTAAACTCCAGGAATTGGTGATGAACACAGAGGCCTGACGTGCTGCAGTCCATGGGTTGCAAAGTGTCGGCCACGACTGAGTGACTGAACTGAACTGAGCAGAATTTACTGGTAAAAACATGGGCTATGGAGTCAGTTTGTTGAATTCCCATTCTGGCTTTAACAATTTTGATCCATGCACTCTGGACAATGTTTCCTAATATTTCTGGGCTTCATCATTTTTGTGTGTATGTGTCAAAATGGATTCCTTATATGGGTAGGTTTATTTTGAGGATCATGCAACAGAAAGTATGCACTATGGAACATATTGTTCTCCATACATGTCTGTGTGTGTTCGTGTGCATGCTCAGTCATTTCTGACACTTTGTACATCTATGGACTGGGTAGTCATCAATAAATGGTAGCTATTAGTCATTAAGTAAAGAATCATAGAGAATGGCATTCAATATATTCCTTATCATCCACCTAAATGACTCAATGAATTATATAAGTAATAGTGCCTAAAACAATAAATATCCACACTTTTCTGGTCATTGGTATTTCCTTTGTCTTTCTTGTCATTTATGAATCATAAGTCTAGTTTTGGCACATGATTTCCCAAATAAGAAAGCAGAGTTTTGATGGTTATAAATAAATGTATAATACAGAAGTCTACTTACCTTTGAAGGAAGAGCTATTTTAGAAAGAGCATCAATGTCATGGTTCTTCTGCTGAATAACACAGGCAGGATTTATATTATTTGTAGATTGATGCCATTTCCTTAAGAGATTATACATATAGGTGAGTATTAAGTAATTGCTTTGTTAGATAGTATTTTGCACTAAATGAGTTCTCTGGAGAAATAACAACTGGGTACAATGCAGATTTGCCATGGGGCCCAACTGGTTTCTAGTGCTTTTCTTTTTTAGATTCAGTGTCAATATTTTCCTTCATACATTGGGAAGTCTATATCATAATATTGATGTCTGCCATCGATACTCATGCCATATCCTGTTACCTGTAATATTTGTTTAATCCAATTTAACACAATTTCTTCCACACAATTATTATTACTTTGTGCCACAACCTATTACCATCCCACTTTGGGTTATGGGTTGAAAAGTTTATTTAATATCCATATATCAAAATCTTGACTCCCAGTACTTCTGAATATGACCAAATTTGTAGATATAGTTTTTAAAGAGGAAATTAAATTGTAATCGGTTCAAATAGTGCATCCTAACCCAGGATGACTGGTATCTTTTTTAAGAAAGGAGATTAGAACACAAGAATACACACAGGAAAGACTGTGAGAGACACAGGAGGTGATGGCTGTCTATAAGCCAGACAGAAGCTTCAGAATGAAACCAACCCTACTAACATTTTGATCTTGGATTACTATCCTCCAAACTGGAAGGAAATCAGCCTCTTTTGTTTAAGCCACCCCAGTCTGTGGTACTTAGTTATAGCAGCCCTCGCAAACTAATACGTTCTGCCTTCAGTAGACAAAGAGACTGCTTTCATATTCAAAGGAAGTTTTGTTTCTTTTAAGAGTAGTATCATTTTTAATATATTTCAAACGTTTATAGTACATGTTCAAAGTGTGCACAAAACATAAGTTTACAATTTATTGAATTTTTTCAAAGTAAAAATGCCTTTATGACCAAACTTCTAAACCAAGTAGAAGACCAACACTACATCAAACAAACTTCTCATCTTCTTTCTGAGTCAGTATTCCTCAAGTTAGATCAATCTTTATTTTTAGCACTCTACATAGTTTGTGTCTTTTTCTGATTTTTACACAAGTGAAATCAAACAGAACACGTTCTTTCATGTATAGTCTTCTGGTGAAAACTCTATTGATATCTGAACATTATGTTGATGATTGTTTTAGCTTGTTTGGACTGCTATAGTAATTATAAGCATTTATTTATCACTGTTCTGAAAGCTGGAATTTTTAGTTTGGATTGGGTTCTGATGAAAGCATTCTTCCTGGTTTGTAGATGGCTGTCTTTTTGCTGTGCCCACACACCACATGGGGCAAGGGAGTGCCCTGGGCTCTTTTATGAGGGCACTAATCCAGTTCATGGGCTTCCCTAGTAGCTCAGAAAGTAAAGAATATTCCTACAATGCAGGAGTCCTGAGTTTGATCCTTGTGTAGGGAATGTCCCCTGGATCAGGAAATGGCAACCCACTCCAGTATTCTTGCCTGGAGAACCACATGGACAGAGGAGCCTGGCGGGTTACAGTCCACGGGGTCACATTGTCGGACATGACTAAGCATGAGCAGGCACTAATTCAGTTCATGAGGGCAAAGCAAAGCCTTCATGACCTAATGACTTCCCTAAAGCCCCTGCATTCTAAATAGCAATGGTTCTTTTATTACTGTAAGTGTAGAGATCAAGTTGACAACATTCACTGAATCATGGAGAAAGCAAAGGTGTTCCAAAAAAACATCTACTTCTGCTTCACTGACTACTCTAAAATCTTTGACTGTGTGGATCACAAACTGTAGAGAAACTTAAAGAGCTGGGAGTACCATACCACCTTACATATCTTCTGAGAAACCTGTATGTCAGTCAAGAAGCAACAGTTAAAACCAGACATGCAGTAACATACTGGTTTAAAATTGGGAAAGGAGTGTGTCAAGGCTGTATATTGTCAGCCTGTTTATTTAACTTCTAGGCAGAATACATCATAAGAAATGCTGAACTGGATGAATCACAAGCTGAAATCAAGATTGCTAGGAGAACTATCAAAAACCTCATATATGCAGATGATACCTCTGAAAGGTTGTTGTTGAATCACGTGAAGACACCGGGATTCTTGGCCCCTGGAGGAGAAGAAGTGAATCTGGGGCCAGAGACGAGGCTTGATCGCTCAGAGCTTTTGTGTAATAAAGTTTTATTAAAGTATAGAGGAGATAGAGAAAGCTTCTGACATAGGCATCAGAAGGGGGCAGAAAGAGTACCCCCCTTGCTAGTGTTAGCAATAAAGTTATATACTCTCCAATGAACCCAAAGAATGTCTGGATGTTGTAAAGACCTCACCAGGCCTACTCCCATAATTTACATTTTAAGATAACAGAATTAGCCAGAAGTTTTAATCCAAAGACTGTCCTTAATCCAGAGACTGTCCTCAGGCAGGATACATTATTCTTATATAATCCTAAGGAATGTAGACAAAGAAAAAAAAGTTTGTCCTTTCTTCCTCCTTGAGAATTCCAGACCCCTCTCTCCTTGGGGACCCCTAGACTCCTTATCAACCTGCCTAGGAAATGACTCTCTCATTCCCCCCTTTTCTTTTAGGAGAATTATGTTGCCTAGGGAAAAGGGGCATCGTTCTCTTTCCATAACTGCTTCCGAGCTGACAAGGGGTGTTGTCCCTAAATTGGTGAGGCAACATATTCTCCTAATCCTCATATTGAGGATATCTGATCCAGGGGCCCCAAATAGTATTTGGAGGAAGATGCAGCAGTAGCAGGAGTTTGAGCAACCATTTGTAACTAAAAGCTTTCATGCGGCTAGAAACAAATCCAGTTATACAGTTACAGATGCAGGCAACATAGTCATTAAAACAAGTTAAAATTGAAATTAAAAGTCACATTATGTCCATAGTTAAAGTGCAGCGTGTTGCACCAGTCCATTTTAGGGTTGGTAGATGTCATCAGATGAATAAGAGGCATTGCATGTGATTGTTGTCGAAGGTATTCACAGACATGGAGAAGGTCTTTTCCTTGAAATGGAGATGTCCACCATGGGAAGCCTTCCACTGATGAAGAGGGGAGTGTTCCACAGACCCAGCAGTTAGATCCATTGTGGAATGCAGTGTAGGAGTGAGCCGGACAGGAAGGCATTGTCTTGAGGATCAAATGGCAGACTCAGGATTTTTGGAGTCAGCAGAAGTAGACTCACATAGATTATCAGGCCCATTCACTGCCCTTTGCTTAATTCTAGAGCTCGGCTCAGAGCCACAAGCTCTGCTAACTGAGCACTGGTTCCCTGGGGGAGAGATTTTGCTTCCAAAACCTGTTCAGCAGTCACCACGGCGTAAGCTGCTTTACACTTTTCATCCTGAACAAAAGAACTGCCATCTGTAAATATTTCCATGTCAGGATTGTCTAATGGGGTATCCTTTAGATCCTCCCGAGCTGCATAAAGTTAGGAATTGAGAACAATCGTGAACAGGTGTTTCATTTTCCTTCTCAGGAAGGAAAGTGGCAGGATTTAAATTTCCACAAACTTTAAGCTTAGTTACTGGTCCTTCTAACAACAATGACTGATATTTAAGAAGCCTACTGTCTGTCATCAAAATATTAACCTTAGAATTTAATATTCCACTCACATCATGAGAAGTCAGTACAATAAGGTTTCATCCATTAATTATTTTTAAAGCTTCAGGTGCTAATAAAGCCGCTGCCCCAATTACTCTTAGGCAGTGGGGCCACCCACGTGAAACTACATCTAATTCTCTGCTTAGATAAGCAATAGGTTGCTGGTGAGGCCCTCGGGGTTGTGTCAAAACTGCCAATGCCACACCTTTTCTTTCAGTGACAAACAAATTAAATTCTGACCCTGTGGGCAAGCTCAGAGCTGGAGCTTGCAGGAGAGCAGTCTGAAGAACCTTAAAAGCCTTTTGAGTTTCTGGAGACCAAACCAGTTTGTCCATTTGGACCTGCTGAGTTTCAGCTATAAGTTTATCTAAAGGCCAGGCAAGTTCCCCGTAACCCGGAATCCAAATGCAACAGTAACCTAAGATTCCCAAAAATCCTCTCAATTGTCTTAAAGTCATAGGTAAGGGATGATTTAGTATAGGTTTAATTCTCTCAGGGCCTATGGCCCTAGTCCCTTCTGATATGATTAGGCCCAGATATCTAACCGATTGTTGACAAAGCTGAGCCTTTTCTCTTGATGCCTTGTAACCACAGCCTGCCAGAAATTTTAAGAAATCTTCTGAGGCTCGCAAACAAGCTTCCTCTGTCTCAGCACAGAGCAAAATATCATCTACATATTGTAACACCACCGCTTCAGAGCTATTAAAGTTTTGTAGATCCTGTGACAAACTTTGTCCAAATAAGTGAGGACTGTCATGAAATCCCTGGGGCAAAACTGTCCAGGTTAACTGAGAAGCTGCCTGCGTAGGGTCTTCAAAGGCAAATAGGAATTGACTTTCTTCCACCAAAGGCACTGAATAGAAGGCATCCTTTAAATCAATTACTGAGAAATATTTGGCTCGTTCAGGAATTTCAGACAATAGAGTATAAGGATTAGGCACCATGGGGTGTAAAGGAACTACAGCCTCATTTACTATTCGTAAATCTTTAACTAGTCTCTATTTACTATTCGATTTCTTTATACCCAAAATAGGAGTGTTGCAAGGATTGTTACAGGGAATTAATAGTCCCTGCTCCTTTAAATTTTCGATGAAGGGTTTTAACCCTTCCTTAACCTCAGGTTTCAGTGGATACTGCTTCTTATGTGGGAATATGTGCGGGTCTTTGAGCTTAACAACTACAGGAATAGAATTTTGTGCTCAACCCACAGATTTTCCATCAGCCCATACTCTAGGATTTACATTTGGTTCAACTAAAGGAAGAGAAAGGCAGGGCTCCATATTCATAAAAACAGAAGCATGGACCTTGCTAAGTATATCCCTTCCCAAAAGGGGTGAGGGAGATTCTGGCACAATCAGAAACTCTTGTGAAAACAGCACAGAATCCCAGTTGCAAGATAAAGAATAACTGAAATAATACCTTTTGGCTCGTCCAGACAGTCCCATTACGGAAGCAGATCAGGAAGAAAGTGGGCCAGGGGCTTCAGTAAGCACAGAAAAAGTTGCCCCAGTGTCTAAAAGGAAATCGACGGATTGGCCCCCCACATTTATTAATACCCGGGGCTCCTCAGGGGTAATTAGGACGGGAGCTTGTGTGGGGACCCCCGGGCACCTTCAGTCCTGATTGTCTTGAGAGTCTGATCCCGGAGACCTACGCCTCTGGGGGCAGTCTATCTTCCAGTGTGGTCCTTTGCAGACCGGACATGGAGCCGGGGGGTGGCTTAGATGCCTGAGGGCAATCCCGCTTGAGGTGCCCCTCCTTTCCACAGTAATAGCAAGCCCGTCCCTTTTCACCTGGACCCCTCTGGGCATTTTTCTCAGGCTGTTTAAGAACGTTTTTCATAGCCATGGCAAAGGCTTCCGCCTTTTCCTTTGTCTTTTTTTGCCTTTCTTTCTTTTCCTCATATTCCCTACCATGATAGACTGTCTGAGCTAGTCGTAACAGAGTATCTAAAGACTAATTTGGTCCATACGCCCGTTTTAATAGCTTACAGTGGATATCTGGAGCCGACTGAGTGAGAAATCTATCCTTTAAGATCACTTTTCCCTCTTCATTTTTGGGATCAATCTCAGTGAATCTGAGAAGGCCTTCTCTCAATCTATCTAGGAATTTACCAGGAGCTTCCTTCTCCTCCTGTTCTATGTCTGCCAATTTGCCATAGTTTAAAGGCTTAGAACGCGCCTAAGTCCTTCAAGAATACATCTAACAAAATGACTCTGATCCCATCTTCCTTTAGCTGTGTTGTAGTCCCAGTCTGGTTCTATAGTTGGGACCACCTGATTCCCAGTGGGGAGGGCCGCTGTTTCATTCTCCCTCTTCCCTACTGATTCATTACCAAGCCATTCATCTCCAGAAGCAACCACTTTTCCAAAAACTCGAGTCTTTGACTCAGGAGTCAGCGTTTGTCCCAAGATATACATCACATCCTTCCAAGTCAGGTCATAAAGCAGAGTAACACCTTTAAAAGCTCTAATATATTTTTCTGGGTCCTCTAAATAGTCTCCCAGATCCTCCTTGATTCTTTGTATTTCTTGATAAAAGAAAGGCTTATTAACTCTCACAGACTGATTATTTCTCCCAGTGGGTGTTTCATAAACAGGCAACAGCTTGTGTGGCTGTTTCTCAGTCCCTCTGGCTGCTCTGCACATATGATCCCAGGAATAGATTGGAGAAACCTGTTTTTCCTCTTCTCTTTGTCTCCTGTCCTCCATCTCATCTCTTACTTCGATAGTCTCAGTTTCTACTGAAACCAGAGCAGTCTGAGGTCGTACTGAGATAGGAGTTGTTTGGACCTCCATGTGGGCAGTTTGAATCTCAGTTTGGATTTCGACTGAGACCAAGACAACCCTTCTGAGGGGGGTTCTCTGGCTTTCAGTTTGCTCAACTTGGAGCCCCAGGTACCAGGGCAAAGTAGGAGGACAGGAGGGAGCTGAAGATTTCACACCCAAATCCATACCCTTAGGACATAAGTCTGGCATATTTCGCAGAGAGAAAAAGGGCAACACATATGTTACTTCTACCCATTTCCCTTGTTCCTTACAGAACCGGTCTAATTGTAGAACAGTATTATACTTCAGAGACCCTCCAACTGGCCACCATTCGCCGTCCTCCAATGGATACCATGGCCATGCAGTATCACATAGGAAGACCAGGTGTGTCTTCTTTAAGCCCTGGGGATCAAATCTATCCCAGTTTTTCAGGATACAGTTCAAAGAAGTGAGGCTGGAATTGTTAGCTCCCATCTGTAAGAGAGAAAAAAGCGACCAGCACCATTTTTTCTACCGGAGGCGTCCCTCCCTGCTCTAGATGGGGGTGTAGACAGATGGTACACCAAAAGCTTTTCCTTCCTGGTCAGACTTAGTCTGTCCCTTACCGACGCAGGCGCAGTCCGAGTCCCTCCCGGTTCTACCACTGAGATGGGGTGGGGATGTACCAGGGGTAGACTTGATAGCATCCCTACTTGACGTCCAGCCCTTCACCTTTAACCTTGCTTGCCTCTGATGTCACCCAGGGTGAATCAGAGTAAACTTCTGGAATGCCTCCCAAACTAAGACTACTAGGGGAAACATTCGTCACCTGAGTGCCTGTGCACAATCCTGAGTATTTCCTGACCACAATAAGATGAATGCGAACATAAAACTGAGATGTTCTTTCCAAGCATCACCGCACCAGTATAATAGCCTCCTCTGATCCACTAAGAGCCGGTCTTACGAAAGGAAAAAACCCATTGCAGTCCCAATCTGAGTAACCTTTAACCTCAGAGATGTTCTTGGAGCTAGAGCTCCATCTAGCTTCCGAACTTTCGATTCCTAGTGAGGCTAGGCGCTTTCTTGAATACCAATCCAAGTTTGGGACCTAAGCCGCAGTACACCATAACAGTATACATCACAAGTCCTTGAAAGTCTATGATCCAATAGATAAGGTTAGTACTTCTAATTCCCAAGGAGTTATGAAATGGTCAAAGAGACGGAAAAGTTTGACCAAGAAAGGAGAGTTCGGTCCACACACTTTGCCCATTTCTGGTCGGTTCCCGAAGGAGACTTTGGGTGCCTCTTGGCATTGGCAGGTCGGTATAACCCCCGACAGGTTCTTGCCATAAGCCATATGAGATCACCGTGGAACTGCAGAGCAGGGCTCCTTACTTGCTTCATGCAGGGCATGCCATTCTTTCACACAAGCACACCGTAGAGTTAGTAAAGTACAGCAGAAAACGTGTTCACTGAGAGAACAAAGAACTAAAGCTCCAAGCATCCTTACCTTGTCCTGAAGGATCCTGGACAAGCCCCCAAGATGAAAGGTTGTTGAATCACGCGAAGACACTGGGATTCTTGGCCCCTGGAAGAGAAGAATTCAATCTGGGGCCAGAGACGAGGCTTGATCGCTCAGAGATTTTGTGTAATAACGTTTTATTAAAGTATAAAGGAGATAGAGAAAGCTTCTGACATAGGCATCAGAAGGGGGCAGAAAGAGTACCCCCTTGCTAGTGTT
The DNA here is from genome assembly GCF_002263795.3 of Bos taurus. Taxonomy (NCBI): domain Eukaryota; kingdom Metazoa; phylum Chordata; class Mammalia; order Artiodactyla; family Bovidae; genus Bos; species Bos taurus. Next base: position 110,641,819 of record NC_037334.1, on the reverse strand, counting down.
AGCAATAAAGTTATATACTCTCCAATGAATCCAAAGAATGTCTGGAGGTTGTAAAGACCTCACCAGACCTACTCCCATAATTTACATTTTAAAATAACAGAATTAGCCAGAAGGTTTAATCCAAAGACTGTCCTTAATCCAGAGACTGTCCTCAGGCAGGATACATTATTGTTATATAATCCTAAGGAATGTAGACAAAGAAAAAAAAGTTTGTCCTTTCTTCCTCCTTGAGAATTCCAGACCCCTCTCTCCTTGGGGACCCCTAGACTCCTTATCAACCTGCCTAGGAAATGACTCTCTCACCTCTCTAATGGCAGAAAGTGAAGAGGAACTAAAGACCATCTTGATTAGAGTGAAAGAAGAGAGTGAAAAAGCTAGCTTAAAACTCAATGTTCAAAACACTAAGATCATGACAGTCCCATTGTTCATGCATGCTCAGTCACTTCAGTCATGTCCTACTCTTTGTGACCCCATGGACTGTAGCATGCCAGGCTTCTCTGACTATGGGGATTCTCCTGGCAAAATACTGGAGTGGGTTGCCATGCCTGCCTCCAAGGGATCTTCCTGACCTGAGGATGGACCAGGTCGATAGACCAGCATCTTTTATATCTTTTATGTCTCCTTCATTGGCAGGCAGGTACTTTACCACTAGTGCTACATGGGAAGTCCAATCACTTCATGACAAATAGAAGGGGAAAAAGTAGAAGGAGTGACATTTTATTTTCTTGTGCTTCAAAATCACTGTGGAAGGTGACTGCAGTCATGAAATTAAGAGACTTGCTCCTTGGAAGGAAAGCTATGACAAATCTAGATAACATATTGAAAAACAGAGGCATTACTTTTCCGACAGAGGTCTGTATAGTTAAAGCTATGTTTGTTGGTTGGTTGGTTTTGTTTGTTTGTTTGTTTGTTTTTTGTAGTAGTCATGTATGGATGTAACAATTGGACCATAAAGAAGGCTGAGCACCAAAGAACTGATACTTTCAAATTATGGTGCTGGAGAAGACTCTTGAGAGTCTTTTGGACTGTAAGGAAATCAAACCAATCAATCCTAGAGGAAACCAAACCAGAATATTCACTGAAAGGACTGTTGCTAAAGCTGAAGCTCCAATGCTTTGGCTACCCATCTCCTACTCAACGGACATGAATTTGAGCAAATTCCAGGAGATAATGAAGGACAGGGAAGTCTGGTGTGCTGCAGTCCATGGGGTCACAAAGAATCAAAAACGACTGAGTGGCTGAACAGCAACAACATAGTATCCATTACATGACTGTACCTAAATTTCTGTATTCTTCCTATTTTTGAGAAATGTCTAGAGTTCTTCCTGATGTGGCTATTACAAAATATATTCTTGCTCCTGTCTCTATATGAATATATCCATGCACTTCTGTTTGTTAGAATTTTGGATAGAATTGCTGGTTTACAGAATACATATATAGTCTGCTTAAACTGATACTGTCAAGGAGTTTCACAAACTGGTTATATGCATTACATTCCCATTAGCACTATATAAGTAGTTTTGTTCCATGGTCTTACCAATATTAATAGTACAAGGTGTTTTAAAAATTTTTTGTATGCTAGGTTTGTGTGTAGGTACAAATATTTTATAGTTCTAATTTGCTTAAGGTTTGTCTAGTCAAGGCTATGGTTTTTCCTGTGGTCATGTATGGATGTGAGAGTTGGACTGTGAAGAAGGCTGAGCGCTGAAGAATTGATGCTTTTGAACTGTGGTGTTGGAGAAGACTCTTGAGAGTCCCTTGGACTGCAAGGAGATCTAACCAGTCCATTCTGAAGGAGATCAGCCCTGGGATTTCTTTGGAAGGAATGATGCTAAAGCTGAAACTCCAGTACTTTGGCCACCTCATTTGAAGAGTTGATTCATTGGAAAAGACTCCGATGCTGGGAGGGATTGGGGGCAGGAGGAGAAGGGGATGACAGAGGATGAGATGGCTGGATGGCATCACTGACTCGATGGACATGAGTCTGAGTGAACTCCAGGAGTTGGTGATGGACAGGGAGGCCTGGCGTGCTGCGATTCATGGGGTCGCAAAGAGTCGGACACGACTGAGTGACTGATATGATCTGATCTGAATCACCATTGAATTTGAGGATATGTGACATGTTACTTGTCAAAGAATTGACTCTTTTCAACTGTGGTGTTGCAAAAGGCTCTTGAGAGCCCCTTGGACTGCAAGGAAATCCAGCCAGTCCATCCTAAAGGAAATCAGTCCTGAATTTTCACTGGAAGGCCTGATGCTGAGGCTGAAACTCCAATACTTTAGCCACCTGATGCAAAGAACTGACTCATTTGAAAAGACCCTGATGCTGGGAAAGATTGAAGGTGGGAGGAGAAGGGGATGACAGAGGATGAGATGGTTGGATGGCATCACCAACTCAATGGACACGAGTCTGAGTAAACTCCAGGAGTTGGTGATGGACAGGGAAGCCTGGCATGCTGCAGTCCATGGGGTCGCAAAGAGTCAGACACAACGGAGCAAGTAAACTGAAATGAACTGACATGTTACTTGGTTTCTTGAATATATCTTTGTTGAGAACCTGTTCATGATTTTCTTTTTTTTTTTTTTTATTCACTTCCATGAATTAGTTGGGCAATATTCTGATATTCTATAATGAATTAGACTTAAATCACATTAATAATTCCAGCTCTGCCACTTAATACCTGTAATCTGTGGCAGTCATTTAATGGCTCTTTGTTTCAGGTTCTCCCAAGTACAAATCTGAGACAATAACATCACATGTCTCAGTTGTTCCAATGGCCATTGACATAACATCTGTAAATATCTGGGGGAAAAGATCTGTAAAATATGTGCTGATTATTGTTTGGCATATAAGCAACCCTATACATGGATTGTCTATTAATCTACCTTCTAATGCTTTTGTAAACTATACTCTGTTTGGTCTTCACTTGTTATTCTAACACTTACACTAAGCTTAATAAACTCTGAAGTCATCCAGTGTTTTTTCTGCTTTAAAAATGCAGAATAAAAACCCTTTAAGATACCATCTCTTCCTCTCTCTTTATAATTTGTTATTAGTTTCAGTAAGTCAGTTCTGTCTTTTCAACTACACAAATTTATACTGTTCTTCCATATGGTCTGTATTTATGCATACTTAGTCACAAGTTTGTTCTCATTCGTAGATTTTGTTTTCCTTGTGTTAAATGTTAATTGCTCAGTCATATCTGACTCTTTGTGACCCTATGGACTGTAGCTTGCCAGGCTCTTCTGTCTATGGAATTCTCCAGGCAAGGATACTGGAGTGGGTTGCCATTTCCTTCTCCAGGGGATCTTTCCAATCAGGGATTGGACCTGGGTTTCTTGCTTTATAAGCAGATTCTTTGCCTTCTGAGCCACCAGGGAAGCCCTTGTTTACCCTGTACTCAGTCCTAATTGAAAAGTTTCTTCACAAGTTCTAGTTGTCCATTTTAATCTTTATAGCCCCATGGCTTTAATGTTAACCTTTATTTTGTTCAAATATTAAATGCATTTTAATAAGTTTAAAATATTAAATATTTTTATATTTAATATTTTATTTAATACTTTTATTTAAATATTAAATATTTAAATCCAATATCTGAAGTTGAGGATCCTTCCTTTTTTTTTCTTCCTCTATTTTTCTGGAAATTTACATGAACAAGGACTTTATCTATGGAAGTTCTTTCTTATTTGACTGGTTGATAATTCATTTCTCTGGCCAATATTTATATTTTTCAGTCCCACAAATCTTATTCTAAACTAGGAACACCTTAAATTCATTTCAAATGAATTTGACAGTTCATGGAAGCACTGTAAATCTAAACCCCAAATGAAAAATGAATTGACTTTTTTTTAATTTTCAAAAAAGATTATTTTTAGTTTGTCCATTGGTCAAAGCCTAAGTAAATTACTTTGATTTTGTTGTTGCTGTTGTTATTGTTGACTCTATATCTCTGTAGAGGTTATAGACCTACAACAATCTTAATTTCATTGCTTTGTGTGAACCTTATAACTGGCCTCTCATATTCCATCAGATGATTATACTTAAAGCCTAGGTTACCTTAAGGTGAACCGTTGGCCTCAACGTATATAAAACACAAGTCTACATGACTAGAAGAGGTGGTGCTGAATTTGACTATCTCTCATCACCATGAGATTTAAATTGTAGTATCTTTGCCTCTAAACAAGTAAAATAATTTCAGTTCCATGGGGTTTCCATTAAAAATAAGTATTTTTTTACTCTTAATATTCTGTGAAATAAAGTGAGATAAGGTAAAGGACTGTGTGGTTTGCAAATTGCTATTCAAATGTGAAGTATTATTATGTGATATAATATATAATAAATTCTGTTATTATATTAAATTTTCTAACTGTGTTTTATGCAATATGGGTTGATCTAATAGTTTTAGACACGTGTATTAGCAAGAAAGCTGAGCACCAAAGAATTGATGCTTTTGAACTGTGGTGTTGGAGAAGACTAGTTTTCTATAATTATGGTTTCAATGTGTCTGCCCTCTGATACCCTCTTGCAACACCTACCATCTTTCTTGGGTTTCTTTTACCTTGGACGTGAGGTATCTCTTCACAGCTGCTCCAGCAAAGCACACCCGCTGCTCCTTACCTTGGACGAGGGGTATCTCCTCACTGGCCTCCCCTCCTGACCTTGAACGTGGAGTGGCTCCTCTAGGCTTCTGCACTTGCACAGCCATCGCTCCTTGGACATATAATCACGATGGTACGATCACTTACCTACAGCCAGACATCCTGGAATGTTAAGTCAAGTGGGCATTAGAAAGCATCACTACAAACAAAGCTAGTGGAGGTGATGCAATTCCAGTTGAGCTCTTTCAAATCTTAAAATATGATGCTGTGAAAGTGCTGCACTCAATATGCCAGCAAATTTGGAAAACTCAGCAGTGGCCACAGGACTGGAAAAGGTCAGTTTTCATTCCAATCCCAAAGAAAGGCAATGCCAAAGAATGCTCAAACTACTGCACAATTGCACTCATCTCACACGCTAGTAAACTAATGCTCAAAATTCTCCAAGACAGGCTTCAGCAATACATGAACCGTGAATTTCCAGATGTTCAAGCTGGTTTTAGAAAAGGCAGAGGAACCAGAGATCAAATTGCCAACATCTGCTGGATCATCAAAAAAGCAAGAGAGTTTCAGAAAAACATCTATTTCTGCTTTATTGACTATGCCAAAGCCTTTGACTGTGTGGATCACAATAAACTGTGGAAAATTCTGAAAGAGATGGGAATACCAGACCACCTGACCTACCTCTTGAGGAACCTGTATGCAGGTCAGGAAGCAACAGTTAGAACTGGACATGGAACAACAGACTGGTTCCAAATAGGAAAAGGAGTACATCAAGGCTGTATATTGTCACCCTGCTTATTTAACTTATATGCAGAGTACATCATGAGAAACGCTGAGCTGGAAGAAGCACAAGCTGGAATCAAGATTGCCGGGAGAAATATCAATAACCTCAGATATGCAGATGACACCACCCTTATAGCAGAAAGTGAAGAGGAACTAAAAAGCCTCTTGATGAAAATGAAAGAGGAAAGTGAAAAAGTTGGCTTAAAGCTCAACATTCAGAAAACGAAGATCATAGCATCCGGTCCCATCACTTCACAGGAAATAGATGGGGAAACAGTGGAAACAGTGTCAGACTTTATTTTGGGGGGCTCCAAAATCACTGCAGATGGTGATTGCAGCCATTAAATTAAAAGACGCTTACTCCTTGCAAGGAAAGTTATGACCAACCTAGATAGCATATTAAAAAGCAGAGACAGTACTTTGCCAACCAAGGTCCGTCTAGTCAAGGCTATGGTTTTTCCAGTGGTCATGTATGGATGTGAGAATTGGACTGTGAAGAAAGCTGAGAGCCAAAGAATTGATGCTTTTGAACTGTGGTGTTGGAGAAGACTCTTGAGAGTCCCTTGGACTGCAAGGAGATTGAACCAGTCCATTCTGAAGGAGATCAGCCCTGGGTATTCTTTGGAAGGAATGATGCTAAAGCTGAAACTCCAGTACTCTGGCCACCTCATGTGAAGAGTTGACTTATTGGAAAAGACTCTGATGCTGGGAGGGATTGGGGGCAGGAGGAGAAGGGGAGGACAGAGGATGAGATGGCTGGATGGCATCACCGACTCGACGGACGTGAGTTTGAGTAAACTCCGGGAGATGGTGATGTACAGGGAGGCCTAGCATGCTGCGATTCATGGGGTCACAAAGAGTCAGACACGACTGAGTGACTGATCTGGTCTGACCTGTTGGAGATGACTCTTGAGAGTCCCTTAGACTGCAAGGAAGATCCAACCAGTCCATCCTAAAGGAAATCAATCCTGAAAAGTCATTGGAAGGACTGATGTTGAAGCTGAAACTCCAATGCTTTGGCCACCTGATGGGAAGAACTGATTCATTTGAAAAGACCCTGATGCTGGGAAAGATTGAAGATGGGAGTAGAAGGGGCAACAGAAGATGAGATGATTGGATGGCATCACCGACTTGATGGAGATAAGTTTGAGTAAGTTCCGGAAGTTGGTGACGGACAGTGAAGCCTGGCGTGCTGCAGTCCATGGGGTCACAAAGAGTCAGACATGACTGAGAGACTGAACTGAACTGATTATCAAGTCACGTTTTATCTCTTTGTGTGTGTGTATGTTAGTTGCTCAGCCATGTCCGGCTTCTTTGTGATCCCATGCACTGTAGCTCAACAGGGTCCTCTGTCTGTGAAATTCCCCAGGCAAAAACATTGGAGTGGATTGCTGTTTCCTTATCCAGAGTCCCTGTAGGAGAAATTAGAATTGGGCGCCTCAAGTCCAAGGGAGCTATGCATATGTACGTATATTTCTTTACATAAACTTTTAGGTAACATTCGACCAATTAATCTTGTTCCCCTCCCCCCAAAAAAAGTCCCAAGGAGGGGGAAAAAAAAAAGCCAGAGATAAATTACGGGAGGAAAGTGTAACTTGCTGAGGACCATGTCTCTTGTGCTTCAGGGTAAAGAGAGTGTGACATGAATCAGTCATGGATGTACATGTATCCCCCCCCCCCCCCGCATCCTGAAACCCCCTCCAAATGCCCTCCATCTCCCTTCCCTCTGGGTTGTTCTAGAGCACTGGCTTTGAGTGCCCTGCTTCATATATTGAACTCGCACTGGTCATCAGTTTCACTGATGGTAATATACAGGTTTCAATGCTATTCTTTCAAACCATCCCACTTTCACCTTATCCCACAGAGTGCAAAAGTCTGTTCTTTACATCTGTGTCTTTTGCTATCTTGTATATAGGGTTACCATCTTTATAAACTCCATAAAAATGTGTCAATATACTGTATTGGTGTTTTCCTTTCTGACTTACTTCACTCTGTATAATATACTCAGTTTCATCCACATCATTAGAACTGACTCAAATGTGTTCCTTTTTTATAGCTGAGTAATATTCCATTGTGTATATGTACCACTTTTCTTATCCATTCGTAGGCTGATGGACAGCTAGGCTGCTTCTATTTCTTAGCTATAGGAAATAGTGCTACAATGAACACTGGGATACACATGTCTGTTTCGGTTCTGGTTTCCCTCCATGTGTGTGTCCAACACTGGGATTGCTCAAGTGTGTGAAAGTTCAATTTCCAGATTTTTAAGGAATCTCCACACTGTTCTCCATAGTGGCTTACTAGTTTGCATTTTCCCCAGTCTAAGAGGGTTTACTTTTCTTCACACCGTCTCTAGCACTTTTTCTTTGCAGACTTTTTGATGGCAGCCATTCTGACTAGCAGAAGTGGTACTCGTTGTGGCTTTAATTTGCATTTCTCCAATAATGAGCAGTGTTGACCATTTTTTCTTGTGTTTATTAGCCATCTGTATGTCTTCTTTGAAGAAATGTCTGTTTAGTTCTTTGGCCTTTTTTTTTTTTTTTTTTCCGATGGGATCATTTATTTTTCAGTTATTGAGCTGCTTGTATGTTTTGGAGATTAATTCTTCATCAGCTGTTTTGTATGCTCCTATGTTCTCCCATTCTGAAGGCTGCTTATCACCTTGCTTATAGTTTTCTTCATTGTGCAAAAGTGTTTACGTTTAATCAGGTCCTATTTCTATTTTTTCTTGTATTTCTATTATTTGAGACCTGGGTCATAAAGGATCTTGCTGTGACATATGTCAGAGGGTGTTCTGACTATGTTTTCTGCTAAGAGTTTTATAATTTCTGGTCTTACATTTAGATTTAATCCACTTTGAATTTATGTTTGTGTATGGTTACAAAGTGTCCTAGTTCCATTCTTTTACAGGTGGCTGACCAGTTTTCCCAGCACCACTTGTTGAAGAGATTGTCTATTCTCCATTGTATATTTTGCCTCCTTGTCAAAGATAAGGTGTCCATATGTACATGGGTTTATCTCTGGGCTTTTATTTTGTTCCATTGATCTATATTTCTGTCTTTGTGCAATTACCATACTGTCTTGATGACTGTAGCTTTGTGGTATAGTCTGAAGTCAGGCAGGTTGATTCCTCCAGTTCCATTTTTCTTTCTCAAGATTACTTGGCTATTGGAGGCTTTTTGGTGTGTTTCCATACAAACTGTGAAATTATTTGTTCTAGTTCTGTGAAAAATACCATTGGTAGCTTGACTGTGATTGCATTAAATCTATAGGTTGCTTTGTGTATTATACTGATTTTCACTATATTGATAATTCTGATCAATAAACATGGTATGTTTCTCCATCTATTTGTGTCAATTTTTATTTGTTTTATCAGTACTTTATAGTTTTCTGTAGGTCTTTTGTTTCTATAGGTAAATTTATTCCTAAATATTTTAATTTATTCCTAAGTGTGTTATTCTTTTTGTTGCAATGGTGAATGGGATTATTTCATTAATTTCTCTTTGCTTTCTCATTGTTAGTGTATAGGAATACAAAGGATTTCTGTGTGTTAACTTTATATATTGAAACTTTACTACATTCATTGATTAGCTAGCTCTAGTAATTTTCTGAAAGTCTCTTGCAGGTTTTCTATGCAAGGATCTCATCATCTCTAAACAGTGAGAGTTTTACTTCTTTTTTTCCAAACTGGATTCATTTTATTTCTTTTTCTACTCTGATTCCTGTGGCTAGGACTTCCAAAGCTATGGTGAATAGTACTGTTGAGAGTGGGCACCTTTGTCTTACTCCTGACTTTAGAGGAAATGCTTTAAGTTTTTTGCCATTGAGGATAATGTTTACTATGGGTTTGTCATAGATGGCTTTTATTATGTTGAAGTATGTTCCTTTCATGCCTGTTTGCATCTGAGATAATCATATTGTTTTTATCTTTCAATTTAATCTAGTGTATTATGTTAATATGGTGTATCATATTGATTTATTGGGAAATATTGAAGAATCCTTGCATCCTTGGGATAAAACCCACTTTGTCATGATGTATGATCTTTTTAATATGTTGTTGGATACTTTTTTTCTAGAATTTTGTTGAGGATAATTGCATCTATGTTCATCACTGATATTGGCCTGTAGTTTTCTTTCTTGTGGCATTTTCATCTGGTTTTGGCTAAGGTGATAGTAACCTCATAGAATTCATTTGGGAGTTTACCTTCCTCTGCAATTTTCTTGAAGAGTTTGAATAGGATAGGTGTTGGCCCTTCTCTAAATTTTTCGCCGAATTCACCCATTAAGCCATCTGGTCCTGGGCTTTTGTTTGTTGAAAGATTTTTTAATTACAGTTTTGATTTTCATGATTGTGCTGGGTCTGTTAAGCTTTTCTATTTTTTCCTGGTTCAGTTTTGGAACATTATACTTTTCTAAGAATTTGTCCATTTTTTCCAAGTTGTCCATTTTATTGGTATATATTTGCTGACAGTAGTGTCTAATGATCCTTTGTATTTCTGTGTTGTTTTTTGTGATTACTCCGTTTTCATTTCTAGTTTTATTGATTTGATTCTTCTTTCTTTTTTGTTGATGAATCTGGCTAATAGTTTGTCTATTTTATTTATCTTCACCAAGAACGAGCTTTTAGTTTTGTTGATTTTTGCTATAGTCTCTTTCCTTTCTCTTTCAGATATTTCTGCTCTGATTTTTATGATTTCTTCCTTCTATTAACTTTGAGATTCTTCTTTTTCTAGTTGCTTTAGGTGTAATGTTAGGTTATTTATATGATGTTTCTCTTGTTTCCTGAGGTAAGCTTGTATTGGTATAAACTTTCCTTTTAGCACTGCTTTTATTGAATCCCATAGGTTTTGGTTTGCCTTGTTTTCATTTTTGTTTGTTTCTATGCATATTTTTATTTCCTTTTTTATTTCTTCCATGGTCTGTTGGTTATTCAGAAATGTGTTATTTAGCCTCTATATGTTTGCATTTTTAATAGTTTCCCCCCGCCTGTGGTTGACATCTAATCTTACTGCATTGTGATCAGAAAAGATGCTTGATTCCAATAATTTTTTATTTGATAAGTCTAGATTTATGAACCAGGATGTGATCTATCCTGGAGAATGTTCTGTGTTCACTTGAGAAAAAAGTGAAATTAATTGATTTAGAGTGAGATGCCCTATAAATATCAATTAGGACAAACTGGTCCATTGTATCATTTCAAGCCTGTGTTTCCTTATTAAGTTTCTGTTTCATTGATCTATCCATAGGTGTGAATGGGGTATTTAAGTCCCTCACTATTATTGTATTATTGTTTATTTCCCCTTTCATATTTATTAGCATTTGCCTTATGTATTTAGGTGCTCCTATGTTGGGTGCACATATATTTATAATTGTAATATCTTCTTGGATTGATTCTTTGATCATTATGTAGTGTCCTTCTTTGTCTCATCTCACAGTCTTTATTTCAAAGTCTATTTTATCAGATATGAGAATTGTACCTTCTGCTTTCTTTTGTTCTCCATTTGCATGAAGTACCACTTTCCAGCCTTGCAATTTCAGGTCTGTCCTTTGGTTTGAGGTGGGTATCTTGTAGACAGCATATATAGGGGGTTTGGTTCTGAATATATGTGACCAGTTTTGTCTTTTGGTTGGGGCATTTACCCATTACATTAAGGTAATTATTGATACGTATGATCCCATTACCAGCTACTTTGCTGTTTTGGGTTCAATTTTTATAAACTTTTTCTGTGTGTCCTGTCTATAGAAGATTCTTTAGTATTTATTGAAGAGTTGGTTTGGTGGTGCTGAATTCTCTCAGCTTTTGCTTGTCTCTAAACCTTTTGATTTCTCCTTCATATCTGAAAGAGATCCTTGCTGGGTAGAGTAATCTTGGTTGTAGGTTTTTATATTTCATCACTTTAAGTATGTCCTGCCATTCCTTTCTGGCCTGAAAAGTTTATATTGAAAAATCAGCTGTTATCCTTATAGTAATTTCCTTGTGTGTTATTTGCTGTTTTTCCTTGCTTCTTTTAATATTTGTTCTTTGTGTTTGATCTTCATTAGTGTGATTAATATGTGACTTGGGGAGTTTCACTTTGGGTTTATTCTGTTTGGGACTCTCTGATTTTCTTCGACTTGAGTGGCTCTTTCCTTCCCCATTTTAGGGAATTCTTTTTTTTTTTTTTTTTTACTATTATCTCCTTAAATTTTTTTTCTCAGGCCCCCCTTTCCTTTGGTATTCTTCTTCTGGAACACTTATGATTTGAATGCTCAGGCATTGAACATTGTCCCAGAGGTCTCTTAGGTTGTCCTCATTTCTTTGAATTCTTTTTTTGTTTCTTCCTCTATGCTTCATTTATTTCCACCATTCTATCTTCCACCTCATTTATCCTCTCTTCAGCCTCAGTTTTTCTACTGTTGGCTATCTCCAAAGTACTTTTGATCTCAGTTATTGCATTATTCATTATTGATTGATTCTTCTTTACAAGACCTTCTAGAACTAACACCCCAAAAAGATGTCCTTTTCATAATAGGGAACTGTAATGCAAAAGTAGAAAGTCAAGAAACACCTGGAGTAACAGGCAAATTTGGCCTCGGAGTACGGAATGAAGCAGGGCAAAGGCTGGTAGAGTTCTGCCAAGAGAACACACTGGTCGTAGCAAACACCCTCTTCCAACAACACAAGAGAAGACTCTACACATGGTATCACCAGATGGTCAACACCACAATCAGACTGATTATATTCTTTGCAGCCAAAGATGGAGAAGCTCTATACAGTCAACAAAAATAAGACCAGGAGCTGACTGTGGCTCAGATCATGAACTCCTTATTGCCAAATTCAGACTGAAATAGAAGAAAGTGGAGAAAACCACTAGACTATTCAGGTATGACCTAAATCAAATCCCTTATGACTATACAGTGGAAGTGAGAAATAGATTTAAGGAACTATATCTGATGGGTAGAGTGCCTGATGAACTATGGACAGAGGTTCATGACATTGTGCAGGGGATAGGAATCAAGACCATCCCTAAGAGAAAGAAATGCAAAAAAACAAAATGGCTCTCTGAGGAGACCTTATAAATAGCTGTGAAAAGAAGAGAAGTGAAAAGCTAAAGAGAAAAGGAAAGATATAAGCATCTGAATGCAGAGTTCCAAAGAATAGCAAGGAGAAATAAGAAAGCCTTCCTCAGTGATCAATTCAAAGAAATGGAGGAAAACAACAGAATGGGAAAGACTAGGGATCTCTTCAAGAAAATTAGAGATATCAAGAGAATATTTCATGCAAAGATGGGCTTGATAAAGGACAGAAATGGCATGGACCTAACAGAAGCAGAAGATATTAAGAAGAGGGGGCAAGAATACACAGAAGAACTGTACAAAAAAGATCTTCATGGCCCAGATAATCACGATGGTGTGATGACTCACCTAGAGCCAGACATCCTGGAATGTGAGGTCAAGTGGGCCTTAGAAAGCATCACTATGAACAAAGCTAGTGGAGGTGATGCAATTCCAGTTGAGCTATTTCAAATTCTGAAAGATAATACTGTGAAAGTGCTGCACTCAATATGCCAGCAAATTTGGAAAACTCAGCAGTGGCCACAGGACTGGAAAAGGTCAGTTTTCATTCCAATCCCAAAGAAAGGCAATGCCAAAGAATGCTTAAACTACTGCACAATTGCACTCATCTCACATGCTAGTAAAGTAATGCTCAAAATTCTCCAAGCCCGGCTTTAGCAATACATGAACCATGAACTTCCAGATGTTCAAGCTGGTTTTAGAAAAGGCAGAGGAACCAGAGATCAAATTGAAAACATCCATTGGATCATCAAAAAGGCAAGAGAGTTCCAGAAAAGCATCTATTTCTGCCTTATTGACTATGCAAAAGCCATTGACTGTGTGAATCACAATAAAGTGGGGAAAATTCTGAAAGAGATGGGAATACCAGACCACCTGACCTGCCTCTTGAGAAACCTATATGCAGGTCAGGAAGCAACAGTTAGAACTGAACATGGAGCAACAGACTGGTTCCAAATAGGAAAAGGAGTACGTCAAGGCTGTATATTGTCACCCTGCTTATTTAACTTATATGCAGAGTACATCATGAGATTCTTCAGGCAAGAATACTGGGGTAGGTTGCCATTTTCTCTTCCAGGGGATCTTCTCAGGGATCAAACCCCCATCTCTTATGTCTCCTGAGTTGGCAGGTGGATTCTTTATCACTAATGCCACCTGGGAAGCCCTTTTACCACAGTAACAATAATTAATCCTCTTGATAAGTGGCATCCATAGAGAACATTTGTAGTAATGTAGGAGAATGGAGTCCATATTTAGACCAGTTGAAGACTGGTGACTGGTGGCAGCCATGTTGGGAAGAATATATTCAAGAACTTGAAACATACTGGACAGCCCCGTAGCTTAAACCTGAATGCTGAGGACTTGCAGATACAGAGACTAAGAGCATTTTGTACTTACAATATTATTAAAGCACTGACCCCTGGTACTTTGGCCTCCCCTTGAACTTGGACAGGCTGCTCATGAGTCACTGATAACATCCTCAGCATCAAACCTCGTTTCTGTCTTCTTTTTCCTGCTGGAGACCTGTGACCAAGCATGTGAGACCACAGCATTTGCTACTGTTGTTCAGTTGCTCAGTCATGTTCAGTCATGTCCAACTCTTTGCAACCCATGGACTGCAGCACACCAGGCCTCCCTGTCCATCACCAACTCCCAGAGCCTGCTCAAACTCACATCCATCTAGTCAGTGATGCCATCCAGCCATCTCATCCTCTGTCATCCCCTTCTTCTCCTGCCTTCAATCTTTCCCAGCACAGGGTATTTTGCAATGAATCAGTTCTTCACATCAGGTGGCCAAAGTATTGGAGCTTCAGCATCAGTCCTTCCAGTGAGTATTCAGGACTGATTTCCTTTAGAATGGACTGGTTTGGTCTCCTTGCAGTCCAAGGGACTCTCAAGAGTTTTCTCCAACACCTCAGTTCAAAAGCATCAATTCTTCAGTGCTCAGCTTTCTTTATGGTCCGACTCTCACATTCATACATGACTCCTGGAAAAAGCATAGCTTTGACTAATACAGACCTTTGTCGGCAAAGTTCTGTCTTTGCTTTCTAATACACTGTCGAGGTTTGTCATAGCTTTTCTTCCAAGGAGTAAGTAAATTTTAATTTCATGGCTGCAGCCAGTGTCCACACTGATTTTGGAGCCCAATAAAGTTTAGTCTGTCATTTTTTCCATTTCTTCCCCATCTATTTGCCATGAAGTGATGGGTGGGACCAGATGCCATGATCTTCGTTTTCTGAATGTTGAGCTTTAATCCACCATTTTCACTCTCTTCTTTCACTTTCATCAAGAGGCTCTTTAGTTCTTCTTCACTTTCTGCCATAGGGGTGGTGTCATCTGCATATCTGAGGTTATTGATATTTCTCCCGGCAATCTTGATTCCAGCTTGTGCTTCATCCAGCCCAGTGTTTCTCATGATGTACTCTGCATCTAAGTTAAATAAGCAGGGTGACAATATATAGCCATGATGTACTCCTTTTCCTATTTGGAACCAGTCTGTTGTTCCATGTCCAGTACTAACTGTTGCTTCTTGACCTGCACACAGATTTCTTAGGAGGCAGGTCAGGTGGTCTGGTATTCCCATCTCTTGAAGAATTTTCCACAGTTTGTTGTGATCCATATAGTCAAAGGCTTTGTCATAGTCAATGAAGCAAAAGTAGATGTTCTTCTGGAATTCTCTTGCTTTTTTTGATGATCCAAAGGATGTTGGAGATTTGATTTCTAGTTTCTCTGCCTTTTCTAAATCCAGCTTGTAAATCTGGAAGTTCCTGTTTCACATATTGTTGAATCCTAGTTTGAAGGATTTTGAACATTACCTTTCTAGTATGTGAAATGAGTGCAGCTGTGCAGTAGTTTGAACATTCTTTGGCAGTGTTCTCACCCATGAAACAGTTAGCCAGAGGGAGCTTGCAGGTAAAGAACCTTCCCCTATTTTTAGGCAGCAATCGATGGAAAAATAAAGATTCCTCATGTCTAGAGTGCACAGCTAAGCACAGGCAAGCACTGCTTCAGACAGAACCTGACCTTTGCCAGGCTTCTTGCAACCAAGCTGGAAAGGTCCCCAAAATACTAAATCCTCTGACCAAGTCCACTGGTCTCAGAGAAGAGAAATTTGACTCCTGATTCCCTTTCTCTCCATCTTTCCTATCTGAGGAGAGAGAAATTAGAAAATATGCAAGTAAATGTGGATTAGGGGTCATTTCTTTAAATTATGAGTTTTTTTGTGCATGCATGCTCAGTTCAGTCGCTTCAGTCCTATCCAACTCCTTGCAACTGCATGGACTGAAGCCCACCTGCAGGCTCCTCTGTCCATGGGATTCTCCAGGCAAGAATAATGGAATGGGTTGCCAGACCTTTCTCCAGGGGATCTTCCCAAGCCAGGGATCCAACCTGGGTCTCCTGCAGATACTGTACTGCAGGTGGGTTCTTTACCGCTGAGCCACTGAAGAAGCCCAGAGTCCTTAATGATGTTTACCTAAATAGATGATGAAGGTTCTCCAAAGTCTCTTCTGCTGTTGACTTTAAAACTCATAACTAGTGTTTTATCGGGGGAAGGCAATGGCAACCCACTCCAGTACTCGCACCTGGAAAATCCCATGGACGGAGGAGCCTGGTGGGCTGCAGTCCATGGGGTCGCTAAGAGTCGGACATGACTGAGCGACTTCACTTTATTTTTTGTCTTTCATGCATTGGAGAAGGAAATGGCAACCCACTCCAGTGTTCTTGCCTGGAGAATCCCAGGGACGGGGGAACCTGGTGGGCTGCCGTCTCTGGGGTCGCACAGAGTCGGACACGACTGAAGAGACTTAGTAGTAGCAGCAGCAGCAACAGCGGTGGTGGTGGTGGTGTTTTATCGCCACCTCGTGGCAAAAGTTGGGCTTTGCAATGGACATTAAATTTTCAGGGCTTCCCTGGTGGTTCAGACGGTGAAGTATCTGCCTGCAAAGCCGGAAACCTGGGTTTGATCCCTGGGTTGGGAAGATCCCCTGAAGAAGGGAATGGCTACCCACTCCAGTATTCTTGCCTGGAGAATTCCATTTTAAAAATCATAACTAGTGTTTTATTGCCACCTTGTGGCAAAAGTTGGGCTTTGCAATGGACATTTAATTTTCAATCAGCTCTAAATTCTAATTTTATTTGCTGCCTAAATACTGCTTAGAGACAGACAGTGTATGAGAAATCTTAGACAAACTAAGAAGACTAAATAATAGAAATTCAAATCTAGGGGGTATTTCAGAATGCTTCCTAAGCCCTTAAATTTTTCAGGTTTACCCAAAGGATACATATAACTGAGACTTGGTTTTGAGGTTGTGATGATAATAAAAACAATCATTGTAATTATATAGCTAACATCCATTGAGTGCTTACTATGTCCCCAAAATATTCTAATACTTTTCAGTACTACTTATTTACCCCACAACTCTCTGAGGTAAGTTCTCTTGTCTGTGTGTTAGCCACTCAGTCACATCCAACTCTTTGTAACCTCATAGACTGTAGCCCACCAGGCTCCTCAGTCCATAAAATTCTCCAGGCAAGAATACTTGAGTGGGTTGCCATTTCCTTCTCCAGGGGACCTTCCCAACCCAGCTTGGGAACTGGCCTCCTGCATTGCAGGTAGATTCTTTACTGTCTGACCCACCAGGGAAACCCGAGTTCTTCATCTACAATTTTTAAAAGAGAAAACTGAGATAAAGTGAAGTTAATAATTTGCCCCAGGGACTTTCCTGGTAGTTCAGTGGCTAAGACTCTGTGAGCCTAACGCAGAGAGACCAGGTTTGATCCATAGTTGGGCACTAGATCCTACATGCTTCAAGGAAGAGTTGGTTTTGGTTTTTATTACAGTGTGTATCTATTATAAGTAAATAAATTAGAAGCATAAACACTGAAAGCTAAACTAAAATTATAAGCAATTTCAAGCTCCTACTATTAACAATCACTTTTATTGTGTGTAAATGCATGTATTTATCTGTGTGTATCCTTTTGAAAAAATATAGATCCTATTAACAATAGAATAATAATGTGCCAAACTGTTGTAGACCTTGCAGTTTTCTCCTAATACATTATGAACATCTTACTATGCTGACATATGTGTTTTTACAGCAAAATTTAATGGTTGCATCCTATACAAAATAATTTACTCAATTAACCTCGTACTTTCAAATTGCCTTGGCATGTTTGTTGAAATCAGTTCTGCATATACGTGTGGGTCTACTGCTAGATTCTCTGTTCTGTTCTACTGATCTATTTGTCTTTCTTGAGTCTAATATCACACCTTGATCAGTGTAACTTTATACTAAAACCTGAAGTCAGATGGTGTGTTAGCCCGCTTTGTTCTTTTTCAAAGTTGTATTGGGTGTTCTACGTCCCTTGCATTTCAACATAAATTTTAGAATTAGCAGTCAACATCTACAACGGGGCCTGTTGAGATTTTAACTGGGATTGCATTAAATCTATATACAAGTTGGGGAGAATTGATATTCTATCCATGTTTATCCATAAACATGGCATCTATCTCCATTTAGGAGTTCTTCCTCTCATTATATTTTGTAATTAATAGAGGACAGGTCTTCCACATTTTCCCCGTATATTTATCTCTTAAGTAGTTCATGTTTTATGTGATTATAAATGGATTGTTATTTTAATTTCAATTTCCAGTTGTTTGTTGCTAGTGTATTGATCTTACATTTTCAAACGTTACTAAACTACTTATTAGTTCTAGTAAATACACAGATAAATAGATTTCATGTGATTTTCTACAGATGATCATGTTATCTGTGATTAACATCAATTTTACTTCTTCATCTCCAATCAGGATATCCTTTATTTCTCTTTCTTGTCTGGTGGGCTGGTGAAAACCTTCAGTACAATATTAAATAGAAGTGATGAGTAGACAGCTTTGCCTGTTTCCTCCTCTTGGTGGGAAGAATTTCATCTTGGAACATTATGGTGTTAGCAGTACGGTTTTCATAGACACCTTTTATCAAGTTGAGGTTATTTCTTCTATTCCTAGTTTGTGGAGTGTTTTTATTAGGATCAATGTTGGGTATTTTTCAAACTCCTTTTCTTCATCTCTTGAGATGATGATATTGTTTTCCTTTTCTAGTCTTTTAATAGGGTAATTGTCATTGATTGATTTTTCAAATGCTAAACTAACTGCACCCCTTAGATAAACCCTTCTTGGTCATGATGTGTTTTATCCTTTTAATACGGTGTTAGATTTGATTCAGTGATCCAATGCTTTCAATAGATAACTAGTTCCTGACTAATTTTCCTAAATCACTGCTTTTATGAAGTCGATATTTTTCCACAAACTAAGGTGATTTATTAAAGCATTATGGAAATTTGTCTCAAATCAGAAAAAGCCAAGATGTCCAACAACAGAGAATTATCAAGTACAATTTGATGTATCAATAAAGTATTATACAGTCACAAAGAATATAGTATAGAAAAAATTGATCTGAAGAAAATATTTGTACATTATTAAATATAAAGAAAAGCATGAAACAAAACACCTGGAAGTAAGTACAAATTCTATAAAAAGAAGTAAATATTCATTGACTCAGAATTTTTGCTTCTTGGAATTCATCTAAGAAAATACTAAAGAATGAGTGCAAAGATTCCAAGTTCATTTCACATAAGAATTTTTTTAATTTTTATTTTTATATTTTCCTGTATATTCCTATATAGAAAAACACACGTTAAAAATGAAGAAAGATCTGTAGTTAATAACATCAACTTCTACCTTAAGAAATAAGAAAACATCAAATTCCTTAAAAGATACACATTACATACCAGGCTTATTGAAGACATAGATAACCCAAGAAAGTTGATATCTATTGAAGACACTGACTTTGGAGTTTTAAAACTTCCTGTAAAGAAATCCATACTCAGATTTGGCTGCAAAGGACTGGAAGCAGGGCAATGTATTCCATACCATTAAGATTTTAGCATAATACTATATATGTGCGATTGTGGTGGTGACAGAGGAGTGAGGACATCAGGACGGGTGGAAGAAATATTAAAAGATACTGTTGGGCTGGTGCAAAAGCAATTGTTTTGCATTGTTGCACTTTGCCATTACAGAGTGGAATATATTCTTAAACAAATGTGGTTATGTTATACATCATTTTAATGTGCATTTCTCAATTTATGTTTTTTTTGCTAATGATTTATGATTTGCCGTTTACTGTAGATTTATTTTCTCCAACACCACAGTTCAAAAGCATCAATTCTTCGGCGCTCAGCTTTCTTCACAGTCCAACTCTCACATCCATACATGACCACTGGAAAAACCACAGCCTTGACTAGACAGACCTTTGTTGGCAAAGTAATGTCTCTGTTTTTGAATATGCTATCTAGGTTGGTCATGACTTTTCTTCCAAGGAGTAAACATGTTTTAACTTCATGGCTGCAGTCACCATCTGCAGTGATTTTGGAGCCCAAAAAAATAAAGTCTGACACCGTTTCCGCTGTTTCCCCATCTATTTCCCATGAAGTGATGGGACCAGATGCCATGATCTTAGTTTTCTGAATGTTGAATTTTAAGCCAACTTTTTCACTCTCCTCTTTCACCTTCATCAAGAGGCTTTTTAGTTCCTCTTCACTTTCTGCCATAAAGGTGGTGTCATCTGCATATCTAAGGTTATTGATATTTCTCCCGGCAATCTTGATTCCCGCTTGTGCTTCTTCCAGCCCAGCATTTGAGAGTCCCTTGAACTGCAAGGAGATCCAACCAGTCCCTTCTGAAGGAGATTAGCCCTGGGATTTCTTTGGAAGGAATGATGCTAAAGCTGAAACTCCAGCACTTTGGCCACCTCATGCGAAGAGTTGACTCATTGGAAAAGACTCTGATGCTGGCAGGAATTGGGGGCAGGAGGAGAAGGGGACGACAGAGGATGAGATGGCTTGATGGCATCACCGACTCGATGGACGTGAGTCTGAGTGAACTCCGGGAGTTGGTGATGGACAGAGAGGCCTGGCGTGCTGCGATTCATGGGGTCGCAAAGAGTCAGATATGACTGAGCAACCGAACTGAACTGAACTGTAAATTTATTTTAGACTACAGAAATGATGTTAGACCAAAAGCAAATTCAAGTGATTTTTTAATTCACGTTCGAAATGGGTCATAAAACAGTGGAGACAACTCACACCATCAACAACTCATTTGGCCCTGGAACTGCTAATGAAAGTACAGTGCAACAGTGGCTCAAAGTTTTGCAAAGCCTTGAAGATGAGGAGCGCAGTGGCTGGCCATCGGAAGGTGACAACGACCAATGGAGAGCCATCATCGAAGCTGATCCTCTTACAACTACATGAGAAGCTGCCGAAGAACTCAACATTGACCATCCTATGGTCATTCAGCACTTGAACCAAATTGAAAAAGTAAAAAAGCTAGATAAGTGGATGCCTCATGAGCCGACCAAAAATTTTTTTAAAAAGTAATTTTGAAGTGTAGTCTTCTCTTATTCTATGCAACAGTAATTAACCATTTCTTGATCAGATTGTGACGTGTGATGAAAAGTGGATTTTATACAACAAACGGCAGTGACCAGCTCAGTGGCTGGTCCGGACTGAGAAGAAGCTCCAAAGCACTTCCCAAAGTCAAACATGCACCAAAAAAAAAAAAAAGTCCTGGTCACTGTTTGGTGGTCTGCTGCTCATTTGATCCACTATAGCTTTCTGAATCCGGGTGAAACCATTACATGTGAGAAGTACTCCCAGCAAATTGAGGGGATGCACAGAAGCTGAAGCCAACACTGGCCAACAGAATGGGCCCAATTCTCCACAATACCTGACCACATGTCTCACAACCAGTGCTTCAAAAGTTGAATGAATTGGGCCATGAAGTTTTGCCTCATGCGCCATATTCACCTGACCTCTCGCCAACCAACTGCCACTTCTTCAAACATCTCGACAACTTTTTGCAGGGAAAATGCCTCCAGAACCAGCAGGAGGCAGAAAATGCTTTCCAAGAGTTCGCTGAATCCTGAAGCACAGATTTTTATGCTACAGGAATAAACCAACTTACTTCTCATTGGCAAAAATGTATAGATTGTAATGGTTCCTATTTGACTAATAAAGATGTATTTGAGCCTAGTTATAATGATTTAAAATTCACAGTTCAAAACTGCAATTACTTTTGCACTAACCTAATACTATAAACAAGAGGTTGGGGAGGTGACAAATTCCTCAATGAAGACATCAGGATGAGTGAAAGAAATATTAAAACAGAAGATACTATCACAACTAGTGACTGATGTTGTAGGAATTAAAATTAGTCTCTATCTTTAAAGCAGCGGCATTTTAGGTAAAATTGTGTCTTTGCATTTCTCTTTAAAATATTTATTTTCTTAGCATTTGTTCTCACTTGTCAAGCAGTGATATTTTTTAACTACTTAATAAAGCTTTCTTCATAGAAGGAAACCAGGTCAAATGTTTCTACTGGATTCACATAACCCCACATTACTTTGTAAGAAATTCTCTTGATGTCAGAATACTTTGCCCTTTTGATTTATATTCTTTCTATATAAAGAAATAGCGTATTTGAGAACTCTCTCTAGTCTCACTATACTTTTATTATTCTGCGATGTGTAGAAGCGAAGCCTGTCCGGTCACTTGACCAGAGAACGAGAACTCCCCACGTCTCCCTGGCAGATCCCAGAGGACCCCACCGGTCGGCCCTACAGCACCCAGAGCCCCGGGAGCCCGTGGGGATGAGTGTGTTCCCCGCGAGGAGACAGTAGGCCCATGTCTGAGCCTCCGCTCTTTCTTTACCCACCTCCTCTCCTTTGTACTTCTCTTTCCCTCCACTTTCACCTGATAATTTTTTTAAATTTATTTTTTGCTGAAGTATAGTTGAATTACAATGTTGTCTTAACTACTGCTGTATGGCAAAGTGAGAAATTTTGTTTTATACTTATATATACACTTCAGTTATATATATACACACACAGACACACATTTTTCATATTCTCTTCTACTATGGTTTATCCCAGGATATTGAATATAGTTCCTTGTGCCATACAGTACAGTCTTATAATTTTTGAATGCTAAGATCTAAGAAATGTTGCATGATTTAACTCTTATTTTAGCAGATTATTTAGCTCTTTGCTCAAAAATTTAAAAAGAAGGTCTGTCATCTCATTGTAAGGTTTATTCTGAGCGCTTACCTAAATAGACTTTGCCTCAGCTGGGCCATCACAGTCACAACAAAAGGGAAAAAATAGATGCCTGGGGTCATTGTTATCAGGAGGTTCGATCAGTGACCAGGTCCAGTTCTTTAGACAAAGCGACAAACTTCTTCATAACCCCCTACCCAAGAAAAAAACAGGAAGTACTCGATAGGTTTCACTATTGCTCATTTAACATCAAAAAGCAATACTATGAAAATATAAACATGCTGGAAGGAAGCCCAGTTTCCATGCACTTTGTGGTCTTCAGGAATTCTCTAGTAGGTCTGTGGCATAACTACCCCAACCGCAAACTCAGTTTCACAGCAGTCAAGAAGCACCAACTTTAAAATTTTCAATTTATGAATTATATCTCTCATTCCTTAAGTCCCACTTGCAATTTTGATGATCTTAAGCTGTTTAAACCCCCTTTATGTCACATGCATGTAATACTATCAGTAAAGACTACTCACCCCAATCCTGCCTCACCTACTGTCTCAACGTTCATTCAGGAAATCTCTGGGCACACCAAGTGATGTACATTTCTGTTAGTGTTACACTGGCAGCCCAGAACTCTCCTGATAAACTGCAATGATTTTTAAGACAGAATAAATATCACTACGTGTTCAATCTTTTTATTAAATAGTTACTGACTTGGTATGTTGGGGAAGTTACTTAAATTCTGTAAGCATGGTGTGTTTGAACAGGAGCCAGCTTGCAAGGGCCAACTGTTAAACTTTTCGGAATTTTGCCTAAAGGCTTTTAAACCTTTGGAGACTTGAAACCAGTCATGGTAGGAGTATTTTCCACAGATGGTGTCAAATGCTACAGATGTGGGCACTGTTTCCTCATAGAGAACTGGTTAACCAGCTCACTACTGTCTCTAAGCCTTAGTTTCTTTATCCATAAAATTAAAAAATAACTCCAATCTGTATTGGACACATTCAATTGCAGTGAATAGACACTCTGCTAGCCCCGCCCTGGGTTTTCTTTCTTTAATTTAGCTGTGCCGGGTGACTTGTTGGATCTTAGTCCCCTGACAAGAGATTGAACCCCGCAGCTTTGGCAGTGAAAGTGCAGAGTCCTAACCGCTGGAACCCCAGAAAATTCCTTCTGCTAGATTAAATAGAAAAGGAATTTTCCAGAGTCTTAAAGATCCTAAAGAACTGTAAGGGAAGACAAAATCAGTTATAGTTTGAGGTCTCAAAAGTAAATCTCAGTTGTACCATAACACTGGGACACCAAGAGACCTATTGTGTCTTCTATGTTTGGGAAGCCCCCTGTCCATTTAGGAAGCTGCTCCTATGGTTACCAATTTTAAAACTACTTTGTCTCTACAATGCCCAGGAAAGCCTCTCTGGTCAAGAAGCCACTGCAGGCAAACCAGAGGCCTCCTCATCGCCTCTCCTGGCTCTTGCTTTCTGAATGTTTCCAGAGAGCAGCTGATTGACAGAAACTAATTCATAACCACAGCTGTAGCTGTATGGAAAGCTCAGAAATATAGCGGTCTTTATTTGGAGTGATCTTGTGTCCAGATAAAATATTGGGGGTTCTATTGCCATAGATTAAAAGAAAGGGGAAGAATAGCTATTGGAGGATGTCTGGCAGTCTGCCATAGATCACAGTTTCCATCCTTGAGATTTGTGAGCACCCTTTATCCCAGAGAGAAAACTCATACCTTACCTAAGAGATGACTTCAAAGTTCCATTCAGAGACTAAACCCAGCTCTGGTTTAGGTCAGGATATCTGAGTGACACAAAGTTCTCTTTGTGTCTTCGTTAGGAGAACACAAATTTCTCTCCATTAGGTCCAGATGTGGCTACTTATGGACAGGTGATCCAGGAAGTGACTGGTAAGTTATTCCCCCATGCCTAACACACACACACACACACAGTTCTATGGTGGAATAGGGACAGGATAACTATAGTAAAAGGTTTCCTTCAGAAAAAAATTATTGTAATGGGCAGGAAGTTCAGAGGTGTCTGCCCTGGCAATAGACTATTATACTTTCCTGGGTTAGCCCATCCAAACCCTCTGCTTCCTCTGGCATCTCCAGGACCGCTGGCTTTGTTTACCTGGTGGTCCCTCTTGGTCCATTAGTCTCCTCCGTCGCACTCCATTGGGCATTGGGGTGTCTTCTGTTCTTGGGGCTGCAAACTCACGTCCTGCTTTTTGCTAGTTTAAGTTTGGTACTTAAGTTTGCATTGAGACTGACTCAAGAAAATCAGGCTTTGGCAGGCCAGGTTTATGGTTTTTCTGGTAAAGAATTTCCTCTTAATAAGCATGCAGTTTTTCTTCTGGTCAGTTTCTGTATAAAAATTGAACCCAAAGAAATAATCTAGAAATTATACACACACTCACACACATGCACGCGTGCACACACACATACACATGTGTGTTTACGTTTATCAACAGAAGTCCACAGACATGGTTTTCATTCCTTCCTACCTGCTACAGTCTGCACAGCTGTTTTTCAGTCTAATGATGTCAATGGTTTGAATTCGGAGAAGGCAATGGCACCCCACTCCAGTACTCTTGCCTGGAAAATCCCATGGACGGAGGAGCCTGGTGGGCTGCAGTCCATGGGGTCGCTAAGGGTCAGACACGACTGAGTGACTTCACTTTCACTTTTCACTTTCATGCATTGGAGAAGGAAATGGCAACCCACTCCAGTGTTCTTGCCTGGAGAATCCCAGGGATGGGGGAGCCTTGTGGGCTTCCATCTATGGGGTCACACAGAGTCGGACACGACTGAAGCGACTTAGTAGTAGTAGTAGTAGTATGGGTTGAATTGTGTCCTCCATCCTAAAAAGATATGCTTGATCTTAACTCCCAGTATCACAGTATGTGACCTTATTTGAAGACAAGATCTTCACAGTGGCCATCAAGTTGAAATGAGATCATTGGGGTGAGCCCTAACCCAATATGACCTGTGTCCTTACAAAAGGAGGGGAAATCTGGACACAGCCACACACACAATGACAATGCCACATGAAGATAAAGGCAGAGATCAGGGTGATGCAGCCACAAGACAAGAAACGCCAGAGGTTGTCAGTGAACCGCCAACAGCCAGGGGAGAGCCACGGGACAGGTTTTCCTGGCGGTTCTCAGAAGAAACAGCCCTGCCGACACCCTGATCTCAAACTCTAGCCTCTAAAACTGTAAGATAATAAATGTCTGTAGTTCAAGCCACCCAATTTGTGGTACTTTTTTATGGGAGCCCTCAAAACTATCACGGGAGGCTTCCATGATGCCCTAAAATAAGGATTTTGAAAGGTAGGGCTACACCCTTAACCTGATCTGCACTGCTGGGCTGATTCTTCTTGCCAAGCCCAGAAGGCTTTGGACATGTTCTTGTCTAGGAATTAGGGCCACCAAGTCGCTTCAGAGCAAATTCTTACCATTGCTTCAGTGTGGAGGTACTGATATAGTGGATTTTTAACACTGTGAAGCACCAAATTATTAGGTTCACAAATATTTTAGATTCTTTGACACAGGTGGAGATTCTCTGCTACACCTTGAGATTCTCTGGCCTTTCCTGAGCAGAGATCCGGGTGGCCCTCGGCACCCTCAGGTTCTGCGATTGAATTGGTGGAGGTGGAACCTGTGGAGAAGGAGAGCCAGCTGCTGCTGTCCTTACCAACTGCTTCTTAGATAGCCAGGTCAAGAAAGTGTCCATCAATATCCTTCAGGGTATCACCTTACTTTTAAATTCCAAACTTTGGACCAGTCACCATTCACTTGGAAAGAACAGAAGCCGTTTCAACTAGTCTAATCAGAAAAAGATTTAGTACAGGTTTTGTTACGGCTTAGGGAATCAGCTGGAAGACTGAAGATATCCTTTCAGAACAGGACGACGGGGCAGGGGGGTGGGGCCACCAATGCAGATGTTCCTATAGCTACTGGAAAACCATCAGGATCATGACTGGGGCAGGGCAATGGGAGACAGAAACTTACTCAAATGGCAGAAGCAGTGAAAGCACAACTTTGGCATCTCTTCGGATCTCTCACAAGTACATCTGATTAGCAGGATCCAAGTCCATTTGGAGCTCTAACCAACAGAGCACCTGGAATGTCTGTTATTCTGGACACTGCTGTGCCCAGCAAGAAATTAAGGGGTCTAATTCGACAACAGAACAGGGGGAAGGAGATAAAGCAGTAGTCAGAGTGTGAATGTAAATATTTTAGAATTATCTCTGACGCAGAGCAGACCCTTACCAACTGATGCATTTATGAAAACACAATAGTTCCAAGCTCTTAAGGGAGAAAATGTGAAACCAGAAACAAGAGGTGAGATTTGTAAAAGACAAACTATGTCGCAATTGCTTTGCGCTTTAGCTTATCCAAGTGCAGGGCCGTGTTCTCTGAGCTGGAGTATTTAACAAAGTGAACAAAGTTCATTCTCTGCAGGAGAAACTGACCTCATAAGTCAAAGGTCCTGGTCCAGTTGAATTCTCTTAGACTTTGTTCCTTCTCAAGTGGCTTCACCTCCCCATGTGTTTGATACCCATAATCCAAGGAAATATCTCAAGCCTGAGTTTATCTCTTTAAAATTGCTATTGTTGCTGTTCAGTCACTGAGTCGTGTCCAACTCTTTACAACCCCATGGACTGCAGCATGCCAGGCCTCCCTGTCTTTCAATATATCCCAGTTTGCTCAAATTCATGTCCATTGAGTTGGTGATGCTATCTAATCATCTCATCTTCTCCCACCCCCTTCTACTTTTGCCTTCCTTCCCAGGATCAGGGTCTTTTCTAATGCATCAGTTCTTCGCATCAGGTGGCCAAAGTATTGGAGCTTCAGCTTCAGCATCAGTCCCTCCAATGACTCTTCAGGGTGTTGATTTCTTTAAGGATTGACTAGTTGGATCTCCCTGCAGTCCAAGGGGCTCTCAAGAGTCTTCTCTAGCACCACAGTTCAAGAGCATCAATTCTTCAGCTCTCAGTCTGCTTTATGGTCTAACTCTCACATCCATACATGACCATAGCTTTGACTATACAGATCTTTGTCAGCAAACTGATGTTTCTGCTTTTTTAATATGCTGCCTACGTTTGCTATAGCTTTCTTTCCAAGAAGCAAGTGTCTCAATTTCTGGCTGCAGTCACTGTCTGCAATGATTTTGGAGGCCAAGAAAAGAAAATCTGTCATTGTTTCCACTTTTCCCCTTGTATTTGCCATGAAGTGATGGGACTAGATATTGCAACCTTAGTTGTTTGTTTTTTTTTTTTAATGTTGAGTTTTAATCCAGCTTTTTCACTCTCCTCTTTTACCCATTTGTGAAATGTTTTAGAACAAAGATAGCAAAGTTTTACTATAAACATTCAGAGAATAATGTTTTCAGATTGCCACATAGTGTCTTTTGCCATTTCTCAATCATGACATTGCAGTGTGGGAGCGTCATGGTACACTGGTTAATGAGTATGCCTATGTTCCAACAAAGTGTATTTACAAAAATTGTGGGGTACCTAATTTGGCACATAGGTTGTCATTTGTTGATCACTGTTTTACATACTTGCCTGAAATTACAAAATAAGTCCATCAGAGTTACCTTGCTCATCACGCAAGATGCGGGCTGTGGTTGGTCCTTCCTTTTTTCAGTGTGTGTGTGGAGTTCTTTCTTTCACACAAACACTCAACCTGATTTCTGCTGACTGAGACAGGCACTTCCTTCTGCTTGCTTTCACCTTACAGTCAAACGTTACTGTTCTTCTGACCATTTGTGAACCTAAACACAACAGGAAATTTCTTTAACTTCAAAAGCTGTCTTCACAGTGGAGATAGCAAGTCGCTACTAACCGTGCTCAGCCACACATGAAGCACCCAGTGTGGTTTCTGTTAGCCGCAACCATGGGCTGGCTTGGCCGACTGTCTCCTGATCCTCAGATACCAAGAGGAGAGGAGAGCCAGCATGGCCGCCCACACCCAGATGGAGATTCTATTGCTGTCCTTGATGGGGCATTCTGTTTGGTCCTGACATCTAACCCTGGACTATATTAAACATTCCATGAATGTTCTTTACCATGGGAAATTGGCTTACCTGGTGGCTCAGACAGTAAAGAATCCACCTGCAATGCAGGAGACCTGGGTTTGATTCCTGAGTGGGCAAGACCCCTGGAGAAGGGAATGGCAACCCACTCCAGTATTCTGGCCTGGAGAATGGACAGAGGATCCTGGTGGACTATAGTCCATGGGATTGAAAAGAGTGGGACACAACTGAGTGACTAATATTTCATTTTTATCAGTTATATAATTTACAATGATTATATTGTTAGTTGGTCTTAATTTTCACCTGAATATTTTGATATATGAACAACAAATATAATTTGAGCTTTATTTGCTCTTTTAGTTTATTTTAATTATGGTCTCAGTTCAGTTCAGTTGCTCAGTTGTGTCCAACTCTTTGCAACCCCATGAACTGCAGCACACCAGGCCTCCCTGTCCATCACCAACTCCCGGAGTTTACCCAAACCCATGTCCATTGAGTTGGTGATGCCATACAACCATCTCATCCTCTGTCATCCCCTTCTCCTCCTGCCCTCAATCTTTCCCAGCATCGGGGTCTTTTCAAATGAATCAGCTCTTCACATCAGGTGACCAAGGTACTGGAGTTTCAGCTTCAACATCAGTCCTTCCAATGAACACCCAGAATTGATCTCCTTTAGGATGAACTGGTTGGATCTAACATGAATATTTTCTATACACTGGTAGAACACATTTTGCTATTCAGTTGCCCTAAATTTTCTTAAAAGCATACTTAGTTTTTTTTTTTTTTTAATATCATAAACTTTAACCAATATAGCAGATAGCACAAGAAGTAAGTAACAGAAATAAATACCTTGGACAATTAAGTATTTTACCCACTGAGTCTTAACACTTGACTATGCCTTTGGCCCAGTCTCTTCTTACACAAGCCTTGATTCCTCTTCTTTTCTGATAGCAGTTAAGCACTTGTTAGACTGGTTTTAGATTAGCTACAGGACATCATCCAGAAATCACATTTCTTCCTACCTCCAAAGATCCTGATTTAGGAGTTTCAAGATAGGGCTTGAAGTCTGTATTTTAAAATGCTTCCCTTCCACAAGGCAGATGTGTGGGAGATTTGGGGACCTCTGCTCTACACCCTCACTTGTGTGCTCCCTCAAGGGCTCTTCTCCAACCCCCCACTACCAGTTCTGTGTGCCCACCAGTGCCAAAAACTGCCAGCTCCAGCCTCTGCAGCCATGGTCTCACCCTGCAAAGAAGATGTTCTTATTTAAAAACAGTTTTTTTTTTAATTGAAGTATAGTTACAGTGTTGTATTAGTTCCAGGTGTACAGCAAAGTGATTCAGCAATATGATGTATATATGTGTGTGTGTGTATATATATGACATTCTTTTTCAGATTCCTTTCCTTATAGGTTTACAGTATTTTGAGTAGAGTTCCCTGTATACACAGTAGGGACCTATTGTCTACTTGTTTTCTCTCTAGTAGTGTATATACATTAACCCCAAACTCCTAGTTTATCTCTTCTCCCTTCCTACCCTTCCTACCAGTTGATATCCTCTTTGGTAACCATAAACTTGCTTTCTATGTCTATAAGTCTCTGTTTTGTAAACAAGTTAATTTATATTATTTTTTTGGTTCCACATATAAGTGATATCATGTGACGCTTGTCTCCCCTGACTTACTCCACTTAAGATGATGATCTCTAGGCCCACCCATGTTGCTGCAAGTGGCATTATTCTATTCTCTTTAATGGCTGAGTAATATTCCACTGAATATGTATATGTATATAATTCCACTGAATATATTCACAGCTCTATCTGTTGATGGACATTTAGGCTGTTTACATCTCTTGGCTATTGTGAATAGGGCCAATGTGAACATTGGTCTGCATGTACCTTTTGGAATTAGTTTTCTCTGGATATATGCCTAGAGGTGGAACTGCATGATCTTACAGTAACTGTTTCTACTTTTTCAAGGAACCTCCATACTGTTCTTCACAGTGGTTGCACCAATTCACATTCTCACTAATGATGTAGGAGGGTTCCTTTCTCTCCACACCTTCTCTAGCATTTATTGTTTTTATTTTTTAATAATGTCCATTTTTACTGGTGTGAGGTGATACCTCATTGTAGTTTTGATTGGCATTTCTCTAATAATTAGCAATGTTAAGCATCTTTTCACATGCCTGTTGGCCATCTGTATGTCTTCTCTGAAGAAATGTTTAAGTTTCCTGCCTGTGCTTTTTTTTTTTTTTTTGATTGAGCTGTTTTTTTTTCTCTAATATTTAGTCTCATGAGCTGAAATTTTCAAAATTAATTTTGAAAATTAATCCCTTGTCAGTAGCATCATTTACAAATGTTTTCTCCCAGTCTGAAGGTTGTCTTTTCATTTTGTTTATGGGTTTCCTCTGCTGTGCAAAAGCTTTTGAGTTTGATAAGGTCCCATTTATTTACTTTTGTTTTTATTTCCATTACTCTAGGAGACAGCTCCAAAAAAATATTGCTGCTGTAAGTGTTCTGCCTGTGTTTTCCTCTGAGAATTTTATAGTATCTGGTCTTACATTTAGTTCTTTAATTCATGTTGAGTTCACTTTTGTGTGTGGTGTTGTGGAATGTTCTAATTCTATTCTTTACCATGTAGCTGTCCAGCTTGCCTTCTCTGTCATAGATTAGCTGACCATATATCCATGAGTTCATTTCTGGACTTTCTATCCTGTTGCATCGATTCATACGTCTGCTTTCGTGCCAGTACTATACTGCTTTGATTACCATAACTTAATCTCAAATCACAGGTGAGGAAACTAAGGCTCAATTATCTTTAATGCTTTGTGCAAAGTCCTCTGCCTCCTTCCTTAACAAGAGGTATAGTAAATATCATCATTGATATTAGTTCCATTTGTTTAAGCATGGAAACAATTTCCTCGGGGGGATGAGGATGTACTTCTGTGAGAGCCAGGGATTGATTACAAGAAACAGAAACCCATTTAAAGGACATGAAGAAGGCTTATTGAAAGGATACTGGAGAATTTCATGGAAGTTGAAGGTAGAAAACACAGCTTGACCTTAAGGATATTCATTTAAGCACAGTTCTGGGTGTTTAGGATACTTGTGACAACAAAAGAAATAGATGGTTCTCATACATGTTTTCTCCCCACATGCGTGTAAATGGACTACACAAAAAAGTTGCTCCAACCAGGTGCAGGACCTGCCCGGGAACGCTGAGACTGTCTTTGTCTCCCATAACCACAGATGAAAATGTTCAGGTCCTTTAGTCCTGCAGCTAGGATGTCCGTCCCAACACTCACTTCTTTCCGTTTTCACCTGACTCCAGACCATGGCTGCATAGAACAAAGGAAGAAAGTGTCACAAGAGAAAAGGGGTCTTTATTCCGTGAAAGCTCTTTGATTCTAAATGAGAGAAAGCTAACTCAAACTGACCTAAAAAATACTTGGATTATATAAATAAAAGGTTCAGGATCAAATCCAGCTCTGAAATTGGCTGGGGAGGGGGGAGGCCGGGGTGGGGAGGTCACTTTATAAACTGTCCCAGTTTCAACAAATTTTCCTACAGCAGGGATTTAATAATTATTTGCTGACTTGAATTGAGGTAATAAATTTTCCTGAGTCAAGTTTTCTAAGTATGTAATTTGCCATATTCCCTACTTTTGATAGGTAAGGCTCTACTTTTTAAACTTATTAATGTTAATACTTATTAATATTAATGTTTGAAATTATTGTTGTTCAATCACTAAGTCATGTCCAACTTTTTGTGACCCCATGAACTGCAGCATGCCAGGCTTCCCTGACTTTCACCATCTCCTTGGGTTTGCTCAAACTGATGTCCATTGAGTCAACCTTCTTCAGTACGTAATATTTAATTCTCTTTGATCCAAGAGAGTTTGGGGGACTGATTTTTTTTTTTTTTAATTTCAAGTAGTTGAGGGTATTTTTGCATGTTTTTATTTTGCTTTTTATTTCTAAATTTACTGCCTCTTGGCAGAAATACTGGATACATTATATCTGTATTTTGGATTTTTTTGGTTTTTGTTTTCTTGAAAACTCCATTTTTAGATATGTTAATATATTCATCCTGATCACAGTAAGGGCTTGGTAGGGAAGCTAGTTTTCCTCCTCAGGGTGACTTTCTATAGCTGGTCAAATAAACTCTGTTGTTATTGTCTAGTTGCTAAGTCATGTCTGACTCTTTCACAACCCTATGAATTGCAGCCCACCAGGCTCCTCTGTCCATGGGATTTCTCAGGTATGAATACTGGAGTGGTTGCCATTTCTTTCTTCAGGGGATCTTCCTGACCCAGGGATCGAATCCATGTCTCCTGCATTGGCAGGTGGATTCTTTACTACTGAGGCACCTGTAAAGCCCCCAAATACACCACATTTCTCTTCTATACTTGAACTTTAGACAGAAAGCTAATTTCCATCTATTCCACCTATTCCAAACTATTTGGATAGGGGACCTGTCTGTTGCTTTATACACCACATGTAGTTTTTTTGTGAGCACAGTAATAATAGTACATACCTTATGAGGTTGTTATCAGGATTAAATGAGTTAATACATGTAAAATGCTTAGCCCTGTGTCTGGTCTATAGCCCTCAATAATAGCTTCCGATAATATTTTGTTATTTTTTTTTTTCTGAACCTGCAGTTTTGCTTATATTAGCATTCCACTTTGATAGAAATAGAGTGGTTTTGAGTTAGCCCAACTTATTTCTAACCAAGATAAATATGGCAACAGATGAAGAGCAAAGGGCAAAGAAACAACAACTTCCCTGTAGGCATAAGTGTCTGTGTGCAGCAGACCAGGGTCAAACAGCATGTGGCATAAGCCCTCTTGGAGGGCTAAACCCACCATAGAGCCACCAAGCATGCAACCCACAAACTGAAGAACAATTATACCAAATAAATTCTCACACTGTTAAGAAAGTTCTAGGACTGACAACAGATTTCTGAACCTCTGGATCAGGCAAAGGGACTGAGAACTCCCAGGAATTTTGACTTTGGAGGCCAGTGGGATTTGACTACAGAACTTACACAGGACTGGGAAAACAGACTCTTGGAGGGCACAAATGAAACCTCATGCCCACCAGGACCCAGGAGAAAAGAGCAGTGACCCCACAGGAGACTGAGCCCGACTTGCCTGTGAATGTCCAGGAGTCTCCAGCAGAGGTGTGGGTCGACAGTGGCCTGCTGCAGGGTCAGGGGCACTGAATACAACAATACATGCACAAGTCCTTTGGAAGGAGGTCGCCATTATCCTCATTACCCCTACCGTAGTTTGGTCTAGGGTCAAACAACAGGGAGAGAACACAGCCTCGCCCATCAACAGAAAATTGGATTAAAGATTTACTGAGCCCATCAGATGGAGACTTAGTTTCCCCCTCTGTCGGTCTCTCCCATCAGGAAGCATCCATAAGCCTCTTATCCTTATCCACCAGAAGGCAGACAGAATGAAAACCACCATCACAGAAAACTAACCAATCTGATCACATGGATCACAGCCTTGTCTAACTCAATGAAACTATGAGCCATGCAGTGTAGGGCCACCCAAGACAGAGAGGTCATGGTGGAGAGTTCTGACAAAACATGGTCCACTGGAGAAGGAAATGGCAAACCACTTGAGTATTCTTGCTTTGAGAACCCCATGAACAGTATGAAAAGGCAAAAAGATAGAAGAGTGAATGATGAACTCCCCAGGTAGGTAGGTGCCCAATATGCTACTGGAGAAGAGTAGAGAAATAACTCCAGAAAGAATGAAGAGACGGAGGCAAAGCGAAAACAATGCCCAGTTGAGGATGTGACTGGTGATGGAAGTAAAGTCCAATGCTGTAAAGAGCAGTGTTATAGGAACTAGAATGTTAGGTCCATGAATCAAAGTAAATTCAAAGTGGTCAAACAGGAGATGGCAAGAGTGAACGTCAACATTTTAGGAATCAGCGAACTAAAATGGACTGGAATGGGTGAATTTAACTCAGATAACCATTACATCTACTACTGTGAGCAAGAATCCCTTAGAAGAAATGGAGTAGCCATCATAGTCAACAAAAGAGTCCGAAATGCAGTACTTGGGTGCAATCTCAAAAATGACAGAATGATCTCTGTTCGTTTCCAAGGCAGACCATTCAGTATCACAGTAATCCAAGTCTATGCCCTGACAAGTAATGCCAAAAAAGCTGAAGTTGAACAGTTTTATGAAGACCTACAAGACCTTCTAGAGCCAACAGCAAAAACAAAAGGATGTCCTTTTCATCATAGGACATTAGGAACTCAAGAGATACCTGGAGTAACAGGTAAATTTGGCCTTGGGGTACAAAATGAAGCAGGGCAAAGGCTAACAGAGTTTTGCCAAGAGAATGCACTGGTCATAGCAAACACCCTTTTCCCACAACACAAGAGATGACTCTACACATGGACGTCACCAGATGGTCAACAGTGAAATCAGAGGGATTATATTCTTTGCAGCCGAAGATGGAAAAGCTCTACACAGTCAGAAAAAAAAAAAAAAAAAGACCAGGAGCTGACTGTGGCTCAGATCATGAACTCCTTATTGCAAAATTCAGACAAATTGAAGACAGTGGGGAAAACCACTAGACCATTCAGGTATGACCTAAATCAAATCCCTTATGATTATAGTGGAAGTGACAGATTCAAGAGATTAGATGTGATAGAGTGCCTGAAGAACTATGGATGGAGGTTCATGACATTGTACAGGAGGCAGTGATCAAGACCATCCCCAAGAAGAAGAAATGCAGAAAGGTTGTCTGAGGAGGCTTTACAAATAACTGAGAAAAGAAGAGAAGCGAAAGGCAAAGAAGAAAAGGAAAGATATACCCATCTGAATGCAGAGTTCCAAACAATAGCAAGGAGAGGTAAGAAAGCCTTGCTCAGTAATCAATACAAAGAAATAGAGGAAAACAATAGAATGGGAAAGACTAAAGATATCATAAAGAAAATTAGAGATACCAAGGGAACATTTCATGCAAAGATGGTCTCAATAAAGGACAGAAACGGTATGGACCTAACAGAAGCAGAAGATATTAAGAAGAGGTGGCAAGAATACATAGAAGAACTGTACAAAAAAGATCTTCATGACTCAGATAACCATGATAGTGCGATCATTCACTAGTGCCAGACATCCTGGAACGCAAAGTCAAGTGGGCCTTAGGAAGCATCACAACGAACAATGCTACTAGAGGTGATAATTCCAGTTGAGCTATTTCAAATCCTAAAAGATAATGCTGTGAAAGTGCTGCACTCAATATGCCAGCAAATTTGGAAAACTCAGCAGTGGTCACAGGCCCAGGAAAGATCAGTTTTCATTCCAGTCCCAAAGAAAGGCAATGCTTCCCCATCTTTGGCTGCAAAGAATATAATCCTTCTGATTACGGTGTTGACCATCATGTGTAGAGTCTTCTCTTGTGTTGTTGGAAGAGGGTATTTGCTATGATCAGTGTGTTCAAGAAGACTTGAGAGTCCCTTGGACTGCAAAAAGATCAGTCCAGTCAATCCTAAAGGAAATCAGTCCTGAATATTCATTGGAAGGACTGATGCTGAAGCTGAAACTCCAATACTTTGGCCACCTGATGCAAAGAACTGACTCACTGGAAAAGACCCTGATGTTGGGAAAGACTGAAGGCAGGAGAAGAAGGGGACGACAGAGGATGAGATGGTTGGATGGCAACACCGACTCAATGGACATGAGTTTGAGTAAATTCCGGGAGTTCCTGATGGACAGGGAAGCCTGGTGTGCTACAGTCCATGGGGTGGCAAAGAGTCGGACGTGACTGAGTGACTGAACTGAAGTGAGGCATAAGTGATGTGTAACTTTATGCAACTCCTTTAAAAAAAAAAAAGCCATGTTGATTTTGTAAAAAAATTCTACCAGATTCTGTGAGAGAATAGGCAAACTACTGAGCAATGTACCTACAGCTCAATTCTAATAAAGAGAGATAGTAATTTTCTACTTTTTGGAAATGGTTAATGTGGAGTTGCTCCTCCCCACACACCGTTTAACTGTGTAAACTTTCTGGACATGTATTGGGTCTTTGATTTCTGGTCCCCCATGCTATGCACAGGTAGATGCCTGATAGAGAGCCTGTGAAACACATTTTGCGTTTCCTGCGGTTTAAATGCCCAGTTTTAGAGTTCAGTATGCCTGGACCAGTCTGAAAAACGACAGAATGATCTCTGTTCGTTTCCAAGGCAAACCATTTAATATCACAGTAATCCAAGTCTACGCCCCAACCAGTAATGCTGAAGAAGCTGAACGGTTCTATGAAGACCTACAAGACCTTTTTAGAACTAACACCCAAAAAAGATGTCCTTTTCATTATAGGGGACTAGAATGCAAAAGTAGGAAGTCAAGAAACACCTGGAGTAACAGGAAAATTTGGCCTTGGAATACGGAATGAAGCAGGGCAAAGACTAATAGAGTTTTGCCAAGAGAATGCACTGCTCATAGCAAACACCCTCTTCCAACAACACAAGAGAAGACTCTACGCATGGACTTCACCAGATGGTCAACACCGAAATCAGATTGATTATATTCTTTGCAGCCAAAGATGGAGAAGCTCTATACAGTCCACAAAAACAAGACCAGGAGCTGACTGTGGCTCAGATCATGAACTCCTTATTACCAAATTCAAACTGAAATTGAAGAAAGTAGGGAAAACCACTAGACCATTCAGGTATGACCTAAATCAAATCCCTTATGATTATACAGTGGAAGTGAGAAATAGATTTAAGGGCCTAGATCTGATAGATAGAGTGCCTGATGAACTATGGAATGAGGTTCGTGACGTTGCACAGGAGACAGGGATCAAGACCATCCCCATGGAAAAGAAATGCAAAAAAGAAAAATGGCTGTCTGGGGAGGCCTTACAAATAGCTGTGAAAAAAAGGTAAGCAAAAAGCCAAGGAGAAAAGGAAAGATATAAGCATCTGAATGCAGAGTTACAAAGAATAGCAAGAAGAGATAAGAAAGGCTTCCTCAGCGATCAATGCAAAGAAATAGAGGAAAACAACAGAATGGGAAAGACTAGAGATCTCTTCAAGAAAATTAGAGATTTTTCCAAGGGAACACTTCATGCAAAGATGGGCTCAATAAAGGACAGAAATGGTATGGACCTAACAGAAGCAGAAGATATTAAGAAGAGGTGGCAAGAATACACAGAAGAACTGTACAAAAAAGATCTTCACAACCCAGATAATCACGATGGTGTGATCACTCACCTAGAGCCAGACATCCTGGAATGTGAAGTCAAGTAGGCCTTAGAAAGCATCACTATGAACAAAGCTAGTGGAGGTGATGGAATTCCAGTTGAGCTATTTCAAATCCTGAAAAATGATGCTGTGAAAGTGCTGCACTCAATATGTCAGTAAATTTGGAAAACTCAGCAGTGGCCACAGGACTGGAAAAGGTCAGTTTTCATTCCAATCCCAAAGAAAGGCAATGCAAAGAATGCTCAAACTACTGCACAATTGCACTCATGTCACATGCTAGTAAAGTCATGCTCAAAATTCTCCAGGCCAGGCTTCAGCAATATGTGAACCGTGAACTTCCTGATGTTCAAGCTGGTTTAAGAAAAGGCAGACAAACCAGAGATCAAATTGCCAACATGCACTGGATCATGGAAAAAGCAAGAGAGTTCCAGAAAAACATCTATTTCTGCTTTATTGACTATGCCAAAGCCTTTGACTGTGGGGATCACAATAAACTGTGGAAAATTCTGAAAGAAACCGGAATACCAGACCACCTGACCTGCCTCTTGAGAAATCTGTATGCAGGTCAGGAAGCAACGGTTAGAACTGGACATGGAACAGACTGGTTCCAAATATGAAAAGGAGCATGTCAAGGCTGTATATCGTCACCCTGCTTATTTAACTTATATGCAGAGTACATCATGAGAAACGCTAGGCTGGGAGAAACACAAGCTGGAATCAAGATTGCCGGGAGAAATCTCAATAACCTCAGATATGCAGATGACACCACCCTTATGGCAGAAAGTGAAGAGGAACTAAAAAGCCTCTTGATGAAAGTGAAAGAGGAGAGTGAAAAAGTTGGCTTAAAGCTCAACATTCAGAAAACGAAGATCATGGCATCCGGTCCCACCACTTCATGGGAAATAGATGGGGAAACAGTGGAAACAGTGTCAGACTTTATTTTTCTGGGCTCCAAAATCACTGCAGATGGTGACTGCAGCCATGAAATTAAAAGACGCTTACTCCTTGGAAGGAAAGTTATGACCAACCTAGATAGCATATTCAAAAGCAGAGACAGTACTTCGCCAACAAAGGTCCGTCTAGTCAAGGCTATGGTTTTTTCAGTGGTCATGTATGGATGTGAGAGTTGGACTGTGAAGAAAGCTGAGCGCCGAAGAATTGATGCTTTTGAACTGTGGTGTTGGAGAAGACTCTTGAGAGTCCCTTGGACTGCAAGGCAATCCAACCAGTCCATTCTGAAGGAGATCAGCCCTGGGATTTCTTTGGAAGGACTGATGCTAAAGCTGAAACTCCAGTACTTTGGCCACCTCATGCAAAGAGTTGACTCATTGGAAAAGACTGATGCTGGGAGGGATTGAGGGCAGGAGGAGAAGGGGACGACAGAGGATGAGATGGTTGGATGGCATCACTGACTTGATGGATGTGAGTCTGAGTGAACTCCGGGAGTTGGTGATGGACAGGGAGGCCTGATGTGCTGTGATTCATGGGGTCGCAAAGAGTCGGACAGTGCCGGGGTCCAGCCCCCGCTGATCCAGGGTATTCGAAGGAGAGATGGCCTAGGCGACTATTTATATGCTAATTAGAGATATAAAGAATAATAGAATGAGGATAGCTCAGTAGGAAAATTTAGTGGAGAAAAGAGGCTGAGTAGCTTGGTTTACGCGGGAGACCAATAAAACTTCAAGACAAGAAGTTTGCACCACTTACGTAGGCCACAGGCGCCCTCTCGAATAGCGGAAGGTGCCTCACCCTAGACACCTTCTCGAGTGGGTCTTAGAAGCCCAGGCATAATTAGTAAGCATGGTGGGTTCCGCGCTCCAGATGGAGACTTCAGCCAGAATGTAAAAAGAATGACATGGGGAGACCAAGTGCTGGTGAGCAAGGCCCGTAGCTTTATTTTCAACAGGGGCTTATATACCCTAAGTTACACATAGAGGATAATAGGGGATGCAAAGTCAGCAGTCTTTGATTCTTATCAAAAACCAGGGTTTCTTTCCTGCAAATTTATCGTATACAAATGGTTTAGGTGATTTACATCATCTTCTGGCCAGAAGGCCTACTAACATTTTTTGACTCTTGACAAGGACTTATCAACAAAGACTTATTTTCTCTAAGAGTAATTATTTTAAGGTTTGGCGCCATCTTCCAAGGATAAAATTGCATTCCTATAGGGTGGATGTGTAATGGGTTTACAACAAAAGGAAAGAATTTATTACCTTAAGGGTCTAAAGTTACTAACACCAAGGCCACTACTTATTTTTTCTACATACCCACTATTAATTAATACACATTCAAGGATACAATTCAGGGGATGTGAAAACTTGGCAACAAGCATTGACTCATCAATGAACTCCTTTACTAGTCTTATTCTGACAGTTTCTAATTCTCTGAGAGGCTCTAAGCTATTTGAATATCTTAAGCTTCCCGTGCCTCTCGAGGCTGGGAGACTGTAAACAATCGTATGCATAGCTGTAGGAGTCCGGGTAAACTTGTCAGGCGAGTTAGAGAGCCATCTGAGGGTTTTGGATTTAAACACTCCTAATTGCCCAGGAACTTTATTAATTGGAGCTGTAAGTTAACTCTTTGACAGAGAGAGCGAGATGGTGGTGGGGGACAGCCCCCAGTAAAGTCAGAGGTGAGAGCACAAAGCAATAAAGTAGGCAGACTCTGGTTTTTTGGGGGGTAGATGCTCGAGAATATCCGGGCGGACTCCTGAGGCTCGATCCCGCCTTTGCGTATGCCGAGCCTCCTTCTTCATGACCTTTGTCACGAGTGGAATGCCTCACCGGCTCCTGGCAGGACAGGACTGAGGGACTAAACTGAACTGATGCCTGGACCAAATTCCAGTTTAGCTACTCATAAATTAAGTAATCTGCCTTAAGGAGCTAGGCCTGGGGCTCACTCACTTGCTAATTATTATTGGTCAATTATTGTGGTTTTTGTTTGCATGTATATAGGATAATGCCCTGAGACAGTCGTTTAAAAATGCTTTGGTTAGACTTTTACATACTATTTCATTGAATCCACATAGCCCCCCAAGGTAGGTGTGTTTTACAGATGAATACATGCAGATGGTGACTGCAGCCATGAAATTAAAAGATGCTTACTCCTTGGAAGGAAAGTCATGACCAACCTAGATAGCATATTCAAAAGCAGAGACATTACTTTGCCAACAAAGGTCTGTCTAGTCAAGGCTATGGTTTTTTTCAGTGGTCATGTATGGATGTGAAAGTTTAACTGTGAAGAAAGCTGAGCGCCGAAGAATTGGTGCTTTTGAACTGTGGTGTTGGAGAGACTCTTGAGAGTCCCTTGGACTGCAAGGAGATTCAACCAGTCCATTCTAAAGGAGATCAGCCCTGGGTGTTCTTTGGAAGGAATGATGCTGAAGCTGAAACTCCAGTACTTTGGCCACCTCATGCGAAGAGTTGACTCATTGGAAAAGACTCTGATGCTGGGAGGGATTGGGGGCAGGAGGAAAAGGGGACGACAGAGGATGAGATGGCTGGATGGCATCACCAACTCGTTGGACGTGAGTTTGATGTAACTCCGGGAGTTGGTGATGGACAGGGAGGCCTGGCGTGCTGCGATTCATGGGGTCGCAGAGTCGGACACGACTGAGCGACTGAACTGAACTCAACATGTAAGACGCTAATGGACAAGTAATCACCAAGCCATTATTCCTTTTATATATGAACAATCAGGTAAGAGTTTGAAAATCTGCTCATAATAACTATCAGGTGGTGCTCGGTGAACTTTTTCAGGACGCTAAATAAAATTTTTATGAAATACTATTTTCTCGTTTGAGTCTAAAATAACTAATAGCGTAGCACTGCATTCCTTCCTTCTCTTGGTTCTCAAACCACGTATCCCAGTAAATGTATATGCAAACTCTCGTCAGATGGGTGACCAGCCTTCGAACACAGGGAAACTGGCCCGCTTTGTGAGGCCGCCGCAGCCTCCCGCTCGGCCGCAGCTCCTACCTCCGGGCTGCCCCCGAAGCCCGAACTGAGAAGGATCCGCTCGCACGGCGGCAGTG
Source organism: Bos taurus (assembly GCF_002263795.3). NCBI lineage: Eukaryota > Metazoa > Chordata > Mammalia > Artiodactyla > Bovidae > Bos > Bos taurus. Next base: position 110,599,957 of record NC_037334.1, on the reverse strand, counting down.
AGGAGTCCTGGGGGCCGAGAGCCCCCACGCTTCCCGCCCGCGCATATTCATTCCGTCTGTCTCTGACTCGGGCCCGAGCAGCCACCCGGCCCTCAGAGACCTCTCAGGCCTCTGCGCTCTCCGGCTCCGCCGGACTAGCAGTCACGCGCAACCCGCCCTCAGGCGCTCGGAAGCAGGCCGCCCCGTCCGGGCCAGGCCCGCAGGGGCCAGGCTGGAGCTTGGGGCCGGGCTACTGCCGACTCACACCCTGCGCGGAGTCGGCCCACCCGCGGCCACCGACCCGCAGGCCGCGCGCCGCTGCCGCCCGCCAATCCCAGCTGACGCGCGTCAGCCTGCCGGCTTCTGCCCCGGAAGCGCCGGGGCGAGCGGGGGCGGGGCGGGGAGGGGCGGGGCTCTGCTCGCCCCCCGGACGACGTACGGCCTTCCAATAGGTGGCTGCCGTCCGCGCCGGGCGCCCATTGGCCGAGGGGGCTTCGGCGGGCGGGGCCGAAGGGAGCGGCACGAGTCGACCCCGGGCGCCTGGTCGCGTCTTGGTCCGAGGAGCGCCCTAAGGTGAGTGGCGGAGTCGAGGCGGGGGCTGAGGGGCGGCGGGGCGTCCTCCTGGGGCTGTCCCGGCAGGGGCCTCGGGAAAGGCAGGCTGCGTCCGGGGGGGACACCCTGGAGGGACCGGGCTCTGCACCCGCTCCGCCCGCTCCCCGGCGCTCGGGCGCCGACAGGCACCTTGTGTGTTAAATGCGGGAGCGGCAGCGAGCGCCCCAGGGCCGAGCGAGGCTCTCTGAGGGCGCCCCTGCGGCGGACAGCGTTCCCGCGTCCCCGTCGGTGCACGGACGCCGAAAGGTGCGCGCCTTCACGCCGGGCGTCGGCGGAGACACTAAGGGGCAGTGTTTTCCGAGTGCTCATTGTGTTCCAAATTCGGTACTAAAAGTATTAATTCGGAATTCCTCAATAAATTAATGGTGCTGCTGTCCCCAAATTGCAACTAGGAAAGATTACCTGACATTTTTTAGGTTCAAGAGCCTAGACAAAACACAGCAAATTCAACATGATGTCACGTTTTTAACGTAGAGGCTCTTGCAGCCTGTAATCAGCTTCCAGTGTTTTACAAAGTAGCCCTTTAATCTCTGAAGGCAGAGGTCATGGGTTGGAATTCTTGCTCCATCACTTACTGGCTGTGTGATCTTGGACAAGAGACAATCTCCGTATTGATACTTTCTGTAAAATAAAGATAATAGTAGGGAAGGCTCTTAAGGTTATTTATGAGGACTAAATGAAAGAATACAGTTTAAAGTGGCCAGAAAGATTGATCATGTAGTAAATAATAAATGTTAGCCATTATTTTTTTTTAATAAAGGATTAGAGTATTAGGAGCTTGAATATTACTTGGACTCAAAGCTGTGACATTGTTAGAATTTAATGTTAACTTTTGTACAAGTCTCACTGGTGTTGTAAACTGTGTCCTAAAATAAGCCAAGTGAAAGTCGCTCAGTCGTGTCCCCGACTCTTTCCGACCACATGGATAGTCCACGGAATTCTCCAGGTCAGAATACTGAAATGAGAAGCCTTTCCCTTCTCCAAGGGATCTTCCCAACCCAGGATCAAACCAGGTCTCCTGCATTGCAGGCAGATTCTTTACCAGCTGAGCCACAAGGGAAGCCCAAGAATACTGGAGTGGGTAGGCTCTCCCTTCTCCAGTGGATTTTCCTGACTCAGGAATCCAACCCGGATCTCCTGCTTTGCAGGTGGATTCTTTACCAACTGAGCTGTGAAAAGTGAAAGTTAAAGTCGCTCAGTTACCTCCTATTGTTTACGACCCCATGGACTGTATAGGCATGGAATTCTCTAGGCCAGAATACTGGAGTGGGTAGCCTTTCCTTTCTCCAGGGTTTCTTCCCAACCCAGGGATGGAACCCAGGTCTCCTGCATTGCAGGTGGATTCTTTACCAGCTGAGCCACAAGGGAAGCCCCTAGAATAAGCCAAAGTGAACACTGAATCAGAGGTGTATCCATCACATTGCAGGAGGCTTCCTTCCCTGTTGTATTCGTGCTAGAGCTAGTCTCAAAAATGAGAAACTGTTGTACTTGAATAATTGGAAATTATTCTGAATTACTAATTCAGAATTGATCAGAAATTAAGCATTTGCTGAAATTTTTATGTTAGATAGAAAATATAATTTAATTTACATGGCCTTGGTTTGTACAACTTGGGGAAAATCTATGGAATGTTAAATTTAAGCTGTTCACATAAATGAAACCCACATCAATCAGGTAATGGAAGGTAAAGCAATTCTGATATGAACTTCTTTAATAGGTGAATTCTGACTTAACATACTACATAAGTACAAACAGATTTTTATGGCATTCACTTTTCTTTAAAGGTTAAAATGTTTATTATGTTCCATATATGACTTCCCTTGTAGCTCAGTTGGTAAAGAATCTGCCTGCAGTGCAGGAGACCTGGGTTCGATCCCTGGGTTGGGAAGATCCCCTGGAGAAGAAATGGCAACCCACTCCAGTATCCTTGCTTGGAAAATCTCATGGACAGAGAAGCCTGGTGGGCTGCAGTCTATGGGGTCTCAAAGAGTCGGGCACGACTGAGCGACTAACACTTACTTATTATGTTCCATATATAATTGAAACCTATGGCCATTTCACTGATGTTTGACAAAAATTGATATTGTATTGGTCAAAGACTGATGCTGACAGAAGGCCTCAAGAAAATGTTTAACTTGTAAAGGCTGCCCACTCTATGATGGGAGCCACTGTCTACACTAGTGACCACTTTAAAAACATAAATATGGAAAACGTGAGCAAAAAGATTGGTAGCTCAGGTAATAAAGACTCTGACTGCAATGCATGAGACCTGGGTTGGATCCCTGGGTTGGGAAGATCCCCTGGAGTAGGAAATGGCAACTCACTCCAGTATTCTTGCCTGGAGAATTCCATTGACAGAGGAGCCTGGTGGCCTACAGTCCATGGGGTCACAAGAGTCAGATACCACAGCAGCTAACAGAAGGAAAAAATATAGACAGACATTACTTAGCACTTGGCTGAAGCTGAAACTCCAGTACTTTGGCCACCTGATGTGAAGAACTGACTCATTGGAAAAGACCCTGATGCTGGGAGAGATTGAGGGCAGAAGGAGAAAAGGACGCCAGAGGATGAGATGGTTGGATGGCATCACCGACTTGATGGACATGAGTTTGAGCAAGCTCCAGGAGTTGGTGATGGACAGGGAGGCCTGGCATGCTGCAGTCCATGGGGTTGCAAAGAGTCGGACATGACTGAGCCATTGAACTGAACTGGTTATAAAACTGTTAAGAGTATATAACTTTTTATATGGAGCTGTTAGATTCTGGTGCAGTTGTAGTTTCTGTTTTCTCTGATGTATAACAGTTGGAGTTTGAGAGTTTATTATAAGGTCAAGTTAGGTTAGTCGGAGAAGGCAATGGCACCCTACTCCAGTACTCTTGCCTGGAAAATCCCATGGACAGAGGAGCCTGGTAGGCTGCAGTCCATGGGGTCGCTAGGAATCGGATATGACTGAGCAACTTCACTTTCATGCATTGGAGAAGGAAATGGCAACCCCCTCCAGTATTCTTGCCTGGAGAATCCCAGCGACGGGGGAGCCTGGTGGGCTGCCGTCTATAGTGTCTCACAAAGTCCGACACGACTGAAGTGACTTAGCAGCAGTAGCAGCAAGGTTAGTAAGAGGAATTCAGAATGGTATTCAAAACATTTCGTGACATTCTCCACAGGCAGAGATTGGAATAGGGCATATTGTGTTTTTTTTTTTTTTTTTTTCAATTAATGTGAATGTCCTCTTGTGTTAGGAAAGCCTCAAGACCTTGATAAGCCCAGTGTTGTTCCCCAACCCCCACCCCACCTTGGTCCATGAGAGATGCTCTGTATTACCTGTCCACACAAATGATCAGTTTAAAAAATAACTGTTACTCCCTTTTGGATTTAATCTTGATGAAGAAAATCCATGCAAGAGTTAACTGCCTGGTTAAATACTTCATGAGACTAGAAGAGAGATTTCCCAAGTTTATACTTAAACTTTCTTTTCTTCCTTTTCTACCTCCTCCACCACACCTAAAGAGGCCGGTTATCAGGAGTTTTTCACATTGAGGGGGAGCTGATGTAGTCTTAAGGGGGTGTCCAGGAGAGAAGAGTAGAAATTAGACAGTGGGCTTGGAAACGGACCCATAAGCCACATTAAGGAATGTGAACTTTATATTATACAGTAGGAGTGAATGATAACTAACGTAACCACCGTAAAAATTCAGATTCTCATCTTTATAGGTAGTTTTTTATTGCTTACTTTTTGTGTGCTAGATTTGCATAAATACAGTATGGTTTATGCTAACGGTAGCTTTCCACTTCACCTTTGATTTCTATCAAAGAGTTTTGAAAATAGTTTTATCTGCCTGACAGAAATCTGGTAGGTGACCCTTGGATTTAAAGAATATTGTTTAATCAGCATGATCCCTGTAATAGATAAGTTAAATTTCCTTTGTAAGTCCTCTCAAGAACTTGTGTTTGTTTATAACATATGCTTTAATAAGGTCATTGTACTGGCTGTCAAGTTAGCAGTGTCTTGAGTGGAAAGAGGATCTATTCTTGACTCAGACTTTTTGAATCAGCTCATCCACTTTTAGTCTGTGGTTAGGATCTATAATTACTAAATATTTTGCACACTTTCACAGATCCTAAGTTTTGTATTATTGAATTTTCTCTATATACTTTTCCATGTTTCTGAAGGGATGTGCTGTGCTTAGTCGCTCAGTTGTGTCCAACTCTTTGAGACCCCATGGACTGTAGCCCGCCAGGCTCCTCCGTCCATGGGATTCTCCAGGCAAGAATACTGGAGTGGGTTGCCATTCCCTCCTCCAGGGGATCTTCCCAACCCAGGGATCAAACCCAGGTCTCCCACGTTTCAGGCAGATTCTTTACCCATTTAGCCACCACAGAAGCCCTCTGAAGATATATGCCACCCCAAAATATCCTACTTCAGAAAAGAGGTTACTTTGAGCTGAAGGCAATTAAGAAGCAGCAAAAGCAGAAAGAACTATTTTTCCTTCCACTATCTGCCTAAAAGTAGGACATAAATTTCCTTTTGGGAAGGACTGACTTCTCTCCTGTACCAGGAGAATAACTGCTATCATTGGCGACAGAAATTTGGCACTGAGATGGTCTACACAGTGAAACTTTACTAAAATAGCCTTTATCTTTTATTATTCTTCCTCATATATTTATTTTGCCATAATTTACCACCCCTAGAAGCTCAAACCCCCTTTCCCTTGTCTTGTCATTTTTCTGCAGTTTATCACCCTTTTTTAAAATGGTGTATAAACTCCACATGTAACTGCTTCTCTTTGCACATAGAAATTAAATATTGTCATCAAGTACATTTTGTTTGCGTTTTTTTCTGTTTATCTTTTGTCAGTTTAGTTTGCAGATCTCAGGATAGATCATCAGAGAATAGAGAAGAAGCTTTTTTTCCTTTCCTGAACTTCTGTATCATTTTCATGTTTTATCATGTTTAATGGCTTTTATGCTCTGGTTTGTGCTGTTTAAATATTACCTATAGCACTGACTTATTTTTGTCACTTTAGTTTTCAGATTAGTGGTTGTCACTCCTGACTGCATAACAGAATGATCTCTGAGGCTTTTTAAAGGACCTAGTTTTCTGGGGCCTGTTCCAGAACAGACCCACTGAATCAGACTATCTGGCTGAGGTCCATGAAATCTAATATCCAAAATCAGTGTCACAGAAAACCAGAGGCAAACACACATTAGAGTGGAAAGGCAAATCTTATTCAATGACTGTTGCAATAGTGGAAAAGAGACCTTGGGATAGAACTAGGCTTCATTCTGAATACAGCAAGGGCAAATGGGGGTGGATAGCCAGGGAGCAAGGTGGGTGTCAGTGAATAAAAAACTACTAAGGGGTATTGCCCTAAAGCAACTTGGCAGGATTCTTGCTAAAGGCAGGCTAGGGTGATAAGATTGAAAGTGGGATAAGGAAGTTTGAGGGTAGGGGATTTCATTCAACTGACTCAGCAGGACTCTTGCGGAAACTGGACTATGGGGTCCAAGGACAGGCCCAAGAGCTGGCATGTGTGCTGCCCAGTCGTGTCCGACTCTTTGCGAACCTGCGGACTGTAGTCCGCCAGGCTTCTCAGTCCATGGGATTCTCCAGGTAAGAAGACTGGAGGGGTTGCCATGCCCTCCTCAAGGGGAATCTTCCTGACCCAGGGATCAAACCCGCATCTCTTACATCTGCATTGCAGGTGGATTCTTTACCACTAAGCCACCAGCTTCCCAAGGGCTAGGCCTCATCGCGAAGAGATCTCAGAGGAGCCTGACCAAGGAGAGAGTCTTTGTCAGCATCAACAACTACTGCAAATTATAGCAAGGTAATTCTGATATGTGCATCTGTGATGAGAACTGCATCCTTATTCCCACAGAGGTGTGAGCCTTGATACTCCATTTAGATCTTTTCCAGCAGTAACTTCGTGATTTGTAAATGGACAGCTTTCTCCAAGGCCTTTTCTTCCTTAGCCTTTTACTGGAGAGTATCATGGCACCAAAAGGAGAGAAGTTAGTTAATTCATGTTCTGAAGCAAATACACTTCAATAAATATTAAGGGCCTGCTGTGTTTCAGACAGTGTTCTATTTGGTGGGGATATAGTAGTTAAAAAGCAGACATGGGCCCACCCCTCTATTAGTAAGGGACATGGTAGTCAAAGAGTAGAGTATAATGTGTGTGTGTTCAGTCGTGTCTGATTCTTTATGACCCCATGGACCGTAAACTGCCAGGCTCCTCTGTCTGTGGGATTTCCCAGGCAAGAATATTAGAGTGGGTTGCCATTTTCTTCTCCAGGGGATCTTCCTGACACAGAGATCGAACTCAGGTCTCTTGTGTCTCCTGCATTGGCAGGTGGATTGTTTACCACTGAGCCACCTGGGAAACCCAGAATATAGTATATCAGTAAGTAAACAAGTTAGTTTCACATAGTGATACACTATGCAGAAAATAAAAGAAGGGTATTCTAGTGATTTGGGGAATGTTGTGTTAAGGATAGGAGGTTTAAACTGAAATTGTTACTGCAGGCTGTTACGAGTCACGCTCAGATTTGGGATCTAGTAATCCAGGCAGAGAAGTAATGGCAAGTACAAAGGCCCAGAGTCAGTGACGAGCTGGACAGGAAGAAAACCAGTAGGAGAGGAGCGCTGAAGGCAGTGGTGTGTGGTGAACCTCCTGATATCTATGGGGGTGATTCTAAGGCTTTTAATCTTCAGCAGCTGGCTCAATTATCATTTTAATAGTAAAATTAGTAAGACATGTAAGACTGAGGCAGATTGAAGGAAGCCTGGAGAATGAAGAGATGCCCATTAGGCATGAAGCTGTAAATAGGCTTTTGGAGCTGGGACTTTGGATCTGTGTTTGTGTGTGTGTGTGTATCCGTTTTTCCCTTCGTGTGTGTGTCTGTCTGTTTTTTTCCCTCCCTTCCTCTTCTTTCCACTTGGGCCTTTGCACACAGCAGCCTCAGGGTAACTGCATTCCTTGTGTGCTTGCTTGTTTATCAGAGGCTCCTGGAGTGATCATTCTCAGAGACATCCAGAGATTGCATGGACTTCTTTAAGCTAGCTGCAGAAGCCATGCAGTGTCACAGACTCATCAGAGAATCTGTAGCAATGTTCTACAATGATTACATTATAGAATCCCTCATTATTTTCTTTCAAGTTTAGTTATCATTTCCCTTTCAAAGTATTGCTGAACGATAACTTTTCTTTGCAACTATTAAACATTCCTCTTTATATAGTTAAATTATTGCCTTAAAACTATGAACCACTTATTTATGCTGTATTGGTAGCTCAAAGGTCTTCATATCACCTCTTTTGTTACACAGATACCTCACTGAATCGTGTGACACTTCATCAAATAAAATATTGAAGTCAGTAGAATTCTTGAGACTTTTGAAATTCTTTGGAGGTCTCTAGCCCTATCTCCCCACTCCCCCAGCCCTATCCTTAAAAGATGTAAGATGTTTCCATTTGCGTTTGTCATTTATTTGCTAGAATGAGTGCTATACCTGTTGGATGGTAAAATGAAAATTTTCAGTTGCTAAAACTCTAAGGACTTTTAAAAGAGTTTATACCTTGTATGTTATTTTTGTGTTTTGGAAAGAGCAGTTTTTTTTTTTTTTTTTTTAAGTTACTTGAGTTTTTTAATTTATTCCTTTTGGTTCAATTCTATTAGAAAAGGAAATAGGATTATATCTTCTTTTTTATATGAGGATTTTAATAACACAAGATATATGATTCTTATCCCTTTGTGTTCCACATCCTGGAATCTTTGAGGAAGGAGCCATGCACAGGGATTCTGATTACTGACTTGGGGTGAGGTCCATATGTAGGTGTCTCTACAGCTCCCGGAGGATTTTTTTTATGATGTCAGATTTGAGACCTCCCTCCTTCATCTGCTGGATCTAACTCTGGTATTTGCTGATGATAATCTTAGTCTCTGTAACAGGAAAAACAAATGGAAGCCCTGCCTGATGCAGCTGTTTTGGCGACTAGACTTAAAAACACTCTTATCCAGTACCACAACCTTGAAGATGAAAAGTGGCGAGTTGCTAAGAAGACGGTAAATTAATTAAATTATTTGTGTTTGGGGTCTGTCTTCTAATGAGCTGGTGGATGACTTTCCAAATGGTATAGAAAAATATAGACCACACTTTAGATGACTGTGCAGGATAGATGAATGGGTCAGTAAAGCTGGTGGTTTCATAGCTCACAGAGGAGGAACAGCAATCCTGCACTACTGTCGTTAGCTCTTCAGATAATGGACACAAGAACAGACTCATGGCAACAAGATTGTAAAGAGCAGCCTCTCAGGTCAATAAATAAAACATGTCATCGTCAATTTAAGAAAGGAAAGCATAGTAATTGATAGTTTGAAATCATTTCAGATATTTTAACAAGCCTGTGAGGATGGTCCATTAGTATTCTTTTTTTCACCAGTATGACTTACCCAAACTGTCACATAGTTGAGTGTTGACAGAGCCAACCCTAGAAACCAGGACTCTTCCATTTAAGTGCTTTAGCTATTCTGATATTCAGAATTTCTTATGAGATGATCTGGAAAAAAATGTCGGGACTGATTCAGGGTAGTACTGTCATCACAGATGTGAATTACTTAATTTTAAAAAGATACATGAGCAAATTCAGAATTATATATTTAACATTTCTATTATCTTAGATTAAATTCTTCAGTAATGGTAAATAGATAAGATTGTAATAACGCAGATAATGGCCAGTGAGAGTGCCATCACCAGATCTTAGTGTTTGGGTGTCTTTAAGCTACTGAAAAACCTTTTTCTAGGGGTCTGTAATTTAAGTAAGATGTGTGGTACTTTAGGATACAGAAAAAATTCAGATATGAATTATATGATGGTATGAGTGACTTGTATGTATTTCTTTGAATGTTTGCTTATGTTATATTTTCATGCAAAGCTAATGCTGTAGACTTTATGAAATTGTCAGTTTTATATCCAGGTTGCCACCTATAGTTTATCCCTATACACTGTTTTTATTTTTATAGAAAGATGTAACAATTTGGAGGAAACCTTCAGAAGAATTTAATGGATATCTGTAAGTAATTCTTGTAGTTTTATATAGCTCTTAAGATACTGCTAAACTTCAAATGTATATACACATATACTCATGATCGCTAAATGATCATTGCCAGTAAAGTTTGGCTTTTGCTTTTAAGATTTTAAACTTTGTGAGAAGAAAATCACATTATGCATTCAAAGCTTTAAAATGTCTGTGTCCCTGGTGAATAGAGTTGGTTGTTTTGGGAATCGTAAATGATGGTATAGCTGATAAAATCTTAATTTCTTACTGTGGTATATAAAATACTTCTAATATTCTTTTGCATTTATTCAGTACTGTAGCATATTTTGCTCTAAGAATTTGTATTGAAGAAATAATTGGAAATTAATAATTATTTAAGTACTTGTCTCTTCTGTCACATTACTTAAAACATTAAAAATTATAAACAACCTGAATAATCAATAGTTAAGGAATGATTAAATTATAAAATGTGCTATTTTACAATCTTTAGAAACCATATTTTCAGATGTTATTTAAAAACATAAAAAATGTTAAAGATATAATGAAAAATGAATACAGCAGAGTACTAAACTGTATGTAGCACAGTCATAGGTTGACTTGAACTATGTTTTTATATTAAAATGTTTTTATTTAACACAAAAGTATATACCTCTAGATGGCAGTTTTATGTGTGATTTTTGTTTATTTATTTTTGGCATATAGTAGAGTACGAATTATGTCTTTAACCAGTAAAAAAATATATATTGTTTTTTAAAGCCAGTGCAGATAGGTGCCTTGTGTAATTGGAGTGGGATATTCATATTCTGGGGGCTTGGGACTTTTTAAAATGAAACTATTGACCACACTTTCTACATACAGAATGTTTTGAAGTGTATCACCAAAGATGCATTTCCAGAAAGGTAAGTTGTACAGTATTTATGAGAAGGACAGGGACACTAGAGTTGGATTAAACACTGTAAGCAAGTGTGGAAGTTAACCCTTTCGATCAGTAACTCCCCGCAGGGGCTGAAAAAGTTTAAAAGTGGCTGGGGGCACTGTGCTCAGTGATAAAAACTCACAGAAGAGCTGATACCTGGGCTGAGCCAGAAAGAACAGACAGGTGTTTCTTAGGGAATGAGGCAGAGAGAACTGCACTCAGTCACATTAACACAGATGGCTTCCAGGTAGATGGGAAACACTGAGACAGTTTGTTTACAGAATTTAGGCTTCCTTGTTGTCTCAGACAGTACAGAATCTGCCTGCAATGCAGGAGACATGGGTTCGATCCCTGGGTCAGGAAGATCCCCTGGAGAAGAGAATGGCAACCCATTCCTGTATTCTTGACTGGAGAACTCCATGGACAGAGGAGCCTGGTGGGTTACAGTCCAAGGGTCACAAAGAGTCGAACACGACTGAGCGACTGACTTTTTTTTACAGAAATTCAAGTTGTGTTTATATAGTTGGAACATAAAGTATGGGAATGAGGAGAGCACGTCTGAAGGACTTTTGAATTCTTAAACCAAGGAGTTCAGTTTTGTATTTATCCTCTGCTCAACCCAACCCTCCCAGGTCCTCAAAGGATTTTGTATTTATTATGGTAACAGTTGTGAGAGACAGATATGAGCGTAGAAAGTTTAGAGAAGAGCTTGTATCCTGGGAGACCACGGCTGGCTTCTTAAAGTGTCCCTATGATTGTATACAAAGTTTTCTGACAATGTATATTCCTGGGAAGAGATCTGTGGCTTTTTTCAGATTCTTAGAGTTATATGATCAGAAGAGCTAGAATCTCATGCAGTATTGAGTTGGACACAGAGTTCCCAAAGTAAGGACACGGCAGGGGAGCTGAAAAGGACAAATGGACTTGAAAGAGATCTGATGGTGATGGTGGCGTAATGATGACAGTGGTGATGATAACTAACATCTGTCGAAACCCACATGTTGTTCTGTGCACTTAATGTTTAGAAAGTCATCTTGATAAAACATGGTGACTTTCTAGTTCTGACTGTTGGAATGGGGTTAAGAGAAAAAGAAGTGTTGAAGTTGAAACCCAGATTTCTAATTTGGGTGCCTGAATTAATTTGTATTACCCACCCCTACCCTCTACCCTCATCCCAAGTTAGAGAACCTAGGCGAAAGAGCAGATTTAGGATGGAGGGTAATATAAGCTTGAGCTTGAGATATTTGCAAACTGATAAAAAGCTTCAGATGCTTAAAAAAGAGAAAAAAGCCCTCCCAAAACAATGCTAGTTAGAGCCAGTCTGTCTCTTTTTCCTTTCTTTCTCACAGGTAACTACTGTCTTGAAGTTGTAGTATTCGTGTTTCATACTTGGGCCATATACATGTGTGTGTTTCTTTTAGTAATACGTTGTAATTGTTCCTGTTCGATGCTGTTTCAGTTTGCCCATGCTGCTGCATGCTGATCTGTGCTTCAGTTCTATATTCATGTACCACAGTGTGTTCATCTGTGTTTGCAAATTTGCCTACTGATAAATTTTTAGGTTGTTGTCAATTCTTCTCTATAGTATGCTTCTTGGTACACGTCTCCTTCTGCGCCTGTGTATCATTTTCTTGGGTATGTACCTGTTGTCAAACTGTTCTGTAAAGCAGTGATAGCACTTTGAGAGATGTCATTTTCTTCCATTCTACACTTATTATTAACTTCTTAATCTCTGGCAGGATGGTATCTTGGCTAGTAATTATTTAACTATGAGTGATATTGAGCATCTTTTCTAGGTTTATTGATCTTTCAGGTCACTCTTGTCCTTTGTCCGTCTTTTCTTTGGATTGTCTTTATCTCGTTTTTTGAACAATGGTTCCAACAAAGGTCGTCTAGTCAAGGCTGTGGTTTTTCCAGTAGTCAGTATAGATGTGAGAGTCGAACTATAAAGAAAGCTGAGTACCGAAGAATTGATGCTTTTGAACTGTGGTGTTGGAGAAGATTCCTGAGAGTCCCTTGGACTGCAAGGAGATCCAACCAGTCCATTCTGAAGGAGATCAGCCCTGGATATTCATTGGAAGGACTGATGCTGAAACTCCAATACTTTGGCCACCTGATGTGAAGAACTGACTCATTGGAAAAGACCCTGATTCCAGGAAAAGATTGAAGGCGGGAGGAGAAGGGGATGACAGAGGATGAGATGGTTGGATGGCATCACTGAATCAATGGACATGAGTTTGAGTAAACTCTGGGAGTTGGTGATGGACAAGGAGGCCTGGTGTGCTGCATCCATGGGGTCACAAAGAGTCGGACATGACCGAGCAACTGAACTGAACTGAACTGAACTGAATTATATATCTTCTATAATAAGTATGTGCTGTGCTGTGCTAAGTCACTTCAGTCATGTCCAGCTCTTTGCAACCTTATGGACTGTAGCCCATCAGTCTCCTCAGTCCGTGGGGTTCTCCTGGCAAGAATACTGGAATGGGTTGCTGTGCCCTGCTCTAGGGGATCTTTCTGACCCGGGGATCAAGCCTTCATCTCTAAAGTCTCCTGCACTGGGTGCAGGCTCTTTACCACTAGCACCACCTGTTATGGGCTTCCCTGGTGGTTCAGACGGTAAAGAATCTGTCTGCAATGCAGGAGACCCACGTTTGATCCCTGGGTCAGGAATATCCCCTGGAGAAGGAAATGGCAATTCACTCCAGTATTCTTGCCTGGATAATCCCATGGACAGAGAAGCCTGGCAGGCTCCAGTCCATAGGGTCACAAAGAGTTGGACACAGCTGAGCAACTGCTGCTGCTAAGTCGCTTCAGTCGTGTCCGACTCTCTGCGACCCCATAGACGTCCCCTGTCCCTGGGATTCTCCAGGCAAGAACACTGGAGTGGATTGCCATTTCCTTCTCCATGAGCAACTAAGAAGCAGCATCTAAGTACATGTGTGTTACACTTATATTCTTCCAGTCTGTGACTAGTTTTTAAAGAAATTACTTATTTTGTCATTTGTAGTATGCAAGTTTTTAGTTTTAATCATCTTGTGTTATTTCTGTTTTATGCATTCAAATAATCTTCCTGTATCCTGAGGTTACAAAGATAGTAACTTACATAATTTTCTCAAAGTTTAAAAATTTTACCTTTTATATAGTGGTATTTAGTCTATCTGGAATTGTCTTGACTGATATGAAGCAAGAATTCAGATTTATTTTCTCTATTAGGATAACTATTGTATCCATACACCATTTATGAAATAGTACATCTTTTTCCTACTGATATGGACTGTCACCTTTGAAATATGTTAAGTTCTGCTATTATTCATGAGTCAGTCCTCGGTGTTCTATTCCTGGGTGACCTATTTTTCCATTCCTAATAAAAAGTTTTTGAAAGTCAGGCTAAAACATGGATATACTAATACCATGTTAGAGCGTATCTTGAGAAAAGAACAGCATAGAAAGTAATGAAGCATTACGGTGTTCTGCAGACTATTCTTGGCTACACCATAACATGAAGGTACTTACTATGTTCATAATGCAGAAGATAGCCTTCAGATCTCCTATTAGATCTTTAGAATACATTCTGATGGAATAATTGATAGAACCTATTTATCAGACAAGTTGTAAGGATTTACTCTTTTAGAAAAATCTTCACTAAATTTCACTTTTTTTGAAGTGAACTGTGAACTCTGAGAGCATACTGAAATTTTTCATTCCAATAGCATTTGACTTTAATATTTTTTCTCCAGCTTCAAAGCCCAAGGTGTGATAGACGACCTTGTCAATAGTGTAATAGACCATATACGCCCAGGTCCCTGTCGCTTGGATTGGGACAGCTTAATGACCTCTTTGGATATTTTGGAGCACTTTGAAGAGGTATTTGTTTTGAAACATTACTTCAGATTGTGTGTGTGTCTGTGTGTGTCGTGTGTGAGACTGTGTGTGCGCGAGTGCTCAAGTGCACGTGAACGTGTATGCGCGCTTGCATCCACTATTATATTCATTGCTTTGAGACTAAGTAGTCATGGCAAAGAGCTCTAATGAGTGTTAGAACTGAGTTTGTTTTTTGCAATAGCTTTATCCTTTCTGCTTGAGAAAATTATGTCTTTGATTGTAAAACTTTGAGGTTCTGAAATCTAAAATTCTGAAGATACCACCATCATATTCAGTTTTCTAGGTAATAGTATGTAGGTTTTCCATTAATATTAAGCCAAGATCAAAGAAAAAAATGCCGCCTTTGGTATTAAAGAAGTAGGTAACCAAAGTGGCTTTTTCTGTTTTATTAATTCATTTCTTGCCATGTTTTAATCAAAGTACTTGTGGATTTTATCTTACACATCTACAGTCTACACTGCCTGCTTCCACTTATCATATAGCATACGAGGTGCTGTTTTGAAAGAGAGATTTGGATTATGGGTAACTTACCTCTGCACTTTGATTGTATATCCTGCACATGTCCATATAGAACAGTGAGATACAGAATAGATTTCTAAATCTGTCAGAATCACTATAAGAAATGCTGTTAGTAATCATTATAACACATTTTAGTGAGTGTTAGTGTTTTACTGCATTGGAGAAGGAAATGGCAACCCACTCCAGTGTTCTTGCCTGGAGAATCCCAGGGACGGGAGAGCCTGGTGGGCTGCCGTCTATGGGGTCGCACAGAGTTGGACACGACTGGAGTGACTTAGCAGCAGCAGTGTTTTACTACAGGTTAACTTATGTGAGTCTGCGTCTGTATTTCCTGCAGCACTAACAGCTGTTTGCTGTCCTCTTTCAGAACTGCTGTGTGATGCGTTATACAACTGCGGGTCAGCTTTGGAATATAATCTCCCCAAGAGAGTTTGTTGACTTCTCCTATACTGTGGGCTATAAAGAAGGGCTTTTATCCTGTGGTAAATGTCTCAAAACCTCTTACTTTCTCTCAGTTTGTTTTAAATTTTGAGTTTTCTAGGCTGGATATTTCTTTCTACACAAGATATATTTTCAGCCTTCATGGTTGTTTTATAATCAATAAGCTTGGTTTGCAAATGCTAAACCTTAGGGATGAAAGTAACAATATCAGAAAGGGTTTTGCAGTCTTTCTGATGAGTTTTTGTTCCCCATTACATAGTACCCTTCATCCCACAGCTAACAAATATGGGTCACATGACTGCCTCCAAGAAAGGGGTCTTGTCAGTGGGTTTCCTTCTAAGTCACTCTCAAGAAATAGCTTCTTGGTCATATACTCTAAAAAAATATGCTCGGCATGTGCTAGAATATTTTTCCTTCCTTGATCTGTGTAGTAATTTTCTTTTCAAAATTAAAAATACTATTAGAAGGCTCATGCTTTTGAAAATATATCTGTAGGTAAACTAATGTTTTTGTATGAACAGTGTATATTTGAGTTGGCAGTTTTAGGTACACATCTACCTGTTTACTCTCAGTCATCAGAGCCAGGTTGGATGTGGCGGTGCCTGTGGGAGCAAGGGTGGCACCGCAGGTTTGATTCTCGGTGCCTGGGGCCCACTGCGACGGGAAGGTGCATGTTTTCCAGGGAGTTACCAAGATGACATGCCGTTTATTCTGAAGGGATTAGAACTTTCCCTATTATACATCTACCAGGCTCTGTCAGAATTCTACTTGGTAATTATCTTTTTCATTCTTCCACGGTCACTCTTGGGGCTTAATTTTCATCTACATGGATAAGAATGTTTAAATAAGCAATCTGATAATATTTTTAATGAGAGTTTTAGATTAATGTCAGTCATTGCTATTAATAATCTTATTTTAAATTGCCTTGTAGGGATAAGTCTTGACTGGAGTGAAAAGAGATCAGAATTTGTTCGTGGATATAACCATCCCTGTGGTTGGTTTTGTGTTCCTCTTAAAGAGAGTCCAAGCCGGAGTCTTTTGACAGGCTATATTCAGACGGATCTGCGTGGAATGATTCCCCAGTCTGCAGTAGATACAGCTATGGCAAGCACTTTAATCAACTTCTATGGTGATTTACAAAAAGCCTTACAAAAAGCATAATTTGCTTAAACTTACAGTAGTAGTATATTCTCCAAATCAACTCCATCTCTTAGCTGCATGGCTCATAAAAAATCATCCTTCCCTCTCTTCTGTATAGCCCGTAGAAAATTTTGAGATGGTTTTGGTTTATTTTATTCAGAAAGTAAATAGCTAGCTAGAGTGAGCATCTCAGTTTCCCTAAACAGTTGTTTGCACATTGTTTGGAATGGTAGTGTGTCTAGGAATGGAGAGGATGACAGAAATTCACCAAGAAATAGATATAGGTCTTTGACATAAACTCTCAAGAAATTGAATCGTGCCTCAGTAGGAATATTTTGGCTGCTTAGAAATTAAGAGAAAGCAAAGCTTCTTGCTGGTAGGTTAAAATCACCTGTTTTAGAGCTTTATAAACATTCTGTAAAAGTTTTAACTTTGGAGGAAGTTGTATATTAATGTTTTACTATATGTATGCTCTATGAGTTTAACAATATCTTGGACTAAAGAAAAACTACTTTTCTCTATTCCTAAAGATGAACTTCACTGTTGACTTGAACGACTTTAAATATTGAAAATATCAGAAAGAAGAATAGGTCTCCTAATGCAATCAGTTTTGATACCTAGATAACTATTTTGTAGATATCTTTAAAAATATATTTGTATCTTTATGTGCTCTTATTTTGGGAGTCTTAAAAGCCTTTATGCATGAATAAGACAGTGCAAAAAAACTGCCAGATATGTGCTGGGATACCACGTTGATTGAGCAATATTCTGGGGTGTGTGAAATGGGTGGTGGTATCCAGTACTAACCAATAGAGAATCATCTTTTTAGAAAGTTAGATTCAATGAATGTTTTGTACCTGTTTGAGTTTTAAATGTGTCATTCAAATCATAAATTACTCACTGTATCATACACATTCACAATTGTGATGTAGTATAACAAATGCATTCATAGATTTATACAAATGCCTGGATGAGTCATTTTATAGCTAGAATGGACTGTAATGTGCCCTTTGGTTCTGTGGCTACATTAAATGAACATTCCTGAATGATTTTAATATTCCAAGTGCTTTTTGGCATTTGCACTGTCTGCCTAGTTTACATGTAAGTTGAGAACTTGAGGGAACTCAGTGTGTCTGTGCAAATTTTTATATTTGTGTATATGCACACATCTTGAAATCCATTTCAGTATTCAGTGTGAGTTATTTATGTGTTATTATTACTGTTCCCACTGTTTCATTTTCTCTTCTTTCTCTTGGGTTAATGTGGGATAAAGTGAGCTCTGGAAATAATATTAATATTTACTAGATAGACCTCAAAGTGGGCTTCCCTGATGGCTCAGACAGTAAAGAATCTGCCTGAAATGCAGGAAACCTGGGTTCAATCCCTGGGTCAGGAAGATCCCCTGGAGAAGGGAATGGCAACCCACTCTAGTACTCTTGCCTGGAGAATCCCATGGACAGAGGAGTCTGGTGGGCTACAGTCCATAGGGTCGCAAAGAGTTGGATACGACTGAACAGCACTTTCACTTTAGACCAGGAAAAGCACAAAAACATTATGGTTCAATTGCATGAAGGTGTGATCTGTATGTTACTTTCCTGTGTTTTCCTGAGTGTTAAATAAAGCATAACTCATAGTTCTTCAGATCCATTTGAAAACAGAAAAAGTAGAGCTGATTTATTTTTATTTTTTTGCTATTGGAGATAATGTTCAAAACAAAAGGTGGCAGTACCATTATATCCATAGTGAATAATCTCACAAATTTTAGATTAAAAATAATTCATTTCAAGGTCTGATAGAAGCAATGCAAAAAATGATCTTATATTCTTAACTTGAAATTTATTAATCACCAATGTTTTTCCAGATTGACTACCCAAATTTTTGAGTTGTTGAATTCCTCTGCTACTTCTTTTTCTTGCAATAAGGAAAGAGAACTGAGGAGTTTAACTTTCAGCTTCCCTTAGAAATTGTTAAATGTTAATTTTGACTTAATCTATTGTCTTTTATTTGGTTTTAGTAGTGTAGAGTAGGAGGTTCCTTATACTCCAGTGTTCTGTCTAGCATTGCAGAATACCAGCAGGTGTCCAATTATAGGGTGCCCAGATTGGGTAAGGTTGCAACAAGATGTATATTACTATAAGGGCTATTATTGCCTAAGCTGGGTACTGCTAAAGGCAAATAAACTGTCCACTCTAAGCTACTCCGTGTTCTCTTGGTTTTTATAACTTAAACCTTCAACTAGTGATTCCATAATCCACTCTTGAATGAGGATCCTTGCAGGTAACAGGACCCTCATGGAAAAATTCATTCACAGTGTTGAGCCATCTGATGGATTGAAGGATCATATTTGAATTACCTGCAGTTTACATACAGCTTCTGGATGGCACTTCTAGATGTGTAGCTATTACCACAGTCCAGTTTTAGAACATTTCTATCATTCAAATGATCTCTTTTACCTGTTGGTTGAATCATATATAAACAAAGTTTAGCACAGTTGTTTAGTATACAGATGATGATGAAAAAGAGCAGGTTTTGTTTGGTCTTGTACTCAAGAGTAGAAGTGTATTTGATTCTAAGCTCAAGAGCCTTGTGATAATAGGTTACATATGTTATGTCAAATACCACAGTGAGATGAAATTTAACAGTGTGGGTTGGGATTAATATTAACACATGTAATAGAATTTGATGTTTCTGTAGCCGTGCAGTAGAATAGAAAAATAATGTGAGCCATAATTGTAGATGTCATTTAAATTTTTCTAGCGGCCACATTAAAAAATTAAAAGAATCAGTGGAAGTTAATTTTAATAGTATAGTTCATTTCACTCAGCATATCCAAAATATTATCATTTCAACATGTAATTTATAAAAATCTTTTAAGATAGCTTGCATTCTTTTGTACTAATTTTTTTATTTCTGGTGTATATTTTACTAATTTGGGCTAGCCACATTTCAAGTTAATTTTAATAACTTAATAATACACAGTTCTGTATTAATCTACATATTAATTTGTTGTTCTATAAGATGTTGTAGGGAATTTCCTAGAATCACTCTCTTAAGTACAAAATCTTTTCTGGTCTCTGAAGCCTTCAGTGCTTGCTTTTAGTGTGCCCTAAGAAGTGTGAACTTCTTAACATTAGAAATAAATCAGTTAGAAATAAATATCAATTGTCAATAAAATAAAAATGATAGCCCAAAATATTTCCCTTTAAAGATAACAAACTTTTCATAGGACTGTTGATGGAATGAAAGAATATAATCTGCCTTGTGGCAATATGATTGATTATTTTCTCTGGCTTATAGCTAGTTTGTATTAGAAACACATGTATGTAGGAGATATTTGGCATAGTACTGTTTTCAGTACATACCTATTTTTTTTAGAAAGTTAGTTTCATACAAGAAGATAATTTATCATAAGTGATACTTTCACATGAATCTTTGATTATCTTTTGCATGTTAATCTTTGATTAATCCTTGAAGTTTAACAGAATACTCAGCAATAATAATTATGAGAATTTAGTGTTCTGCAGTTATGAGTAATATAAACTGCTAGCTGTTAAAGACAGATTGTTCATGTTAAAATTCTCTTCATTTTGTTGTTCACTGAGGTTGGATATATTTGACACTGTAGATTTCTATATGTAAAAATATCTCCCAGTAAAAAAATGCCTTTCTTTTCTCTCCTCCTTTCTTTTTCCTTCCTAACTGAAGAACATTTTATCATCACTCAGGTTGAATTAAATTAACATCTCAAGCTAAAAGCTCTGTAATTGAGGTTGCCTCTGGAGAAGATAGGAAACATTGCACAATGCAAACTCCTAATGTCTGTTGAGCTTTTACGTATGAGTAATTCCCTTTGATGTAGATAAAAGCTTTACCTGTTTACTTTTAAGGACACACTAGCATCATTTGAATCAGTTCTTAAAATCCAGTTTATACTATGGATATCACAACCCTATGCATAAATTAACAGAACCCAGGGAAGCAAGGAGACTTGACTTAGACCCGTGTTACTTGTCCAGTCTGTCTCCCATGTCTTTCTTCTTCAGCTTTCAGAAGGAGGGGATGGTAGGATCTGAGCTTAGAAGAAACATTAGATTAATCCCAGAGCACAGGAAATTGAAATAATATATTGTTGTTTCCAAAGATTTTACATGTATGGTTAAATAAAAATTCATTCCTTGGAATTAAATAAAAGCTGTATACCATATATAGATTTTATTTTTAAGAAGTTTGTATTTCTTTTATGAGCCAATATATAAAACTGGAACCTTTGTTAAACTAATAAGCATGTATTAATATAATAAAATGTAACTTATTAAATTTCTATGAAATATATCAATAAAATTTGTGCACACTCTTATATTGATTGTTGATACTTAGTTCCTTTAACCTTAATTGAATTTAAAGTATTAATTTATTTAGCTTCTTGAATTCTTAGAAAATTAACAGCAGGAAAATTAAGATTAATAATGCACATGCTAACCCTGCCAATGTTATATAAGTCACAATGCTGCTGAATTTTGATTTGCTGTTATATAGCAAGGATGGTGACATATTCTGCTGTTACTATAGTAACATATAGGTAAGGCTTATTGTACACATTTTTAAATAATTGTATTGATTAGCAGTTGTGATGATTTCATTTGGAGTTGAAAAAAGCTGGAAGTGACTACAAAGGAACTATTGATCTATATTGTAAGAAAGTAGTTAGAAATGCTGTGAGAAATATGCAATAGAAAATATGACTATTAAGTGGTTTAAACAAAGAGTCAGGAATTCCCTGGCAGTCTAGCAGTGGTTAGACTGTACTGTCCTTTCTGAGGGTAATCCGTGGTCGAGGAACTAAAAGTCACTCAGTTGTGTCAACTCTGCAACTCAGTCCATGGAATTCTCCAGGCCAGAATACTGGAGTGAGTAGCCTATCCCTCCTCCAGGGAATCTTCCCAACCCAGGAATTGAACCCAGGTCTCCCACATTGCAGGTGGATTCTTTACCAGCTGAGCCACAATGGAAGCCCAAGAATACTGGAGTGGGTAGCCTGTCACTTCTCCAGCAGATCTTCCCAACCCAAGAATCAAATTGTCTCCTACATTGCAGGAGGATTTTTTACCAACTAAGCCATCAGGGAAACCCAAGATCCAGTAAGACACAAGGCATGGCAAAAAAAGCAAAAAACCAAATAGGGAGTTTTCCTCATTTAATAAAGTTTGGTTATGGGTAATTATTCATGTTTACCATCAGCTCAAAGATGTCAGGGCGTGTTTCTGCAGTTTGCATCTTTCCCTCAGATACGATAAAGTGACCAACTAGCCCTGGACAGTACATGTGCATCAGGAAAGGAAGGAACGGGGAAGGCAGGGCACTAGTCATCTGGCTCTTATCAGGAAAGCAAATGCTTTTCCAGAGCCTCCAGTAGCTTTCCTTTGTAGTGGTCGGGTCACATGACTACCCCTAGCTGGGAAGGCAATGATTTCCAGCGTCTTGGAGGGAGTGTTGGTAATGACTGGCCAATTATAGCATGTCCATGGGCCACCTCTGGAAATTGTATCAAGTTCCTTTGAACGTCAGTGGGAAAGTGATAGACACACAAAGTAGAAATGAAAATTCACTGTGTGGTGAAACATTCACTGGACACCTTCCATACGGCAGATGCTACACAGCATCCTTAACTCGGGTAATGAGGTGAAGGAGCTTCCTCAGTAGGTTATTAATGGTTATGTCACATGGCATCCAGTGTGAATGACCTTTGTTTATATTACATTTCCACTTCTTGGAGCAAAGGGTCTACTATGGATGACGACTTCCATACCAGGAGACAGAAAATTGCTGGAAAACGTGAACTGCAAACCTGTCCTTGGAGATGGAGGGTGGTCCATGTCACTAGTGTTATCAGCTGTACAGGCAATTAGTGGGCTGTAGTATTCTGCCGAAAGAAAATACGGAAGAAGCGTAGTGTACAAACACCACATGGGCTTTTTACTCGTTATTTGGATGGTATTTTCTTTACCAGGAGCTTTACCTTCCTACTTAGGTTTTGCTTTAGTGACATACCTTAAGTACAAGCAGCTGATTTTTCATTGAAGTAGTCCAGAGATTGTGAAAAACAGGTTGAAATAAAAAGATGTTTTGTATTGTAAAAATGGACTTGCAGTTTTTTTCTCCAGCATTTCCCTTAATTAAGAAGTCATTGTTTAGGTGAGGATTTTGGACCTAGTAGTAGTTGGTAGCAAGCTCCAGTTCTGAGAGGGAACCTCACTGAAATATTATGCCTTCCCCTCAGATATTTTACACAAATGTTTGCTAACTGATTGGATGGCCAAACTCAAGAAAGACTTCCAGATCTTTTTACAACTCTTGTTGCTAACAATCCGTGTCTTAAGAGTGAAAATAAAGGATTTTCCCTTTCATTCTCAGGTACTGTAGGTTTGAAAGAATCATCATGAAGGGACCACTGCATCTCATTTGGCCTGACAATTCAACATTAGGATTATTTCCTTAGGATAGATTTCCCCAAACTCAGAAAAGCTTTCTGTAGTGTTACTGAGAAAAAAATAAGACTGGATTATTATGCAACTATCATAAATGTCTGCGAAGATTATGCAAACAATGCTTTCTACAGTAATCGTTGTTTTGCCACTAAGTTGTGTCCAACCCTCTTATGATCCCAGAGCCTGCCAGGCTCCTCTGTCCATGGGATTTCCCAGCAAAAATACTGAACTGGGTAGCCTTTCCCTTCTCCAGGGGATCTTCCAAAGCCAGGGATGGAACCCAGGTCTCCTGCTTGGCAGGTGGATTGTTTACCACTAAGCCACCTGGGATGCCCGTGCGATAGTGATATAGGTTGATACAAAACAGTTGCAATATGATAAAGGCTATAAGAACTAATGCTAGATAAAAAAGACAATGCTTGTCTTTGAAAGAATTCTTGTGGTAATTTTGTACTTTTCTGTATTTTGTGTTTTATAATGAAAATCAATTTTTATATAAATTTCTGCCTTGACTTTGGTGAACTGACTTCTCAGTTGTGAGAGCACTGGACTGGATGGGCAGCCCAGATCTCAGCCACTAACTGTGATCATGGATAAGTCATTACCTTTCTGGCTGTTACTTCTTTTTGGTGAAATGAGCTGGTTGGGTTAAATGAGTACAAAGATCCTCTTTTAACTTTATGATTTTATGACATCATTATATAATATTAAAAATACTGTGAAACCCAGGGTATAATTTTATCTGAGAAAATGGAAAAACACTCAAGGAATGTAACTCCACATTTCAGATATGAGGAAATGACCACTGTGCCACTCTTGAATTGTGCTAACATTTCAAACCACAGAATACAAAGTATTGGTGGGCTCTTCGGATTTATTATCATACGGTACATGCAGACTGCTTGACACGTTTCCCAGCAGTAGGTACATGCTGCTTTTGGCATGCTCTGACACACCTGAGAGAACTTACACAGAAAAACGCGGCCTCGCTAAGGTCATTCCGACAGTTAGTCTCCCGACATTCATTTGCTCGTGTCACACACTCTGTTACGCCCCCGGGAAACACCAGGAAATGAGCATTTGAACCGCTGCACTGCGTCGTCCAGCCTGCGTCCGGGAGGCGGCCGGCCGCGCCCCCGGGCTGGGCGCCGAGCCTGGGCTCCGGTGTCTGCGGGGCTGGAAGCCCCGCCGTCTCGGCCACTGAAGACGGCAGCTGGGTCACAAGCAAACGCGCGGGACTCCGATGAATTCTCTACAGACATTCTCTATATTTACACTTATGGCCAGGGCAAACTTACACGTTTACTTAAAAAATACCCCAATGGATCTTTGTATTAAGGATCGATAGCACCGTTTTGACAGGTTTTAAAAATGAAATGTTGGCAGCTCTCCTTCCGGCACTTTCAATCAGAAATTGGAAAGGCAGCTGCAGTCTCGGCCATGAAAACTCAAATCTTGACACTTGTTCTTTGTCCTTCAAAGGGCCTGTCTTGGCTAATGGCTTGCAGTCTAAACTCCTGCGGATGGAGGGTTCCTGTCTGCAGTGGTATTCCATCCTTCCACCTAAGCCTCCACAATGTTGTGAGCTGCTTAGATCCTTAGTCCAGAATACTTTCAACAGGAACGTGATACAGATCCGCCCTCTACAAAAACCTGGAGAAGGCATATAGACAACGCCCCCCTAAGTCTGAAAACCCTGGTAAGATGCATTCCTTTCTCAAATGCCTGCTCACTTGTGCTGTGTCCCCACAGCATCTCTGTCTTGGCCTCCCTTCCATCAGTCAGATGACCCTTCCTTCCTTTCATTTGCCCTGAGAAACAATAAGGCATTTACTAATCACAGACGTTATCTGAAACAAGCAAAGTGGCAAGATGCCTAAAAGTATATATACTGTTACCTATTTTTTTTAAAAGTTTCCTGAAGATGGATGTAAAATACTGCCTGCAATGAGTAAAGAGGAAATTACAGAAGAGTGTATTAAGGGGTGAGACAGAGAGAGGGAGAAGAAAGGACTGCACAGGACCAGCTTGGTGTTTGGGGAAAGCGGCTCTGAAGAGTTTAAATTCTGTTGTCTGAGGCTTAGCACAGGTTATCTTTTGAAATCTAAGCTTCCAGGTATAATTTAGCTCAGATCTCACAGGACTTGCCCTTTCAGGTCAGATTCTTTTTTTTTTCAGGTCAGATAATTTAAAAGGTTAAAATAGCTACAAAAACAGTAACTTTGACGTAGGCCTCTGTTGGCAAAGCTTTAGCTAGTGGTTAGGTGACGTTGTAGTGTCACGGGAGTTATTCAGATACTGGAGTTTTGCCAAATTTACTCAAATAACCACTGTCATCCTTTACGCTGCTTGGTCAGTGGAGACCTCGTCAATGCAGTTTGTGCTTTTAGTGACTGAGGCTTTGTTTCAACTGGTGACTTGCAAAAATGTCTGTATGCATTGGGTGATTTTTCTTCTGCTTGGGGTGCACCAAGTCAGCCAGGTTTGTGGATCACAGAGGGCCAGATGCTGAGGGACACTGCACAGGTGTCTACCCAGAGTAGGAAGTGGAGAGGAAGCCTGTCTGAGTCAGCGTTGCCCACAATCAAGGCTTACGCAGACTGAGCGACACTTCCCTGTAGATCCAGCACTGTTCACATTTCTCCACTCGGTACATTTCTCAGCCAAATATTCGTCCTCCTGCCTGCCTACAAGCTTCCCCTCATCCATCATGCTTAGCTGATGTTCCCAAGAAGCTTTCCTTGGTCATTCTAAGCAAAGGGAGCTTTCACTGCCTGCCTCGATGGAGCACAGGCTATAGACACAGTTGTGTTTTCAACTGCAAAGCTCACTCCTAGAGGGGACCATGGGTTTAATTCAACTCTGACTCTCATGGTACGTAATTGCTTTTCAGTGAAAGTTTATTGAGGAAATGGGTTCCAGGCATAGCCTGCTCCTAGAAAGCTTTAGAACCACTAAATCATTTCATTAAAGTGTGTTTGTAATGGAGGCCTAATACTCCCGAAACACACTGTTCAACATTATTCTGGGAGGAAAATTACCTATTGGCTTTGTTTTGTTCATTTCTAAGGGAAGCTGGTGACCCAGGTATTGAGAGAGATTTAAAAATGATAAGCTTAATTCACTGCTGCTGCTGCTAAGTCATGTCAGTCGTGTCCGACTCTGTGTGACCCCATAGATGGTGGCCCACCAGGCTCCCCTCCCTGGTATTCTCCAGGCAAGCATACTGGAGTGGGTTGCCATTTCCTTCTCCAATGCATGAAAGTGAAAAGTGAAAATGAGTTTGCTCAGTTGTGTCCGACACTTCGCAACCCCATGGACTGCAGCCCACCAGGCTCCTCCATCCATGGGACTTCCCAGGCAAAAGTACTGGAGTGGGTTGCCATTGCCTTCTCCAAGCTTAATTCACTAACTGCCTTCAAACTCTGGGCAGTGGAGGAAAACGGGTGGTGGGAGTGTGGAGTCCAGTCTCTCGTTACCTTCCCCTTGTCCACTCCAGGCAAGGCTCCCTCCTGCTCACATCAGCCGCGGAGCCGGCAGACAGAGCGTCTCTTTCTTCCTGAGTTCTACAGTGTATCCCAATGGCTACAGCGTATTGATTGCTGCAACAGTTAAAACATTATTTAGACTCATGATATAATTTAGGTATTCCTAATAAGAAGTTGGTAATAGTTCTCCTCAATATCTCATCTGTAACCTTTCGGCTAGAGATACTCAAACACAAAGGGCACATGACCTACATCCTCAGCGCCTGGGCCCCTTCCTCCCTGAAGGCAGGTGAGATGACAGGAATGGCTTAAGAAAGGTCCTCTTGGATTTCTAAATAACTAAGAAAAGGAAGGGAAGCATTTGCTCAAAGCCTTCTTTTTTCGAATAAATGAAATATATGGCATTCAGAAAACCACAGGGATTGTAAAGTAAAAAGTTAGCTGTTTGCCTGCTCCCTGAGCTATAGATGAGCAAGTCAACACTGAATTATAACCAAGTCAATTCATACTCTAAACTTTTCTCAGAAATGATGCCCTTTTGAATTTTAATTCTGTAGGGAAAGTTTACTAAGCCATACTTCCAGCAAAATTCCTGCTGTTAATAATTATTCACAGAATTATTGTTCTCCACACAAACAAACCTGTTCTAACTTCCTAAGAAGCAAATGGGACGAAGAACCCTATGCTAAGGAGAAGAAGTCTGGAGTACGGGAATCTATTCCTAGCTGCTACCAAAAAGGTAGGGTGCTGTGAAAAACCAGGGTCATCAGTGTTTTCTGTAAAGGGCCAGATAACCCTTTCAGGCTTTCCATACAGTCTGTGCTGAAACCACTCCAATGTCTCCTATAGTGTGACAGCAGCTACAGCCAGCCTGTAAGTGAGCATGGTTGTGTTCTAATAAAACTTTATTTATAAATAAATAGGCCTCTGGTGTATTTGGTCCATGACCCATAGTTTGCCTGACTCTTGGAAAGCTGATCTTTGGAGATTTTAAGTCTATTTCCTTGCATAATTATGTGGAAATTATTTTTTTTTAATGCACATCTAAGTTTTCTGCGTATATCACAAAGACCACAGATAACAGAATGATGGCATTCAAAAAAAAAAAAAGAGTACTGGCCTCTAACTTTTCTCCTAAGAATCCTCTTTGTATGATACCCATTTTTCACTGAACATAAGGAGTTACACACCTGTCACCTGTCTGCTGATTTCACTCAGTAAACTCAGTGTCAGTCGACGTTAGTCACTCAGTCAGCTCAAACTCTGAGACCCCCGTGGACTTGCAGCCACCAGGCTCCTCTGTCCAGGGGATTCTCCAGGCAGGAACACTGGAGTGGGTTGCCATGCCCTCCTCCAGGGGACCTTCCTGACCCAAGGACTGAACCCGGGTCTCCTGCATCGCAAGCAGATTCTTATTGTCTGAGCCCCCCAGGGGAGCCCCCAGGGAAGTCCCCAGGAAACGCACAGGACATTTTTAAAATGTCCAGGAAAGCGGAGTGACGTCAGTCAGACATGGAATGCACGATTGCTCCATTGTTTGGACCTGATTAGTTAATAAACGGGCGTGTTGGCGATTCTTTCAGCTTGCTAGGGGGCCTGGAATATATTACTGAAATTAGGGGTTGTTGCTGTTCAGTCGCTCAGTCGTGTCCAACTCTTTGCCACCCTGCGGACTGAAGCATGCCAGGCTTCCCTGTCCTTCACCATCTCCCAGAGTTTGCTCAAAAGGGTGCATGAATATAAACATTTTGGGAACTTTGAAAGTAAGTAACAATCTTGACAAAAAATGTAAACAGAATCATAGCTCATGAATATGCTATTTGCATTCTACTATATATTAGCTGCATGATAGGCTATAAAATAAGTTAAAAAGAGGCAGTTATGAGGTGACAGTTGTCACATTCAAGTCCTTCTTACTTGTATCCATTACAAACCAGATTAACTACCATACCTGTAAGTTTTCATCATCCGCAACTGATTGTCAGAGTGCTTAGGGAAAACAACAGCTCTCAAAAATTCAAATATGAAGCCTATTGTATTTGCATAACCCAAAATAATTTTTAAATGGAAAATAAATATTATTATATAATCTGATGAAGATTACGCATGTCATTTTTAACAGTGAATCGCAGTGACGATAACATAGATATAAATATTGCATGTCCATGGGTATTCCAGGTCATTTTTCAAAATGTGCTGAAAACAATTATTTAAGAAGACCAGCATGATTTTGCAGTCTTAGGATTGCTATTTGGCGTTTCAAACTAAATTCTGGCCACCAAGGGCTCCACATTCCTTCAGCCAGTCTGGGATATCTTCTAGGATTTTAGAGGATTTTAGTTTTGAAAAGCTTGATGGCCATAGGAATGGAACAAAACATTGATCTGGGACAGGTGGCAGCAAACCAGGTCTTGAGAAGAGCAAATGATTGGTGAGATGCCGTTGTCCATTACAGACTATGGCACTGTACCAATTCAAGCAGTATAACTGGAAGAGGCTTTCTCCCATTTGGCTTATTTGAGCTCAACCAAGTCAGAGCCTGGAGTCTTCGCTACAGCAGTGCTTATTCCTGCCAAGGACTCGAGAGTCTGTTCTCATGGCAACACTTCTGTCTTGTCCCAGGTGCACCTCTGGGCCAGGTGACACGGAAAAGACTGAATCTTGAGGTTAAAATCATGCGATCAAACCTTCTAGAGTACACCACAGAGTGTGTGAAAATTAGAATTTTGAACAAGCAAACATAAATTAGTCAAGTTTGTTATTGCTCTCCAAGATAAGTATATAAATGGTTGGGCTTTATGAGCTAAGACTATATTATCTGATCTCAGATGATATTTGAAAGTAATAATGACAAAAATGGCCTTTACTAGATCAGGATACAGAAAGAAGAAATGCCGAACTAGGTTAAGATGGGTGGATAGCTGATATCTCTCCAGTGATATTTTAGGTTCTTTTTCTATTTGTCAAGAAGCCAGAAACTCACCCTGAGTTGTTCCAGAGGAAGAGAAAAACTTTGAACAAAAAATGTTGTAGAAAATTATTAGCTATGTTTCTGCTTATCATGTGGTTATGAGTATTACA
Source organism: Bos taurus (assembly GCF_002263795.3). Taxonomy (NCBI): domain Eukaryota; kingdom Metazoa; phylum Chordata; class Mammalia; order Artiodactyla; family Bovidae; genus Bos; species Bos taurus. Next base: position 110,570,356 of record NC_037334.1, on the reverse strand, counting down.
ATACCAATATTGAGATTATATGTGCATAAATGTTTAAAAAAAACACTGAAGATACATATAAAAGTCTAAGCAGTAAGCAGTTTTTAACCAATAAATGCTCAAAATGTTAGCAATGACCTTGATCAGAAACATATCCGTGATTAACACTGAGGAAATTTGAATGTGACCAAACAGGAAGTAATTACAAGGATATTACAAATCCTATTATATAAGTAAACATCTGGAAATTTTGCACCAGCTAAAGTAGACCTTGGTAACCAGACTGAATACTCTGCAATGACAAGTAAATTACATAATGGCAGTGTAATTATGTAATTGACTCTGCTTAGTATACTTATGCCAATTTATGTGGAGTCAGCCTCATCGGGAAAAACCTAATGCTTATTCACTTTTTTGACTTTTTGTATTTGCTTTGCAAAGACAATCCTAAAACACAATGCTTTACTGATTTTAACTTTTGCCCTTTTGACACTTACTTCTTTTATTTTGCAATTTGAAATGCAACCAGATGCTTCTGTGAAATAACTGAATTATGAAACAAAAATAAAATGACTTTCTCTAAATCTTCAGTCTATAGGCAATCCACAAGCAGTTACCCTGCATGTGAAACCGGAAAAATAGGGATTCATAAACATTCTAAATTATAAAATATGTTTAAAATACTATGTAATTGAGGTCACATTAAAAGACAAACTGTTCCTTTCTTTTAACGTTTGCCACTAAAAGTGGCTATAGAACCTTGAGGATTATTGTAACACAGCAATATTTAAGAAAATTCCAAGTCCTTTGAATCCATGTGTAATGGCAGTGTTGTTTAAATCCTTCTAAAGAAATCTAAAAAATGTCAGGCAATGGTCATAGTCTCATTTTAGGGAGAGCTGGGATGATATCATCTTCATTAGTCTTTATCATGTAAATGTGTGTGTTTCAGAAGCCTGCAAAATCCCACTGAGGGTCTATGTGCAGCCCTTTGTGAATGAGGAAACCTGTTCGCCCACCGCAGATTTTGGTTTGTGAGAACATGACTGGATTCATGGCTGTATGAGACTCCGGCCCGTGGTCAAGATTCTGGGGCCCAGAGGGATGAGAGGAACTGTGGCCAACGGACAACTTACCAACGGGCAGGAAAGACTGTTCTCTAAAGTCATGCTGGGAGACACACCTCCTCTGAAGCACCTGATGAAACAGATGTGGCCAACAGAGCTTTTACTCACTAAGTCTGTGACATTTCTGAAACATTTTCTTTTTGGCCTCCGACCAACTTATCAGTGTGGACAACTGAGGCAGCTCAGATCCAAGGACAGACATTCGTGTGTCATTCTGCTTTCACGGTGCTCTGGACGGGTGCTCTTCCAGACGAGCAGCCACTGCTCACAGGTGGCTGCTGGTCACTTGATGTACCAAAAATGCTAACACAATCCTGCTTTTCAAAACTCAATAAAAAATAAAAAATTTAAAATATTGTGTTTGTTTTTCATATTGATTATATATTAGAATAAGAGTTTGGATATATTAAAATATACAGTTAATTTTATCAGCTTTTTTTTTTTTTTTTACTTTTTAAAATGTGTCTAAGAGAAAAGTTAAAATTACATATGTGGTTTGTATCATTTATATTAGGAGCAACTTTTTTTCTAGACAATAACATCTACAACAGTATTATTCTAATTTCTACCTTATTTATGTATTCGTAGGACAAATGTGCTCTTATGGTTTGAGAAAAAAAACACCGGGATTCCAATTAGACTTTTTAAATGGGGGAAATAATTCAAGATTGTCCTTCTCTGTGGCAAAATAGTCTGGTTTATGCTATGTATCTGAACTTATTTGAGAACAAAAATCAATAATGCAATATAATAACTGTCAGTTCTAAAATGCAAAATATAGTTTATTGTTTGCTGAAATTCCCTTGATTATTCTGCTTTGTGACTATGTTGTGCAATAAACATTACAAAATAATTCATCAAATTAAGGTTGTATCTGTGTTAGTCTACTATTATTTAGCTAAGTACTCTTTGAGAGAGATAATATATCCCATTTTACCAGGCAATATAAATGTGTATTGTTCTTTCAAAAATGTTAACTATGCTAACTTAAACAGCATCTCTATGAAATCTCAGGTTGAATCATTTGGATGAAATGACAGATTTTTGTGAAAGCTTGTTTTCCACTGAAATGACTATCTCAGTCATTTAGGCATTATCAGGTCTTAGTTTTTAACATTCAGATCAAAATCTAAAACTCCCTCTGATTTTGAGAGAATGCAATCTGCAGGTTAAAAAGATGAAATTACATTCATACCTTCACTCACCAGGGAGCGGGCGTGGGCGCTGGTGTAACTGGGTAAATTCTTAAATGCATACTGGCCTCCTGCATCTGCAGCGCTCTTCACAGGACATGTTTCCCACGTCCGACCCATGCAGGCAGCCCCGAGGGCTGGGGGGATACGAGGGCTGGGGGGATAGGGACGAGGGCTGGGGGGACAGGGACGAGGGCTGGGGGGACAGTGTGTCTTCATCTGACTGTATGCCCCATTCCATTAAGATTCCTTTCCTTCTCTTCTTCCCTTTTGCAAATACACAGGACACTTGCCATCTACCACCTAACCATGTACACAGACTTCACAGGAAATCTCCTCGGGAAAGGACACAAGGAAATTGGTCTTTTAAAATGGAAATCTTAATGCTTAGGGAATAAGGCATTCTTAAAAGGTTAAAACTAGTGAGCCTCTTATAATACCTAAAATGGAAATTGAGAGAATAAAGAAGGAAAGAGACAGTAAAGAAGATAAGTAGTCTGTACTAGTTAATAAACATAAAACAAACACAAATACTCTTTCTCAGAAGCTCAGCTGCTATGCCTCACGGGCCTTCTCCTCCATGTCAGTGACCCATCAGGCCCTGATATTACGGAAGACAAGAAGTCCTATTTCCCTCATGAGAACAGTAGTGAAGTAAGACCTGCACTTGGAAAGCAGAACTTCTACAAGGTCTGACAGTCCCCAGAAACCAGAGGTTTAATTTAATTTTCCAACTTAATAGTTCTGAAGAAGCGCCAAAAGAATTTAAGATCTCTCTTTTTGATGAGGATTTTCATCTGATAGTCATTTTTGTTGTCCAAAATTTTGGCCTGAAAATAATTTTTTTTAATTAAAGAATCCTACTAAAATATGCTACATAATTAAGTTGATAAAAATGTGCATTTAAGCTCAAACTAGAGATAAATCTGTGGTGTTTGGAATTTAACTGTGAGTTTTTATAAGGAAAAAGTGTTTATATGAAAACCAAAGAAAAATAGTTTGAAAAAATCATGGTGAAGTATTAGGTCTAATGTTATAGTTTCTCAAGAGTCTGATTTGAAATCAGTGGTTTTTTTTTTTTCTTTGTTTCTGTTTATTAAAGTAAATGAAAAGCTGCATTGTCCTAAATTTCTCAACATGGAAACTTTCAAAACTACATTGTGAATTATGAGTGCTTCCATTCCAAGCATGAGAAAAAAGTATACTAGCTTTCTAGAAATATCTTTAGCCCATAAGCAGTATATCTAAAGAATCATCAATTGAAGGAAAAAAGAACCTTTATAAACAAAAATGTTTCCTTACTCTGTCTGTGCGTGCTCAGTCGTGTCTGACTCTTTGCTACCCCATGGACGGTAGCCCGCCAGGCTCCTCTGTCCATGGGATTCTCCAGGCAAGAGTGCTGGAGTGGGTTACCATTTCCTTCTCCAGGAGATCTTCCTGACCCAGGGATCGAACCAGCATCTCCTGCATTGCAGGCTGATTCTTTACCGCTGGGCCACTGGGGAAGCCCCTTCCTTACTATAGTGAATTCAGTAATGAATGATCTTACAATGGGATATTACTCTCATTCTATTCAGACATCCTGGCACCAGCCATTGGTATAGATTATTTTACAAATTTAGAACCTTGGTCAGTATAGAATTTATCCATAAAAATGTTCCTATCTTTAAAACTGTACAAGCTCATAAATAAATTCAATTTTATTTGAAATGGCAAAGAATCAGTCTTCATTAGCCTAAGTCCCAGTCTTTTCTTGTTTTCACTAAATTTCTTTTTCCCACTCCTAAGTGCTGTCCATCATAAGGACTTCTTATTAGAGAGCAGGTGAAGGTGAGAATAAATTCCTCAGCATGAATTTGTAAAATACTTTTTTCCACAACTATAAAATGGCAGAATTTTGTGATAGAACATTTCAGGTTATTAGTAATATGGTGTATATAAATAAAGACAAGATAAAAAAGCATTCTCCACACAAGGTTTAGGGGCATATGGTTTCATAGCCCTTGAAATATGCTTCAGTTTCTCACCATTGTAAGTGGTATATATGCAATTTTTTGCACATACACCTATAACCTAATCATCTTCTTGTAAACAGTTTGAGCACATTACTGAAGGTATTGTAGATGTCATGGGAATACATCTTATAGCTGAGCAACGTCCAAAGGAATTACCCTCTGAAGAAATCCAAAGGGTGGAGGATGGCTAGGTTTTCAAAGCAAAAACAATTTGTTACTATTTACCTCAAATGTGCACTACTGGTCCCTGAAAACGTTTTTATATGTTGTGTTTACTTGCAATTTCAAATCTAACTCATTGGATTCTGATATCCATTATGTACCATAGGAGACACTAGTTTCTCATAAAGCAGTCACATGCATTGAAGTTAGGATGACCAACTGACACACATGTATTTTTTGCACCTCAGAAACAGAACCACAATATAGTGCACATCATGCTTCCGCCTTCCTTGCTGAAGGACAAAACGCACAGTGCCAGGGTTTGGCTCCCACACGGGAAGAAAGCCACTAGTCCTCCGGCAGGACCGCGTCACCCTGCTGAGCTCCGACCTCCAGGGCAGGGTCCTCCTCCCGTCCTTCCGGGGCTGCCGGGGCTCCAGCGGGCCCCCGCGTCTCCCCCGCCGGGCGCCCCTCCGTCTCCGGGCCGGCCTCCTCCATCTCCTCCTCGGATGCATGGGGCTCCACCCTGGGGGCCGCGGCGTCTCCATCAGCACCGCTGACCTCCTCCCCCGCCTGCACCTCTGGCAGCTCCACCCCGGCCCCCTCGGTTGCCCCCGGGGCCCCCTCGCCCCCTGGGACGCCCCCGTCGCCAGCCTGAGGTGGAGACGGCTCCCGGCTGGCCCGGCCCTCCTGGACGCCGCTGTGGCTGCTGCTGGCGCTGCCGAGCCTGGAGGAGGCCACCACGGCCTTGACCGCCGCCTGGGGAGACAGAGAGGTCAGGGGTTACTGCACGAAAATCCCCGCCCGGAGGAGGCCACCTGGCCTTGACCGCTGCCGGGGGAGACCGAAGGATCAGGGGCTACTTCCACTGAAAATCCCAAATCGGGGCTTGATCTCAATTTTGCATTTAGGGAGTGTTATTCTGCTACTATTTAGTCTTGGAAAGTGTATGATTCCAAAATTGTCTAATGAAAACTTGTTTGAAGAATGAAAAGCAAAATCTGTTTAATCTCAGATTAGTGTATTTAGTCATCTGGAGGAAAGCCTAAATAAATGCACTTTCCCACGGATTGCCAATATTCAAAAACTTTAGTTGTGTTTCCCATAGTATGGGACACTACTTCCATGGATGTTAATAGGTACTATAAAGATAAGACAGTTCCATGGTCAAATTTGTTTGAGAATTCTGGGTTAAGTCAAGGATATTTAATCTAGGATATTTCAAAGTAATTTGATCATGGAACCCTTCATGTTTTTTAGCTTGTATCAACCAGTAAGCGACTGCTGAATACAACACTATTTTTGACCCCCAGCTGTCCTCTGAGATTTTCTATATGTATAGCTAGTCCTAAATACTATTATGTAAGAGAAAAACACTTCATCTCTATTCCATATATGTTCTATTAAAAGGGATACAATTTGATGGATAACTTTCCTATCACTTGAATTATTTTAATTTTACCAAGTATAATTATTTGCCTATATTATAAAATATAGCTTGAAAAAAACTGTTTCCCAATTTTAGCATATTCAGAAAGAAGACAACTTTCTTAATCAATATTAGTTTCCGGAACAACACTTTCAAGCAGTTCAGCCTTAATTAAATGGGAAGTAATGACAATGTATTTATTTGGTGAGTGAATCTCAACATCCCACACATTTCCCTTTATTGACAATGAACCCTGGGAACTCCCTGGCAGTCGTTGGTAGGAGTCAGTGCTTCACTAAGAGTCCCGAAAGCTGCCCAGTGCCATTTCCTCCCCCAGAATTCCCCAAACAGAAAAATAAAACCCACACTGAATTCTTACAAGAGGATAACAGAACTGAGGTTGGCTTTATACCATCACGACTGGGGTTTCAAAGCAGCATTTTCCCAGGTACCACAGGAGACAAGTAACAATATTAGATAAACAATAGCAGAATTATCTTTGATTAGCAAGATATGAGAAAAATCTTTTTTAAAAAATAAAACAAAATAAATGCCATCTAACCTTGAGCTTGCGCCGGGCATTGAATTCTTGGAGCTTCTTTTGAGCCGTATCCATGTGTACAAAATTGGCAGCTTTACCTGTGACCCACGGGTGCTGGAGAGCTTGAAAGGTAGTCAGCCTTTTCTTAGGATCCAACACAATTAATTTTCTGACCTGAAATGATAAAGAACCATCGACTTCTTCGGGAGATTTTCATGGTTACCGGGGCTTGCCCCTCAGCTGTGAACTTCTAGGTCTTATTTAATTTTCTTGGCAGTACACTAAATATACATTATTATTCTATCTCCTTGGCAGTGTACTAATATACATTAAACAACCTTTTTAAGTCCCCAGTGGTCACTGTTGGGATGGCTTCAGGCAGCAGTAGCTGAGGAGTCTGGAAAGAGTAGTGTGTGCAAACCAAGAGCCCAAACTGGCAGACAGATGCCCACAGATCAGAGAAACAAGGCTTGCCTTGCCTGTGAACTGCAAGAACTTTGAGTGGGAGCCAGCATCTGGATAATTCTAGGTTGCAACTTCACATAACTTAGAATTCAGAAGGTAAACTACATTTCAGGGGAGACGGATCATTCATGCAGCCATCATTCCTTCTGTGGGGACTGAAGGGCAAACAAAAGGGGGCAGGGTCATAGCCTTTATGATTACACCGTGATCCTATCAGTAGTGCTCTCTAAGCCCTTAAGGATAGGTTCAGTTCAGTAACTCAGTTGTGTCTGACTCTTTGTGAGCCCATGGACTGCAGCACGCCAGGCCTCCCTGTCCGTCACCAACTCCCAGAGTTTACTCAAACTCATGTCCATTGAGTCGGTGATGCCATCCAACCATCTCCTTCTGCCTTCAGTCTTTCCCAGCATCAGGGTCTTTTCAAATGAGTCAGCTCTTCGAATCAGGTGGCCAAAGTATTGGAGTTTCAGCTTCAGCATCAGTCCTTCCAATGAACACTCAGGACTGATTTCCTTTAGGATGGACTGGTTGGATCTCCTTGCTTTCCAAGGGACTTCAAGAATCTTCTCCAACACCACAGTTCAAAAGCATCAGTTCTTCAGTGCTCAGCTGTCTTTATAGTCCAACTCTCACATCCATACATGCTGCTGCTGCTGCTGCTAAATCGCTTTGGTTGTGTCCGACTCTGTGAGACCCCATAGACGGCAGCCCACCAGGCTCCCCTGTCCCTGGGATTCTCCAGGCAAGAACACTGGAGTGGGTTGCCATTTCCTTCTCCAATGCATGAAAGTGAAAAGTGAAAGTGAAGTCGCTCAGTCATGTCTGACTCCCAGCGACCCCATGGAATGCAGCCTACCAGGCTCCTTGTCCATGGGATTTTCCAGGCAAGAGTACTGGAGTGGGGTGCCATTGCCTTCTCTACATCCATACATGACTCCTGGGAAAACCACCGCCTTGACTAGATGGACATTTGTTGACAAAGAAATGTCTCTGCTTTTTAATATGCTGTCTAGGTTGGTCATAGCTTTTCTTCCAAGGATCAAGTGTCTTTTAATTTCATTTAATTGCAGTCACCATCTGCAGTGATTTTGGAGGCCCCCAAAATAAAGTCTGCCACTGTTTCTCCATCTATTTGCCATGAAGTGATAGGACCTGATGCCATGATCTTTGTTTTCTGAATGCTGAGCTTTAAGCCAACTTTTTCACTCTCCTCTTTCACTTTCATCAAGAGCCTCTTTAGTTCCTCTTCACTTTCTGCCATAAGGGTGGTGTCATCTGCATATCTGAGGTTATTGATATTTCTCCTGGCAATCTTGATTCCAGCTTGTGTTTCATCCAGCCCAGGGTTTCTCATGATGTACTCTGCATATAAGTTAAATAAGTAGGGTGACAACATACAGCCTTGACATACTCCTTTTCCTATTTGGAACCAGTCTGTTGTTCCATGTCCAGTTCTAACTGTTGCTTCCTGACCTGCATAGAGATTTCTCAAGAGGTGGGTCAGGTGGTCTGGTATTCCCATCTCTTTCAGAATTTTCCACAGTTTATTGTGATCCACACAGTCAAAGACTTTGGCATAGTCAATAAAGCAGAAATAGATGCTTTTCTGGAACCGTCTTACTTTTTTGATGAGCCAGCGGATGTTGGCAATTTGATCTTCCCATCAGGAAGCCTTCATAAGCCTCTTATCCCTTGAAGGAAAATGCCAGGAGCTGGGGTAAAAGCCTACTTAGAATCAAAGAAAAGGTGTCAGTAGTTTGGGGATATGGTTTGTTTAAAAGGACTGAATTCAAATGAATCATAGCCCATTCTGGGAGTTTTACCCCAATGGTGAGCATGAGCAGACAATGAATTGCCAGGAAGTTCAACAACCAAAATAATCCCCAGCCCTGGGCTCAGAGAAGTGACCTGGGATGAGGCAGAGATTACCTGGAGTCAGGAAGCACGCTTAAATCCTAACTTGTTCAAAGTCTCTACTTCTGTGACCTCAAAGACCCACATGTGTCTGACCTCAGACACCCACCCGCCCCTACTGAGTGACTATGGACACCCTCCTGGGCCCTCTTCTTACACAACCTAATTTCCACTCTAATTTCCTTGTAAACACATTCTTACAGGCATGCAACATTTTTTAAAAATTTATGTAATCCTATCTATACTCTTATCAATTAGTTACTTTAGTTCCAATTCATGAATTAGGGATGGAAGGAAGCTCAAAGATTTAGTGATTCGTGTAACTGGTGGGGGCTATATGATGGCACCCCACTCGAGTACTCTTGCCTGGAAAATCCCATGGATGGAGGAGCCTTGTGGGCTGCAGTACATGGATTGTGAAGAGTTGGACATGACTGAGTGACTTACTTCACTTTCACTTTCATGCACTGGAGAAGGAAATGGCAACCCACTCCAGTGTTCTTGCCTGGAGAATCCTAGGGACAGGGGAGCCTGGTGGGCTGCCGTCTATGGGGTTGCACAGAGTCAGACACAACCGAAGTGACTTAGCAGCAGCAGCAGCATACTCATACTAGGGTTTGTCTTGTCTTAGAATTTGTCCTGTGGCCACGACACCACAGTGCCTTCATGGTAGACAAGCTTTCTGAGTTTCAGTCTGCCGGTGTGTAAAATAAAGGACTTTGGATGACTTAAGGCATAAGATCTTTTCTAATTCTGAAAATCCAAAAACTGAACACAGGCTAACAAAATTAGGAAGCTAGTCAAATGAAGAATTAATATCTGGTTCTCCTTTCACTTTCTGTTTTGTAGCATTTGCAAAGAAATGTATGTGGGGTAGAGAGACTGCATTTGAAACTGGTAATCTTGAGATGTTTAGGCTTAAAGTCAGTGAGGAGGTGGAGGGAGCTGAAGAATAATTAAGAAGAAGAATGCACAGCAGTAACAGCTTTGATGGTGGTCAGAGCTATCATCTGTTGGATACATACACTAATAATTTCATGTAAGTTAAGTGATACCTAATCCTTAAAACATCCTTGACAATTAGATACTTCATGCTCATTTTCTAATCATGTTTCCTCTTCCCTATCATCACCATTCTCTCCTGCTTGAAAATACAAAGAATTTATGGAAAGCCAATTAGCATCAAAAATTTATATATGTCATCATTCATCTCTACATTTGGAGACATTGATGCACTGAGTTTTTAAGAAAGTTGTTGAAGATCAGACTCAGTGACCTCGTCAGGATTCAGACCCAAAGATGTGCCATTATCCTACAGCTCCGCTTACAGACCAGCTCCCCAAGCACCATGAGAGAACAGATGCAGGTATTGCTAATAAGTGTTTCATTTAGGGGCTCAAAGATTCCTTTAGTTCTGAAGTTATGTAAATGTTTTAACCAACAGGAGGTATAGCTGAATGAAGGAACATCACAGGTAACCTTCTTGTCCATTTAACCTTTTATCAGAGATAAAATGAAACAGAAGGGGGCTAACTAATGGGATTATTATTGAGTTGGTTGGTGATGGTTACTTAGTATGTATCATATCCCTTAATTCTTCCAAAGACCTAAAGACAGGTACCAGTACCATCCAGAGAAGAAAACCAAAGCACAGAGAGATCAGGCTAGCACAAGGTCAAACCTGCAACTATTAGAAAGGGGGTGCGGGGTGGGGGCGGGGCACTTGAACCCAGGCATGTCGGACTTTTAAGAATCCTTGATCCATTTCCCGACTGATGGTTTCACTCAACGAACATTTACTGAGCATGCACTTCAGGTCCACATGGCACTAAGATCTGGGCCCACCTGCTTCATCCTCTCCCAGAGCCTGAGCCTCATTAAGGAATACTTCTGAGCACAGCATATGGAAATGATGCTTATCGTGAAAAATGAGGCCCGGGGGAGGATCAAGCGGCAGGAGAAATGAGCCGACTGTGAGGTGAACGGCATGCCCCTAGAAGACCAGGTCTCCTCAACAAAGTCACGGCAGCCAGGGCTCGAAAACGAGTCACCTGTGCTGCCCTGTGACCCCTGGAGAGGCGGGGGGGGGGGGGGTGGTTCACGAGGGAGGGGACACGTGCCCACGCGAATCTGTGTGCTGCAAGGCAGAGAGCACACAACACTGTGAAGCCGCTTTCCTTCGATTAAAACACACTAAAAAAGATCAGCTACCCGTGTAAAGAGCTCTGTGTGTGTGTGGAGAGGAAGGAGGAGGATGACGGAGGGGCATCACAGGGCGGACGGAGGAGCAGCAGGCACATGGAGAGTCACGCTGCCGGGACTGGGGTCCGCGCTCTGAGGCCAGCCCTGTGTGTGTGTGTGTGTCTGTGTCTGTCTGTGTGTGTGTGTCTCTGTGTGTGTGTGTCTGTGTCTGTATCTGTGTGTGTCTGTGTCTCTGTGTCTGTGTCTCTGTGTCTGTGTGTGTCCGTGTGTGTGTGTCTCTTTGTGTCTGTGTGTGTATCTGTATGTGTGTGTGTGTGTGTGTGTGTGGTGGAGAGGAAGGAGCAGGGAGGATGAAGGGACAGCACAGAGCACCCAGAGTCATGCCGCCGGGACGGGGGTCCACGCGCCGCGGAGCAGAGGGGACCCCAGTCCCCAGTGAGGCCGCCCTCCGGGTCCCGCGAGGGGCGCGCACTGCAGACGCGCAGGAAGAGGCAGGGAGAGCAGGAGAGAGGCCGCGGCCGCGGACCGGGAGGAGGGAGGTGGGGGCTTGGCCCGGGGCTACTCGGTGGAGCAGACAGACGGGCGGACACGGAGATGCTCAGTAGAGGGGGCGCGAGGGGGAGGTGGCGATATCTTCGCATCGCACACACACTGCCTCTCTTCAGACAGTGCTGGAAAGGTCATGACCTTAGCAAACCTGTTTTCACAGCACACAGATGGTAAGGTGGAAAAAGAGCCCTGGAGAAGGGGTCCGGAAATCTGGACCCTTCCTTTCGAGCAATGCCTTTCTGCTGGGAAGCTGTGCGTCACTTCTCTGCGCTTGAGCAAACTCATCCTTAAAATTCAAGGAAGACTAAATGAGTCCTGAGATCCTTGGAGATCTAACCTTCTATGACTCAGAAGTCCATTTTTCATCATTTCTGTGTGGTTTCTCTCTAGAACAGGGCTACCCACTCTCCGGGCTGTGAACTGGTACTTCCTATCTTATCAGCAGCAGTATTAGATTAGAAATAAAGTGCAAAATAAATGTGATGTGCTTAAATCATCCTGAAACTGTCCTCCCTATCCCCGGTCCATGGAAAAACTGTCTTCCATAAGGTTGGTCCCTGGTGCCAAAAAGATTGAGGACGACAGCTCAAAAGAATTGATGGTAAAAGCTTCAATGGCACCCCAGTATTTTCATTTTAGAACCAGTGGGCAACGCCCCAGAGGATAGGCCAGTGCCCCACCTGTCCTGAATGCAGATAAACTCCAGTATTACCGGAGGTGAGAAGTCAGTGAAACAAACAAAAAACCCAACAAAACGCACAATGTGACTCATGTATGGTAGTCATGCAGGATAGGACTTGTGTTACCATCAGGATATTTTAATAAGTTTCAACATTTGAAGAAATAATGTTGTTTTATTCAAAGTATAACTAATCTAAGTGACAGCAAGCCACTTTAAAAAAGAATTCATCTGTGTATATTATGTTTGGAGTCACCCAGCACAGCTGTCTTCATAGCTTCATAGCTTACAGGTTCTATATTACACTGACCAGATGATAAAAACTCATTAATTAACAAGCAGTAATTTGTAATTTGTGATAATTCAGCTAGAGATGATGGAGAAGGCAATGGCAACCCACTCCAGTACTCTTGCCTGGAAAATCCCATGGATGGAGGAGCCTGGTGGGCTGCAGTCCATGGGGTCGCTAAGAGTCAGACACAACTGAGCGACTTCACTTTCACTTTTCACTTTCATGCATTGGAGAAGGAAATGGCAACCCACTCCAGTGTTCTTGCCTGGAGAATCCCAGGGACGGGGGAGCCTGGTGGGCTGCCGTCTATGGGGTCTCACAGAGTTGGACACGACTGAAGCGACTTAGCAGCAGCAGCAGCAGCAGAGATGAATCAAACATATCTTTTTTCATTATCTATAAGGAAAATTAGTGTGCATTGTTTTCTTAAAAATACTATATAATTAAAAAGAAATAAGCTACTAAACGGGATTAATTTTTTAAATGGCACTGTCCATTAATTAGTTAAAAAAATGAATGTAAGGCATTTTATTTCCTTTTGTTTCAGTCACACTTACCAGATCCTTGGCATTCAGAGATACTTCATCCCACCAGGGGGAGATAAAGTAATATTCACAATTCAGAATTCTCCTGAACATGAATTGATCACCTCTCTCATCATAGAATGGTTCAAATCCACAAAGTCTAGGACAAAAGATACAAGATAAAATGCCTTTAAAAGCCTCAGTGTATGTCACCAATTTTTTGCAGAAATTCAATACTGTCCTTTTTAACAGCTTCCTGTGATGAATGTATGTCTGCTAAGCTTAAGTGTGTAATTGCCTTGTTATAATTCATTTATGATTATATAAATATACAATCATGTCTTCAGGGAAGTAAAAATAGATACAAAATCAATTTAAGATTCCTACAAAAAGTTATAATCATATTAATAATTATGATACAAAGCAATAATAATATTATAATAGCTAACCCTATTACATGCATAATGCTATAGTGCTATTTCCAAGTGTTTTTTTTCCACCAGGAATTGAGAGGACAGATTGGAGTTCTAATTTATCATAACATGGAAAAGTTAGGATTTTGAGGATAAAAAGGTTAAAAGGTGCAAAGAAAAGTTGTTAGTCGTTTTTCTTCAGTCCTTTTCACTGAATTCTTCCATAGAGATGAAAAAAGTATTGGGTTTCCATCCCACTCCAGTTTGGGTCTCAGAGTGAACACAGACAGGAGCCTACACGGCCGGAGGGAAGTGCCTTCTGAACTGACTGCAGCGGGCGACGCAGCCCAGAGGACCGCCGCAAGGCACATGAGCCTCGCTTCTGAACATCGCAAAGACATCTCACCACGATCACTGTCACCTTCCAGCACGGTCACATAAAAATGTGAGAGGAAAGAAACAGAACCACGCTTGACATGAAAAAGAGAGACAGGAAAAGTGAGCTGCTGGTGGGACCACCAAGCCTCTAATGCTTACAGGTCGGGGGAGGTTCTAAATCACTCAAGACCAAAAGGGAACTGTAAAAAAAAAAAAAAAAAAGTCCTTGCCAGGGCGTGTGTTTCACGTGACAAAGAATGAAGGAAAAAGAATGAACACAGTAAGAAACATTTCCCCATGTCCTTCCATCAAACTGGCCCAGCTGCTGCAGAGCGTGAAACAGTCCAGCGGATGCGGACGCAGCAGGTGTTTAAGAGTAAGCCGTTTCTCCTGCTCTTTGGCTCAGGGACCATCCTGCTCGACAGTCCTGGTTTCTTTCAAATACTGCAGAGCCAGCCGGGTAAAGCCGAGGCTCAGGAGCACCGAGGCCGGGTTGGGCGCCCCCCGCCCCCCGCCCCCGACCCCGTGCACTGTGGGGCCCCCGGGGAGACGCCGCTCCAGCAGAAGAAGGCACACGGCACACCCCGCCCGGCGGCCTCCTCCATCAGACACGACCATCCAGTGGGGGCCCCCCAAGGAAGACGCGGCTGCAGCAGAGGAGGGGGCACACGGCCACACCGCGCCTGCAGCCCGGCCTCCGGCAGACAGACACGGCCGCTGCGGGGCCCCAGAGAGACGGGGCTCCAGCAGAGGGAATAGGGAGGCGGGCACACGGTCACACCGCGCCCGGCGGCCTCCTCCATCAGACAGGGCCGCTGCCCGCGAGTCCCGGGAAAGCGGCCAACCGTCCAGGCTTAGTTGAGGAAACTCGCACGTTCCGTCTTCCGGAATTTAGAGGGAAAAATGACAGCTCTGCAAGTGGGGCACTCAGACGCCTTCCTGTCATGCTGGACACGTCGGCAAACCTGTGCGCCGAGACGGGGTTAGCAGGTTAGGTCATTAGCCTGAAGGGTGGGGCCGGGAGGCGCAGACACGGAGCAGCAGGCGAGCGCGCTCGGGGCACAGTGAAGAGCCCGATGCTGCGGGGCCGGCCCGGGAGCCGGCCGAAGCCGAGGCGGGCTGTGAGCAGGGCGCCACGGGACAGGACGCAGCGCTGAAAGCTGAAGGCGAGAGTGTGAATCTCCGATGTTATCTGATTCTGACCTGAAAACCACAGGAGTTGCTTTTGTCTGTAGGGATAAAGGGCTTAGGTTTAGAAGGTAGAAGGAGCAGAATTCTTCTGAGAAACAACAGAATGGCCTTCATGTCCAAGCTACTGTCATCCTTAGAAACAGCACGGTCATAGCACAAAATACCTGGGTAGAACTTTTAATAATAATAAAGGAGGTACATAAACCCAAGGGCACAGTCCACTGTAGAAAATGTTCCAGTGAGCCTTGCCTAGTAGACTTCATCAATCATTAATGGACTACAGAGTAAATAACAAGTCCCCAGTCTCAGGGGCTGACAGAAGTCGGACCAGAACTAAAGGATATTAGCTGTGAGCGGCACCGTTAGCTGCTACCACTTACTCAGCCAGCAACTTTCAACTAATGGGCTTAAGTGAACTATGGGAAAGAAACCTGATAGATTTTTAAATTATTTTCAGGGTTATAATAAGATGCTTCTCCAATAGTCACATTTTTTTCTCTTCACGTTCCCATGTTAGTGACATGGGAGTGTCATTCATTCCATATTTCAGGTTTCCAGGGCAAATGCTATTAAATTTCCTACCTCGATCTCTCTGTTATCACATATCCTTAATTCTTCAACCCCTTTTATCACATTTCAGTAAGAAACTCTACTTGGGTGGGCACGTTTACATTTTAGGGGCAAATATGAAGCAGTATTTGTAGTTCAGTTTTTCAATGAACATCATTAAGCATAATATGTCACCCACACAATTCAGGAGACAACCTTCTTCCACAGCACAACAGTGATCTTAAATGTAAGCTGAAGGAATTCTATGACATGACCTTATGAATTCATTACTAATGAATTAAGCACTAAGTATGGAAAACAAATTACCTAAAAGTTTGCACTTTCGTAAGAAAAAACATGGTTCCCTAGCTCTCTCAATTCTTTTCAAACTTTAATACATCCTGGAAGTGATCACTGAAAATATCTTTTGACATTACATAATAGCAGATGACTATTTTATGGTGTGCTTGTTAAACCTTTTTATGGTTGCTACTGACCAACGTATAACCCAGGTGAACTCAAGAGTTTGCTAACTTGCTTGGAAGTCTACCCTGGTTACCCTCTTCCTAGCCCATATTACCTAGACACTGCACTTTCTAAGATCACTATTAAATTAACCAAACCAAACCTCTTCCTACTATGGACTGCACTGTGTTCTCCCCGATCAGGACGTTAGGCCCTGAGCCCTGCATGATGGCATCTGGAGATGAGGGCTCTGGCAGTTAAGAGAGTTCGATGAGGCCACGAGGGTGGGACCTCGTGCTGTGATCAGTGCTCTCACGGAAGAGGGACCACAGAACGTGCTTCCTCTTCCTGCCTTGGGAGGATACAGGGAGAAGGCAGCTGTCTGCAGCCAGGAAGACCGCTCTCACCAGGACCTGAGCTACTAGCACCTTTGACCTCCAGAACTCCAGGACTCCACTTTTGTTTCTGTAGCACCCAGTCTCTGTGTTTTGTTACAGAACCTGAGCTGCCTAATTCACTTTCTTCCACAGCCTTCAAAATCTCTTTACAGATTTGAATAATACAGGTTTCAACAATTAACTTGGGCTTCCCAGGTGGAAGGTAAAGAATCCACCTGTCAGTGCAGGAGACGCAAGACATGTGGGTTCGGTCCCTGGGTTGGGAAGATCCCCTGGAGAAGGAAAGGGCAACTCACTCCAGTATTCTTGCCTGGAGAACCCCACAGACAGAGGAGCCTGGTGGGCTACAGTCCATGGGGTCGCAAAGAGTCGGACACAAGAGTGCACATGGCACATGCACAACAATGAACTCTGCAGTACCCTCTAAAGTGAAAGTGAAGTTGCTCAGTCGTGTCCGACTGTGATCCCGTGGACTGTAGCCAGGTTCCTCTGTCCAGTATCCTCTAACTGACAGCCAAGTCCACTTGCTTTGATTTAAGCTTTGGAGCTCAGTGCGGTTTGCTTTTGCAGCTGTTCTACAGGCAAACCTTCCTCTCCAGACACTCTCCCATCACTCTGGACTATTTCCTTCATATTTGTCCGCAATTCCATCATCTCTTTGGCAGACTGAAACCCATTGTTTATTAGTAGACAGGAGCTTAGAAATGGAGCTGGAGATACCAGACAGTGAAAGATTTAGCCCCCCGCCTTTTTTCTACCAGAGAGAAGTTTTCTCTGAGTTCAGGGTATTATACTAAAGGTCCTTGAGAACTTAACACATATAGGAAATAAAACTGATAGCCAAAATGCCTTTAAAACATTCCTGATAAGACATATATAGGTTTGGGATTGCTTCAGAGGTTAAAGAACCATTTGTCCCTTAAAAAGGAATAATACTCTTATCATTTGGATGACCTGCACATAAGTAAAACAAGAGCAAGTTTAATAGGTGGTTTCATGCTCATTACTACCATCAAATAATGAATTGTTCCCCAGTCTGTGATACACTGCATAGTACAATGAGACACAGCGAAGCCCTAGACCGAAGTTCTTGCCCCAAGAAAACTACAAAACATGATGCTCGTTTCCCGAAAATTCTTTCATTAACTACTCTTAGCACATCATAGAGAACCACAAAAAGGTAAAAGGAATCTTGCTTTTTTTATGAGGACTCTAAGTACTTGGGCTTCCCAGGTGATGCTAGTGGTAAAGAAACTGCCTGCCAAAGCAGGAGACATGAGAGACAGGGGTTCGATTCCCGGGTTGGAAAGGTCCCCTGGAGGAGGGCATGGCAACCCACTCCAGTGTTCTTGCCTGGAGAATCCCATGGACAGAGAAGCCTGGTGGGCTACAGTCCATGGGGTCGAAAAGAGTTGGACAGGCCTGAGCAATTTAGCATGCATGCACACATAAGTAACTAGAAGACACTATTGCAAAGGGAAACAGTATGCTTAGAGATCGCTTCTATTCACTTACAAAATGTAGGTGATTATCCCCACAGACCACATGTCCACCTCGGGTCCGTAGGCACAGCCTCTAAGGATTTCAGGTGCTGCAGAAAGAGTGAAAACGGTGTTAGAGCTTAAATTCAATGTTCACATTTTAGTAACAAGCAATGGAGAAGAAATGAGTTCATCAACAGAAACTTCAGAACAGGTTTAGAACCAATCTTCTCTCCTCAAACCGAAGTACGAGGCTACAAATTCTTACGACAATTTTAGTGGAAAAGATTATAGTCTCTCTGTGTTTGGGGTACATAAAAATAAACTTACTAACTTTAATATTCTACATCAGAACATCATGACACTTTTCAAATCAGATAGCTATATCTGTACTACAAAGGGAGCTTTGTACACAGAAAAGAAAGAAATCAAAGTTCAGCATAGGAAGAGATAAGAGGCACAGTCAGGCCGCCTGAGGCCTGAGGTCTCCGTGAGCCTGTGTTTCTGACTGCGTGTAGGGCAGGGGCAGGGCGGACGGCGAGAGGGCTGGACAGTCCAGCGCTGGAGGGCAGACAAGAGCCAGCCCAGGTCTCGGCGCTGAGAAGCACCCGCGCCACAGAGCGCGGCTGTCCGCGGTCCCTCGGTATTAAGGGCGGAGAGAGGGCTTCCCTGCGCGCAGCCAGGCCGCTGCTCGGCCTGAAACGCAGGTCTTCTCCGCCCCGCAGCGGCCCACAGCGTAGACCCAGCTGTGAAACAGAGGCTGAATGGGTCAACCGCTTGCCCTGAGGCCTGGAGGTGGTGTTTGCTGACCCCACTAATAACGGAAAAAAACGGAGAAGTGAGAGCTCTGCTCTCTGTGCCGAAGCAGGGCGCAGGTCTACGGCCCAGAGCAGGCCTTTTCTATTCTGAAGAGATGTGCTGCGGGGGTCCGCGGGGGGGCCCCCTGGAGAGGAAGCGGAGTGCTGAATGTTCCCCGAGGGCGGCCCTGGGTCTGGGCTCCGCACGCCTTCCCTCGGGGCGGCTCCGCGCGGCCTGGGGATGTCAGGACTGGAGGACACGCCAAGGGGAGCCTCTGAAGGAAGCTGTCCTCAGGGAACCCCGAGTTATAGAGAGGACACCGCGGTCTTCCCTCTGACGTCTTCCTGCTCTGTTTTCTTCTCTCAGGATACCCTCCCTCCTGTAGAAACTGTCACATAAGACGCAGGAGGTGAAGGGCCTGTGGAATGGGCCTGCGTCCTCGAGCTCCGCGCGGCAGTTCAGCGGGAAGCACCCTTTGAGGAGCGGGATCTGGGCTCCACGGGCGTCTATTCCTAGAACAATTTCCTTTCGAGACTTAATTAACATAATTAAGAAAAATGCGCACTCAAAGCCAGTACCACCCTCTCTGCCAGGCTCGTGCGCATCCCCAGAGCCATCTGGACCCCACAGACGGCCTCTCTGGGGCCCAGGGGCCTCTGCACTGACCTCCCACTCGCAAACGCCTTGCTCAGCGTCGGGCGGAGGAGGCTGAGGTGAGGCTGCAGCTTTCAGAAGGGCCACCTCCGCCGGGGGCTGAAGGCGCGCACATGTGGCACAGTCAGAGCCACGTATCCTCCCCAGGCCAAGTCCCACACCAGGGAAGCATCATCAACTCCATACTGACATTTAAACATACACATGAAATCACTGCAGATGGTGACTGCAGCCATGAAATTAAAAGACGCTTACTCCTTGGAAGGAAAGTTACGTCCAACCTAGATAGCACATTCAAAAGCAGAGACAGTACTTTGCCGACAATGGTCCGTGTAGTAAAGGCTATGGTTTTTCCTGTGGTCATGTATGGATGTGAGAGTTGGACTGTGAAGAAGGCTGAGCGCCGAAGAATTGATGCTTTTGAACTGTGGTGTTGGAGAAGACTCTTGAGAGTCCCTTGGACTGCAAGCAGATCCAACCAGTCCATTCTGAAGGAGATCAGCCCTGGGATTTCTTTGGAAGGAATGATGCTAAAGCTGAAACTCCAGTACTTTGGCCACCTCATGCGAAGAGCTGATTCATTGGAAAAGACTCTGAAGCTGGGAGGGATTGGGGGCAGGAGGAGAAGGGGACGACAGAGGATGAGATGGCTGGATGGCATCACTGACTTGATGCATGTGAGTCTGAGTGAACTCCGGGAGTTGATGATGGACAGGGAGGCCTGGTGTGCTGCGATTCATGGGGTCGAAAAGGGTCGGACACGACTGAGGAACTGAACTGAACTGATGAGATGCTGAGAGTCTCATATTTTCTGGGTCTTGGTTTTTACCTCTAGTAAATGAATTGCACCAGCTAATTTCCAGGTTTCATCTGGGTTTCATATGCTGTCATCCAAGTGAAGGAAGAGTTGTTGAGAGTCCAGGCAAGAAAAGAGGACGGGTGCTCCCCCTGTGCACCTGCTGCAGGACCCCTCCTGTAGAGCCTCTGTGCCTGCCGCCCGAGGGCACCCATCCCCAGCTCCGGGGGGGTCCATGCCCAGCCCGCGCATGGGGAGGCACCTGCAGAGGCCAGCAGGCTGTCTTAAAGGTCCGGGGCTTTCCCTGACTTTGATCCTTGTAGCTCCCAAGTCAAGGGACCCAAAGGAAGCGAATACTATAAAACAAAGTCCTTTTTGAAACCATGTTACAGGGTTTTAGTTGGTTTTACCCGATGTGGCAATATCTGACCTCCCTTCCCAGCACTGGGTGCAACCTTACTTGCCAGAGGCAGCTTATGTCCTTGTGAGGCATTATGCTGCAAGATGAGTAAACTGGTGGGATGAAAAGCTAGACTTCCCATGTGAGGTTGACTGAGACGAAAGGAATACAGAATGTGTTTGTCCTCCATAATAAATTTCTCTTAAAAAGAAATTTTAAAATGGATTTATTATACTCACTATCATAATATAAAATTTGGATAAAATCAACCTAAATACCTAGACACAATTAGATATTAATACACAGTAACCTTTAAATATTTTTGATCACTAGTTAATAGGACTGTAACTTCAGAGCCAGCAGAATACATTCTTGTAATCTATGTGAACCCTTTCCAAGTGCCAAAAGCTTTTCTAGAATAAATTTCAGTCTCTGGCACATCAGTGTTTCAAGTCTCCTACGTATCACATGTCCTGGAGGGTAATTCTACATATTTATGATTTTCTTAAGGGTTAGAAATAGTTGACTACTTCCAATTCAGTTCAAGAAAAGGTATCAACCAGTCTACCTTTTAATGCTATTCATACAGACACTCCTGGAAGTCCTTCATATATTTTCTTATCTCATTGCCAAAACAAACAAATAAACAAGCAAAATGCAGGGGCAGGGGAATCAAAAACATTCAAGGTGTACTACAGTTGTTTTTTTTTTAACATGTATTTTAAATGATTTAGAATTTTTTCAGAAATAGTTAATAATCATTCATTGATTTTCCTGCCTGTCTTCTAAGTAGAGTCAAGTTTTCTGCTACTTCCTAAAGTTACCATCATTCATGTTATTGCTCATTAAACACTAAATGCTACAGAACTCCCAGGATACCTGACAGTGTAATGTCTAGAGATTGAAGGTATATACAAAGATTGGAATGAATTTATTTTAGTAAATAAAATCACTGTAACTTGAAATGGTTCTAAAATAAGCAAGATTAGGTATAGCCTGTGACATTTGACTGATGCTAGGTTTTCCTTCTCCTAAAGTCCTAAGAGAAAAATAGAGGGATAATTTGAATGACTGACTCTACCTTTTTTCTTTGGGGCTCCAAAATCACTGCAGATGGTGATTGCAGCCATGAAATTGAAAGACATTTGCTCCTTGGAAGAAAAGCTATGACAAACCTACACAGTGTATTAAAAAGTAGAGACATCACTTTGCCAACAAAGGTCTGTCTAGTCAAAGCTATGGTTTTTCCAGTAGTCATGTATGGAGGTGAGAGTTGGACTATAAAGAAAGCTGAGTGCCGAAGAATTGATGCTTTTGAACTGTGGTGTTGGAGAAGACTCTTGAGAGTCCCTTGGACTGCAAGGAGATCCAACCAGTCCATCCTAAAGGAAATCAGTCCTGAATATCCACTGGAAGGACTGATGTTGAAGCTGAAACTCCAATCCTTTGGCCACCTGATGCGAAGAGCTCATTTGAATCCTCATTTGAAAAGTCCCTGATGCTGGGAATGATTGAAGGCAGGAAGAGAAAGGGATGACAGAGGATGAGACAGTTGGATAGCATCACCAACTCAATGGACATGAGTTTGGGTAAACTCCGCGAGTTGGTGATGGTCACAAAGAGTCAGATGTGACTGAGGACTGAACTGAACTGAACTGACTGAACCTTCATTTTGTTGGTGCCCTAGATGAGCATGATCCCTTCTGACCTACCGAGTTAAAACCACAGAATGGTATTCTTTATTGGAAGACTTTTTCAAACTGTTAACTGTTTTTGAGAAAGCCCAATCCAAGGGAAACCAGGCACAGGAAATCAAGAGGTTTCTTTACTCACTCATTCAACTGATGATGAACTGCATTTGTTAAGCACATGCCGTGTGACAAGTGCTGTGGGTCGTGGTGGGGAATGAAGGGGCGTTACAGAGAACAAGTCTCCACTACCACAGAGAAAACCACACGAAGAAACATAGACTGGTAACCGGAAGTGCTTGGAGGGAGAGTGTCTGTAACAGAGGGTTGACCTGGTCAGAAAGATCAAGAAAGGTATTCAGAAAGTGAAGTTTAAACACATGTGGAAGATCTAGAGAAGCTAACCAGGCAAAGGGAGAGAGGTAGTGGCTGAGCAAACAGAGAAGAGGGCTCCCTGAAGAAAGCAAAGGCAATGAGACCGCTCAGGGAGGAGCCGGGACTCGGGAAGGGAGGGGTCAGCACGGTGCGGCTCCCCGTGCCAGGCGGGGCCCCAGGGCGCCCGCAGGCAGGTCAAGGCCACTGCGGGTTCCACTTCATCAGAGCTTTGTTGTTGTTGCTCATTTGTGTTTAAATTCTCTCCTACATTTTCATTTTAACCATTCAAAACCTATAAGAAATACAGCCAATATTTTCGAATAACTATAAATGGAGTATAATGTATAAAAATTTTGAATCACCATGTTGTATACCTGAAACTTATGCAATACTGTCCATCAATTATACTTCAGTTAAAAAATAGAAAAGATTTATTTTCACCTTAAAGCCCGAATCTGACTTTATAGAAGTACCGCGGACAGACACAGTGGGGCTCGCAGTGCAGAGGCTGATCTTGAATTCAGAGACTCCTGGGCCACAGAAATCCACGGCACCCTCAGCACCTAGAAACTCCTCTAAGCACTGCCCCTGGGGATTGAGCAGGAGGAGGGAGAGCCTGTTTGGACCTTCTCTGCTCCTTCCTGCTTCCCAGCTTGGCCAGGAGGACCCCGAGGAGGTGCCTCCAGGGCGCCTCCTACAGGCTCACAGAGCTTACCAGCTCCTACGGTGCCCACGGCAGGCTTTCCTGAGCATCAGTACCGTGTGTGGTCCTCTGTTACGGGGTCACATACATTTGGCAAGAATCAGGAACAACCTTTTCAACTTTGTCAAGGGCAGTTTTTGCTTTGACAGTAGAGAAGACAGGTAACGTCTGAGTGCAGTATGCTGAATGCTATTACAAAGGTGTGGACCAGACCAGACTGTGACACAGCTGAAAGGCTTCTGGGGCTGGGGGTGGGGGTGCTGCCTCTGGCCAGGAGCAGACGTGCGGGTTTACTGCAGTGAACCTCAGAACACTGCCATTCTATACACGCCTTGCTGAGAACACCTCGGACACTTCAGTTATTTACCATTTGCTAGTGTAGAGCAAGAAAAAACGTCTGAAGGATGTTTTGAGACATAAGTGATAGGCCCTTTATGTTCTAATGCATCCGTTCTATTTTCCTTGGCTCTTTTACATTCCAAACATCAGTCAGTACAACTCTCACTGTTCCTCATTTCAGCTGTTAAAGAAGTCTTCCTTGCCACATGAATCATATGACATTTCTTTTTGTATAAATCTTATAAATGGATGAAGAAAGAGCCTGTTTATTTTTCTCACTTCACTTTTTTGTTTTTTAAATGATACCCTGAAGAGAAAATCAAATATCCTAGAACACCTAGTGCGTTCAGAAGCAGACAAAAGAAACACGACTTATTTTTATCACCCTGTGAAAGTTTCATTTCTATGAAAGTCACTTTTCTGTGATTCCCTTGACTTGGAGTAATCACTATTTGTTCCAAATCTTAATCATACTGAATCTCCTGGTCACTTTAAAGCTGTGATGGATGCTGGCTGAGGGATAGCAAAGGAGTGTCAGTTGAAAAGCCATCTTTCCATTTTTGTGGGAAAAGGCAGAGTATACATAAATACACCATATAATTAATTATCTCATCCTAATAGTAACAGTATATAAGAACCTCTTTTTTATATGACAATAGAGATATAAAGTGATGGATTTAGCGTTCAAACTGTCTCATGTTACGTTGGCAAATACTGTGCTTTTCTCTAAAGGAACTATACACCTCACTGATAATTATCAGCAATAATTCTTTTTGAAACGTTTACTGTTTATTTTATGCTTATCCTTTCTGTAGCAAACACTCTAAAATGGAACATCCTGTGGGTGTTGAGGGCCCACATGGCGCATTTTAAGCGCCTCTCCTACCCACGCGCCTCAGTCAGCTCTCGACCCCTCTCCTCGCGTGGCTCCACCCTCACATAGGCAATAACAGAGCCGAATCCTCACAGCAGGCAATTCGCGGGCGCGGCTGGTTCTTTCTTGAAGTGGTCTCTCACAATTATAAGGAAGAGGGCATGGAGAATGATTTGCGATACTGAGACCAAGAAGTTAAGGATTTCCAGTACATTAGAAGATTGTCTGTAAGGCGGACACAGAGACCAGACCCACGGACGCAGAGAGGGGAGGGGGAAGATGGGATGAAAGGAGACAGGAGCACGGGAACATACACCCCGCCGGGTAAACAGAGCCGGAGGGGCCCTGCTGCGGCGGGGAGCGCACATGCCAGCTCGGCGAGAACCCGGGGGTGGGCGGGGACCCTGCACACCCACGGCCCATGCACGCTGATGCCGGCAGAAACCAAAGCAACACTAAAGCAACTGTGCTCCAACTACATAAATGTATTTTAAAAAGACTGTCTCTAAACTAAAGGGAGCAGGAGAAGTGAGGGGGTGCCATTGGTGACAATCTCTTTAGACTCCATTTTATCAGCCATCTCAGGTCAAAATATACTTGGTTAAGTGCTCGTTTGGCAACTTAGTTGACAAATACAGAACGCATACAGGGATTCTGTGGGAATACCACTTAATACTGTACAGGTGACCAGGACGTGTGCAGGGCTCTCCCCTCTGTCCCTGTCAATGGTGCTGACCCTGCAGGATGCACAGGCAGGTCTGGGACCATCTCCCACGCGAGGGAGGTGGCTGCTTGTATGAGCCCCTTAGCTGCTGGCAGCTCTAGGTGTTAAAACATGGATTTGTGCGCTGAGCCCCAGACTGGTGTCTTACACAGCTATTCATTCCTAGCTCTGCCCTGCGGAGTGTCTACTGTTGGACCGTTTGAATGGTAACGAGGTCGCCTCTTCTCCCTGGCCTCCTGAAGGCGATGCTGCCTGGGTGTCAGTGGGATCACTTCTTTTTCTGCTCGAGGGATGCTGGACAGTCTCGTGACTTTAAGTAGCACCTACACACTGGTACCAGCAGCCACACCCTGGCTTCTGAACCTCAGACACATCTGCCGGGGTGTCACACAGCACCCCACGGCCAGCAGCCCTGCGCCTGCTGCTCGGGAGGCGTTCCGCCGCAGGGAGGGCAGCTCTGGGGTCTCAGGCCCCCTGTCCCCTGCAGTCACACGCCCGCCAGCCGCCTCCTCGCGGGCCGGCGCTCTCTTCCTCAGGCTGGCGCGCTTAGTCCCTGTCCCTGGAATGTTCTTTCCCGGGTGTCTATACCACGGGCTCTCTCCCTGCCCTCCTCCAAGGCTGTGATCTCCTCTCCCGTGAAGCCTTCACGGCTTACCCTGTTTAAACATTAACTCAGGCTTGCAGCACTTCCTGTCTTCTTCCCCAACTCTAGGTTCTTCCACAGAAATTCCTTTTATATAGTTTACACATGTATTCTGTTTATTGTTTGTCTTCTCCCACTAAAATTTACCTTCCCTAAGGAGTTTTTTCACTGCTCTATCTCAAGCACCCAGAACAGTGCCCAGTGCATAGTAAGAACTTAGTGAAATTAAATGAAAAAAGACTGAAGTTCCACAAAACACCCTTTCTTTAGGTCTGTATCAGACGATACAAAGTCCCAAGAGACTCATTTTCCTCTCAGTTTAAAACTTCCCAAACAGCTCTGAGTCCCTGTGCTCTGCAAGGTCAACACCAAGATCAGTGACACCCCTGCTCACCACTCCTGGCTCGTCGCCAGCTTCATTCTCCCTTTCCTGGGCACCTCTTCATCTGGACCAGGCGCTGCAAGCCTGCCTGGGACAGTCTGCACTGGCTCAGGGAAAGGAGATGGGATGTGCAGGAAGGGGCAATGGGTTTGGGCCAGCCTGCTGGGCGTTCTTGGTTCCCTCAAGCCTTTCCTGCCCCGATCTCACTGTCCACGAGCCTGGGGACCATCTGGCACACAACAGCCAGTCAGGGAGACTTCCAGGCAGTGCACGTGACGTTGTACTTCATACTTATTTTTTACAGTGTTTTTAATTTTTTTAAAGTTCATTGAAAAAGAAAGTCATCATTGTGGGTATTTAATTAGTTCTCAGGTGATATAATTCCCTACATGATTAGAATACCAAGGTAATTGGCTACTCTAATTATTTCACAGTAGCAATTTAATCTTCTAGAAATGAACAAAGACATGAAACTATTTTGTAAGTTTGGAAGATGGCGGTCAGGGAGACCACTTTCTCCCCCACAAATTCATCAAAAGAACATTTGAATGCCAAGTAAATTCCACAAAACAACTCTGAATGCCGGCAGAGGACATCAGGCAGCCAGAAAAGCAGCCCATTGTCTTTGAAAGGAGGTAGGAAAAAATATAAAAGATAAAAAGAGAGACAAAAGAGGTAGGGACGGAGCTCTGTCTCGGGAAGGGAGTCTTAAAAAGAAAGTTTCCAAACACCAGGAAACACTCTCACTGGCAAGTCTGTGGTGAGCCTTGGAACCACAGAGGGCAACATAACCGGGAGGAAAAATAAATAAATAATTAAAACCCACAGATCACATGCCCAACGGTAACACACCTGCATCTGCCACTAGCAAGCGGGGGCTGGGCAGGGAGGCGCGGGCTGCATTGCTTAGAGTAAGGACCAGCCTGAATGCCCCGAGGGCAATCTGAGGGAACTAACTTGGGCTAGCAAACCAGACTGTGGGATAGCTACCACTCGAAAAGTCCTAACCTAAGACACTGCCAGCCCCGCTCACAGAACAAAGGACTGACTAGAGCTACATGAAAAGCCCTAACCTAACACACCATCAGGCCCGCTCATAGAACAAAGGACTGAGCAGAGCTAGCTGGCTGCAGACCGGCCTATCCCACTCCGGTGACAGGCCAGCGAGGGCAGCCAGAGCCGGAAGGGGGCAATCGCAG
Organism: Bos taurus; assembly: GCF_002263795.3. Lineage (NCBI taxonomy): Eukaryota > Metazoa > Chordata > Mammalia > Artiodactyla > Bovidae > Bos > Bos taurus. The sequence goes on along the minus strand of NC_037334.1, from coordinate 110,542,835 downwards.
CCCCAGAGAGGCATTATCTACCAAACTGCAAGCAGGCTTCATTGCTAACCAAGACTTCTTGGGATTCTGGACAGTCAACATCCACCTAAGAAGGTGCACCGGCTATACACCCAGAGAACCGAGTGGCAGGGACAGGGGAGGCGATAAGTCGCAGCAACCATGCTCGCCAAACACCTGGTCACCTGAGCTGCTCGGACCTGGGAAGAGCACAAAACGCAGGCCCAACCGAGTCTGTGCCTCTGAGGACTACCCAAGTACCTTAACCTGAGCGGCTTAGACCTGGGAAGTGCATACAACCCAGGGCCGGCCTCAGACAGTCCCCAGCAGAGCAACCTAGAGCCTAAGCAGTGTAGCCAGGGAAAGCGCACACATGTCGTGAGCGAGGGCAAACCCAGTGTGGCCGAGACACTGTGAGCACATGCCCGTGTTATTTGTTTGCAGCGTCCCTCCCCACAGCACGACTGAACCAGTGAGCCTAAAAAAGTGTCCACCACCGCCCCCTTGTGTCAGGGCGGAAATTAGACACCGAAGAGTCCAGCAAACAGAAGAAGCTAAAACAGAGGGAACCGCCTTGGAAGTGACAGGTGTAATAGATTAAAACCCTGTAGTTAGTACCGACTACATAGGATGGCGGAGAAGGCAATGGCACCCCACTCCAGTACTCTTGCCTGGAAAATCCCATGGATGGAGGAGCCTGGTAGGCTGCAGTCCATGGGGTCACTAGTAGTCAGACACGACTGAGCAACTTCACTTTCACTTTTCAGTTTCATGCATTGGAGAAGGAAATGGCAACCCACTCCAGTGTTCTTGCCTGGAGAATCCCAGGTATGGGGGAGCCTGGTGGGCTGCCGTCTATGGGGTTGCACAGAGTTGGACACGACTGAAGCGACTTAGCAGTAGCACATAGGACAGGGCCTATAGATCTTGAGAAATATAAGCTGGATCAAGGAACTATCAAAAAATTAACTGACCCCACACTGCCCACAACAACACAAGAGAAAGTCCTAGATATATTTTTTACTATTTTTACTATCATTCTTTAATTTTTTTTATTTTTTAAGTCCTCTATTACTCCTTTAATTTTCATTTTTATAACCTACTATTACTTTGCAAAAAAAAAAAAGAGAGACCCTATTTTTTAAAGCAAACTTCATATATATATATATATTTTATAATTTTTGTGACTTTTTTTCTTTAATATTGTATTTTTGAAAATCCAACCTCGACTCTAGATTTTTAATCTTTGCTTTTTGGTATTTGTTGTCAATTTTGTACTTTTAAGAACCCAATCTTCAGTACCCATTTTTACTTGGGAGCGAGATTACGGGCTTGACTGCTCTCTCGCCCTTTGGACTCTCCTTTGTCTCCACCAGGTCACCTCTATCTCCGCCCTCCCCCTTCTCTTCTCTGCCCAACGCTGTGAATCTCTTTCTGTGTTCCGGACGGTGGAGAACACTTAGGGAACTGATTACTGGCTGGATCTGTCTCTCTCCTTTTCATTCCCCCCTTTTATCCTCCTGGCCACCTCTGTCTCCTTCCTCCCTCTTCTCTTCTCTGTATAACTCCATGAACATCTCTGAGTGGCCCAGACTGTGGAGCGCACATAAGGAAGTGATTACAGGCTAGCTTGCTCTCTCCTCTTTTTATTCCACCTCATCTCATTCGGGTCACCTCTAACTCCTTCCTCCCTCTTCTCTTCTCCATGTAACTCTGTGAACCTCTCCAGGTGTCCCTCACTGTGGAGAAACTTTTCATCTTTAACCTAGATGTTTTATAAACAGTGCAGTATAGATGGAGAAGTCTTGAGGCTACTGTAAAAATAAGACTGAAAACTGGAAGCAGGAGGCTTAAGTCCAAATTCTGAGAATACCAGAGAACTTCTGACTCCAGGGAACATTAATTGACAGGAGCTCACCAATGCCACCATACCTACACTGAAACCAAGCACTACCCAAGGGCCAACAAGTTCCAGAGCAAGATATACCATACAAATTCTCCAGCAACACAGGAACATAGCCCTGAGCTTCAATATACAGGCTGCCCAAAGTCACTCCAAACCCACTGTCATCTCAAACTCATTACTGGACACTTCATTGCACTCCAGAGAGAAGAAATCCAGCTCCACCCATCAGAATACTGACACAAGCTTCCCTAACCTGGAAACCTTGACAAGCCACTGATACAATCCCACCCACAGCGAGGAAACTCCACAATAAAGAGAACTCCACAAACTGCCAGAATATGGAAAGGCCACCCCAAACACAGCAATATAAACAAGATGAAGAGACAGAGTAATACCCAGCAGGTAAAGAAACAGGATAAAGGCCCACCAAACCAAACAAAAGAGGAAGAGAGAGGGAATCTACCTGATAAAGAATTCCAAATAATGATAGTGAAAATGATCCAAAAGCTTGAAAACAAAATGGAATCACAGATAAACAGCCTGGAGACAAGGATTGAGAAGATGCAAGAAAGGTTTAAGAAGGACCTAGAAGAAATAAAAAAGAGTCAATATATAATGAATAATGCAATAAATGAGATCAAAAACACTCTGGAGGGAACCAACAGTAGAATAATAGAGGCAGAAGATAGGATAAGTGACGTAGAAGATAGAATGGTAGAAATAAATGAAACAGAGAGGAAAAAAGAAAAACGAATTAAAAGAAATGAGGACAATCTCAGAGACCTCTGGGACAATGTTAAACGCCCCAGCATTCAAATCATAGGAGTCCCAGAAGAAGAAGACAAAAAGAAAGACCATGAGAAAATACTTGAGGAGATAATAGTTCAAAACGTCCCTAAAATGGGGAAGGAAATAATCATCCAAGTCCAAGAAACCCAGAGAGTCCCAAACAGGATAAACCCAAGGTGAAATATCCCAAGACATATATTAATGAAATTAACAAAGATCAAACACAAAGACCAAATATGAAAAGCAGCAAGGGAAAAACGACAAATAACACACAAGGGGATTCCCATAAGGATAACATCTGATCTTTCAATGCAAACTCTTCAGGCCAGGAGGAATGGCAGGACATACTTAAAGTGATGAAAGAAAATAACCTACAGCCCAGATTACTGTACCCAGCAAGGATCTCATTCAAATATGAAAGTGAAATCAAAAACTTTACAAACAAGCAAAAGCTGAGAGAATTCAGCACCACCAAACCAGCTCTCCAACAAATGCTAAAGGATCTTCTCTAGACAGGAAACACAAAAAGGGTGTATAAACTCGAACCCAAAACAATAAAATATATGGCAATGGGATCATACTTATCAATAATTACCTTAAATGTAAACGGGTTGAATGCCCCAACCAAAAGACAAAGACTGGCTGAATGGATACAAAAACAAGACCCCTATATATGTTGTCTACAAGAGACCCACCTCAAAACAAGGGACACATACAGACTGAAAGTGAAGGGCTGGAAATGGATATTCCACACAAATAGAGACCAAAAGAAAGCAGGAGTAGCAATACTCATATCAGATAAAATAGACTTTAAAACAAAGGCTGTGAAAAGAGACAAAGAAGGACACTACATAATGATCAAAGGATCAATCCAAGAGGAAGATATAACAATTATAAATATATATGCAGCCAACGTAGGAGCACTGGAATATGTAAGACAAATGCTAACAAGCATGAAAGGGAAATTAACAATAACACAATAATAGTGGGAGACTTTAATACCCCACTCACACCTATGGATAGATCAACTAAACAGAAAACTAACAAGGAAACATAAACTTTAAATGATACAATAGACCAGTTAGACCTAATTGATATCTATAGGACATTTCACCCCCAAACAATGAATTTCACCTTTTTCTCAACCGCACATGGAACCTTCTCCAGGATAGATCACATCCTGGGCCATAAATCTAGCCTTGGTAAATTAAAAAAAAAAAATTAAATCATTCCAAGCATCTTTTCTGACCACAATGCAGTAAGATGAGATCTCAATTACAGGAGAAAACTATTAAAAATTCTAACATACGGAGGCTGAACAACATGCTGCTGAATAACCAACAAATCACAGAAGAAATCAAAAAAGAAATCAAAATATGCATAGAAATGAATGAAAATGAATACACAACAACCCAAAACCTGTGGGACACGGTAAAAGCAAGGTTCATAGCAATACAGGCATACCTCATGAAACAAGAAAAAAGTCAAATAACCTAACTCTACACCTAAAGCAACTAGAAAAGGAAGAAATGAAGAACCCCAAGGTTAGTAGAAGGAAAGAAATCTTAAAAATTCAGGCAGAAATAAATGCAAAAGAAACAAAAGAGACCATAGCAAAAATCAACAAAGCCAAAAGTTGCTTCTTTGAGAGGATAAATAAAATTGGCAAACCATTAGCCAGACTCATCAAGAAACAAAGGGAAAAAAAATCAAATCAATAAAATTAAAAATGAAAATGGAAATATCACAACAGCACAACACAGAGATACAAAGGATCATACGAGACTGCTATCAGCAATTCTATGCCAATAAAATGGACAACTTGGAAGAAATGGACAAATTCTTAGAAAAGTACAACTTTCCAAAACTGAACCAAGAAGAAATAGAAAATCTTAACAGACCCATCACAAGCACAGAAATTGACAATGTAATCAAAAATCTTCCCCCAAACAAAAGCCCAGGTCCAGATGGCTTCACAGCTGAATTCTACCAAAAATTTAGAGAAGAGCTAACACCTATCCTACTCAAACTCTTCCAGAAAACTGCAGAGGAAGGCAAACTTCCAAACTCATTCTATGAGGCCACCATCACCCTAATACCAAAACCTGACAAAGATCCCACAAAAAAAGAAAACTACAGGCCAATATCACTGGTGAACATAGATGCAAAAATCCTTAACAAAATTCTAGCAATCACAATCCAACAACACATTAAAAAGATCATACATAGTGAACAAGTGGGCTTTATCCCAGGGATGCAAGGATTCTTCAATATCTGCAAATCAATCAATGTAATACACCACATTAACAAATTGAAAAATAAAAGCCATATGATTATCTCAATAGATGCACAGAAAGCCTATGACAAAATTCAACCTCCATTTATGATAAAAACCCTCCAGAAAGCAGGAATAGAAGGAACATACCTCAACATAATAAAAGCTATATATGACAAACCCACAGCAAACAGTATCCTCAATGGTGAAAAATTGAAAGCATTTCCCCTAAAGTCAGGAACAAGACAAGGGTGCCCACTCTCACCACTGCTATTCAAGATAGTTTTGGAAGTTTTGGCCACAGCAATCAGAGCAGAAAAAGAAATAAAAGGAATCCAAATTGGAAAAGAAGAAGTAAAACTCTCACTGTTTGCAGATGACACGATCCTCTACATAGAAAACCCTAAAGACTAGCTACCAGAAAATTACTAGAGCTAATCAATGAATATAGTAAAGTTGAAGGATATAAAATAAACACACAGAAATCCCTTGCATTCCTATACACGAATAATGAGAAAACAGAAAGAGAAATTAAGGAAACAATTCCATTCACCATTGCAATGAAAAGAATAAAATACCTAGGAATATATATACCTAAAGAAACAAAAGACCTATACATAGAAAACTATAAAACACTGGTGAAAGAAATCAAAAAGGACACTAAGAGATGGAGAAATATACCATGTTCATGGATTGGAAGAATTAATATAGTGAAAATGAGTATACTACCCAAAGCAATTTATAGATTCAATGCAATCCCTATCAAGCTACCAACGGTATTTTTCACAGAGCTAGCACAAATAATTTCACAGTTTGTATGGAAATACAAAATACCTCGAATAGCCAAAGCAATCTTGAGAAAGAAGAATGGAACTGGAGGAATCAACCTGCCTGACTTCAGGCTCTACTACAAAGCCATAGTCATCAAGACAGTATGGTACTGGCACAAAGACAGAAATAGAGATCAATGGAACAAACTAAAAAGCCCAGAGATAAATCCATGCACCTATGGACACCTTATCTTTGACAAAGGAGGCAAGAATATAAAATGGTGAAAAGACAATCTCTTCAACAAGTGGTGCTGGGAAAACTGGTCAGCCACTTGTAAAAGACTGAGACTAGAACACTTTCTAACTCCATACACAAACATAAACTCAAAATGCATTAAAGATCTAAACATAAGACCAGAAACTATAAAACTCCTAGAGTAGAACATAGGCAAAACACTCTCTGACATAAATCACAGCAGGACCCTCTATGGCCCACCTCCCAGAATACTGGATATAAAAGCAAAAATAAACAAATGGGACCTAATTAAAATTAAAACCTTCTGCACAACAAAGGAAACTATAAGCAAGGTGAAAAGACAGCCTTCAGAATGGGAGAAAATAATAGCAAATGAAGCAACTGACAAAGAATTAATCCCAAAAATATATAAGCAACTTCTATAGCTCAATTCCAGAAAAATAAATGACCCAATCAAAAAATGGGCCAAAGAACTAAATAGACATTTCTCCAAAGAAGACATACAGATGGCTAACAAACACATGAAAAGATGCTCAACATCACTCATTATCAGAGAAATGCAAATCAAAACCACTATGAGGACCATTTCACGCCAGTCAGAATGGCTGCTATCCAAAAGTCTACAAGAAACAAATGCTGGAGAGGGTGTGGAGAAAAGGGAACTCTCTTAGACTGTTGGTGGGAATGCAAACTAGTACAGCCACTATGGAGAACAGTGTGGAGATTCCTTAAAAAACTGGAAAGAGAACTACCATACGACCCAGCAATCCCACTGCTGGGCATACACACCGAGGAAACCAGAATTGAAAGAGACACGTGTACCCCAATGTTCACTGCAGCACTGTTTATAATAGCCAGGACATGGAAGCAACCTAGATGTCCATCAGCAGACAAATGGATAAGAAAGCTGTGGTACATATATACAATGGAGTATTACTCAGCAATTAAAAAGAATACATCTGAATCAGTTCTAATGAGGTGGATGAAAGTGGAGCCTATTATACAGAGTGAAGTAAGCCAGAAAGAAAAACACCAATACAGTATACTAACGCATATATATGGAATTTAGAAAGATGGTAATGATAACCTTGTATGCGAGACAGCAAAAGAGACACAGATGTATAGAACAGTCTTTTGGACTCTGTGGGAGAGGGCGAGGGTGGGATGATTTGGGAGAATGGCATTGAAACATGTATAATGTCATATGTGAAACAAATCACCAGTCTAGGTTTGATGCATGTTACAGGATGCTTGGAGCTGGTGCACTGGGATGACCCAGAAGGATGGTATGGGGAGGTAGGTGGGAGGGGGCTTCAGGATGGGGAACACGTGTATACCTGTGGCAGATTCATGTTGATGTATGCCAAAACCAATACAATATTGTAAAGTAATTAGCCTCCAATTAAAATAAATTTATACTAAAAAAATAAATAAATAAAATGAGTAAGACAAAGGAAGAAAAGAAAGTTTGTAGTTTAGACTATTAGATTTACATCTTTTACTCATTTAAATTTTCCAATATTTTTCATGGTAATGTATCTGCATGTGGACAGAAATCTCTTCTGACTGTAGACTGCTCAAAAAATTCTAATTCTGGTACAGTGAATGGAATAGGTTATTTCTTTAGAATATATCAATGTGGTAACAAAGTAAGATTATCCCTATAATAATTAGACCTGGCAAATGCCAAGAGGAAATAAATTCTTAATAGCTTCTGGAACCTGAATATTTTACCATATGTGAAACAGATCACCAGTCCAAGTGCAATGCATGAAACAGGGCATTCAAAGCTGGTGCACTGGGACAACCCAGAGGGATGGGATGGGGAGGGAGGTGGGAGGGGTTTCAGGATGGGGGACACGTGTACACCCATGGCTGATTCATGTCAATGTATGGCAAAACCCACTACAATATTGTAAAGTAATTAGCCTCCAATTAAAATAAATAATTTTAAAAAGGAAAGATTATGAAACAAAATAAACGTTTAAAACTAAAACAGATGCTAATCATGCCTTCAAAAAGTAAAATAAAAATTAGTATAAAATTATTAAATCATGTTTATTTTGATTGTGCAGCAGCGAAGAGAATATAGCAACATTTACTGTTCTCTAAAGCACTTAGTTTTATTCAGGTTTGATTTTTGCTATTTTCTGAAAAACAAAACAAAAACATCAACAACAACAAAAGTTCAACTTAAAAAACCCTCAAATAAAATTCTTTATACAATCTTGGAAAAAAAAAGAATGTGGATAAATACACAAGTAGGAATATAAAATATGAAGATACATAGTTCAGTTAACTAAGCCTATGAATAAATTAGATAATTGATATTAGACAGAAACATTCTTTTATATAACCACTTCCATACTGGTTTTTCTTTTCTACTCTAACATCTTGTATTTCTTGTCTATGATGGGCGTGGGTATGTTTCAGTTAAGTTCAGTCGCTCAGTTGTGTCCAACTCTTTGTGACCCCATGGACTGCAGCAGGCCAGGCCTCCCTGTCCATCACCAACTCCTGGAGTTTACTCAAATTCATGTCCATTGAGTCTGTGATGCTATACAGCCATCTTATCCTCTGTCGTCCCCTTCTCCTCCCACCTTCAATCTTTCCCAGCATCAGGGTCTTTTCAAATAAGTCAGTTCTTCACATCAGGTGGCCAAAGTATTGGAGTTTCAGCTTCAACATCAGTCCTTCTGATGAACATTCAGGGTTGATTCCTTTAGGATGGACTGGTTGGATCTCCTTGCAGTCCAGGGGACTCACAAGAGTCTTCTCCAACACCACAGTTCAAAAGCATCAATTCTTTGGCACTCAGCTTTCTTTATAGTTCAACTCTCACATCCATACATGACTACTGAAAAAACCATAGTTTTGACAAGACAGACGGACCTTTGTCAGCAAAGTAACGTCTCTGCTTTTTAATATGCTGTCTAGGTTAGTCATAGCTTTTTTTCCAAGAAGCAAGCATCTTTTAATTTCATGGCTATAGTCACCACCTGCAGAACACCCACAAACTTCAAGCTTTAAATATCTCAACCAGTTAAGATATTCTGGAAGTAGTATTGCATAGTTACATTGTAACACATTTATCAGGAGCCATGCCCAATGGATATTTTTTTTCTTGAGACCTATTTCTATTCCCAACAAGATTCTGAGAATTTCTTCAACGTTGAATACTTCATGGAGTATTTCAGAGTATTAGTCATTGATTCCATTTATCTGAATCACAAATTTTAGTTTTCTGGCCTGGAGTTCTGTTTCGACTGGGCACATTTCCCAGGAAATAATGAGTATTTGCTTAAACACACAGTATCTGTGATCTTTTTTCCTTTGAGATTCTTTTATAGGAGAACCCTCTGTTATTAATAGCCTGGGGCAAAAGTTCTGTAAGTGAGACTGATTGGATAGCTTTCCTTTTTTAATTTCCTAACAAATGACACATGGTATAACATAAACACCTACTCTCTCCAAAGATGTAATTGAAAAAGCCTTCAAGATATCCGACAGAGTGTACATAAGAATAATTCACAGAGGACACAATCGTCCTTACATCAAGCAAGAAGCAAGCTCAGCCTCCCTTCTCTGTCACCGTCCAAGGTAAACGCAAAGTTTCTGTGTAAAGTCGTGCTTTTCACAGCGTGACTGTGATTTCCGCCAGTCTTGCACTTAGATCTCATTTTCAGCACTTTCTATAAAGGGACAGTTCCCTCCTCACCCAAATATTCTCAGAAGGCTACATGGAAAACTGATACTCACAATGATGACTTTCTTTTTGCAATGAACTTAAAACAAACAAACAAACACACACACAAACCAGTACTTATATGTGGTATGGGGAGAAAGGGCTGGAACTGAGGGTGATCCTCGAAGAGGGCTTCAGCCTTACCTATGAAAGGTCTCATTGTTTGTGAGACAGATGAATAGACGTATTATCACATTAAGTTGAAACAATTCACATCTCTGCACCTTCTCTCTGCTCTAGGCTGCCTGCTGCCCGTGCCCCAGTGTTACCGGGTCCTTAAAATCTTGCCCCCCTGCCCCCTCTTGGGGTTAATATTCTATTGTATTTCCTTTGGATCAAGAGACTGTATGAATATATATGTCTGCTTATATATATTATGAACCCTGCCTTTTAAATTAAGTAATCAAACTTTCCTGTTTTTATTTCTAAGCCTGCCTTGGCCTCTACAACTGCAGTGTGAGTCTAGCACTTCGGAGCCTGAAAGCACGTTTATTTCCTCTCTGACCCCCTCCTGCTGCAGCATCCTTGCTGCTTCCTTCTGTCGTGCGGTTCAGCAAACCACACCTTCCTGGGGGAGCCTCTGCCTCCAGCGCAGTGGATGGATTGCCTCGATCTCGTTCAACCACTCAGCTCCCTCTACCCCGTTACCCAGCCCCAAGGGTGATGTGGATATCTGCCAGGGAAAAACAAATGGAAAACAAGCCTCTCTTATGAGACAGCATCGCCTTAAGAGCATTGTCTCATAAGATGGCAAAGCAAGAGTTGGAAATAGTATTTTTATAATAATTTTATGTTAAAAAATAAATGACTGGATCGACAGGAAAGAGCATCTACAATAGCTTTCTAATTTGTCTTCTTTGATCTCTCTTCTCTCTCAGATTCATTTGTCATAATGTCATTATCAGGATATTGATAAAACAGACTTGATTTTAAAATATAATTGCTCTGATGAGGAACCTTTGTTGGGTCAATATTATCCCCCAAAGCGAGTCTCAATCCCCTGGCCTAGTGCACAGATTCTTTTAAAATTTGGTGCATCCTACTTTTCCAAGTCCATCTGCATTCTCGGTACCGAAGACTCCATGCTGTAGTCATGCAAAGTGACCGAGCAGCAAATAGTCCCTGGAGCTGCCAGATGCTGCCACTCGCCTGCCTTCTCTGTCCCTGTGCTTGCTGACAAAGGTCTATGGCCGCCTCTTCACTCGCTGAACTCCTACCAATTCTCCAGTGTCCCTCCTCCGTAAAGGCCCACCTAAGAAGGATTAATTACTCACTCCCCTCTGCATCCTTGAGCCTTAGGCTCAGATAAGTATGTAATTTATCACAACAAATTCTGATTTATCCTGTACAGATATTTCTTCTTTTATAGCCTATGAGATCCTTGAAGGGTAAGATCATACTGTGTTCACTCATAATCTCAGTGACTAACATGGAGTCTATTAACACATTCAGTGTTCATTTTACCAGTGAATGAATCATTCATTCATAGTGAATCAATATGGATCAATCATTTATTCAGAGAATGACCAAACTGAAAACCACAATCACAGAAAACTAACCAATCTGATCACATGACCACAGCCTTGTCTAATTCACTGAAACTAGGAGCCACGCCGTGTGGGGCCACCCAAGATGGACAGCTCATGGTGGAGAGTCCTGACAAAATGTCCACTGGAGAAGGGGATGGCAAACCATGTCAGTGTTCTTGCCTTGAGAACCCCCTGAACAATATGAAAAGGCAGAAAGACAGGACAATGAATGATGAACTCTCCAGGTAGGTAGGTGCCCAATATGATGAGATGGTTGGATGGCATCACTGACTCAATGGACATGAGTTTTAGTGAACACTGGGAGCCGGTGATGGACAGGGAGGCCTGGTGTGCTGCAGTCCATGGGCTCGCAAAGAGTCAGACACGACTGAGTGACTGAACTGACTGACTGGGAATGACCATTTTGTACTGTCACAAGAAAGACTTGCTCTTATCACTATTATTAATAAGCTGTTGAAAGGACTCTGCTATCTCAGTCCCAGAAGGGACTCTGAGAGATTACTAGGGTAATTTCTCCCTGATCCTTCCATTTCAGGCTGCTCAATTCTCAGAGGATTTCTCTAACCTTCCTATCTCCCTGGAATACTTAGAATTCAGTATTAGATAGCAATTACTAAGTTGACCACCAGCTTTACTGTTGTGGGAAACCCTTAATTTGTTGTCTCATTCTCTCCTCAATCCTCTTTCAATGCTTCTGTCAACTGGTCAGCAATGAAGGGTCAAAATGGGCCGCCCCACTGGTATATAGTAGAGAACTCAGGGTTCTTCTTTTCCCTGTGTTGTTGGAGATCTGGAAGCAGGAAAGAAATTCAGGATGAGGTCAAACAAGGACATATGAATCAGAGAAAGGAGAAGTTCATATGGCACGATTAGAAGGAAGGGTGATGGACAGGTCGTCAGGCAACAGTTAAGGAAAATAAAAGTATAAAAACAGAAGAAGAGGATGGCTAAAGGGAACATACTGTAATGGTTTCCACAGTTTTTCTGAGAATGACAATCTCGCTCGTAAGCCTGTGGTAGAGACAGTTGTCTGGTGCAGCACTCACTCTGCTAACAGACCCCGAGTTCACGAGGGACTGCGGCATGTCCAGTAAGGATGTACTGGCAGTTTCTCTGGTCTTCTGGGGCTGGAACTAAGTACTGGCAAATAAGATACAAGTGGAAGTGACACGTGGGGCTTCCGGAAGTGCATTTAACATGAAAATGTGCTTTCGTAGAGTTTATTTCTTCTGGTTGTAGAATGCAGATGTAATGACTGATTTCAAGCAGTCATTTTGGACTGTGAGGAAACATACTCAGGAATGGTAGAGTAAGACAGAAAAAGTCTGAATCCCTGACACTGAGATCCACCACACCTGCAGAGCCATAGCTGTGGAACCCACCTGGACTGCCTACCTCCAGATCTCCAGTGTATCAGAGAAATCAACATTTGTCTTATGTTTGGAGAAAGTAGAAATAGTGACAGATTTTAGTTTCCTGGGCTCCACAATCACAGTGGATGGTGACTGTAGCCATGAAATTAAAAGATGCTTGCTCCTTGGAAGAAAAGCTATGACAAACATAGACAGTGTATTAAAAAGCAGAGACATTACTTTGCTGACAAAGATCCATGTAGTCAAAGCTATGGTTTTTTTCAGTAGTTACGCACGGATATGAGAGTTGGACCATAAAGAAGGCTGAGCACCGAAGGACTGATACTTTGCAACTGTGGTGCTGGAAAAGACTCCTCAGAGTCCCTTGGACTGCAAGGAGATCAAACCAGTCCATCCTAAAGGAGATCAACCCTGAATATTCACTGGAAGAACTGATGCTGAAACTGAAGCTCCAATATTTTGGATACCTGATGTGAGAAACTGACTCACTGGAAAGACCCTGATGCTGAGAAAGATTGAAGGTGGGAGGAGAAGGGGACGACAGAGGATGAGGTGGTGGGATGGCATCACCGACTCGAGATACATGAGTCTGAGTGAACTCCGGGAGATGGTGGAGGACATTCCCTGTCTTTCTCTGCTGCCATCCATAGGGCGGCAAAGAGTCAGACATGACTGAGCGACTGAGCAACAATGTTCGGATTTTCACTTCTTACAATGACCCACACTTCTGAGGTTTCAAAAATTAAAATAAGGAACATTTTAAACTGAAAGTTGTAAATGATATATACTGCTATGAAGGGAAACTATATTGATTTTTCTATGTTGCTTTTTTGATTAGTGTGATGTGTATGTGCTCAGCTGTGTCTGACTCCTGTTGACCCCATGGACTACAGCCTGCCAGACTCCTCCGTCCATGGGATTACCCCAGCAAGAGCACTGGAATGGGTTAGCTCCACCTCCTTCTGTAATTCTGTTTTTAGGACCTCGAATACCTGGATTCTCATCCCTGATCCTCTAGTAACTAGACTTGGAATCTTGAGGAAGTTATACTCTTTTGACCTTAGTAAAATGAGAATGTTATTAGATGAATACTAAAGTTCCTTCTAGCACTAACATTCTGTGAATCCTACATTTAATCATGCATTTCCTTCAGTGGCTTTCTTAATGCACTGTTCCAGTCTGACTTCTGTGAATTCAAAAGTTGTTAAAATGAGTTAGTAATGTCATTCTTCCGTGTCTACTTATGACATGATGTGACTAACAAACATAAATCCCATAGAAGAACAGGACAGATAACGCTGAAACCACCCTTCTCCTATGTTTCCATAATGGCCTTTCCATAAGCATAACATGGCATTCCTCAAGGTATACATGTTTGGTTTCACGTTCGTTCCTTACAGATTCTGAGCCCATGGGAGTGGGGGAGGGGGCAAGAAAATGCATCTTCCTGGTGCCAAGCACTGACTTGAATACAGCAGGTGAACATATAAGTAAGTGAAGGAAGATTTGTATAAAAAAATGACGGCCCTAAGAGAAAATGATAGATAGTTTTAAGAGAAAATGATAGATAGTTTTACGACTGGTAACTTGAAATCTTGTCTCTTTTCTTTGTAACACAGATTTTAATTAATTTGTGATGTATTCATGAGTCAGAAAAACTTGAGAAATTCTTATAAGCTTTATTGGCTTTTAGCTTGTTGCCAGATTGAGAGAGTCATCAAGAAAAAAAAGGGGGGCGAGCTTCATGCTGTCTTGGATCAAACGCTATTGTTCTGTCTCCGGACTGTGGCCTGTACTCATGGTGCCTTCAGCCCGTTCCAGGAGGCTGGGAGGATGGGCAAGGATGTGAGGACTGTGTTATCTCCAGGGCCTCTGGCTGGGAAACCCCACCTATTGCCCTTCTAGTGAGGCTAGACCAGGGCCATCAATGAGAACCAGGGGCCACCCTCGCTCCCTGCAGTCCTGCACACCATCGGAATGAACGACACGTCTCCTCACACACCTTCCTAACAAACAGCACGTGAGTAAAGTGACAAAGGGTTCATGGCTTTAATCCCAATCACAAAGGTATTTCCCTGTTCTTTGCCCTGGAGAGTCTGTTTCTACTCCTGAGTAGAAGAGCAGCTACTCCCTGAAAGGCAGGCGCAGAGCTCCTGTCCCTTCTCCTGGTCGCCAGGGACAGAGCTCCTGTCCCTTCTCCTGGTCGCCAGGCGCAGATCCTTTCCCTTCTCCTGGCTTCCCCAGGTGTGGATCCTGTCCCTTCTCCTGGTCCCCAGGGACAGAGCTCCTGTTCCTCTCCTGGTTCCCACCTCCCTGCTGTCCTGCAGGGGCACCCTAAAATCAACATCATTGAACCCCTCATGCAGAGCAAGAGCTGGTCTGAGTGTCATTTATAAACACCTTCCTCATGGAGACTCATATCAAATTATGTCTCAAATAGAGATATTAGGACTTTGAATACAAAGAAGTAAAATATCAATCAGTATTACAGAACATACCGCAGTACCCTGGGGTTCCACATACTGTCTTCATGAGTACTTGATGTTCTACGATTTTGGAGAGTCCAAAATCAGCTAAGAAGACAAGAAAAAAAATTAATGAAATGAGTATTTTCTCAGCTTTTATAAGATGACAGATTACTATTTTATTATTCAAAACAAAACTTGTTTGTTTCTGTATTTGATATTGGGGTGGATATAGAGGACAGCCATTTGGGAGAGTAAACTAAAAAAACTAAATAATAATTTAAGTCTGGCATTAAATTGGAAAAAAGTTTACCCCATGACTCCAATATATATTTTATGTTTTCTCTGTAATTACTTACTTTTAGTAACTAAGCTATTTCTTCTGGAAATAATAGATGCGATGGATATATTTTGTATAATGTTAATTCTAAGATTTGAAACTAACTCTTAACGACAGCATAGGATTACTAATAAAATCAGAAATTTAATCCATCTAAGAAATCAGAATAAAAAAATTAGACTTTCATAAATGTCAAGAAAGTGAACAGAAATATAAAAGGTTTATTCTGCTTCAAAATAAATGGTTTCATTCTTTACTGTATTTGATGGATAAGAATTTACTCTCATACGAAGAACATGTAACTTTGCGCAAAAATCCTTTTTATTTATTTCTCAGAATATTACCTAGATAAAACATGATCAAAAGTTGCTATTATACTCTATTTGCTGGGCTACATCTCTTTCACCCAAGAAACCTCAGGAAACAGTTCAAGGGCATTCTTCAAGAGAGGCAGGTGCAGAACTGATGCCATTTTAGACTTCAAAGATAAACCCACATTTCCATGGAGGTGCTGATCCTTATCAGAAAAAGCAACAGGAAGTCCTTCAGAAAGGAAGGCTCTCCCTGCTAAATTAGTATCTATCCATCCATTTAAAGAAATCTCTTTAAGGATAAAATCTTTGAAAGTGCTGTTAAAGGAAGCAACAAACGGAAGCCTCCCTGCTGCCCGCTGCCTTTCAGGAGAGAACAGGCCGGCGGCCCAGCAGGATGTCGGCATTTTTCCTTTAGGTTCTTGGCTCATAAAGCACATTACGTTGTCTGAGCTTTCCCATGATATGTACAACTTAATTTTCAAAAACGTTAACATAAATGCAGTGAACTCATCAGATTAGTGTTATAAAAGACAGCACCAAAAGAGTAGTGCCCTTCAGAGGATTTAGAACAGCTTCTCCAAAGAATCCAAAATAAATTTTATAATTATTTTTGTAAACAAAGATTTGCTTTGTAAGGGACAAGGAAAGTAAAATTTAATATACATTTTTTTCTAAAATGCTGATTTACTGATCTCTCTGGGTAGATCAGAATTTCCCAAATCATCTCTGTAGTTCTTTAAGTTCTTACTGGGGGAAAAAAACACAAATCAAGGTTTCCAAAGTCAAATAAGGTTTGGGAAGAGCCTTACAGACACTAATTTAGATGTTAAGCCCACACATTAGCACTTCTAACTTTCTGAAAGCCCTGCAGACATAAAGCCTGGCTTAGCTATGACTCAGCATTCCCTGACTGGCTTGACCAAACCCAGCACCTCCATACTCATCCCCCAAGGGGCTCATCCACCCTCGTTCACTGAGAACTGGCGTTCTGTGGAGTGCACGTTGAGAAATACAGATCTCAACTTATCTCTGTTCATATAAACAAATGACTCAGAGCCAAAAGTACACTGATATGTTCTAAGCATTTTGTGTCAGAGTTCTTCATTAGCTAAAATTAAGCTCCAACTAACTTGTGATAAAAGTTGATAACCAAAAAGAAGTGCTACATAATCTGTGATTTTCTTCTATAATAAACTTATCTTCAAAATATAAGGTCACCTCCTGAAGTCCCTGTCTTTTCCAAGGTCTGTGATTCCTTTGTGTGTCCAGCTATAAAGTACCAACTGGCACAAATTAATTCAAGTTGATATTCTAGGAAACAGACTTCGTTATTTGAGGAAACTGAATGGAGACAAAACCTGATAGAGCAATATTTACAAAGTCCATGGAATAAATTTCTTCTGCTTTGGGAACAGGGGTAATAAGACATCAGGAAATACCCTTACCAATTTTGAGTGGTGCATCTGGTGCTGGAGTTGCATAGAGAAGATTCTCTGGTTTGAGATCACGATGGACAATCCCATTTTCATGTAGGTACTAAATATGGACAATAATGAAGTAACAGTCATGTAATTATATTTATGGGGCCAACGTTTATATTTAATCTTTCCAGAATTATAATAATCTTTACTAAGTTATATAATTCAAACACACACATATTAAAATTTTAAAATAAACACCATAAAGGTGAATGAGTTTTAAATTATATGTCATTTGAGAATAGCTTATACATAGTTTCCTAAAAATGAAATGCAATTTAAATTATATAGAAGCGATGGCCACAAATAAAATATTTACTTCTCAGAGAATATTAGTTACAGTTCTCATATGCATATTATCATATCAGATCAATTGGCTACTTATTATTATAAATAATAAAGTCAACATGCCCTGTGTTGAAATTTGTCTGATTTATTATCTGAAAGACATAATTCTGTGTATCATCTTAGAAGCTCACAACCATAGCAAAGCCTTCATAATTATTGTTTGAACAGACATTCAGACGTGAGTAATTACTATAGAGAACTACCTTTAATATGATAAATATTGTTTAATGACAATAAATGCTCTCATAGGCTCTTTGAGGATTAGTATATCCAGCTATCATTGATATTATTTTAGAGATCACCTCTAACATTCGTTTTATTATATTTTAAATTCTTTTGTAAATCATGTGCAATCACACGCGTAGCACATTCTTGTTGTGAATGTTAAAGCTCTACCTGACCCTGCTTCTCCTCCAGGGGACATCCACATCCCCTCCAAAAGCAGGCATTCATTGGTTTGAGATGGTCTGAACTCTCCTCTATGCAGTTACGAATACGAGTACATGCATACAAAGACATATACCTGATTTTTCCATTTTCTTACATAAATGTATCAGTAATAAAAATTTTCACACTGCTTTTATTTTTTTAACAACATCTTTAAAAATCTTTCCCGTATGTCACCACAGCTTATTTTATTTAGCCCTTGTATTCCTTCTTTGTGGGATATATCACTTTTTATTTTGCTATTTCCACTTTGATGGACATTCAAATTTTTAAAAATTACAAATAATGCAGTAATAAATCTTCAATACTTGGAAATGTGAGCATTTTTGCTGATATTCTCTAGGATAGATACCTGAAACCAGGTCTGGTGTGGTCACAAGGTATATAGATTTTTAACTTTAAAATGTACTGCAAAATCACTTTCCTAAAAGACTCCAACAATATTTATTCACATAAAAGTGTGAGTGTATACATTTTCCTAATATCTAAATAGCAAATTTATATTTTTAACTTCTGCTGAACTGGAATATAAAAATTATATCTGAAGTTTGGTTTAATTTCTCTTTCTCTGTTTACTCATATAGTCCAGCTTCTCTTTATACACTTTCCTTTTTATAAATTGCCTATTCAAATCCTTTGCCTGTCTTTCTGTTGCGTTAAGAGAAAAAGTTGCCAAGGTGCTTTTCTCCTTTCCTTTGGCATAGAGGAACAGAGGAGGTCATTCTTTCTTTCTACTCAAGCCAAGTAAAAGAGGATAAAAAGCTTCAAGGTCACCTGATATGTGTCACTTAGTGGTCTGAGGAAACGGACTGATACCTGGCTCACTCATGCAAAACTGGTAAACTGCTGGAGCAGGTGACTGAGGGGACAGTGTCTCAGTGAGACTCAGCTGGCCTCACCTGACAGCTGGACAGAGAAGCACGTTTCTCACGGACCCGGAGTGGACTGTGCAGAAGGGCACTGGACACGGGTCCCCCGAGGAGGTCCTTCTGCTGGAGTGCCTCCCGTGGGGGTGATGCCACCTCATCTCGGCATCACAGAAAGCAGAACCCGAGGGCGGTGACAGCAGGCAGCTGAAGGGCCACTCAGATCACCCGGAGTGAGAGAACTGTCCTGCAAAGAGTCCCTGCAGAGCTATCAAAGATGTCCCACAGGGGAAGACAACAGGCATTTGTAACCTGCCACAACCAGAGATCACTGTACCAGCTCACCAGTACCAGCCCAGGGAAGACCAAGCTTTAATCCCCTATTTCCTATCCTGTTCCTTATCATTGCCTTCACAGCCCAAGCCTGGAAGAACCACAATCAGTATCTAGCTGGTTGGAAAAGAGGAAGGAGAAAAGCAGAAACCAACAGGAGTCCCTACCACTATGTTTATGAATTACAGATCCCAGGGTGGGGGAGGTAAGACATTTAAAACTGGGTGAGTCTAAAATTTTGGTCTTTTCTGGAAAAGATGCTCAATAATCGCTAATTATTAGAGAACTGCAACTCAAAACTACAATGATGTCCCACTTCACACCAGTCAGAATGGCTGCCGTTAAAATGTCTACAAATGACAAATGCTGAAGAGGGTGTGGAGAAAAGGGAACCCTCTTACACTGTTGGTGGGAATGCAAACTGGTGTAGCTACTATGAATAACACTATGAAGGTTCTTCAAAAACTAAAACTGGAATTGCCATACGATCTGCAATCTATTCCTGGGCATATATCTGGACAAAACTACAATAAAAATGATACGTGCACCCTCGTGTTCACAGCACAACAGCCACACCACGGAAACAACCTGAATGTCCACTAACAGGTAAATGGACAGGAAGACGTCGAACACACACACAAAGCAATACTACTGAGCCACTAAAGAACAAAACAAGGCCATCCGCACAGCATGGGTGCAACTAGAGACTGTCATACCAAGTGAAGGAAGTCAGAAAAATACAGACAAATACCATATGATATCACTTATATGTGGAATCTAGACAATGACACAAATGAGCTTATGCAGGAATTAGAAACAAACTCACAGATAGAGAGAAAAGATCTGTGACTGTCAAGGAGGGGGGTGAGGGATGGACCAGGAGTTTGGCATCAGCAGATGCGAAGTATTACACACAGAATGGAGAGACAAGGTCCTACTGCACAGGACAGGGAACTGCATCCAGTATCCTGTGATAAACAACAATGGAAAAGAATATAAAGAGGAATCATTTTTTTATATTCTGAATCACTTTCCTGGACAGCAGAAAGCAACACAACATTGTAAATCAACTATCAGATCAGAGCAGATCAGATCAGTTGCTCAGTCGTGTCTGACTCTTTGCAACCCCATGAACCGCAGCACTCCAGGCCTCCCTGTCCATCACCAACTCCTGGAGTTCACTGAGACTCATGTCCATCGAGTCAGTGATGCCATCCAGCCATCTCATCCTCTGTCGTCCCCTTCTCCTCCTGCCCCCGATCCCTCCCAGCATCAAAGTCTTTTCCAATGAGTCAACTCTTCGCATCAGGTGGCCAAAGTACTGGTTTCAGCTTTAGCATCATTCCTTCCCAAGAAATCCCAGGGCTGATCTCCTTCAGAATGGACTGGTTGGATCTCCTTGCAGTTCAAGGGACTCTCAAGAGTCTTCTCCAACACCACAGTTCAAAAGCATCAATTCTTTGGCACTCAGCTTTCTTTATAGTCCAACTCTCACACCCATACATGACCACAGGAAAAACCATAGCCTTGACTAGACGAACCTTTGTTGGCAAAGTAATGTCTCTGCTTTTTAATATGCTATCTAGGTTGGTCAAAACTTTCCTTCCAAGGAGTAAGCGTCTTTTAATTTCATGGCTGAAGTCACCATCTGCAGTGATTTTGGAGCCTAGAAAAATAGTCTGACACTGTTTCCACTGTTTCCCCATCTATTTCCCATGAAGTGATGGACCAGATGCCATGATCTTTGTTTTCTGAATGTTGAGCTTTAAGCCAACTTTTTCACTCTCCACTTTCACTTTCATCAAGAGGCTTCTTAGTTCCTCTTCACTTTCTGCCATAAGGGTGGTGTCATCTGCCTATCTGAGGTTATTGAGATTTCTCCTCACAATCTTGATTCCCACTTGTGTTTCTTCCAGCCCAGCGTTTCTCATGATGTACTCTGCATATAAGTTAAATAAACAGGGTGACAGTATACAGCTTTGACGTACTTCTTTTCCTATTTGGAACCAGTCTGTTGTTCCATGTCCAGTTCTAACTGTTGCTTCCTGACCTGCATACAAATTTCTCAAGAGGCACATCAGGTGGTCTGGTATTCCCATCTCTTTCAGAATTTTCCACAGTTTATTGTGATCCACACAGTCAAAGTCTTTGGCCTAGTCAACAAAGCAGAAATAGACGTTTTTCTGGAACTCTCTTGCTTTTTCCATGATCCAGCGGATGTTGGCAATTTGATCTCTTGTTCCTCTGCCTTTTCTAAAACCAGCTTGAACATCAGGAAGTTCACGGTTCACATATTGCTGAAGCCTGGCTTGGAGAATTTTAAGCATTACTTTACCAGCGTGTGAGATGAGTGCAATTGTGCTGTAGTTTGAGCATTCTTTGGCATTGCCTTTCTTTGGGATTGGAATGAAAACTGACCTTTTCCAGTCCTGTGACCACTGCTGAGTTTTCCAAATTTGCTGGCATATTGAGTACAGCACTTTCACAGCATCATCTTTCAGGATTTGGAATAGCTCAACTGGAATTCTATCACCTCCACTAGCTTTGTTTGTGGTGATGCTTTCTAAGGCCCACTTGACAACTATACTTGATTAAAATAAAAAAATTTAAAAAGGAAAAAATAAAATGTTGGTCTTTCCTATCCAAAGGGGACTGGAAAAAATAGGGCATGGCCTGAAATTTTATTCACTGAAGAGAAGGCTGGATTTACAGGGTTATCTGTCAGAGCAACAGTGAGAAAAAATAAAGTTTGGCTTTTGTACATGTCTAATCAATGGTGATTGAAGCCATGAAATTAAAAGACACTTACTCCTTGGAAGGAAAGTTATGACCAACCTAGATAGCATATTCAAAAGCAGAGACATTATTTTGCCAACAAAGGTTAGTCAACGCTATGGTTTTTCCTGTGGTCACGTATGGATGTGAGAGTTGGACTGGGAAGAAAGCTGAGCACCAAAGAATTGATGCTTTTGAACTGTGGTGTTGGAGAAGACTCTTGAGAGTCCCTTGGACTGCAAGGAGATCCAACCAGTCCATCCTAAAGGAGACCAGTCCTGGGTGTTCATTGGAAGGACTGATGCTGAAGCTGAAACTCCAACACTTTGGCCACCTCATGTGAAGAGTTGACTCACTGGAAAAGACCCTGATGCTGGGAGGGACTGGGGGCAGGAGGAGAAGGGGACAACATAGGATGAGATGGCTGGATGGCATCACCGACTCGATGCACATGAGTTTGGGTGAACTCTGGGAGTTGGTGATGGACAGGGAGGCCTGACGTGCTGCAGTCCATGGGGTCGCAAAGAGTCAGACACGACTGAGCAAATGAACGAGAACAATACTGCCATTCGTGTCCTAAACACTTAGTATACATTCCAAGCACAATTATAAACACCTTTGGATCTCTTAGCTTACTTAAACTTCACAGCAGCTTTATGATGGAAGCACATAATTTTTGTTCTGCAAATGAGAAAACTGAAGGATAAAGAGGCTACAAGATCCCTACAAGGTCCCAACTGGACGTTGTGGTGGTGGGTTCAGGTCTGGGCACCCGACCATGCAGGATTCCCAAGCAGGAGCTTAAGGACCACTTAGTGCTTGGCTGTGTAGTGTGGGGATGAGACGGAAATAAAAAGAAGGAGAGCAGGGGAGAGTGCTGGCGGACAGACAAGGTGTTTAGTAAGGGTGGGTGGGGGGGGCGGTGGGGGAGGAGTGATAGAAGACTACATTCAGCCTCAGATCATACCCCGGAAGAAAACACCATACCCCCGAGAAGGAACATGCTATGTCCTGTGTACCTGGAGTGTGAAAGGCAGAGATGTGAGTGTCTCGTACAATAGCTTTGGAACATATCTAAGAATTGCACAGATCAAGAGAAAACACTGATTTTCTAACCCAGTTTAGAAGCTCCATAGCTTGGGGAAGAAAATGACACTGAAAACAGTGGCACAGTAACAGCAAATGAGATGAAGGGACAAATGTTGGTTCAGCAAAGTACTAATTATATAAAGATTTTCATTAAATGTTGTTCTAGCTTTCTTGAACAAAAATGGTGGTTATGTGTTTTAAGTGCAAATTTAAAAAAAGCAAGACAAAACAAACAAAACATTATTTGGCACTCCAAGGAGAGCTAGACAGATAAGAGAAGAAAAGTTTTATAGAAAATAATAGATCTAGGAGTCATGCACTACCAGAGGAACAAACTGAAAAGCAAATAACAGAATGAATGCCAACAGTCCTGATCCCGACTTTTAAAGACAGAGGCAAGGATCATTTGCTGTAAGTGACTTGGTGTGGAAAGACTTAATACTCATGATATAATCATCCACACGTGTGGGAGACTTTATTGACAAAATGGCAGTTTTATTTTTGCTTAGACCAACTGATTGCCTTTGATCAATAGTTACTACTTTTAACCTTTACATTATTTCCAGTTGGGAAGCCAGGAAGACGGCAAACATGGAGTATGATCCTCTGCCTCCCCCAAGGAGACACAGTCATCGGAAGCAGCCACGCTTCTGGAGCACCGGTTCTCAGACTTTCTGGTCTCAGAACTTCTTTACAGCTAAGATTTTAAGAACGTCATAGAGCTTTTGTTTATGTGAGCTCTACCTAACATTTAGTTACTGTGCAAGCAGTTAAAACTGAGAAATAAAAAAATTACTTTTAATTTAAAAATAAAACAGTAGAGTCTCGAGCGCTAGCTGGCAGCCAAGCGTACGCGCTCAGGGATTAGCGGCCGCCATCGACGGTGCTCAGGTTCCTCTGGACTCGTCTGCGCCACTCGCTCGCCACACACTCCGCCGTCATAAGCCGCCATCATGGTAAAGCTCGCAAAGGCCGGTAAAAATCAAGGTGACTCCAAGAAAATGGCTCCTCCCCCAAAGGAGGTAGAAGAAGATAGTGAAGATGAGGAAATGTCAGAAGATGAAGACGATGAGAGCAGTGGAGAAGAGGTTGTTATCCCTCAGAAAAAAGGCAAGAAGGCTGCCACAGCTCCAGCAAAGATGGTGGTTTCCCCAACAAAAAAGGTTGCAGTTGCCACACCAGCAAAGAGAGCAGTTGTCACCCCTGGCAAAAAGGCAGCAGCTATGCCAGCCAAGAAGACAGTTACACCTGCCAAAGCAGTGGTAACACCTGGCAAAAAGAGAGCCACCCCAGGCAAAGCAGTGGTAGCAACCTCTGGTAAGAAGGGAGCAGCCAGCCCAGGCAAGGGAGCAAAGAACGGCAAGAATGCCAGGAAGGAAGACAGTGATGAAGAAGATGAAGATGACAGTGAAGAGGAAGACGATGTGATGAAGAGGAGGATGAGCCAGCAGTGAGGAAGGCAGCTGCTGCTTTTGGTGCTGCTCCTGCCACAGATGATGAGGATGACGAGGATGACGATGATGATGACGATGAGGAGGAGGAGGAGGATGAGGAGGACGAAGATGACTCTGAAGAAGAACCTATGGAGATTGTACCAGCCAAAGGAAAGAAAGCTCCAGCAAAAGCTGTTCCTGTGAAGGCTAAGAGCACTGCTGAAGATGAAGATGAAGAGGATGATGATGATGATGATGAAGAGGAGGAGGAAGAGGATGACGATGATGAAGACGACCATGACGATGAGGAGGAAGAGGAGGAGGAGGAAGAGGAGGAAGAGGAAGAAGAGCCTGTCAAAGAAGCACCTGGAAAACGAAAGAAGGAAATGGCCAAACAAAAAGCAGCTCCTGAAGCCAAGAAACAAAAAGTGGAAGGCACAGAACCAACTACGTCTTTCAATCTCTTTGTTGGAAATCTGAACTTCAATAAATCTGCTCCTGAATTGAAAACGGGTATCAGTGATCTTTTTGCTAAAAATGATCTTGCTGTTGTTGATGTCAGAATTGGTGTGTCTAGGAAGTTTGGCTATGTGGATTTTGAATCTGCCGAAGACCTGGAAAAAGCCTTGGAACTCACTGGTTTAAAAGTCTTTGGCAATGAAATTAAACTAGAAAAACCAAAGGGAAAAGACAGTAAGAAAGATCGAGATGCAAGAACACTTCTGGCTAAAAATCTGCCTTACAAAGTTACTCAGGATGAATTAAAAGAAGTGTTTGAAGATGCTGTGGAGATCAGATTAGTCAGCAAGGATGGAAAGAGTAAAGGGATTGCTTATATTGAATTTAAGACAGAAGCTGATGCAGAAAAAACCTTGGAAGAAAAGCAGGGAACAGAGATAGATGGGTGATCCATTTCTCTGTACTACACCGGAGAGAAAGGTCAAAGTCAAGACCATAGAGGTGGAAAGAATAGCACTTGGAGTGGTGAATCAAAAACCCTGGTTTTAAGCAACCTCTCCTATAGTGCAACGGAAGAAAGTCTTCAGGAAGTATTTGAGAAGGCAACTCATATCAAGGTGCCCCAGAACCAAAATGGCAAATCTAAAGGGTATGCATTTATAGAATTTGCTTCATTTGAAGATGCTAAAGAAGCTTTAAATTCATGTAATAAAAGGGAAATTGAGGGCAGAGCCATCAGACTGGAGTTGCAAGGACCCAGGGGATCACCTAATGCAAGAAGCCAGCCATCCAAAACTCTCTTTGTCAAAGGTCTCTCTGAGGATACCACAGAAGAGACGTTAAAAGAGTCGTTTGATGGCTCTATTCGAGCAAGGATAGTCACTGACCGGGAGACTGGATCCTCCAAAGGGTTTGGTTTTGTAGACTTCAACAGCGAGGAAGATGCCAAAGCTGCCAAGGAGGCCATGGAAGATGGTGAAATCGATGGAAACAAAGTCACTTTGGACTGGGCCAAACCTAAGGGTGAAGGTGGCTTTGGTGGCCGAGGAGGAGGCAGAGGTGGCTTTGGAGGCCGAGGTGGTGGCAGAGGTGGCCGAGGTGGCTTTGGTGGCAGAGGCCGGGGAGGCTTTGGAGGGCGAGGAGGCTTCCGAGGAGGCAGAGGAGGAGGAGGAGACCAAAAGCCACACGGAAAGAAGACGAAGTTTGAATAGTTTCTTCTATCCCTGTCTCTCCCTCTTCCATTTGAAAGAAAGGACTCTGGGGTTTTTACTCTGTTAACTGATCAATGACAGAGCCTTCTGAGGACATTCCAAGACAGTATACAGCTCTGTGGTCTACTTGGAAATCCGTATAGATAACATTTCAAGGGAGGTAACCCTGTTGGTGTTGACTGGATATTCGTATAAACTTTTTAAAGAGTGATAGAGCTAACCCTTATCCGTAGTTTTGAATTTATATTGTTTCTTCCCATGTACAAAACCATTTTTTTCCTACAGAGTTTGTTTTTTTTTTTTTGTTTTTTGCGTTGGGGGGTGTAAAGGAAAGCAGAACGTTTTATCATGATTTTTGCTTCAGCAATTTTGCGACAGATTAAAAGTCCTAGAACTCTGGTGCCAGCCTTGTAAAATTTAAAAAAAAAAAAAGAAAAAAAAAGAAAACAATAAACTCATGACAATATACACATTTTAAAATATAAATAACTATTTTCTAAGGTAAGAAACTCGTGAGTACTATACCACTGTTTTAAAGTTTTACAGATTTCTTTCACTTCTGGTTTGACAGAAACAGCTGGATTCTCATGTGCACTTATTTCTCCATCGTAAAATCACAGCCCATGTTGTTGTTGTTCAGTCCGCAAGTTGTGTCCAGCTTTTGTGACCCTATGAATGGGAGCGCACCAGGCTTCCCTGTCCTTCACTATTTCCCAGAGCCTGCTCAAACTCACGTCCACTGAGTTGGCGATGCCATCCAACCGTTTCATCCTCTGCCGTCCCCTTCTCCTTCTGCCCTCAACCCTTCCCAGCATCAGGGTCTTTTCCAATGAGTTGGCTCTTGGCCAAAGTATTAGAGCTTCTGTTTCAGCATCAGTCCTTCCAGTGAATACTCAGGGTCGATTTCCTTTAGGATGGACTGGTTGGATCTCCTTGCAGTCCAAGGGACTCTCAAGAGTCTTCTCCAGCATCATAGCTTAAAAGCATTAATTCTTTGGTGCTCAGCTTTCTTTATGGTTCAACTCTCACATTCATACATGACCACTGGAAAGTAAGGAGAAATGCTTTCATATTATGATGAAATGGTTTTGACTTCACAGACCCTCTGAAAGGGGTTTCAGTGACCCTCAAAAAATCCCTAGAATATCTTTGAAAAATTCTGTTTTATAGCATCAGAAGTCATAAAGCCAACCCTGAATATTTGTTGGAAGGACTGATGCTGAAGCTGAAGCTCCAATACTTTGGCCACCTGATGAGAAGAGCCGACTCATCGGAAAAGACCCTGATGCTGGGAAAGATTGAAGGCGGGAGAAGGGGACGACCAAGGATGAGATGGTTGGATGGCATCATCAACTCAACGGACATGAGTTTGAGCAAGTTCCAGAACACTGTGAAGGACAGGGAAGCCTGGCGTGTTGTAGTTCATGGGGTCACAAAGCATCAGATACAACTGAACGACTGAACAACAACAAAGAGCTGAATAACAGGAACACTGCTCCTTATTTTCAAACTAGCTTTTAAATAAATATACACTTCTAATCCCAGCACATCCTAATCTTATTTTGATACGTCGAGATCCCTGCACATGGAGAAGTGGGGAAGAAAAGTATATTAACAGTGAAAAATGCTTCTCAAAAGTGTGCACTCATAGGAAAATGCATTAAGACATTTTACCATATCATATGAATGACATAGAACTGATTAAGAAATATCTAAGCACAAAGATGATCCAGCGGATGTTGGCAACTTGATCTCTGGTTCCTCTGCCTTTTCTAAAACCAGCTTGAACATCGAAAAAGCAAGAGAGTTCCAGAAAAACATCTATTTCTGCTTTATTGACTATGCCTAAGCCTTTCACTGTGTGGATCACAATAAACTGTGGAAAATTCTGAAAGAGATGGGAATACCAGGCCACCTGATGTGCCTCTTGAGAAACCTACATGCAGGTCAGGAAGCAACAGTTAGAACTGGACATGGAACAACAGACTGGTTCCAAACAGGAAAAGGAGTACGTCAAGGCTGTATATTGTCAGCCTGCTTATATAACTTATATGCAGAGTACATCATGAGAAACGCTGGGCTGGATGAAGCACAAGCTGGAATCAAGATTGCCGGGAGAAATCTCAATAACCTCAGATATGCAGATGACACCACCCTTATGGCAGAAAGTGAAGAGGAACTAAAAAGCCTCTTGATGAAGGTGAAAGTGGAGAGTGAAAAAGTTGGCTTAAAGCTCAACATTCAGAAAACAAAGATCATGGCATCTGGTCCCTCAGTTCATGGCAAATAGATGGGGAAACAGTGGAAACAGTGTCAGACTTTATTTTGGGGGGCTCCAAAATCACTGCAGATGGTAATTGCAGCCATGAAATTAAAGGACTCTTGCTCCTTGGAAGGAAAATTATGACTGACCGAGATAGCACATTAAAAAGCAGAGATACTACTTTGCCAACAAAGGTTCGTCTAGTCAAGGCTATGGTTTTTCCTGTGGTCATGTATGGATGTGAGAGTTGGACTGGGAAGAAAGCTGAGCGCCGAAGAATCGATGCTTTTGAATTGTGGTGTTGGAGAAGACTCTTGAGAGTCCCCTGGACTGCAAGGAGATCCAACCCGTCCATTCTAAAGGAGACCAGTCCCGGGTGTTCATTGGAAGGACTGATGCTGAGGCTGAAACTCCAATACTTTGGCCACCTCATGCGAAAAGCTGACTCATTGGAAAAGACCCTGATGCTGGGAGGGATTAGGGGCAGGAGGAGAAGGGGATGACAGAGGATGAGATGGTTGGATGGCATCACCGACTCGATGCACATGAGTTTGGGTGAACTCCGGGAGTTGATGATGGACAGGGAGGCCTGGCGTAATGCAATTCATGGGGTGGCAAAGAGTCAGATATGACTGAGCGACTGAACTGAACTGAAAGCACAAAGAAATAGACCTTATCAAGGTGCTGTCTGTTTTAGATGCAGATGATTTAAATCATGGAGATTCAGCATAAATAGACAAGAGGATTAGAAAAACTAAAAAGTAAGTTTATTGGATATTCTAGAATAAGCTGTCAGGGAAGCCCATTCTAGAATAAACCAAGTGTTAGAGGTAATAGCAATTAAAGTAAATCAAGGACAAGCAAGGAAACATATTGAAAACCTGAACAATAGTTTGGGAGAAGACCTACAATGTATTCTATATAAATCCAACAATTTAATAGGAAGAAATAATGAATCTGACAAAAATTGTAGCACCTAATTACTGAAGTTTATCTTGAGTAACGGTAACTTTTAATAAAGAAACTGGAAGCGCAAATAACCACATGTGTATGAATTTAATTAAAACTGTGGAATAAAAAGAAGAAGGAAGAGGAGAAACAGACAGCCTAAGAGGCAGAGAAGCACACAACTAATTTATGGGCTCAATTTTTGGAAAGTGCATTCTCTTTTTAGAAAGAAAGCATTAAATGACAAGTATAATTTTATCTGTAGACTAATCAAAATAGGAAACAGATACTTTTTAAGGATCTTATAATAATAAATTTAATGCCTTGGTACCAAAGGCATATCTTAGCTGAATTCTGTTTTAATATCACACTGTTGGTTTTGATCAAGGGTAATACAAGAGATAAGGCGTATGAAGTTTTGAGACATTGCTTTTGAAATGGTTGTTAAGGAGTAGCATCATGAGCGGTGCTCCGGGGCCATGTACACCAAGTATACTGTTTATTACCTGTGTGTCCGTAAGCAATTTGCCAGCCCTCTAAATCTCCGTTTTCTCATCTGCAGTGTCCACTCTGCTGGCTGTGGTGAGAAGCCCTTAGCATGGAGTAGATATTCTACTTCATAAACTAGCAGTAGTTACTGGGACTCTATCATTGTTCTTTTATGTCTCTTATAAAATACATTTAGAAATCCTTTGAGATTTGGAATACTTTCTCTTTTCTGAAGTATCAAAGGATACTTTGATCAGGAAACACTTGCTTTTTATTTCATTCCATTTCCTTCAGTTTTGGCTGCCAAGCAGCTCGATGACAAAGCAGCTTCAATTGCACTAACTAGCCTAATTCACACTATTTACTTTTCCTTCTCCTTGCTTTTTAAAAAATTCTTTTTCCACTTTAATAGCTTTATTCTTCATTTAATTTACCACAACGTCTCTTCCCAAGAAGATAAAATATAAATTACAGAGAGATTGAATATGTTATATATTAGCCTTCTCCACCTTTGAAACAAGTCTAAGTAAAACAAGGACTGAGATTGCTAAATATGTGTTCATAGCTTATGGTAAGAATGTTTAGACATTAGAAAAGGCACAAAGTGTGCAGCAGTTAGGATCTGGAACCTCCTCACTATGTTTCTCCCAGTCATCACACAACGAGCAGCTATGATGAATCACACCGCCGTGGACAGGCTGCTGCGCCTCGAAGCCTGCTGTTTGCTCGTGGCCCCCTCTCTGGGGACTTGGGGGTCTTCTGGCGCCATCCCTGTGGCTGCTCGTGCTCCCCTCTCCCAGGCCTTGGGGATCGTCCGGCGCCACCCCTGCGGCTGCTGCAGGCCCTCGGTCCCCCTCCCCGCAGGTGCTCTGGCAGCACCTCACCAGCTGTGTCTTCTCCCCACTCTCCCGCTCGTCCTGCTTTCAGCACAGAACTATCTCAGGACTAGGCCAGCTCTCCTCATCCTCATCCTCACCTATCAGTCAGGTCCTCCGGGAGGCTATACCAGATTAACATGCTCTCTTACGCACACGCTCTTATATGCTCTCACGATGCTTTCTATATTTCTTTACATCATGTCTGTTTCTCTGCAAGCTTTATGTTAAGGAACATCTCCCTTGCTAGACTGAAAATTCCATAAAGACGAGGACATTTTTACCTGGATCCCCAGATACCTAGTTTTCTGTACAGTGCCTATGCTAAATGTGCACTCAATCAATACTTTTGAATGAACAATAAATAAATTGTTTCCTATAGACATGTCCATCTAGTCAAGGCTATGGTTTTTCCAGTGGTCATGTATGGATGTGAGAGTTGGACTGTGAAGAAGGCTGAGAGCCAAAGAATTGATGCTTTTGAACTGTGGTGTTGGAGAAGACTCTTGAGAGTCCCTTGGACTGCAAGGAGATCCAACCAGTCCATTCTGAAGGAGATCAGCCCTGGGATTTCTTGGGAAGGAATGATGCTAAAGCTGAAAGTCCCGTACTTTGGCCACCTCATGCGAAGAGTTGACTCATTGGAAAAGACTCTGATGCTAGGAGGGATTGGGGGCAGGAGGAGAAGGGGACGACAGAGGATGAGATGGCTGGATGGCATCACTGACTCGATGGACATGAGTCTGAGTGAACTCCGGGAGCTGGTGATGGACAGGGAGGCCTGGCGTGCTGCAATTCATGGGGTCGCAGAGTCAGACACGACTGAGTGACTGAACTGAACTGAACTGAACTGAACAGAATACAAAAATATAAAGAAAACTAAAATAATGTTTTCATGTAATCTACAAATAAATAAATACATAAATAAATACAAATACAAATAAATAAATAAATAAATCTACAAATAAATCAGTGTCTAAAATGTATTTGTATACAAAGTCAGAGCAAGTGCATCTTGTGAGCGAACTTTTGAGATTGCTTAGGAAGGATAAGCCTGTGATAATTCCATTCTCTTATTTCCGATGTATACGGTCAGATTTCAGGAAAGATGAAGTTTTTAGGAATGGAGGCTATGGAAATGGTTTAACCAATTAAAAGAGGTGATACTCAGGAGACAATGAATAGCTCGGGAAAAGGTCCAGAAATGATCTGCAGTTACGGGAAGGAAGCCGCAAACGTGCTTTTGTAATGAGAGAGGAAAGGTCAGGCTGGAGCACAAAAGGAGCAAAGGGACGCCTGGATCTGCACGCTCCGGCCGCGCAGGGGCTTGGGAGCCACACACAGACGGACTCTGCATCCTGTGCAGACGCTGACTGGGAGGGTGGGGGTACGTGTCAAGGGCACGCCGTCCTCCGGCAAAGAGCAGAGCTTCTTCACGGGCATGGAGAAGCTGGGAATATTATGATGAGATGTCTGTGCTTCAGACCACAGTACATGATTTATGCATAATAAGGTAAGAGAGGAAATCTGGGATGTATTTGAAAATGAAAGCTTTTGGATGCGATGAGACGTATATCAAATATGACAAAGAGTGAAATTCTGTGCACTTTTCTTGGGAAACATTTACATCCACAGATGTAAAAATGGTTCTTAAATCAAATACGCATTGAAGTAGAATGTGGAATTAAAAGAAAAAAGAAAAACCTCCCAAACTTATCTTACCATTTGGTCTTTCAAAAAATGCAATCACCAAAAGCTCAAATTCTCTTTCAAATAGACAAAGATAACACTGCTGCCATGAATTCAAGGGGTGTCTAGACATGTAATTAAACTCTCTCTATGGTCCTAATAAGAACTGTGTCATTGTGTAATGAAAGCTACTGCATAGTAATTTAGTTTAATTACAGCTATGCTCTGTTCGATGGGCTGTGTGTGGTTAATTGATAATGTCTCAGGAGTTGGTAAGAGGGAGCGTGAATCTCTTTAAAAATCTAACAGGACAAAGAAAAACCAGTCATTAAAAAAGAAAACGGTATTCTGACTACAGTTCTCTTACTGGGAAGAAAAATTAAACTGCATGCATTTGCTCAGAAAGCTTAGTACCAATATACATAAATTTAAGTGAGAACGTCAAAGTAAACAACCTACTTATGCGTCACATTTGTTTTGGAAACCTGACGCCACCACTGCTTTTATCCTCAACCTCTACTCTGTGACACCTTCAGAACTGTCAGCAGAATACATGAGAAACGAAGACTGTACCCACTACCACAGATCAACAGGCACGGGTAAGACTGGCGGTGAGATCCATGGCCTTGACGGAGAGCATCCCGGGGCCTTCATCTGTAGAGCATCTCAGGCCCAGAGGAATGCGTGCCAGACAAAGCAGACAGGCTCTGGGCACTCTCGTTTATTTCATCTTTGATGTCTTCTTTTCTCTTCCTTGCTTATGACTACATGAATTATAGTCATAATTCTATCTCCAGAATATATCTCA
Organism: Bos taurus; assembly: GCF_002263795.3. NCBI lineage: Eukaryota > Metazoa > Chordata > Mammalia > Artiodactyla > Bovidae > Bos > Bos taurus. The sequence continues at coordinate 110,509,544 of NC_037334.1, read as the reverse complement.
TATCTCTTTATTTTCACTTATATTCTTACCACTTAGTATAATCTTTCCTATTCTCTACTGACACTATTAACATTTGCGTCTATACAAACAGCCCCATACCTGGGTCATCTCTCTAAAATACAAGATTAACTCATGCCAATCCTCTAGTTTAAGAATAAAAACAATTTAAGGGTTCCAGAATGCCTGTAAATTAAAGTCTAATCTCTTCAACATGAAAATTAAAGGCCCTTCAAAATTTGTCCCAATTTCTGGCTATACATCACGCTGGGAGAAGTCTCACCATGCTCTCACTGTATAGCTTTTTTACTATTCCTAAATCATGCCTATACATTTTCATTTGGTTCCCAAATAATAAGAATCTTTCATGTGCCAAAGTGTATCTTCTAAAGATTCTTGAAACAATATTACTCATCTCAAATGCTCTTCCGGAATACTGCTGCTCCCGATCCAGGAGGGGAGCTTCATTTCCTCTCTTTGAATCTGGTTTGACTTGACTAGTGACCAACAGAATGCAGTGGGAGTGACATGTGTCACCTCTGAGGTTAGATTACAGAATCACTGCAACTCCTATCTGGCTTGCTAGAGACTCTTTTTCAGATCTCGACACTGCCATGTAAAACGTCTGATTATCCTAAGATCTCAGTGCTGTAAGAAAACCGGATGACGTGGAGAAGTCAAGTACGGCTGTTCAAATTGACTGCCTCAGATGAGTCCAGGTGACAGACATCGAGTGTCAGGAGAGTGAAGACACCCTGAAACGATCCTTGCCTCTAGCTATCAAGCTCCCAACCTTTGAGTCTTAGATACCACGGAATGCGGATGACTGTCATTCCTAGTGTGCCCTGTCTGGAGTCTTGACCCAGAGAATATATGAGCAGAATACAATGGTTGTTTTAAACCACCAGGAATGGGGGTAATTTGTTACCACAGCAACACCACCAGGAACACTTCATTCCAGATTACACACTGCCTCCTCTATGAAATTTTCCTCTAATCTGAAAACAAAACAAATATTTTCTTTGCCCCCCATAGCACTTTCTTCATATCCCTAAAACCCTCTCATACTGTTATCACAGTTAATTATGTACTTGCTTATCAAAGTAAGAGAAATTCCTTTAGAGTGGGGACTGTTGCCAGGCAGATTTTTAACCACTGGACTCCCAGGGAAGCCCCTCATCTGTGTCACTTCCAAGTCTGTTTCTATTGACTGAATTTCCTCCTGCTTTCATGCAGTCTCACTCTGGGTGCGCCTTCTGCACGTATTCCTCATAATTTTTTACTAGGCATATTGTGATTTTGTCCTGCTGGCTGCTTGACAAACACAGATGCATTTGTGATCTTTTTTAGCTTTGTTCTGGGTGCATCTAGGTCGCGCTACTTGAGAATAGTTAGATCGTTTTGCAGTCTGCATTTAAACTGCTAATTTTATTTTCTCTTCCCACTCCTGTGTGAGCTACAAGTAGCATTCCCTCTAACCTGAGGCTCTTGTCCTGGCCGTGGGCTGCTCCTTCTCATGCACAGTCTCGTCAGTTGAAGATCCAGGGAGGGACCACCTGCAGCTCCCCGGAGACCACCCTTCCCCCCGCACCTGCTTGGTGGACTCTGGCCTCCGTCTTCCACACTCCATTCTGTCCCCTCACCTCGGGGAGACTGCCCGGCCCCTCGGGGTTTCTCCCTCCCTGCAGGGCCGCCCAAGAGCCCTCTGCAGGGATCACCTGGGCGGCCTGACATCCAGTGTCTGAAACCTTGTTACCAACACACAGACACACATAGAGATACACACACATACATGTGCACGCACACACAGACACACACACATGTGCACACACACACGGACACACACACAGACATACATGTGCACACACACAGATACACAGACATGTGCACACTGACACACACACAGACACAGAGACACACACAGACACACACACACAGACACACATGCAGAGATACACACACACACATGCACACAGACACACATACACACAGACACACACATGTGCACACAGATACACACACATGCACACAAAGACACACACACAGACACACACATGCACACACACAGATACACACACGTGTGCACAGAGACACATAGACACACAGAGAGACACACATGTGCACACACACAGATACACAGACACGTGCACACACTGACACACACGTGCACACACAGATACAAACACACGTGCACACAAAGACACACAGAGAGACACACACATGTGCACACACAGACACACACCCACACATAGAAACAGAGACACACCCACACACATGCACACACAGACACACATGTGCACACAGATACACACAGAGACACACACGTGCACACAAACACAGATACACACACACATACACACAGAGACACACACAGACACACAGAGACACAGACACACACATGTGCACACACATAGAGACACACACATACACACATGTGCATACACAGACACAGAGACACACACACAGACACACACATGTGCACACACAGACACACAGAGACACACACACAGAAACACACAGAGACACATACCTGCACACAAAGACACACACAGAGACACACAGACACACATGTACACACAAACACAGATACACACTCGTGCACACACACACATACACACACACAGACACACAGAGACACATGTGCACACACATAGAGACACACAGAGAGACACACACAGACACACACACACAGACACACAGAGACACATATACATATTCTTTTTCAGGGAGAAGTGTAAATTAGTTCCCTTTCATTCCATCTTGTCATGAGCGGATAATGCCAATATTATTCCAGACATTTTCAACATTTAAAAAATAATACTTTACTTGATATCTAAAACTGTAATTATGCTCAGCATGTGAGATCACTTTGAACCTATTACTGCTACTGATGCAGTAATAATAAGTGCAGTCAAGGCTGTTAAGGAAGGAAAGAATGATAATTGGAGAAAACCTGCATCTAGTTCAATACTGATCAGATCCTACATTTAAAATTTCCACTGGGGAACTCCCTGGTGGCCCAGGGGTTGAGAGTCCACCCGCCAACGCAGGGGATGCGGGTTCCGTCCCTGGTGTGGGAACTAAGGTCGCCACCCACACTGCGTGGTGCCTGGTGCCTTTTCTTCTGGAGACTTACTATTTGTTTATCCAATTTCTTTAATAGAAATGAGCCTATTCAGATTGTCTACTTCTTCCTGCTTGAGTTTTGGCAAACTGTTTCTTTGAAGGAATTGGTCTATTTCATGCAGGTTATCAACTTTGCTGGCACAGGGTTACTCATAGTACTTTTTATTATTCTTTTCATGTTGAAAGGTTCTGCAATGATGCCCCCTTTCGTTTCTGGGATTAGTAATTTGTGTCCCTTGTCACTTATTTTTATTTTTTTAGTTAGCCTGGCTAGAAGCTATTGATTTTATTGCCCTTTCAAATAACTAGCTTTTGGTTTCATTGATATATTTTTTCCTACTGATTTCCTGTTGTCAATTTCATTGATTTTTGCTCTAATTCTAATTTCTTTTCGTCTTTTTACTCTGGATTGGAGTACTTAAAAATAATTTGTTATGTATTTTCAGGTTCTTCATATATGAGTATAAGACTTTTCTGGTAAGTTCAGTAATTCAGGTATTAAAAATATAAAAAGTTTTATCATTCCATTAAACACTACATTCTTTAAATTATTGGTATTGTCGATTTATATTCAGTTCAGTTGCTTAGTCATGTCCGACTCTTTGTGATCCCATGGACTGCAGCATGCCAGGCCTCCTTATCCATCACCAACTCCAGAGGAGTTTACCCAAACTCATGTCCATTGAGTCAATGATGCCATCTAATCATCTCATCCTCTGTCGTCCCCTTCTCCTCCTGCCTTCAATCTTTAAATGACATTAAATGCACTGCTTTTAATTGTTAAGTGACATTTCTTTAGAACTCACATAATGAGGTTCATTGGAGAAGGCAATAGCACTCCACTCCAGTACTCTTGCCTGGAAAATTCCATGGATGGAGGAGCCTGGTAGGCTACAGTCCATGGGGTCGCTCAGAGTCGGGCACGACTGAGCGACTTCACTTTCACTTTTCACTTTCATGCATTGGAGAAGGAAATGGCAACCCGTTCCAGTATTCTTGCCTGGAGAATCCCAGGGATAGAGGAGCCTAGTGGGCTGCCGTCTATGGGGTTGCACAGAGTTGGACACGACTGAATCAACTTAGCAGCAGCAGCAGTAGCAGCAATGAAAGGGAAGGGAAGTCACTCAGTCGTGTCCGACTCTTCGTGACCCCATGGACTGCAGCCCACCAGGCTCCTCTGTCCATGGGATTCTCCAGGCAAGAGTACTGGAGTGGGGTGCCAGTGCCTTAGGTTCATGGTTAAAAGTCCTGAAGTGATATTAAGGCAGAAATCTAACATCAAACCCAGAATAAAATCAATGCAACACAATACATTGCCCATTCCATGAAAATTCCATGTGAATTCCAAGTTTCTGGTATATGCAAATCTAATAGGTTATTTAATAAATTCTACAATGCAAAAAGAATCATATTTGCACTCTATTGGTTATACTGTCGTAACAAACCATGCTAGTTCCTTTCTGCCTGCCCTTGTTCCTGGTGTTTAAAAAGAGCTGGATGAACAGAAGGAGAAAGCTCTGAATTCTGCCAAGATGAGCTCTCTCAGTCGAGCTATGGTCTGACCTCACTTTGAGGAAGAAAGGGACTCATTCCACAAAATGTCAAAGGAGGAGCAGGTAGATGCTTCCATTTTGAAAGCAAAGGGAGCTGCTATTCGAGAGCCAGTCCCACCATCAGCAGGCCTGGTAAGACCAGTCTGAACGATCAGCTCATGAGTGCTGCACAATATTATGACCCCAAAAACTGATATAAAAGGGCAACTATTTGTGAGGAAATAAAATAATTAAATGGACATTAGGTTTGGCTACAAAGAATTCAAGTCTGCTACCCAGTTTCTTACTATTGCCTCACATCAAGGAGTGTTCATATTTTGACACCACCATCCTTCTAGATATAGACAAAGTGACAGAGCTGATTGCATGTGGGAGAGTTTTACCTTTGGGGCTATCATACTCCCACCTACTCCTGTCCAAAAAAGAATGGAACATACATATGCACATATTCTTAATCAATTTGAGTCAGACTTAATTTTTAAAGTATAGCATGTGAAGTGATTCTCTCTCATTATGTCAAATATGCAGTTTTCAAGAAGTGAATTCAAGAGTAAGAGAGCAGAGGCAAACCTGAACAGGCGCACTGACCTGCTGAGACGCACCTGTGTCTTTTAAAAGCTTTCCCTGCTGTGTGATATTTAAAATAGATGCATCTCACTTGTTACATTTCAGTGTTAGCACTTCAACTCCTTCTGTGCTCAGGCTTCTTTGTCTGCTCATCTGTGTCTCTGGCCTTGGGCCTAAATTCATCTATAGCAAGAGATGGTAGAAGCATGCAGATGGCAAAGGGATTAAGAGCATAAATTCTGAAGTCAATTTTTATTTTGTGTTCTAATCTTGAGTTACCTAAAGGACAGAAATGGTATGGACCTAACAGAAACAGAAGATATTGAGAAGAAAGTGGCAAGAATACACAGAAGAACTGTACAAAAAATACCTTCATGACCCCACTCACCTAGAGCCAGATATCCGGAATGAGAAGTCAAAAGGGCCTTAGGAAGCATCACTACGAACAAAGCTACTGGAGGTGATGGAATTCCGGTTGAGCCATTTCAAATTCTCAAAGATGATGCTGTGAAAGTGCTGCACTCAATATGCCAGCAAATTTGGAAAAGTCAACAGTGGCCACAGGACTGGAAAAGGTCAGTTTTCATTCCAATCCCAAAGACAGGCAATGCCAAAGAATGCACAAACTACTGCACAATTGCACTCATCTCCCACACTAGCAAAGTAATGCTCAAAATTCTCCAAGCCAGGCTTCAACAATACATAAACCATGAACTTCCAGATGTTCAAGCTGGTTTTATAAAAGGTAGAGGAACCAGAGATCAAATTGCCAACATCAGCTGGATCATAGAAAAAGCAAGGGAGTTCCAGAAAAACATCTATTTCTGCTTTATTGACTGTGCCAAAGCCTTTGACTATGTGGATCACAAGAAACTGTGGAAAATTCTGAGAGAAATGGGAATACCAGACCACCTGACCTGCCTTTTGAGAAATCTGTATGCAGGTCAGGAAGCAACAGTTAGAACTGGACATGGAACAACAGACTGGTTCCAAATAGGAAAAGGAGTACGTCAAGGCTGTATATTGTCACCCTGCGTATTTAACTTCTATGCAGAATACATCATGAGAAACGCTGGGCCGGAAGAAGCACAAGCTGGAATCAAGATTGCCGGGAGAAATATCAATAACCTCAGATAGGCAGATGACACCACCCTTATGGCAGAAAGTGAAGAGGAACTAAAAAGCCTCTTGATGAAAGTGAAAGAGAGTGAAAAAGTTGGCTTAAAGCTCAACATTCAGAAAACGAAGATCATGGCATGCCTGGTCCCATCACTTCATGGCAAATAGAAGGGGAAACAGTTGAAAGAGTGTCAGGCCTTATTTTGGGGGGCTCTAAAATCACTGCAGATGGTGACTGCAGCCATGAAATTAAAAGACGCTTACTCCTTGGAAGAAAAGTTATGACCAACCTAGACAGCATATTAAAAAACAGAGACATTACTTTGCCAAGAAAGGTCCGTCTAGTCAAGGCTATGGTTTTTCCAGTAGTCATGTATGGATATGAGAGTTGGATTATAAAGAAACCTGAGTGCCAGAGAATTGATGCTTTTAAACTGTGGTATTGGAGAAGACTCTTGAGAGTCCCTTGGACTGCAAGCAGATCCAACCAGTCCATCCTAAAGGAGATCAGTCCTGAATATTCATTGGAGGGACTGATGCTGAAGCTGTAACTCCAATACTTTGGGCACCTGATGCGAAGAGCCGACTCATTTCAAAAGACCCTGATGCTGGGAAAGATTGAGGGCAGGAGGAGAAGGGGACAACAGAGGATGAGATGGTTGGATGGCATCACCAACTCAATGGACATGAGTTTGGGTAGACTCCGGGAGTTGGTGATGGACAGGGAGGCCTGGCATGCTGTGGTTCGTGGAGTCACAAAGTGTTGGAGACGACTGAGCTACTGAACTGAACTGAACCTTTCTGAGTCTCAGTTCCTTATCTGTGAAATTAATATGATGAGACTGATAGCCTTGTAGGTTGAAGATTAAGTGAAATAATTTACATAAAGCTTTTAGAAAAAGTTTGGTACACAATAAGTGGTTGATAACACATGGTAGTGATGACGGGCACTATTACTATTGAGATAGTTATTGTTAGGTCTTAGTTACATGTGTTCAACTGTATATTCCTCTCAAGATTCTTTCTTCTTCCAGTTTTCTAGCAGAATAGAGCATAAGCATTGAGTTCCTTCACTAAATGGCCCCCTATATATAAATAGAAGGTATGAATGATGTGAATTAGTGTTAACAAGGCTCTTCCTCAGTGAAATTCAATTTACAATAAGGTGGCATTTCTGAAATTCTACAGGATCCAGAGCCATTAAGCCTAGAGTGTGGCTGAGCATCTATAAAGTAATTTCACAGGCAAAAGTCAGGACGATAATTTAAAAGTTAGATACAGTGGTTCTAGATTTGTTCCAACATTCAAGTGAACATTTCAAAGAATAAATCACACAGAATCTACGGCACATTCAATATACTATTCATAGAAATGAAGGTATTTTAAAGTTAAATTTTGAGAAGTAGAATCCAAAACTAGAATGTAAAGTATATGTGTCGGCAATTATGTTTTTCAATATAGATTTTCCTTTGTATCTAACACGTCAAGTTTTATGAAATTAGATAGCTTTTCTGAAACATAGAGAAATATACCACATATATTTACTCAGACTTTACATTCCATTCCATGAAAAGTGCTCTTCTACAGAGCTGGATTAGCATTATCATTTTTTGAAAATAATGTGATTTAACAGTGTCTTAAATTATTAAATGTATTTGAAGTCCTATTATCTTTTAAAAATCAAGGCTACAAGGCCAGTTCTATAATATTCCCAGCACTCAGAACACTGGGATCCTAAACAAGCTTTTGTAAATAACTGGATTCAAGTCAATAAATATATACTGTGCCTGTCATGTGCTATGAATACGAAGCAGGACACAGTGTATGTGGAGGGGGGAGCAGAGGGCAGAGGAAACAGATGACAGACATAGATGAGTAAGCCCGTATTTCTGCCTATTTCAGGAGACAGGGCTATGCACAGCCAGCCGTAATAGAGTGCGGTTAGTGCTTCACGAAAGTAGTAAAAAACGCCACGAGAATACAGAGAAGAGAGGAGATTTGTTGAAATTCTAAACTTAAATCTCTCAAGAGGACAAAAAGGTAAAAATGAGAACAAATATATGCATTTAGCTTAAGAATTTATTACAGGGGCATGAAGGAGTGGGGTAAAACCTTAGACAGGGATCAGCAGTTGTCTAAGAATTGGGCCAGGGGATCACCAAAACCAAAAGAGCCCAAATGCTCCACCTGCTTTGACTTGGAGACAAGTGCAGAGAATTCTCAAAACCCACGAGACTGCCTAACTTAGTGGACTTCTGTACAGAATGAAATGTAAAAGACCAGAATCCCAAAGGCCAACGAGGGAGACTTGTGCAGATGCCTGGCGTGCAGTTGAGCCTAGATTGGTAGCTTTCACAGTTTTAGTGCCACTGTTTGCACAACCTCTCCAAGCTTGTGCACGATTTTAAAAGGGGGAAAATGCTATTGCTGCTTTCCCCACAGAGAAAGAGCTGTGAAAACTGACATGCACCTGCTTAAGTACCTGAACTTCAAGGATAAAGAAGGGATTCATAGACCTCTAAGCAGAAAAAAGTAAGTCATCTGTAAGAAGGGAAATAGCAAGCTGATGTCAGTTCTGCAAGGCAGAGTTCAGTGCCAGGAAATTATAAAGGAACGGGTACAGACTGCGGAGGTTAGGACCAAATGTCCCACCCCACAAAAGTTATAGAGAGTCTTGAAAATATGAAGTGGCCAAAAAAGTCATGAAAAAAACTTGGAGAATGTATTGTTGCTATGCCCTTCTGGGAACAGAAAATACAAACCCAAAGCAAAACAAACAAACAGAAAACCCAAACCACTTGGTGAGTCAGTCAGTTCAGTTCAGGCGCTCAGTCATGTCTGACTCTGCGACCCCATGAATCGCAGTACGCCAGGCCTCCCTGTCCATCACCAACTCCTGGAGTTCACTCAAACTCATGTCCATCAAGTCAGTGATGCCATCCAGCCATCTCATCCTCTGTCGTCCCCTTCTCCTCCTGCCCCCAATCCCTCCCAGCATCAGAGTCTTTTTCAATGAGTCAACTCTTCACATGAGGTGGCCAAAATATTGGAGTTTCAGCTTTAGCATCAGTCCTTCCAATGAACACCCAGGACTGATCTCCTTTAGTAAATCCAGTCAATTAAGTAAATCCAGTCAATTAAGAAATAAGAGGGAAAAACTGTGATGGAGGGCTAGTGATCAGTGTGAAGTCCACTTAAAGGCAGAATTCAAACAAATGAGTAAGATGCAGAATATAAACCGTGAAAACTGCACTGGTATAAAACAAAATTATGACAAGGGATAATTTTGTTTAAAGTTATAAAAGGAGTCACCAGAGAACTAAAAATAGAAATGCACACACAAGTTCACTAACGTAACAATAAAGTGATATTTTCATGGAGAGCTGTCAAACAAACAAATACGGATTAAACAAAGGTGGATCAAACTAGTATGTGTGTATTAAAAAGCTATTAAACTAAGAAAAGGATAAGAACAAAACAAAATGACCCAAAAGGATTTGAGAGTAAGTACACAAGATGTTTAAGTACATATAGAGAAAAAAAGAGAGAGGGAGCAAGAGAGAATAAGATACGACTTCCTAAGAAAGATATAAAAAATTAAAAATCTTAGAACCAGTTTTAAAAACCCTTAAAAATTTGATGAGAAAATTATGCAAGACACATGTGTATTATGTGTATACACAAAGCAAAACTAGGAGGAAACATTTAATCTGTCTGTGTATATGATATAGATTACATATAAAAACATATGTGTATGCACAAAAGATTATGCATATATATTAAAGGTTAAGATTTGAATATATAGAGAACTCCTATATACCAACAAGAGAAAAACACATAAAAATACATAAAAATTACTGAAAAACAGAGCAAAGAATAGAAAAGAGAATATAATGATCAGGATTGGTCAGATGTACATGCTGATAAAGAGGCAGATTCAAAGTATCAGTGATACTAGATTGGTAAAGCCTTGCAATTTAGCAGCATCCATAAAAGAATGTAAAATGAATATATTATTTCTCTCATGGAAGCTACTTCTTGGAATATATACTAAATATTTTCACTTGTACATAATATGCTTCAAGGATATTTATTATAATATTATGTATAATTTTTAAAATTAGAAAAAAACATTTGATTTGAACTGGGTAAATAAATTATAGAACTCACAGTATGAAAAACCACATAGCGACTAAAGAAATGAAAAAATCCAGATGTATTAAATGTGATAGAATTATGGTCCCAAAGAATGCTCTATGCTCCAGTCTTAGGACTGTGAACATGCCATGCAGCATGGCAAATGGGCTTTGCAGATGTAGTTAGGATTATGAATCACTGTTGCCTTAAAATACAGAGATTACCTTGGATTATCCAGATGGTCCCAATGTAACTGTATGAGGCTTTAGAAGCAGAAGAGGCAGGCAGAAGAGTCAGTGAAACAGACCTAAAGCGTGAGAAGAATCTGACGTGCCTTTGCTGGTGTGAAGATGAAGAAGACCAAGTATTGCGACAATCATAAGCAGCGGAATAAGCTTGGAAGCACATTCTTTCCCCTAGCCTCCAGAGAGAAGCGCAGCCTAATGATACCTTGATGTGGTAACTGTGTGAGTCTATTCACACTGCGTCTCACTCTGACCTACAGAATGCAAGATAATGTATGGTGCTGTAAGTGTTTGAGTTTGTGGTAATTTGTGATGCAGCAACAGGAAACTAGTACATCAATGGAAAAACTTTCCGAGGTGTATTGTTAAGCAAAGAAATAAATAAGACTGCAACATAAAAAGAAACAAATGCACTTAAGTATATTGCATTATTTATATTTTTTATGCTAGACTCCACATAGCCTTAGCCACAGCCATCATTCCTTCTTTCTGAACTGATCTGTGTTTCAGCTTGTTTTCTAAGACATGACAAATAGTTTTGAAAACCTTTGAAAATACTTGCTGTGGTTAATGCTCTGAAGTGGCAAAATTGATTTTGTGACATAAAAAAAAAACAACAACCCAGAAGAGCACAGTAGAAATGCATGAGAACACAAATTAAGTACCAGACATGAAAAAACAAACCGAAACACTTGTTTAGTGAGTGAGTCTTTGAAAGGCCTAAAAACGAATGACATTCAAGTTTATCCTTGAATGTGGAATTTTGGATTCCTAATTTACTTTCCATGTTTTGAGTTAATTAGACTGAATACATTATGTTAGGAAATAAATGCATCACACTTTGATTAGTAAGAGTAGGTTGGTCTGGGTGTAACAGGCAGAATTTTATGAACGACCACCATGTATAACTAGCTCTTATAATAAATGCCCATCCATCTGAGTGTCGGTGGACTCTATAAATGTGATGAGGCAGCATTCCTTGGACTATATTCATTTACATGACAACAAGAAGATGATTCAGATAGGTTTAATCAAATCACATGTACCCTTGAAAAGCAGAGAGTTTTCTCTGGTTGGCACCAGAAAAGGAAGTCAGAGATTTGAAAGGCTTTCTCCCTGAGGTTGTGGGGAGGCACGTGGCAAGGAATGAGGCAGCCCCGAGGCGCTGAAAGCAGGCCCTGGCTGAAAGTGCGGGAACAGGGCCGCCAGCCGCACAAACGTGGGGAAGTGAACCCGGCCAGTGAGCTGGGAAGCTCAATGCGTTTAGAAGCAGATTCTTGCTCAGAGTTTCCAAATAACCACCCGGACAACTAACACCTTGGTTTCCAGTTTTGTGAGACTAAGCATGGAACCCAACAGAACCCCCTGGACTTTTGACCTACAGAACTGAGAGATAATCAGTTGTTTCAAGCTGCTAAATTTGTGGTAATTCGTTAGTCAGTATATTTGTTAGAAAAACAAATATACTGGGTATTTTGCAGTTAGTAAATGGTAAACTGTTCATGGGATTCTCCCATGAACAGTTTACTGCTGGATATTAAAAAAAAGCAAGGAAATTTCAGAAAAACACCCTATTTCAGCTTCATTGACTACATTGAAGCCTTTGACTTTGTGGATCACAGCAAACTGCAGAGCATTCTTAAAGAGATCAGAATACCAGACCACCTTACCTGTCTCCTGAGAAACCTGTATGCAGGTCAAGAAGCAACAGTTAGAACCAGACATGGAACAATGGACTGGTTCAAAATTGGGAAAGGAGTACATCAAAGCTGTATATTGTCACCCTGCTTATTTAACTTACATGCAGAATACATTATGTGAAATGCTGGGCTGGATGAATCACAAACTGGAATCAAGATTGCCAGGAGAAATATCAATAACCTTAGATATGCAGATGATACCACCCTAATGGCAGAAAGTGAAGAGGAACTAAAGAGCCTCTTGATGAAGGTGAAAGAGGAGAGTGAAAAAGCTGGCTTAAAACTCAACATTCAAAAATGAAGATCATGGCATCCAGCCCCATCCCTTTATGGCAAATAGAAGGCGACACAGTGGAAACAGTGGCAGGCCTTTTCTGGGCCTCCAAAATCACTGCGGATGGTGACTGCAGCCATGGAATTAACAGAGCTTGCTCCTTGGCACTGAATATTCGTGCCCCCCAGAATTCATATGTTGAAGCCCTAATCCCCAGTGGAATGTTACCTGGAGCTGAAGCCTTTGGAGGTAAGTTTGGAGGTAAGTTTAGATGAGGTTTGGAGGGTGGAATTCCTGGGATGGAATCAGGGCCTCAGAAGACAATGGGAAGACCAGACTTGCTCTCCCCTGTGGGGACAGGGCAGGAAGGCTGCAGTCCGTAAACCAGGGCAAGCCTGCACTTGGAATCAGACCAAGCTGGCGTCCTGTTTGGGGACATCCAGAACTGTGGCGATGGCAATGGCACCCCACTCCAGTACTCTCGGCTGGAGAATCCCAGGGACGAGGGAGCCTGGTGGGTCGTAGTCCATGGGGTCACCAAGAGTCGGACACGACTGAGCGACTTCACTTTCACTTTTCACTTTCATGATTGGAGAAGGAAATGGCAACCCACTCCAGTGTTCTTGCCTGGAGAATCCCAGGGATGGGGGAGCCTGGTGGGCTGCTGTCTATGGGGTCACACAGAGTTGGACACGACTGAAGCGACTCAGCAGCAGTAGCAGAACTGAGAGAATAAATGCTTTTTCTTTAAGCCTTCCAATCTGTGGTATTCTTTTACAGCAGCCTGAACAGGCTAACAAAGTTGTTGACGCGAAACCCCTACAAAGAACCGCCCTACCCAAGTGAAACTAGTGCCCCTGTGTCTTCTGTCGAGAAACTCTCTGTCTTAGCCGGAGTGAGTAAGCTGGATTTTTTGTGAGTGCTCCTTGTTCAGAAGCTATACATCTGAGATTGGACCAAAGACAAGACATCAAGTAAAGTTCTGTTTCCATGACTGGTGCTGCAGGCTATGAACTAGGCCTCTGCCTATTGGTTACTTCGACATCTTCCATTGAATTATACATTTCTCATTTATGAGGCAGGCAAAATACTTTGTAAAACTTTTTCAGAATTTGTTTTTGAATTATTTAATAATACTAAAATCAAAATCCCATGTTCAAGGAATGAAGTTAACAAGACTATTATTATAATAATGCCTGAAAGTGCTTCTTCTGAACCAGAAGTTTAAAAAAAAAGTATTCTACCTTACTCTTCCAGAGAATTATTCATTTTTTCCCCCACAGTATTTCTTAATTAACTGCTCCCAAGATATTTTTTTTTAACTGCAGCCATGAAATTAAAAGATGCTTGCTCCTTGGAAGAAAAGCTATGACAAGCCTAGACAGGGTATTGAAAAGCAGAGACACTACTTTGCTGACAAAGGTCCATCTAGTGAAAGGTATGGTTTTTCCAGTAGTCATGTATGGATGTGAGAGTTGGACTATAAAGAAAGCTGAGAGCTGAAGAATTGATGCTTTTGAACTGTGGTGTTGGAGAAGACTCTTGAGAGTCCCTTGGACTGCAAGGAGATCAATCCAGTCAATCCTAAAAAGAATTGGTCCTGAATATTCATTGGAAGGACTGATGCTGAAGCTGAAACTCCAATACTTTGGCCATCTGATGCAAAGAGCCAACTCATTTCAAAAGACCCTGATGCTGGGAAAGATTGAAGGTGGGAGAAGGGGTCAACAGAGGATGAGATGGTTGGATGGCATCACTGACTCAATGGACATGAATCTGAGTAAACTCCAGGAGCTGGTGATGGACAGGAAGGTCTGGTGTGCTGCGGTCCATGGGGTCGCAAAGAGTCGGACACAACTGAGTGACTGAACAACAGCAAATGAATGGGTCAAAGACATCAGATGTAGAAGATTCACACAGATCCATGTAATTCAAAAGAGGACTTCATTTTCTTAAGACAGAGGATACTTCAGCTTCTTTGGGGCAGGCAACCACTACTGGAGAGCATGGAGATAAACTTCATGGTCCCACCCCACGCTTCAGTAGATAATCCATGAAAGACAACAGGGAAAGTGTCAGCTAGTCTCACCTAGTTACTCTACCATCCTTGGAAAGAAGCACACTTGCAAAGAGGGATCACTGTTCACCTTCAAGCCACAATACTTTTATGTCTCCCACTCAACATTCTTCCTTAAAAGGGGATCGCTGTTAAAGCAGTCTTTCCAGCTGGGAGTCATTCCCTTGCAGCCCATACAAGAGGTTGTCACACACAAACTACATCAACATAAAGAAGAAACTGTCCTCCCAGAGACTCCATTGTGGGTGGTAGAATTGTTTGCTCAGCTTTTTCTGAATTTCAGCTTTGCAGAGCATTGAGGGTCAGAGGAACAGAATACACAGATGTGCAATATGGCAGAACAGGAACAGAAAATAGCCCAAATTGCCAATTAAGAGTAAGGTTTGTTTAAAACAGAAAAGGTATCATGATAATATGATAATATCTTCCCTCTCATAGCCAATGCACACCTGCTTGGAATGAGCCTTTTTAAATAGAATTAAAATGTATTACCTCACTTAAAACCATATTCCCTTATAGGTGAAATACCCATCTTTTTTTATTCCTCTTTATTCACATTAATCTTTGTAGATCATGTATATAAACAGAAACAATGCGTGCCTTTGTGCCGTTCCCACCGCATAAGGACTTTCTGGGTAGTCCTCTTATGACTACATTTTCCTTTTTTATGCTTTAAAAAAAATACTGCCATGATTAACTAGAAAAATCTTTCCTGCTCTTTCTTGAGGTTATTCGGTTCTGCTGCTCCACAGTCAGGGATTCTGTGGCTCTCATTCCTTTAGCAACTGAAATCCGACAACAGTTGTAAATGAACTTCTAAAGATTGCAATGCAAGGACATTAAGTCAGGATCAGGTCATGTCTACTCAGTAATCTTGTGTTCATGACCCTTCAGTAGGCTTCTGAATAGTGAAGACATTCATCTCAATTCTGAGGTATTTCCTTCAAAGGAAGGTAACTTAGATGTTATTTTTATTCTCCTTTTGGTGTTAAATTTTCCCAGACACAGGTACTGTGTCTCATGTCTACTTTCTAAGCTCTCCTCAGGACCAACAGCACGTGCTGTGTGGGGAACACGGTCATCCTGAGCTACAGGCGTTGGTTGGTCTCTTAAAACGTTTTTTTAGTTTTTGCTGTTGTTGTGTTATTCATCACTTGTTTTCAGCTGGAGGAGAGGCAAAAGAAGAGTACAAAAGGGAAATATGTAGGAGAAGGAAACAGAAATTGAAGAAAAAAGTCACTAGAGAAACTATGAGAAGGCAGTGAATGAAGCCTGGAGAGCAGGAGGGCAGAGGGGAGGGGAGAAGGCACCGCGCTGCAGGTGACGGGGCCAGTTCAATCGGGTTCTGGTCCACGCTGCGCGTCCTCTGCTCTACACGCTCCCCACTCTGGTTTACTGCTCATCCTCTCTACACCTTCACATATAAATAAGTCTTCACTAATAAATACTGACAGTGGAAGTCCAAGGGGAGCTCTGCATGGCCTTAGCTGTTAGAATATTTCACTCACAACATCACAAAGCACGTCGCTTCAGATGACTTTTGTTTCTTGCTGGACATCTCCACAATCTCTTCACTGGCCTCCCTGCTCCTGGACGTCATGCTACCACAAGGAAGGGTGGTCCTGCAGTCAAAGTCCCTCAGGCCTCTTCACCCACAGAAAAACGGACCCTCTTCCACAAATCATGCAAGCCTCTCAGGATAGGCTCCCTGCCTCTCACTCAAGCCCTAGTTCTCAAGTGTGCTTTCAGTTCAGTTCAGTTCAGTCGCTCAGTCGTGTCCGACTCTTTGCGACCCCATGATTCACAGCACGCCAGGCTTCCCTGTCCATCACCAACTCCCGGAATTCACTCAGACTCACTTCCATCAAGTCAGTGATGCCATCCAGCCATCTCATCCTCTGTTGTCCCCTTCTCCTCCTGCCCCCAATCCCTCCCAGCATCAGAGTCTTTTCCAATGAGTCAACTCTTCGAATGAGGTGGCCAAAGTACTGGAGTTTCAGCTTTAGCATCATTCCTTCCAAAGAAATCCCAGGGCTGAACTTCAGAATGGACTGGTTGGATCTCCTTGCAGTCCAAGGGACTCTCAAGAGTCTTCTCCAACACCACAGCTCAAAAGCATCAATTCTTCGGTGCTCAGCCTTCTTCACAGTCCAACTCTCACATCCATACATGACCACAGGAAAAACAATAGCCTTGACTAGACGAACCTTTGTTGGCAAAGTAATGTCTCTGCTTTTTGAATATGCTATCTAGGTTGGTCATAACTTTCCTTCCAAGGAGTAAGCGTCTTTTAATTTCATGGCTGCAGTCACCATCTGCAGTGATTTTGGAGCCCAGAAAAGTAAAGTCTGACACTGTTTCCACTGTTTCCCCATCTATTTCCCATGAAGTGATGGGACCAGATTCCATGATCTTTGTTTTCTGAATGTTGAGCTTTAAGCCAACTTTTTCACTCTCCATTTTCATCTTCATCAAGAGGCTTTTTATTTCCTCTTCACTTTCTGCCATAAGGGTGGTGTCATCTGTATATCTGAGGTTATTGATATTTCTCCTCGCAATCTTGATTCCTGCTTGTGTTTCTTCCAGTCCGGCATTTCTCATGATGTACTCTGCATAGAAGTTAAATAAGCAGGGTGACAATATATAGCCTTGACATACTCTTTTTCCTATTTGGAACCAGTCTGTTGTCCCATGTCCAGTTCTAACTGTTGCTTCCTGACCTGCATACAAATTTCTCAAGAGGCAGATCAGGTGGTCTGGTATTCCCATCTCTTTCAGAATTTTCCACAGTTGATTGTGATCCACACAGTCAAAGGCTTTGGCATAGTCAATAAAGCAGAAATAGATGCTTTTCTGGAACTCTCTTGCTTTTTCCATGATCCAGCGGATGTTGGCAATTTGATCTCTGGTTCCTCTGTCTCGTCGAAATCCAGCTTGAACATCAGGAAGTTCACAGTTGACATATTGCTGAAGCCTGCCATGGAGAATTTTGAGCATTAGTTTACTAGCGTGTGAGATGAGTGCAATTGTGCGGTAGTTTAAACATTCTTTGGCATTGCCTTTCTTTGGGATTGGAATGAAAACTGACCTTTTCCAGTCCTGTGGCCACTGCTGAGTTTTCCAAATTAGCTGGCATATTGAGTACAGCACTTTCACAGCATCATCTTTCAGGATTTGGAATAGCTCAACTGGAATTCCATCACCTCCACTAGCTTTGTTCGTAGTGATGCTTTCTAAGTCCCTCTTGACTTCACATTCCAGGATGTCTGGCTCTAGGTCAGTGATCACACCATCGTGATTATCTGGGTCGTGAAGATCTTTTCTGTGTAGTTCTGCTGTGTATTCTTGCCATCTCTTCCTAATATCTTCTGCTTCTGTTAGGTCCAGACCATTCCAAAGACCAGCAGTTCACACCTTTGCCTTTGGTCTATTATGATCTATAACAATTTACTGGAGAAAAGGAATATTCCTGAAATTGCCTTTTTTTTTCATACTGGTTGCCTACCAAACAAGAATCTTTTTCTTTTAAAACCCAACACAGATATAACCTCCTCTGGCAAGATTTTTCTGATTCAGTTTCTTTCTAGATGTTTTGAATAGCTTTGCCTTCTGTAATGTCTTTGAATTTGCAAAATGCATCAGTTGGTACACATATATATTCTTACAGCTATGTGCCAATGTGTCTATATGCTCTATAAACTAGTGAACTTCTTAATCTCTGTATCCAAGATTGTGGCACATACCAGAGAATTAGCTAATGGTTGAACTGAATGACTGACATCATTCAACATTTACAGAAGCACCAAGTCATTTAGAATGTAACAACTGACATGATGTTTTATATATAGAAATTGGAAAATTTCTAGACATGTACGTCAGAATTTATTGTGATTCACCTGGTAATCAAAGGAGAGAAGGCCACTCAGAATTGATAAACTTTTGATATTGTTCTCATTGCCAATAATGACGTACAGAAACATTCCATACATTAGAGCAAAATACCTCCTTCCCAGGCATTATTTTTAGATCTCCATGTTCTTAATACTGAGCTATAATTTTCAGAATGTAGATTATTTTTTTGCTCCAATTTTTTTTCTGATAAAATGTCCCTGCTATGCCTGAGCCACTGATCTATTTTATTCTATGTTTATAAATAAAAAACATTAGAATATTAACAGAACTGTATTTCTTCTCTGATGAATGTAATCTCTCAATTCTTAGAAACTACACTTACTTTTTACTGGTAAAATTCTCATTATATTTTAATGCCTTCAGCCTTGCACCAAAATCTATCCTCCAAAGTAAATATCACAGGAACTGACCAACTCAAAAACCAAAACCACCCACATTTGCTGTTCTAGTCGCTCAATGCTTATTAACTCCACAGAAGAATCTTTTTATTGACAATAAGTGGACCCAAGCAGGAACAACATTCACAAGAACAAGTGCCAGAAACAAGCTTAATGTTAGTAACCTTAAACCTCACTGTCCCTTTGAATCATACTTAATCCTGATTTAACAGTATGTGGGGGGCTTCCCATGGTGCAGTGGTAAAAATCTGCCTGCCAATGCAGGAGATGCAAGAGATGGAGGTTGGATCCCTGGGTCAGGAAGATCCCCTGGAGAAGGAAATGGCACCCCACTCCAGTATTCTTGCCTGGAGAATCCCATGGACAGAGGAGCCTGGCAGGCTGCAGTCCACGGGGTCTCACAGAGTCAGGTGCGACTAGCACAGATACACACGGCACGTTGGTGTGTGCTTTACACTCAGTGAAGTTCAGTTTTTAGACAACTGCGGCACCAGAATCCCTTTGTCCAGGAGTATGCCCTTCCTGCCACGTTTACATAGATGGAAAAGTATGCAGTGTGCTCTGACACACAACCATTATTAGTATATACACAAACATTTATTCAAGAGTAAGTTCAGTGCCTCTCGCTTCAGGTAACAAGACACACAACTTAAAGCGGCAGAAATACTGAGAGGTGTCAAACAGAACTCCAAATGCATTCTCTGCCGTCTTCAGCACAGTTATGTTTCTCCTCATAATTACAAGACAGCAAAAGCAGCTCCCAGCATCACAGATAGGCTCCAAGATGACAGTGAAGAGGAGAGAAGACCTTTCCGCCCTTGGTTCTCCTTTTATTAAAGGGAAACTTTTCCAACAGTTCATGAGTAGATGGCCCCTCAGAACCCACTGGTGAGGACTGGGTCATATGCCCTTGGCAGCAAGGGAGGATGAGGAAAGGGGTTCTAGCCCTTTCCATCTTTATAAAAGTAGACTGGTTCTGTCAACAGGAATTAGAGGTCAGATGGAAGAAGGCTTAAACATGTCAAACAATGTAAAGCTGAATAACATATATATTGCCCTTTATAAACATAGATAGTAAGTTTTTAATGCTGCTGCATTTGTTTTGATTTCATTGACCTCCAGAACCATTTCACACGCATTAGTAAAGCCTATGAAAACTTTAAAGAGTCTATGAATAGAAATAGAAATTTTGAGAATTGATTTTTGTTTTCAAATAACTTACAGTACCATTTATTAAGGTATTGTCTCTCAACTTTAACTTTGCCTTTTACAGTCCTTTGTGAAGCTGGGACTGAGTTACCAGCCACACTCTTCCTCACTGGTTTCCTGTGTGACTCTGTGTTAGAGGGCACCAGGGAGGCAGTGGAGGCTGGAAGAGGATGAAGGCACTTGCTCCTTTTCTGAGCCTGTCCCATGCACTTCTGAAACACTTCTTCACCTTGCAGGGGCAGATCCTTTGGACAGCAGCCATTGTTTCCAGTTTTCCAGCGCTCATAGAACCAATTCCGGGCCCCTCTTCAGTGATACTCGCACTGGTTGGCTAGAACACTCTTCTCCAAGGTCTGAGGAGCAGCTTCATGGGCAGGTCCTCACAGTGGGCCTGCACACAGGACTACAGAGCACCTCCTTTACACTTCTAAACTTTAATCATCCAGCCTCTTTACTGGGTTTCTCCAGTCTAAAAGGAGGTTGCATCTCGAAGCTGCTACCTCTACAATAGATCAGTTTAGTGTTCCCCTTTTGTCTTTCCAGTTCTTCAATGCTGCTGCTGCTGCTGCTGCTGCTGCTGCTAAGTCGCGTCAGTTGTGTCCGACTCTGTGTGACCCCATAGACGGCAGCCCACCAGGCTTCCCTGTCCCTGGGATTCTCCAGGCAAGAACACTGGAGTGGGTTGCCATTTCCTTCTCCAATGCAGGAAAGTGAAAAGTGAAAGTAAAGTTGCTCAGTCCTGTCCGACTCTTTAGCATTAATTCTTTATCTTAATTCTAACAGGCCAAGTTTATTTAAATTTAAATGTATTTAAATTTAAATTTATTTAAAAGAAATTTATCTCTTTTTTAGGGGAGATTACAGATTTTAAAAATTTAACAAAAGGAACTTCCACTATTTCATCCTTTTTTGCATCCTTATAATCATGTTCATTTCCTCTCTTTCTTCAATGTTCAGATACCGTATTTGTCCCATAACCTTAAAGGGTTAGATGACTTTGTTTGCAACTCTTCATGCCCATCACTATAATATTTAAAACAATTCAAACAAAAGAATCTATTTTTTTTGACATAGCAGACATATTTAATATTTCTTCAACCATTTCCTTTTATTTTGTTAAATTCACTGTACACTCTATATTGCAAGTTTCTCCAGGCTCCAAGTTTATGGCTTTGAAATTAATATATGTCCAAGAGAACTATGGTTAGCAAAAGAGAGAAGGCAGCATCAGGGGTGGATAAAAGAGAATGACGGTGGTTTTTCTGAAAGTAGAGGAACAGTAGGATATCAGTGGTAACAAGGAAAGGACTAGAGGTTGCAGAAACAGTGAGCTACCAGAGGAGATGAAATATTCCCTGGTTATCTCTATAAGTAAATAGAAAAGAGGGCTTTAAGCTTTGGCCTTGTGCTTTATGACAGATGACATGATGACCCGTCCCAAATGTCCAGACTGACTAGACTGTTTAACTTGAGACAATCTGGAATTTATTTCAAGAGGCTGAGTATCAAGAAGGCTTAAAGACTGCACTTAAAGACTGACTGAATGAATTCAAACCCAAAGGGGAAACATCTTTCATATTCACTGTAAAAGCTTTTAAAAATGCTATCTAAAGCTAAAAAGCAGAAGAAGCAAGATTACAGTTACACAAATAGTGTGAAATATTTGGGGCAAGAATTGAGATGCCATAGGGGCAAAGAGAAGGGTTTTAAGGTTTGTCGCCTGAGGGGTATAATTATGCTTGCAACATATTTCCCAAGAGCCTTGAGGTTTTCAACTTCTGTGGGTTCAAAAACAAGCATAGATACAGTCTTAAAAGTGTGTGATTCAGGACAGATGTGAACTATATCAATGATTACTTAGAGTTCCCAACTGCCTTATTTTTTATAGCTCTCTATAGCCAGGTAGCTGACAACAAACTATTTCATAAATGTCAGCTACTTCTTACAAGTTTTAAATTGCTTCTTTCTACCTGTGAAATACTAAGAAAAATCACTTTAATTTTTTTCTCCAAATTAACCCTTATTTTCAGCAATCAGAGAAAATTTGATTTTTATAAAACTTCTCTCAAAGAATTTTTGACTTGAATGTAGTAACCTGCTTCCTAAACTGAAGCTTTGTAAAGCTTTGTGAGTAGGTAAAATAATACGGGTTTTGTTTTAAATTTGTTCTGGCTTTAGGTTCAATAAAAGGATCACCAAAGTGTCCAAGGATGTAATGCTGCTGCTGCTAAGTCGCTTCAGTCGTGTTTGACTGTGCGATCCCATAGATGGCAGCCCACCAGGCTCCCCCGTCCCTGGGATTCTCCAGGCAAGAACACTGGAGTGGGTTGCCATTTCCTTCTCAAATGCAGGAAAGTGAAAAGTGAAAGTGAAGTCGCTCAGTCGTGTCCGACTCTAGCGACCCCATGGACTGCAGCCCACCAGGCTCCTCCGTCCATGGGAGGTTCTAGGCAAAAGTACTGGAGTGGGGTGCCATTACCTTCTCCAAGGATGTACTAGACACCACTGAATATATGGGAAGATTTTCACCAATTGAGTCTGTTTTATCTAGACAAATATTCCCCTACTAATTCAATACAATTAAACTCAAAATTACATTTTTGTGTGTGTGTAAATATGGGTGCATGTTTCCATCAATTTATAAAGCTTTATTCCAGTTTAAGGTGTTAACACACTTCTTCTCCCTTTCAAAAAATTGTCAGAATTTATTCTCCTAATTTACTCATTTCTTTTCTTGAAAGAAAACTCAACAATCTCTATGCTCTAAGGTCTATATTTATCTCTTTGAACCTTTTCCCACTTCCTTACTAAACAACAAAAACAAAAAAGAGAAAAACTCAAGAAATGCAGAGAGAAAAAAACAACCATAGGCACCAAAGTCTGATCTTACTCAAAACAACAGAATGGACATGATTCTTATAAACTTACGGCATTACATATCAGGACTGCATCTTTCAGAGTCTGAGTTATCATCAGAAAATATAAATTTGTTCAACATTTTCTAATAAATATTTCATACAGTTTTTCTGTAAATGTTATGGTTTGTCACTGAAATATACTTCTTAAAGATGACTCTATAAAAGGAAGACATCACCAAGAGTTGCACCACTGCCGTCACTTCATACTTACAGCAACTGCCTCCAAGATCTGTTTGACAGCATCTGCAGCATCTCGTTCACTATAATATCCCTTTTCCACAATCCTAAAAAAAACCATGAAATGCTTCTCAGACACATGCATTCAACTGAGCAGATGTTAAAAGAGGTTAAATTAATGTTACAGAAGATTTATCTAAACAATTACAGCAGGCTACCATAACACGAGGGGAAAGATTTCCATAAGTTGGCAATCTAGAAGTCTTCAGGTTTATTTACGAAAATGGAAAATATTTATTTTGCCTAGGCTTGAAGTATCCATCCTGTCGGGGACAAAAAATTATTTTCAAACTCTGTGTTGCAAATAATTTTAAACCTATAACAAGTAGACAATATACCATGAACCATCTCATTTAATTGTCACATTGCTTCAGCAATTACTAATTCATGGCCAATGTTGCTTTGTCTATCCAATTACTTTCCCTCTTCCTCTATTATTTTAAAGCAAATATAAGACATCATATAATTTCATTCATAAATATTTAAGGAGGTATCTTTAAAATTAAAGGATCTTTTAAAATCATAACTACAATGCCATTATCATATCTATAAATGCCAATTCCTTAATATCATCAGATATGCAGTTTCAACTTTCTATTTGTTTTTAAAATTGGTTTGTTTGAATCAGTATTAAAATTAAGTCCATGCAACTGATTGGCTGATATGTCTCTTCTTCTCTTTTTATCTGCAGCTCCTCTTTTACACCCCCTTACTCCCTCTCATCTGCTTTTCTTTTCCAAATAAATGACTTGTTCCTTTTGCATAGATTTGGGCCAGACATTTTCTTTTGAAATTAAAGTCTTTTCTTTTTTTAAAAGAATTTTCCTGAATTAGAATGTTTCATATTTATTTTCTTCCATTGCTTTGGATTTCTTCTTTGGGGTATGCAATTACACACATATAAGAGTTTTTCTACTTTATGGGCTCAAATAAACAAAATAAGGAATGAAAGAGGAGAAATAACAGCAAATACCACAGAAATACAAAGAAAAAAAAAAAGAGAGAGAATACCATGAACAGTTATATGCCAACAACTTGGACAACCTAGAAGAAATGGAAGACTTTCTGGAAATAAACTGTCAAGACTAAATACGAAACAAACCTGTCAAGACTAAATCAGAAAGAAATAGACAATCTGAACAGATGAATCAGTAGTATTAAAATTGAATTTGTAATTAAAAACACTCCCAGCAAACTTAAGTCCAGGTGGGAGTGGGCTTCACAGGGTAATTCTAACAAACACATAAAAGAGAATTAATATCTATCCTTCTCAAGCTATTCCAAAAAATGTAAGAGGAGGGAAAACTCCAAAATTTAAGAGGCCACCATTACCCTGATACCAAAACCAGACAAAGATAACACAAAACAAGAAAATTATAGGCCAATATCTGATTAATGTAGATGCAAGCATTGTCAACAAAATATCAGTAACCCTAACTCAACAATGTATTGAAAGAGTCACACACTATGAACAAGTAGGATTTATTCCAAGATGCAAGGATGGTTAAATATTTGCAAATCAATGAATGTGCTGAACCACATTAACAAAAGGAAGGATAAAAATCACATGATCATCTCAATAGATGCAGCAAAAGCATTTGACAAAATTCAACAACCATTCATGATGAAAAATCTCATCAAACTGTGTAGAGAGGGAACACATCTCAAAATAATAAAGGCCATTTAAGACAAATCCACAGCTGGATTACAGCTGGATTACAAAATCCAACATCACATTCAACAGTGAAAAGCTAAATGCCTTTTCTCTAAAATTAGGAACAAGACAAGGATGTCCATTCTCTCCACTTTTACTTAACACAGTATTAGAAATCCTAGCCACAGAAATCTGACCAAAAAATAAATAAATAAAAGGCATCCAAAATGGGAGGGAAGAGGTAAAATGGAACTTCTTGCAGATGACATGACACTCTATATAGGAAGTCCTAAAGTCTTCACAAAAAAAACTATGTAATAAATGAATTCAAGTAAGTTGCAAGATGTAAGATTAATATACAGAAATCCATTTGCTTTTCAATACACTAATAATGATCAGGACTTCCCTGGTGGCTCAGATGGTAAAGTGTCTGTCTACAATGCGGGAGACCCGGGTTCAATCCCTGGGTCAGGAAGATCTGCTGGAGAAGGACATGGCAATCCACTCCAGTACTATTGCCTGGAAAATCCCATGGACAGAGGAGCCTGGTAGGCTACAGTCCATGGGGTCGCAAAGATTCGGACACGACTGAGCAACTTCACTTCACTTAATAATGATCAGAAAGAGAGAGCAAGAAAATAATCCTGTTTAAAACTATGCCAGTCCAGGTTCAATGCACGATACTGGATGCTTGGGGCTGGTGCACTGGGATGACCTGGAGGGATGGTATGGGGAGGGAGGAGGGTTCAGGAGGGGGAGCACATGTATACCTGTGATGGATTCATTTTGATGTTTGGCAAAACTAATACAATTATGTAAAGTTTAAAAAAAAAAAAAAAAAAACAACTATGTCCAAAAAATAAAATACTTAGGAAGAAACTTAACCAAGGAAGTGAAAGAACTACACTTTGAAAACTAGAGAACACTGATGAAGGAAACTGAAGACACCACAAAGAAATGAAAAAATAGCCCGTGTTCTGGGATTAGAATAAATATTGTTAAAATTCACAAACTATGCAAAGCAATCTACAGATTTAATGCAACCCCGAAAACTACCCATGACATTTTCTACAGAATTAGAATAAAAAAAAAAAAGAACTAGAATAAATTATCCTAAAATTTCCATGGAATCACAAAAACCCCCAAATTTACAAAACAATCTTGAGGAAAAAGAACAAAGCTGGAGGTATCATGCATCTTGACTTCAGACTATACTACAAAGCTACAGTAATCAAAACAGCACAGAGGTGGCACAAAAACAGGTACATAGATCAAGGAACAGAATAGAGACTGCAGAAATAAACCTACACACTTAAGGCCAATTAATATATGACAAAAGAGTCAAGAATACAGAGTTGAGAAAGGAGAGTCTTTTCAGTAAATGCTGCTGGGAAAACTGGACAGCTACTTGTAAAAGAATGAGATTTGAAAATTTCTTCACACCATTAAAAAAAAAAAACCCCTCAAAATGGATTAAAGATCTAAATATAAGACCTGAAACCATAAAACTTCTAGGAGAAAATCTAGGCAGAAAACTCTTTGACATAAATAATAGTAATATTTTTTCAGATCTGTCTCCTAAGCAAAAGAAGTAAAAGCAAAAATAAGCAAGTGGGACCTAATTAAACTTAAAAGATTTTGCATAGCAAAGAAAACCACTGACAAAATGAAAAGACAAGCTACTGAATGGGAGAAACTATTTATAAATGATATGACCAATAAGGAATTAATATCCAACATATATGGGCCTCCCAGATGGCACTAGTGGTAAAGAATCTGCCTGCCAATTCAGGAGATGCAAAAGACTTAGGTTTGATCCCTGGTTTGGGAAGATCCCCAGGAGAAGGGAATGGCAACCCACTCCAGTATTCTTGCCTGGGAAATCCCATGGACAGAGGAGCCTGGTGGGCTACAGTTAACGGGATCACAGAGTCAGACACGACTGACAGACTGAGCACACAGGCACCCACTGACATGTGTGCCAGCTCATGCGAGTCAACAGCAGAAATACAGGCAACCTGATTGAAAAATGGGCAGAGGATCAAATCAGACTTTTCAAAAGATATACTAATGGCCAATAGGTACATATAAAGATGTTTAACATCACTGATGATCAGAGAAAGGCAACTCAAAACCACAGTGAGATATCTCCTCATGCCTTTTAGAAAGGCTATCATCAAAAACCCCACAAATAGCAAATGTTGGCAAGGATGTGGAAAAAAGGGAACCCTCGTACATTGTTAGCAGGAATGTAAATCAGTAGAACCATATTGGACAACAGTATAGACGTTCCTCAAAAAATTGAAAATAGAACTACCATATGATCCAGCAATTTCACTCCTGGGTATATATCCAAAGAAAAGGGAAACACTATTCAAAAAGCTACATGCACCCAGATGTTCACAGCAGCACCACTTACAATGGCCAAGACATGGAAGCAACCTTAGTGTCCATCAACAAATGATGGGTAAAGATGTGCAACATAGGCATAATGGAATATTAATCAGCTGTAAAAGGGAATAAAATCCTGCCATTTGCAACAATGGGAATGGACCCAGAGAGAATTATGCTTTGTGACATAAATCAAACAGAGAAAGACAAATACTCTATGTTATCACTTATATGTGGAATATAGAACATAAAACAAACTAGTAATGTACATAATAAGACAGAAACACATTCCAGGTAGAGAGAACAAACCAGTGGTCCACGTGGGGAAAGGGGAGAAGGGAGGCCATGGCAGGGGCAGGAGACTGAGACGCGGACGGCCGTGTACAAAGCAGACGAGCGGCACGGGCGCCAGCACAGCTCAGGCGGATTTCCTAACAAGGCTAAACGGATATAATCTATAGAAATGTTTACTCAGTGTGCTGTGAAACTTATACCACAAAGCAAGTACACTTTAAAGAAAAGCTTTTCTACTTTTGACTTATATTGCTTTTTTCTATGGTTTTCTTAATTTTAGTTTATTTTGCATTGTTATAATTTCCTTCCTTTTCTGGGCATATCCTCCCACCATGCTTTCACCGCCTGAAGGGACCCTATTCTACTTCTTGTTTTCTATCTTTTTATAATCATTTTGTTTTGGAATTAACTAAGCCATTGCTTTGCTGCTTATTTTTAAGGGAAATTTGTTTCTCAACCTTTTTACAGACTGACAGGTCAGGATATCTATTCCAGTGTCACAGCTCTAGACTGTATAGTTAATTTCATGAAGTTTTCAAAGTCTGGACCTCATCCTTTCTAAGATCTCTTCCGTCTGGAACATCATTCCCTCACCTATCCTCTCTATTCTGATTACTGAAGTCTCTTTCCAGAAGTTTCTCCTAAATACATTTTCTCCCCCTGCCACCCTCCAAAGAGGCTTTAGATATTAATTTCAAGAGTTCATAGGGCCTTGACTGTAGCAGTCTCTTCAAACCTTACTGGGGGTGTATGCCAAAAAGCCCTTCAGTTCAGTTCACTCACTCAGTCGTGTCCGACTCTTTGCAACCCCAGGAATCGCAGTATGCCAGGCCTCCCTGTCCATCACCAACTCCCGGAGTTCACTCAGACTCACATCCATCGAGTCAGTGATGCCATCCAGCCATCTCATCCTCTGTCATCCCCTTCTCCTCCTGCCCCCAATCCCTCCCAGCATCAGAGTCTTTTCCATTGAGTCAACTCTTCGCATGAGGTGGCCAAAGTATTGGAGTTTCAGCTTCAGCATCATTTCTTCCAATGAACACCCAGGACTGATTTCCTTTAGGATGGACGTGTTGGATCTCCTTGAAGTCCAAGGGACTCTCAAGAGTCTTCTCCAACACCACAGTTCAAAAGCATCAATTCTTCGGTGCTCAGCTTTCTTCACAGTCCAACTCTCACATCCATACATGACCACTGGAAAAACCATAGCCTTGACTAGACGGATCTTTGTTGGCAAAGTAATATCTCTGCTTTTCAATATACTGTCTAGGTTGGTCATAACTTTCCTTCTAAGGAGTAAGCATCTTTTAATTTCATGGCTGCAATTACCATCTGCAGTAATTTTGGAGCACAAAAAAATAAAGTCTGACATCTATTTCCCGTGAAGTGATGGGACCAGATGCCATGATCTTCATTTTCTGAATGTTGAGCTTTAAGTCAACTTTTTCACTCTCCTCTTTGACTTTGGTCAAGAGGATTTTTAGTTCCTCTTCACCTTCTGCCATAAGGGTGGTGTCATCTGCATATCTGAGGTTATTGATATTTCTCCCGGCAATCTTGATCCCAGCTTGTGCTTCTTCCAGCCCTTAGCTTTCTTCTTATACTGGCCCATCCTGCTCCCAATGATTTGGAGATTTGAGTGTTCTGTTCTTAGTTCTATCACATGTCCTCTTGCGTCCTCTGCCTCTTCTTCCATAAATGCTAATACCATACAGCTCTGCCAAATTGTCATTATTTTGTCCTCATTTGTTCATATTTTAGTGTCACAGAGATACTCTGTCACCTGGTTTTGCTATAGATGTTGTCTGTGAGGTTTTGGTTTTTCCGTGCTAGTTTTTTGGTCTAATCTTATAGGGATATTTGGGAAGACTGAAAAACAACTTTATAGTGGTTTTTGTCTTCCCAGAATTTTAAGAGAAAACATTTTTTTTTTGATAGACTGTAGATTAACAACTTACACAAGACGTTTTCATCTCACAAAATGTTTGTGGAAAAGACATCTGAAAAAGGTCAATTCAAAACATAAAAGAGACAGAACAGCAAAAAACAATTTTAAAAACTGTTGAATTTTTGTAATTTAACATTGTAATTTTTCCTAGATGGTTAGTATCTCAAATAGTATAGTTAGTTTTCAGAAAGTACCTTCTTTTTTAATGTTGTGGCAAGAAGTTTAAGTTCTCAAAGTATCTGATGCTATATTTTGAAAATGTTTTCCAAATAGGGTATGATCAGAACAGATATGACAAAATAAAAAGATGTATTAAAAGAAGATACCTCAATGACCATAATTATTAAGATTCAGAAAAACTATATTGATGGGAAGAAATTAATTATTTTCTTCATGCAATTATTTTGAACACTGCCAAAAAAACTCATATATTTTCAAAGAATGAAACATGGAATATTCTTCCTAATTTTTTTATTTATTCATTCAGTCGCTCAGTTGTGTCTGACTCTTTTTGACCCCATGAATTGCAGCACGCCAGGCCTCCCTGTCCATCACCAACTCCTGGAGTTCACCCAAACCCACGTCCATCGAGTTGGTGATGCCATCCAGCCGCACCATCCTCTGTCGTCCCCTTTTCCTCCTGCCCCCAATCCCTCCCAGCATCAGAGTCTTTTCCAATGAGTCAACTCTTCACATGAGGTGGCCAAAGTACTGGACTTTCAGCTTTAGCATCATTCCTTCCAAAGAAATCCCAGGGCTGATCTCCTTCAGAATGGACTGGCTGGATCTCCTTGCAGTCCAAGGGACTCTCAAGAGTCTTCTCCAATACCACAGTTCATTTATTATGAACATCACAGTTTATTTATTAGACACCTGTTACATACCAGGGTCAAATAAAATGTAAAGACAGATTACAATACTCAGGGGGTTATTATTAACTGGTCCTTAGAAATTTATTTTCACATGACATTTCCTTACAACAATGTGAGTTTTTTCAATTCATGATTAAGTTATATAATCTACTTACTAAAATTTTAATTGAAACTATACTTGAACTATACTCTCTGACTGACTTCCTGAAGAACTGACTCATTGGAAAACACCCTGATGCTGGGAAAGATTGAAGGAAGGAGGAGAAGGGGACGCCAGAGGATGAGATGGTTGGATGGCATCACTGACTCAACGGACATGAGTCTGAGCAAACTCCAGGAGTTGGTGATGGACAGGGAAGCCTGATGTGCTGCAGTCCATGGCGTTGCAAAGAGTCAGACACAACTGAGTGACTGAACTGACTGACTGACTGATACTCTCTGAGTATTTTCAAATGGAGTATCCCCTTAAAAGGGGAAAAGAAAAACTACTGTGTCAGAGGAAGTAGAGAACTTTGAC
Organism: Bos taurus; assembly: GCF_002263795.3. Lineage (NCBI taxonomy): Eukaryota > Metazoa > Chordata > Mammalia > Artiodactyla > Bovidae > Bos > Bos taurus. The sequence goes on along the minus strand of NC_037334.1, from coordinate 110,478,399 downwards.
TACCATTACCTCACCCTCTGCATTCCTCTCTAAGTGTGGATTCTGTGGCACACCCATCAACCAACACAAATGTGATTAATGTGTCCTCTGGGGGCTGCACCTGCTTGGTTTGCTCCAGTCCTGTTAAAGGAAGGACGTTGTTACGCAGATGATGGAAAAGAATGGCTGATAATTAACATTTTTTTCCCATCTCCCATTCTGTCCAGAAGAGGAGAGAATCCATTACCTCTGGCCCTGCAGAAATCAGTGTGGACTCTCCCATAGTCATTCGAGACTAGAGCTTTACCACAACTTTGGGATACCCCTCCAGGGGGCACGACTCATGGCTTTGTTTACACAAGAACTCTTTCTGGGTTGGTCCAGAACCAACTTGCACAACCATGAGTGGCCTTCCTGATAAGAAACCCTCCTTGTCTGTTAAATATACATGAATTCTTATGAGCTTCTCCATCCATCCCTTAGAAAAGAAGTGCTTCACTCACTAGAATTTCTTTTCCATAATTCACTTTATTGTGAATTCTCAAGCTTTGACCTAAGTATGATGTTTGTGAGTTTTCATTTTGATATAATTAAGGGTTAAGGGCCTGTGTTCAGAACATGTCCTTGTGTGAATGTCTAGTGACTGGCTGGCTGGAGGAGTGAATTTACTCGGGACTGTTTTCAGGTAGTATAGAGGGAAGAGTAGCGATTGTAGAAAGAATAATGAAAATTTCACTACTTTCCTATACTATATATTAAAATAGCAATATACTTCATCCAATTAATAAGGATGATGCATTCTAACAAAGGTACCCATGTATTTATTTATCTAATAAATATTATGGAATGACAACTGTGTGCTAGGTGCTCAGTAGTACACCAAACAAGGCTTCTGCAGGCAATTGGTTTCTCCTGGTATAAAAACACAGACAACAATCTACACAGTGTGCTAAATGTGGTGACAGATATTAGAGAATGGCCTGGGAGCTCCTAGGAAGGGCAGACAATTTATTCTGCAGGCCATGCAGGGTGAGAAAAGTATTCCAGAGGTGGCTCATACCTGAAGGACATACAGGAGTTTTCTAGCTGTCGGGAGGATGGGAGCTGGGGGTGGGATACATGCAGGGGAGAAGCATGGGACTGGAGAGCAGGGAAACCATTCTAAGGAAAAGGACCAAGACTACAGAGAGAATTACATCGTGAAGATGGGATAATAATATTTAATCAATATTTCTAACTGTCAAATGTGAGCCCGTACTTGCTGGACTTAATAAAGAATAAGATTTGGGGACTTCCCTAAGTGGCTCCGTGGTAAAGAATCTGTCTGCCAATTTTGGGGACACAGGTTTGACCCCTGATCTGGGAAGACCCCACATGTCTTGGAGCAACCAAGCCCCTGTGCCACAACCACGGAAGCGCAGGCACCCTGGAGCCCGTGTTCCGCACAGGAGAAGCCGCCGCAGCGAGTCCGCGCAGGGCCACTAGGGCAGCCCCGCCCTCTGCAACCGCTGAAAAGGCCCGCACACAACCGACACTCCGCACAGCCAAAAACAAATAGGTAAAGAGGAATAAGAGTTGGGCCCTGCCTCTGAGGAGACCACACATAATGGAGAAATCGCTAATAAATACATCACCATAAATATATGCTACACTAAGGTTTGTACAGCCAAGAAATGTATTAACTCTTGCTGTCAGAAACATCTTGAGAGCAGGCATAAGGGCAGGAGCTCAAATGCAGGTGCCTTCCCCACCTGATCCCCCGTGAACTCTGTATACCATTACTAGGTTCTGCCATAAAAACCCAACTGCTTCTCTTCCAGGCTCCTTCTGCTAAAAGAAAAATTTTGTTCTCAGTTGATTTGCTCATCAGAATGTCACAAGGACAAGTTTCTGAAACTCAGATATTCAATTTTAAATATTTAATAAGTAGAGCTATGACCTAGGCCATTCATGATGGATTGGGAAGAGCAATAGGAAGGAACTTCTCAAGCTGCAAATGCAGGTTTATAACTGAGATATAAGGTTGTAGGTGAAGATACTGGTGAGCAAGCAAAGGAAAGTGAAATCCTGCAATCTTTTTCTCTATAGCATCACTATGGTAGATGTGTTTGGTCAATGTCTTCTGTTGGGTATTGTGGAAAAATTATCAGCCTTCTCACTATACTGTTGCTTTGATCATCCCTGCAAAGCTGTTCATGGTAGGTGGTCAATAAATATTTGTGGAATCAGTACTAATTGTTAAGTGAATGGATGCCAAAAAAATTTCAGACTGTGGACATTTGCTTTTGTTCCTTATCATGGCAAAAAAAAAAGCACTGGACTGGGAAGGGATGCTCAGCCGCTGCAAGCAACTGCTGGCAGATCCAGAGGGACGGCCATACCCATGTTTCCCAAAGGAAAACGCAACAGACAGAACGTTATTGCTGCTTTTAGGAGCAAGCTCAGTCATGCAGTTTCTAGATATTATAGTAACAAGGATCTTTCTAGATTTTTGAACAAATCAAAACGTAATGGAGGGAATCTTCTCCAGGATAGATCACATCCTGGGCCATAAAGCTAGCCTTGGTAAATTAAAAAACATTGAAATCATTCCAAGCATCTTTTCTGACCACAATGCAGTAAGATTAGATCTCAATTACAAGAGAAAAACTACTAAAAATTCCAACATATGGAGGCTGAACAAAATGCTGCTGAATAACCAACAAATCACAGAAGAAATCAAAAAAGAAATCAAAATATGCAATGAAATGAATGAAAATGAAAACACAACAACCCAAAACCTGTGGGACACTGTAAAAGCAGTGCAAAGGGGAAGGTTCATAGTAATACAAGCATACCTCAGGAAACGAGAAAAAAGTCAAATAAATAACCTAACTCTACATCTAAAGCAACTAGAAAAGGAAGAAATGAAGAACCCCAGGGTTAGTAGAAGGAAAGAAATCTTAAAAATTCAGGCAGAAGTAAATGCAAAAGAAACAAAAGAGACCATAGCAAAAAATCAACGAAGCCAAAAGCTGGTTCTTTGAGAGGATAAATAAAATTGACAGACCATTAGCCAGACTCATCAAGAAACAAAAAGAGAAAAGTCAAATCAACAAAATTAGAAATGAAATTGGAGAGATCACAACAGACAACACAGAAATACAAAGGATCATACGAGACTGCTATCAGCAATTCTATGCCAATAAAATGGACAACTTGTTGGAAGAAATGGACAAATTCTTAGAAAAGTACAACTTTCCAAAACTGAACCAAGAAGAAATAGAAAATCTTAACAGACCCATCACAAGCACAGAAATTGAAACTGTAATCAGAAATCTTCCCCCAAACAAAAGCCCAGGTCCAGACAGCTTCACAGCTGAGTTCTACCAAAAATTTAGAGAAGAGCTAACACCTATCCTACTCAAACTCTTACAGAAAATTGCAGAGGAAGGCAAACTTCCAAACTCATTCTATAAGGCCACCATCACCCTAATACCAAAACCTGACAAAGATGCCACAAAATAAGAAAACTACAGGCCAGTATCACTGGTGAACATAGATGCAAAAATCCTTAACAAAATTCTAGCAATCACAATCCAACAACACATTAAAAAGATCATACATAGTGAACAAGTGGGCTTTATCCTAGGGATGCAAGGATTCTTCAATATCTGCAAATCAATCAATGTAATACACCACATTAACTAATTGAAAAATAAAAGCCATATGATTATCTCAATAGATGCACAGAAAGCCTATGACAAAATTCAACATCCATTTATTTAAAAACCCTCCAGAAAGCAGGAATAGAAGGAACATACCTCAACATAATAAAAGCTATATATGACAAACCCACAGCAAACAGTATCCTCAATGGTGAAAAATTGAAAGCATTTCCCCTAAAGTTAGGAACAAGACAAGGGTGCCCACTCTCACCACTACTATTCAAGATGGTTTTGGAAGTTTTGGCCACAGCAATCAGAGCAGAAAAAGAAATAAAAGGAATCCAGATTGGAAAAGAAGTAAAACTCTCACTGTTTGCAGATGACATGATCCTCTACATATAAAACCCTAAAGACTAGCTACCAGAAAATTACTAGAGCTAATCAATGAATACAGTAAAGCTGCAGGATATAAAATCAACACACAGAAATCCCTTGCATTCCTATACACTAATAATGAGAAAATAGAAAGAGAAATTAAGGAAACAATTCCATTCACCATTGCAACGAAAAGAATAAAATACTTAGGAGTATATATACCTAAAGAAACAAAAGACCTATATATAGAAAACTATAAAACACTGGTAAAGGAAATTAGAGGACACTAATAGATGGAAAAATATACCATGTTATGGATTGGAAGAATCAATATAGTGAAAATGAGTATACTACCCAAAGCAATTTATAGATTCAATGCAATCCCTATCAAGCTACCAATGGTATTTTTCACAGAGCTAGCACAAGTAATTTAACAATTTGTATGGAAATACAAAAAACCTTGAATAGCCAAAGCAATCTTGAGAAAGAAGAATGGAACTGGAGGAATCAACCTGCCTGACTTCAGGCTCTACTACAAAGCCACAGTCATCAAGACAGTATGGTACTGGCACAAAGACAGAAATAGAGATCAATGAAACAAACTAGAAAGCCCAGAGATATATTCACACACCTATGGACACCTTATCTTTGACAAAAGAGGCAAGAATATACAATGGAGAAAAGACAATCTCTTTAACAAGTGGTGCTGGGAAAATTGGTCAGTCACTTGTAAAAGAATGAAACTAGAACACTTTCTAACACCATACACAAAAATAAACTCAAAATGCATTAAAGATCTAAACATAAGACCAGAAACTATAAAACTCCTAGAGGAAAACATAGGCAAAACACTCTCTGACATAAAACACAGCAGGATCCTCTATGACCCACCTCCCAGAATATTGGAAATCAAAGCAAAAATAAACAAATGGGACCTAATTAAAATTAAAACTTTCTGCACAACAAAGGAAACTATAAGCAAGGTGAAAAGACAGCCTTCAGAATGGGAGGAAATAATAGCAAATGAAGCAACTGACAAAGAATTAATCCCAAAAATATATAAGCAACTTCTGTAGCTCAATTCCAGAAAAATAAACGACCCAATCAAAAAATGGGCCAAAGAACTAAACAGACATTTCTCCAAAGAAGACATACAGATGGCTAACAAACACATGAAAAGATGCTCAACATCACTCATTATCAGAGAAATGCAAATCAAAACCACAATGAGGTACCATTTCACGCCAGTCAAAATGGCTGCTATCCAAAAGTCTACAAGAAACAAATGCTGGAGAGGGTGTGGAGAAAAGGGAACTCTCTTAGACTGTTGGTGGGAATGCAAACTAGTACAGCCACTATGGAGAACAGTGTGAAGATTTCTTAAAAACTGGAAAGAGAACTGCCATATGACCCAGCAATCCCACTGCTGGGCATACACAACGAGGAAACCAGAATTGAAAGAGACACGTGTACCCCAATGTTCACTACAGCACTGTTTATAATAGCCAGGACATGGAAGCAACCTAGATGTCCATCAGCAGACAAATGGATAAGAAAGCTGTGGTACATATACACAATGGAGTATTACTCAGGCATTAAAAAGAATACATTTGAATCAGTTCTAATGAGGTGGATGAAACTGGAGCCTATTATACAGAGTGACTGCTACTGCTGCTGCTACTGCTAAGTCACTTCAGTCGTGTCCGACCATATGCGACCCCATAGACGGCAGCCCACCAGGCTCCCCCGTCCCTGGGATTCTCCAGGCAAGAACACTGGAGTGGGTTCCCATTTCCTTCTCCAATGCATGAAAGTGAAAAGTTAAAGTGAAATCGCTCAGTTGTGTCCAACTCTTAGTGACCCCATGGACTGCAGCCTACCAGGGTCCTCCATCAATGGGATTTTCCAGGCAAGAGTACTGGAGTGGGGATACAGAGTGAAGTAAGCCAGAAAAAAAAAAAAAAACACCAATACAGTATACTAACACATATATATGGCATTTAGAAAGATGGTAACGATAACTCTGTATGTGTGACAGCAAAAGAGACACAGATGTAGAGAACAGTCTTCTGGACTCTGTGGGAGAGGGAGAGGGTGGGATGATTTGGGAGAATGTCATTGAAACATGTATAATATCATATAAGAAACGAACTGCCAGTCCAGGTTCGATGCATGATACAGGATGCTCTGGGCTGGCGCACTGGGATGACCCAGAGGGATGGTATGGAGAGGGATGTGGGAGGGGAGTTCAGGATGGGGAACACATGTACACCCGTGGAGGATTCATGTCAATGTATGGCAAAACCAATACAATATTGTACAGTAATTAGCCCCCAATTAAAATAAATAAATTTATATTAAAAAAAATGTAATGGAGTGGGGCCCTAAGCTGTCTTCTGAGGACAGGCCCTCCCCCACACCCTCTGTTGAGTCCTCTCTGAGGAAGGCAACAGTATCTGAAGCCTGCTCCCTGAGTTGTACAGATGTGAAGCCTCCCGCTAGCAAATGGAAGACATTAACCACCTGATGACCATGAGCGCACAGCACACAGCCCCAGGCGTGTGTTAACCCCTGTGATGCTGCCCTGTGACCTCATTTATCTGCCAACTGGAGAACTGTGCAGAGCTGATCACAAACCCTGTGATCCCTCACCTGGCTTTTAAAAATGCTTTGCCAAATCCCTTCGGGGAGCTCAAGCTTGGGGGTTTTTAGAATATGAGCCACCAGTCTCCTGCATGTTCCTGCAATAAACCTTTCTCTGCTCCAAACTCTGACATTTCGGTTTGTCTGGCCTCACCGAGCAATGGGCAATAGAACTTGCACTAACAAAAGTGACTCAATTCAGCAAAATACAGCAGTTGTTTCGCGAGCAACAATAACAATTCTTACCAAAAATTCAGCTGAGATTTCAAAAGAAAATGCCCAAGAAACCAAACAATGTATATACAGTTAAAAGTTTACTGTGCTCAGTCACTCAGTTGTGTCCAACTCTTTGTGACCCCACAGACTGTAGCTCACCAGGCTCCGCTGTCTGTAGGATTTCCCAGGCAAGAATGCTGGAGTGAGTTGCCATTTCCTCCTCCAGGGGATCTTCCTAACCCAGTGATCAAACCCAAATCTCCTGCATGGCAGGAGGATTCTTTACCATTGAGTCACTAGGGAAGCCCAATTACTAGATAAAAATATATTAATGTTGCTTCATTTAGCAATCTGGGAAACTTAGCTATTCAGGGCTTCCCTCTTGGCTCAGAAGATGATGTATCTGCCTGCAATGCTGGAGTCCTGGGTTTGATCCCTGGGTCAGGAAGATCCCTGGAGAGGGGAATGGCAGCCCACTCCAGTATCCTTGCTTGGATAATCCCATGGACAGAGGAGCCTGGTGGGCTACAACCCATGGGGTTGCAAAGAGTTGGAAACAAATGAATAATTCAAAATAGAATGGCATATTTATATTTTTTGATACATGGATATGAGAATACATTTACAGATGTTTGAGAGTTGGACCATAAAGAAGGCTGAACGCCAAAGACTTGATGCTTTTGAACTGTGGTGTTGGAGAAGACTCTTGCGAGTCCCTTGGACTACAAAGAGATCCAACCAGACCATCCTAAAGGAAATCAGTCCTGAGTATTCATTGGAAGGACTGATGCTGAAGCTGAAATTCCAATACTTTGGCCACCTGATCAGAAGAACTGACTCACTGGAAAACACCCTGATGCTGGGAAAGATTGAAGGCAGTAGGAGAAGGGGACGACAGAGGATGAGATTGTTGGATGGCATCACCGATTCAATGAATATGAAACTGGGAAAACTCCAGGAGATGGTGAGGGACAGGGAGGCCTGGTGTGCTGCAGTCTACAGGATTGCAAAGAGACACAACTTCGTGACTGAACAACAACAAAAATCATATGAGTAATTAGTGACATATTGTTTTCACAAAATATTAATTTACTTATGTAACAAATGATAACTGAGAAAATTAATTAGTAACCAAAATAAAGATATGTCATAAAATGAGATCATAAATGCATTAAAAGTTAATTTTATGAGTTCTCTTATATGAGGTCTACTTTTCATCCAGTTTCTTCAGTGCCTCTTATAAAACAGCACTACAAAATACTGTTGATGAAGAAACAATCCTCAGAAGCTACACAAGAGAGCCTAACTCTAGTTTTAACCAGAACTTTGATACCTCATTATAACCATGTGCTATTAGACAAGAGGTCTAGATAACTAGCTGCTCAAAAAACAACTGAATGCTATCATAAAAATAACTCTGAAATAGTGCAAAAGCATAAGATAGCTTTCCAGGCACTAAGCTCAAAACCAGGGCTTCATTGGTAGCTTGGTCAGTAAAGAATCTGCCTGCAATGCAGGAGATGCAGGTTCGATTCCTGGGTTAGGAAGATTCCCTGGAGAAGGAAATGGCAACCCACTCCAGTACTTTTACCTGGAGCGTCCCATGGACAGAGGAGCCTGGTAGGTTTCCAGTCCATGGGGTTGCAAGAGTTGGACACAACTTAGCGTCTAAACCAACAACCTCAAAACATGGTTTCAGATTCACTAATTAAGCACTGGCCAGAGTGGCCTGTGTAAATGAACTGCCTGGCACAAACCACAGAACAGAGGGCAGTATGCCACAGCCTCCTCTGGCAGTCTGGGAGAGCCTACTGGACTGTTTTTAGAATGTTTTAAAAAATATAATTAAACTACATGGGTTATAAAGGAAACTAATTATAATGAATTATGCTTGTCAAATACATTTTGGATATGTGGTAGAATAATAAGACCTACTGAGTTAGATAACAAGGTCCAGTGGCAAACCTTAATTCACAGCTTCAAAAAATTGATGAGTATAAACAGTTTCGAGATCTCTGGAACAGCTAATATAACACAACAATATCTGTGATTTCTATGAGTGATGAAGTCATGGGCAATGCAAATACTACCATGATTTGTCACCTACACAATGGTAGGAAGAGTTTATAGCTTTATACAAAATATACTAGTGACTTCAGATCATTTTCAAAGGTCCAGGACCAAGTAGTTTATATCTACGCTGCACAATTTCCTGTTGTTCCATTGTCAATTGCTAAAACTAAAATCTCTCCTAGGATTTTAATCACAACGCCAACCCAAAAGGCTGCCCTGGGGTCCCAGTTCCTACAGGCCTCCCAGCCACCGATGGGCCTGGGCACAGGGATCTCTGGGAAAGAGGCACCGTGTCTCCCCCAGGCCCACACCCCATGGCCTCCACAGGCCTCTAACTCGAAGGCCATGCTTCCAACATCCACTGTTTTCTCCTGAAACACATGTTCTTCTTCCCCATGGCTAGGGCTGCTCATCTTCTCATCATTTTAAATGCAGAATGAGAAAACACAGGCGATGCCTCTTTCTCGCTATGGATCTGCTTTAAAATATGACTTCTGTACATTTGCTCCTGTCATCTTAATTGCTGTAAATTGAATTGAGTTCATCTCCAGCCCAGAAGTTAGCACAAGAAACGCAGCTGAAAAGCTCTAATCTGATCAGATCCTGAGGCCCTCAGACTTCCTGGCACAAAGATTAGGAGCCCAACTGCTCGCCCCACCAATGGCAGCTTTTTCTTAAATGGAGATGTTTTTAGATGACTGTAGGTTTATGTGAGAAACACACTGGCCTGGAGAGGATGGGCACTGAAGATCAAATACACAGGGTGAAAAGCCCCGAGTGATGTGCTTCAGAAATCAAGTCCTGAGGGCTGCCTGGACACATTCATGATGCAATACACAAAATTATACTTAAATGAATTCTGCTGTACCTTGTGTAAATCTACCACTCCTAAGCTTCATTCATGCTTTTTCTTATTTCATTCATGGTATTTTCGTCTATATTGTTGCTTCTTCTAAGAACTCTCCCAAAGAGTATTAAATTCACATGCTTAAATAAACAGTTTCACAGGGTATTACCAGCATCCATTAAATTTGTAAGCTAGGGAGAGAGTCACGAACCTCAGTCCATAGTTCATCAGGCACTCTATCTATCAGATCTAGTCCCTTAAATCTATTTCTCACTTCCACTGTATAATCATAAGGGATTTGATTTAGGTCATACCTGAATGGTCTAGTGGTTTTCCCTACTTTCTTCAATTTCAGTCTGAATTTGGCAATAAGGAGTTCATGATCTGAGCCACAGTCAGCTCCTGGTCTTGTTTTTGCTGACTGTATAGAGCTTCTCCATCTTTGTCTGCAAAGAATATAATAAATCTGATTTCGGTGTTGACCATCTGGTGATGTCCATGTATAGAGTCTTCTCTTGTGTTGTTGGAAGAGGGTGTTTGCTATGACCAGGGCATTTTCTTGGCAAAATGCTATTAGTCTTTGCCCTGCTTCATTTCTTACTCTAAGGCCAAATTTTCCTGTTACCCCAGGTGTTTCTTGACTTCCTACTTTTGCATTCCAGTCCCCTACAATGAAAAGGACATCTTTTTGGGGTGTTAGTTCTAAAAGGTCTTGTAGGTCTTCATAGAACCATTCAACTTCAGCTTCTTCAGTATTACTGGTTGGGGCATAGACTTGGATTACTGTGATACTGAATGGTTCGCCTTGGAAACAAACAGAGATCATTCTGTCGTTTTTGAGATTTCATCCAAGTAGTGCATTTCGGACTCTTTTGTTGACCATGATGGCTACTCCATTTCTTCTAAGGGATTCCTGTCTGCAGTAGTAGATATAATGGTCATCTGAGTTAAATTCATCCACTCCAGTCCATTTTAGTTCATTGATTTCTAGAATGTTGACGTTCACTCTTGCCATCACTTGTTTGACCACTTGCAATTTGCCTTGATTCACGGACCTGACATTCCAGGTTCCTATGCAATATTGCTCTTTACAGCATCGGACCTTGCTTTTAACACCAGTCACATCCACAACTGGGTATTGTTTTTGCTTTGGCTCCATCCCTTCATTCCTTCTGGAGTTATTTCTCCACTGATCTCCAGTAGCATATTGGGCACCTACTGACCTGGGGAGTTCCTCTTTCACTATCCTATCATTTTGCCTTTTCATACTGTTCCTGGGGTTCTCAAGGCAAGAATACTGAAGTGGTTTGGAATGTGAAGTCAAGTGGGCCTTAGAAAGCATCACTACAAACAAAGCTAGTGGCAGTGATGGAATTCCAGTTGAGCTATTTCAAACTGTGAAGATGATGCTGTGAAAGTGCTGCACTCAATACGCCAGCAAATTTGGAAAACTCAGCAGTGGCCACAGGACTGGAAAAGGTCAGTTTTCATTCCAATCCCAAAGAAAGGCAATGCCAAAGAATGATCAGACTACTGCACAATTGCACTCATCTCACACGCTAGTAAAGTCATGCTCAAAATTCTCTAAGCCAGGCTTCAGCAGTACATGAACCATGACCTTCCAGATGTTCAAGCTAGTTTTAGAAAAGGCAGAGGAACCAGAGATCAAATTGCCAACATCTGCTGGATCATGGAAAAAGCAAGAGAGTTCCAGAAAAGCATCTATTTCTGCTTTATTGACTATGCCAAAGCCTTTGACTGTGTGGATCACAATCAACTGTGGAAAATTCTTCAAGAGATGGGAATACCAGACCACCTGACCTGCCTCTTGAGAAACTGGTATGCAGGTCAGGAAGCAACAGTTAGAACTGGACATGGAACAACAGATTGGTTCCAAACAGGAAAAGGAGTATGTCAAGGCTGTATATTGTCACCCTGTTTATTTAACTTATATGCAGAGTACATCATGAGAAATGCTGGACTGGAAGAAACACAAGCTGGAATCAAGATTTCTGGGAGAAATCTCAATAACCTCAGATATGCAGATGACACCACCCTTATGGCAGACAGTGAAGAGGAACTAAAGAGCCTCTTGATGAAAGTGAAAGTGGAGAGTGAAAAAGGTGGCTTAAAACTCAACATTCAGAAAATGAAGATCATGGCATCTGGTCCCATCACTTCATGGGAAATAGATGGGGAAACAGTGGAAACAGTGTCAGACTTTATTTTTCTGGGCTCCAAAATCACTGCAGATGGTGACTGCAGCCATGAAATTAAAAGACGCTTACTCCTTGGAAGGAAAGTTATGACCAACCTAGATAGCTTATTGAAAAGCAGAGACATTACTTTGCCAACAAAGGTCCGTCTAGTCAAGGCTATGGTTTTTCCAGTGGTCATGTATGAATGTGAGAGTTGGACTGTGAAGAAGGCTGAGCGCAGAAGAATTGATGCTTTTGAACTGTGGTGTTGGAGAAGACTCTTGAGAGTCCCTTGGACTGCAAGCAGATCCAACCAGTCCATTCTGAAGGAGGTCAGCCCTGGGATTTCTTTGGAAGGAACGATGCTAAAGCTAAAACTCCAGTGCTTTGGCCACCTCATGCGAAGAGTTGACTCATTGGAAAAGACTCTGATGCTGGGAGGGATTGGGGGTAGGAGGAGAAGGGGACGACAGAGGATGAGATGGCTGGATGACATCACCGACTCGATGGACATGAGTTTGAGTGAACTCCGAGAGTTGGTGATGGACAAGGAGGCCTGGCGTGCTGCAGTTCATGGGGTCACAAAGAGTCGGACACGACTGAGCAACTGAACTGAACTGAACTGAGCAAGAGAGTGAGGGAACCATGGATCACTGTGGGTGCTGGCAAAGGAGCTGACAGCGTAGAAAGAAGAGGCCAAATCAAATTGCAGATCTGGAAATGGGTCTAAGGGATTCCCAGTGCAAACTCTCATATTACAAATCAAAAGCCTGACCCAAAGCTATATAAATAGCCCAAGAGCATAGAGTTTATTCAATCATCCATCTGACAGGTATACAGGAACTGCTTTGCTGTCTAGAATAATTCCCAAGATGGACCCCCACCCAGCATGCTCTGCACTGGACATCCCTCTCCCATCTCTCTGCCCTTCACCTGCTGATTTCCTATTTCCTACTTAAGATTCAGCTCAAAAGGCTTTATTAGCTCCCTGAAGTCATTTCTGGCATAGAAGACCCCCTTAATTTGTAACCAATGGACTGTGTTTATGCCCCAGTTATAGCATTTATGAATCCTTACACCCAAATTTGTGACCATTCTGTAGTAAATGCAAAGTATTTTGTGATAGGTTTTCTCTGTACTACTGATGCTTATCATTGTTTTTTTATCTCTTGCCCTCCTTTATTTTTTTAAAACTTGTGATAGTATGGTTGTCTCTATAAGCTCCAGTACACATTTTTGGAGGTGTTGGTAGTATTACAAATAATATTTGGGTCCATATTAGTTTTACTTTCTCTCTTTTAGACTGTGAGCTCCTTGAGAAGGACGAAAAATTCCTCTGGTTAACAAGGTAGGCATGTGTGTGTGTGTGCTTCTGTCAGTCACTCAGTTGTGTCTGACTCTCTGTGACCCAATGGCCTGAGAAGAGAATAAAGCAGGTGGTGAACCTGACACAGCAGGATAAGGCCTGACTATGAGGGGGTTTCTGGTCATGTTTCAAAGAACTGAAAGTAGCAAGTAGCCTTCTGGGCTAGATCAGATCAGATCAGATCAGTCACTCAGTCGTGTCTGACTCTTTGCGACCCCATGAATCGCAGCACACCAGGCCTCCCTGTCCATCAGCAACTCCCGGAGTTCACTCAGACTCATGTCCATCAAGTCGGCGATGCCATCCAGCCATCTCATCCTCTGTTGTCCCCTTCTCCTCCTGCCCCCAATCCCTCCCAGCATCAGAGTCTTTTCCAATGAGTCAACTCTTCGCATGAGGTGGCCAAAGTATTGGAGTTTCAGCCTTAGCATCATTCCTTCCAAAGAAATCCCAGGGCTGATCTCCTTCAGAATGGACTGGTTGGATCTCCTTGCAGTCCAAGGGACTCTCAAGAGTCTTCTCCAACACCACAATTCAAAAACATTAATTCTTTGGTGCTCGGCCCTCTTCATAGTCCAACTCTCACATCCATACATGACCACTGGAAAAACCATAGCCTTGACTAGACGAACCTTTGTTGGCAAAGTAATGTCTCTGCTTTTGAATATGCTATCTAGGTTGGTCATAACTTTCCTTCCAAGGAGTAAGCGTCTTTTAATTTCATGGCTGCAGTCACCATCTGCAGTGATTTTGGAGCACAAAAAAATAAAGTCTGACACTGTTTCCACTGTTTCCCCATCTATTTCCCATGAAGTGATGGGACTGGATGCCATGATCTTTGTTTTCTGAATGTTGAGCTTTAAGCCAACCTTTTCACTCTCCACTTTCACTTTCATCAAGAGGCTCTTTAGTTCCTCTTCACTGTCTGCCATAAGGGTGGTGTCATCTGCATATCTGAGGTTATTGAGATTTCTCCCGGCAATCTTGATTCCAGCTTGTGTTTCTTCCAGTCCAGCGTTTCTCATGATGTACTCTGCATATAGTTAAATAAGCAGGGTGACAATATACAGCCTTGACGTATTTGGAACCAGTCTGTTGTCCCATGTCCAGTTCTAACTGTTGCTTCCTGACCTGCATACCAATTTCTCAAGAGGCAGGTCAGCTGGTCTGGTTTTGCCATCTCTTGAAGAATTTTCCACAGTTGATTGTGATCCACACAGTCAAAGGCTTTGGCATAGTCAATAAAGCAGAAATAGATGCTTTTCTGGAACTCTCTTGCTTTTTCCATGATCCAGCGGATGTTGGCAATTTGATCTCTGGTTCCTCTGCCTTTTCTAAAAGCAGCTGGAACATCTGGAAGTTCACGGATTACATATTGCTAAAGCCTGGCTTGGAGAATTCTGAGAATTACTTTACTAGCGTGTGAGATCAGTGCAATTGTGCGGTAGTTTGAGCATTCTATGGCATTGCCTGTCTTTGGGATTGGAATGAAAACTGACCTTTTCCAGTCCCGTGGCCACTGCTGAGCTTTCCAAATTTGCTGGCATATTGAGTGCAGCACTTTCACAGCATCATCTTTCAGGATTTGGAATAGCTCAACTTGAATTCCATCACCTCCACTAGCTTTGTTCGTAGTGATGCTTTCTAAGGCCCACTTGACTTCACATTCCAGGATGTCTGGCTCTAGCCCCTAAACTGGGATCAAAGCTGTGCCTTAAACACTGACGGATGGAGGGATGGCCAAAAGTGAAACTAACGCCAGTAGGAGTCTACTGCAATGGCAGAGAAAGTGAAGGCTCAAAAAGACATCAGAAAAGAGACATACACAGTATATACCAAAGAAACACTGCTTTTCGTGGTTGAATGCTATTCCTCGGTTCACTTTCCTTCTTCATTTTCTGCTTATGAACTCATGTCACATCCGCTCCTGGAACGCACTCTCCGCCTACAGGCGCCCATCTGAGCCTGCTGCACTGCCCAGGGGGCTCCGCTCAGGCGTCCCAACCCTCTCCCCAGCACTCGCGGAAGTGCACCAGACTAATATGTTAGCGTGTAAATAGGCCTGAATCACAACCCCACCCCGGTAGTAAGTCCTGTGTGTTCCTCTTCCTTTCTGCTGTGACTATTCTAGGTCCTTTGACCCTTCTGCAGCTTGACTCTTTATGCTTCTGAGGAAGATAGAAACTTTTTCTAAAACAACCCTTTTATGTGACTCTGATCTTATTCCCTTAGGGTCATCTCCGGGATGTTCCAAATAAAAGTCCCTCTCAGATCTCTTCTGCTTCCCTATCCAGTAGGCTCCTTCCTTCAGCAAATTAATGTGTTACCAGTGGGCCAGTTTAAAACAGTGACTAAGCCTCCATTTACCCTGCATCCCTTTCTCTGCCTCACTTATTTTTCCCTTTATAGTCAAGCTTCTGAAAAAGTAGACTTTAAATCCACTCCAAATCAAAGCACGTTTTGTTTATATGTAGACAGATAAAACTACATAAAGAGAATATGTATTTATATATACACATATTAATGTTTAAGTTAAGCCACACTTAAGCAGAATAAAATGTTATGTCACTAATTTGAAGTTTCATTTTTAAATATTAAGAATATTAGCATCTGCTTACATAGCAGCAGTATGGTGTGTTAGAAAAATCATATACATTGGAATCTGACATACTAGAGTTCAGTTCCATTTAATTATTGCTGTTGTTATTAGATCCACTGTAAACTGAGTGACCTAATGGTTAATGGACCTCTCTGATCCTCAAGTTATCTGGTCTACAAAATATGTATATATCAAGGCCTAAGTTTTATATGTGTTGCTGTTGAGAATTAAATGAGATCATGGTTAGTAAAATGCTTTGTCACTGCCAGGACTCTAAAAGGCATTCAAAAATGGCCCTCATTATAGTGGCTAATTATCCTTTTAGACAGTAAGATTTTATGTATCTTCATTTCAACATTAATGACAATTTTTTGACACAACAGTCTGCACAAATTCAGATGTGTTCTGAGTTTGGTTAACCATAAAACCAACCATGACACAACTCCATGAAGACTGGAGAAAAGCCCTAATTTCCATTTCTAGGATTCTTTCCTAATAACTGTATCCTGACAATTCCATTTATTTCCACCAAGAGCAGAGACCCAGGAATGCTGAAGTAGAAATGACTATCAGGACTGAAATACTAGGACTCTGTCAGGTAATTAAGGAGCTACATGCATAATCTCCAAATATAACCACTACTTCTCCTGCATATTGACAACTGATTATTTTCTTGCAAGAGAATATTTTCAGTTGGGGGAAATGAAAAAAAAAAAAAGTTTGTAGTGAGTTTCAGGCCTGACTGTATGACTTATCAATTTCTACAGTTTGTGGTCTTAAAAAAAAAATGAGAATAATGCCTTAGAAAAACCTGAAAGATGAGTAACTTAAATACTTTTTTGCACAGGACTAAGCAATACAAGGCCAAGTGGCTTCCCTGTGGCTCATACAGTAACGTGTCTGCCTGCAACGCGGGAGACCCGGGTTGAATCCCTGGTTTGGGAAGATTCCCTGGAGAAGGAAATGGCAACCCACTCCAGTAATCTTGCCTAGAAAATTCCATGGATGGAGGAGCCTGGTAGGCTACAGTCAGTGGGGTTGCAAAGAGTCAGATACGACTGAACGACTTCACTTTCACTTTTCAAGCAATACATCAGGGATTCTCCTTAAACAAAACAAACAGCAGTTTATTCTCTTATAAATAATTTGAAAGGGGCTGCTGCTGCTGCTGCTAAGTCGCTTCAGTTGTGTCTGACTCTGTGCGACCCCATAGACGGCAGCCCACCAGGCTCCCCCGTCCCTGGGATTCTCCAGGCAAGAACACTGGAGTGGGTTGCCATTTCCTTCTCCAATGCATGAAAGTGAAAAGTGAAAGTGAAGTTGCTTAGTCGTGTCCGACTCCTATCGACCCCATGGACTGCAGCCTAACTGGATTTAAAAAGAAAGACAATGAGGCCATATAGGGAGGAAGAGTTGGACCAGAAGACAGACCGACTGCCTATGTGGGGAAGACCATTCCATCCTCAGGTTCCACATCTGCAGAGTGGGACAGTGCTTTTCATCCTGCTTGTCCCAAGGGTTGACATAAAAGAGGAAGACACACTGCTGTCTGTGAAAGAACTTTTAAACCATATGTACTGAATTTTTGCTCTCAGTAGTGGTGGGGTGGACAAGCATACAGGTAAAAAAAAATGAAAACCAGCTAAATAAAATATAAAGTATACTTGAAGACACCACAGAGCTACCAAGGAAGTGAAGGCTTTAGGAGCCAAGCTCTAGAAGAGATGAAAAATAAAGAAAAGCAAACCTGATATCTGATGCTTATGCTTTTTCTTTAAAGGCATTAACGAATTCTAAATCAGCAGCTGACAGGCCACCTTATATGGTAGAGGGAACAGAAGCTGGCGTTTAGGATCTGCCAAGGAAGGGGATCCTTGGCAAAAATCCCCTGGCTGCAAGGAGATCCAACCAGTCAATTCTGAAGGACATTAGCCCTGGGATTTCTTTGGAAGGAATGATGCTAAAGCTGAAACTCCAATACTTTGGCCATCTCATGCAAAGAGTTGACTCATTGGAAAAGCCTCTGATGCTGGGAGGGATTGGGGGCAGGAGGAGAAGGGGACAACAAAGGTTGAGATGGCTGGATGGCATCACTGACTCGATGGACGTGAGTCTGAGTGAACTCCAGGAGTTGGTGATGGACAGGGAGGCCTGGTGTGCTGCGATTCATGGGGTTGCAAAGAGTCGGACATGACTGAGCGACTGATCTGATCTGATCTGAAAGGGCAAAACCTATAAGAGCTGACAAGAAATAGATTTGCTTTCAGGAAACCCAGCTCTGAATCAGTCCAATGCCTGATTAGATTACAGTGATCTGTTCCTTACCTTAACTGCCTACTGGAGCAAAATAAAATTTGCTTTTTTCGAGGCAACAGCATTTAAAGCCTTAAATTCTAAAACCTTTTATAAGTAATGTTTGACATGTGAACAAGCATAACCTGGCAAGCAAAAACACAAGGAGAAAGCAGAAAAAAGACAAATTAAAAAATTCACAAGATATTCTGATACTAGAGTTAGACAAAAATCAGGAAAAGAAAAACAAAAAGTTAAAAAATTTTAATTAGAAGACCAGAAAGATACTGCTGAATTAGTTGCCTTATAATACAATCATTTTCTGGAAAAAAAAAAACTGGAAATTTACTCTTAAGTTATCTCATACCTTATCCACTTGAAAAGTTCAATAAATTTATAAGAATTGTAACTAGATTGAGAAAGATGGAGAAGAAAATGTTGTGGAGATTTTTTTCATGATATTGTAATTTTGTGCAGATTTTTGGGGGGAATTTCCTTGGGCACAAAATATCACTGATTTTATTCCAAAAACTGTAATCCATTGTCCCTTGCAATTTACTATTCATATGCTACATGAAAATAGCAGATTTCATTTATACTTATCAGGTTTAGGTTTTTAGCAACAACATAGATCTTTTGCTAATAAAATATAGTCATACACCATTTGACAATAATGGGCTAACATAATTATCTCTTCATCAATTGCTCCATTAGTTCATTCATTATATATTATTAGAGTCATCATTAGACCAGGAATGAATTTATGTTATTACAATTAAATAAATTTGGGTTTTGACCTAAGTACAGGAAAAAGAGACCATATTATGATTTTGATCTCTCAGGAAAGCAAGCAGTAAGTGGATAATAATGCAGGATATATTTTCAGTTTGACCCAAATTTAAAGATAACTGTAGGATTAAGTAACTTAATGGAGAAACCACATTTATCTCAGATATGGCAACAGACATGTGGACAACATTTTCGGGGGAAAAGTCTATCATCTACGACCACTAAGAGTTCATAGAGTAGTTAGTTGAGTGCTTTACTGGCTGTCTACCATTCTTTAGATGTCCTCTGCTAAATTTGAATATTTATCATTATAAATGAAATTTATTGACATTTAGTTTTTCATTCTTATCTATAGCTGAATTAATTCTATCCCATAAAAATCAACTTGATTACAAGATGAGAGACCCAGAAAGGCTGGGGAGAAGGGAAAAGAGACTCCTATTTCCAAAATGACTGAAACAAACAGAGGTAAGAAGGTACAGAGCAAATACTATTTACTTAATTGTGAAAATTCCTGTCCTGGAATTATTTACAAAGAACGGGAGGTTTTTCTCTGGTAGACCACAATTAGCAGAGAAATGTGTCAGTCTTCCTTAGGGAGACTTCACGACTCCAGAGCCAGCAGGATCTAACTATAATCTGACCCTATTAATGTACCTGAAGAAGGAATATGTCCATGAAAGAGTAAGCTAAGAAGCGCTGAAAAAGGACAACTATGGACAAATTTAGGCAACATTCAAAGGAACTAGTCCAGAGGAGTCTTGACTAAGCACAAGGGAACACAATGGTTTTAAGACAAAGCTGTCTTTAGAGCAGATCAGAGTGTCCTGGCTTCCTTAGCATCACACAACAGCTTCAAATTTGTTCTGAGGTTCGGAGAAGTTAAGCAAACCACTTTGAGTCAGTCATTTGTTCCTTAAGTCAGGATTTACAACATGAGTCCAATTGGCTATGAACCAAATCCCACAATAAGTATATGTTGAGCCTACCTATGCTTACGTATCTCAGGTGATTCATTTATCTATAAAGAATGAACACAGTGTAAATGCTATAATTTTTAAAATCTGGTTATTCACATAACCTGTTCTAAGGAAACTTTAATATACATCTGAACAAAATTATCTATCTGTTGAAGATATATATGTGGCTCCAATCAAGGCCATTTTGCTCCTTCCGATCTGAAGGTCAAAATCTGCACTGTGTAACATTAAAAGCAGACAGACCTTTGAAAATGGAGCTTCCCAGGTGGTTCAGTGGTAAAGAACCTGCCTGCCAATGCAGGAGACATGGTTGGAACCCTGCATCAGGAAGATCCCCTGGAGAAGGAAATGGCAACCCACTCCAGTATTCTTGCCCGGAGAATCCCATGGACAGAGGAGCCTGGTGGGCTCTGTGGGGTCATAAAGAGTTGGACAGGACTTAGTGACTGAACAACTACTTTCAGTCTTCAAAGTGACAACTTTGAAGACTTCTGCAAGCTCTTGAAGAGGCAGCAAATTTAACTGGGTGGAGCTGGGGAGGGGGGAAGGGAGGGCATGCCTTTCTCCAGCACATTCTAAGCCTGCTTCCCCTAGGCATCTTTCTCCTCTGAGGCCACTCACTGCAGCAGCTGCTCACACACTCACCCATGAAGCAACTATTTACTGAGAATTTACTGTGCTCCAGGCGTTCAGGCTACATCAGTGGTCCTCACCCTCTCTTCTGCCTTCAGTCCACATATCTCTTCACCCATTCTTCAACCAATAAGATGTTTACATCACAGAAACTGCAGTTTCTTACCGTTTCTAATATAAGCCTACTCAGTTCCTTTGTCTTCTTCCAAATTAATTTTTGTTTAGTTACCCTGATCAGCACAGCAAAGAGCTCCCAAGACCACATCAGGGCAAAGAGGGAATTCTGAGAAGACGAGGAGGGTGGGAGAGCTATGGAAACTTAAAGCATGCACAAACTTAAAACTTGCACAAATAACGTGTCTGTATTATGCTCTACCAGATTTCCAGACATACTCCCTGCACCCTCAAAGCTCTGCTTTGAGTGATGAATGTATGAACAGACAACTAAAATTGGCTATAATTGGATATAATAGAACATATTTTTCTCTGCAACTTGGAACTCTTTAAAGAGCCTATAAAGAAAGTAGGCCCAGAAACAATCATTTGGAGAGAATCGATTTTCATGAGCTTTGGATCGTAACAAAGAATACTATTATAATACACGCTTAACTATCTATAATTTTCATCAAATACTTTCTCACAAAATATCCTCTTGAATCTTACTGTTGAGCTTAGATTTAGTATGACTTTAGAAATTGTTTTGTATGTAGAAAGTAGATGTTTGCAAAAGTAAATAGCACAATGTTTTTTTTTCATTCACTAAGCATCCCAAATTTTCATTTACCCACATCTTATCAAATATTTATCTTAGTAGAAGTTATTAACCGGTATAACATGTCATTATGAAGAATTTCAGGAGAAATTTCCCTTCAGTTATTTTTTTGTGATTGGATGCAAAACTGTACTGTAGCTACACTTCCAGGACCCACTCACCTGTCAAACAGCTCTCCTCCTGTGACGAGTTCTAAGACCAGACTGATTTCTGTAGGGGTTTCAAATATTTCTTTAAGTTTTATCTGGGAAAAGATATAAAAAATCACAAATTTTTTATTTTCATCCTTAGGAAATCGTTAAAACTATGGTTACGACAGCTCCTTATTCTAGTCGCAGGCAGTCATCTGTCACTCTCTGGTTGTTTTTTATCAGTCACCTCATGTGTTCAAAGATCCTTTTGAACTTCTATATTTCCCCTTTTGATAGCTAAAGATAGCTGCCCTAGAAGTGCTTCCTAAATTTTGCCAAATCATCCAAATGTTTGAATTTCAACTGAATTAAAAAAAACAAACCAGAGGCAAAGAAAACTTCCTAAACCATTTGAAACCATCATGACTGGTAGAGATGCGAATGTTTCTTTTTCTCAGAACAGGACTTCAATTAGGGGTCTGAGACAGAATGGACCAGGTTAAATTCTATCAGCACAGAAAGGGAATCCCTTAACAGCTAAAGAGTTGCTGGTAGATAAAAGAACACTCAGAAAAGTAACAGAGATAGTGATTTGACTGATCATAACAGGGTTTTCATGATATTCAGATAATCCATCCAATTTTGGATACTTTCCTTCTGAGAATCAAGTGACCAGGACTGGCATATATATTTGAGGAAAATTTCATATTGACTTCTCTTTGAAAGAAATAAGATAGATAATGTAAAGTGGTGACTGTATATGGCAAATTTTGTTAACTGCTTACCCAAAGCCCTTCTCTCCCTACTTTACTGCAAACAGAACTCTTGTTTAGGGAAGCAAGGTACCTAGTCTCAAATTATGGATTATGGTTAATCTAAGCCATTTATGATAACCCAGGTCCTTAATTTTCCAGTCTTCGTGCAGGTTAGGGTGATTGTGTGACCAGCTTTGGCCAGTAAAATCTGAAGAGAATTCTGCAACTGGAAATTTTGGAAAAGCATTTATGCTTCTCATCAGACTCTGCTGGTTAAACCTTTCCGCTCCCTTCTGCCTTGAACACAGACCTGGAGACTTGTGAAGACTGTACAGCAGCCATTTTAGGGCCACGAGGGAGAAACATGGAGGTGAAAGCTGCTCCCTGAAGACGGGAAAGCGGGAGCCCCCTAGGGGTACAGTGGCTAAGGGGCCTCCCTGAGAGCTCAGCTGGTAAAGAACCTGCCTGCAATGCAGGAGACCCAGTTCGATTCCTGGGTTGGGAAGAAACTCTGGAGAAGGGATAGGCTACCCACTCCAGTATTCTTGGGCTTCCCTGGTGGGTCAGATGGTAAGAATCCGCCTGCAATGAGGAAGACCTGGGTTGGATCCTTGGGTTGGAAAGATCCCCTGGAGGAGCCTGGCAGGCTACAGTCCACGGGGTCACAGAGTCACACACGACTGTGACTAAGCACACACAGCACAGTGGCTGAGACTCCATGCTTCCAATGCAGGGGGCGGGCGGAGGGGTGGGTTAGATCCCAAGTTCGGATCAGGAAAAAGGACAAAAGATGGGAGAACCAATGGATGGGTCTTGGATGACATCACTGAGGAGCTATTTGCTAACAACTGCCTACCTTCTGATTTCTCGTAAGAAAAATATTTGTTTAGACCAGCATATTCAAGTTTTCTGACTGAACTGCTAACTAATAAACAACTTGTAAGCACTTTGCCTTGAGCCGAAGCATGCCGGTCATCCTCTGAGACACCACAAATTTCTCAGTGAAATGAATAAAATATTTTAAGTAACTGGCTCACTTTATAAAAACAAGTTATGGCCCAGAAAATGACTTTGTTCTTTTCACTTCACTGGCTTAAGGAGGCTCCCCCAGCCCTTCTTCCCTTGTTGCCTTTATCTGGATATAGCCTAGAGCAGAGCTTCGGAGCACGTTTTATTTTCCCCATTCAAGCACGCTATTTATTTTAATCTTTGCATTATTTCTGAAGCAAATACTCTCTCACAGGAGACTCAAATGACTTTGGAAAGCAAAGCATTTTCTTCACAGGCATTTTCAGCAATGGCGTATTAATAAGATAGGCACACAAAAGGAAAAAGCCTGTGTTTTATTAGAGTGAAAAAAAGCTCTCCAATTTCAGTTATCCTTTTATGCATGAAAATAACGATGGTATATATTGCTGGTCTGCCCATTTTGAAACTCTTTCAAGGGGTATTATTCTTAAGATTTATTCAGTTAAAGAATTGAAAGACAAGATCAGATAAGGACAAGAATTAGGCCAAGGTGGCTACTTACTAGTGGTGAAAGAAGGAGTTCTTATCATCAGAATGGACAGTAAAGAACAAAAATCTCTTTCGGTTACTTTGCAGATTATTTGAAATAGTAGGCTAAAAACCACTTACAATGTTTGGATGTGAGAGGCGAAGAAGAACTCCTATCTCAGTTCTTACGATTTTTTTGTCCACCTAAAAGGCAAAATGAGAGAAAATGAAAGATACTCCCACCTTAGAATCTCTTCATTGTAGCAGAGAATCAGAAATAGCAATAACCACCTGGATGAATCAGGTCAATGGCAGAGGTGAATTTCTAAGCTTTTTTCTTATATGTTACCTTCTTCCCTTTCTGCCCAGCTGCATGTCTTTCCCCTCTGCTTCAGACATGAAGGGAACTCGCTAATAAGGGTCACAACTCATCAGATCCTTTACGTGGCTCCTCTGCTGTCAAAAGTCATCCCTATCACCACTCAGGCACAAGTGCTTCTCAACCTATTCCTCCTCTTTCTCTTCCTTTCTTTTAAAAGCCTTGATTCAAACGCATTGGAGCTGGCAGTCACTTCACTTGCTTGTTTCCCACAGAAGTGAGTGTATAACCCGGCCTGACCAGTCAGAAGACTCGCTCTCCAGCCAAAGTGACTGAGTCAGAGAATCAACAGATCAAGTCATCACAGTCAGGCCTCCCCCGACATTTTACTCAAATAATCAACAAAGCGTTCTCTTTTCCTCTGAAATTCGGAGAGAAAAAGAGGATGGAGTCTGCCACTACCAGGGACTGTTACTGATGCCGTTTGGAGACCACGTCCCTGAAAACAGAGCCGACGCTGCTAAAGAGGAAGAGTGGGTACTGCTGACAGTGTGACCCACTGGGTTCAGTTGCCCACAAGCGAGTCTGCCCTCTGAGCTTTCTCACTGTGTGAGCTACTGAGTCTCCTCTTCTACTGAAACTAGCTGGAGCTGCTTGATGCCTAGTGATGGAAGCTGAAGGAAAGTAGGGGGTCTAAGGAAATAGCGACTCTATATGCAAGACTGGAGTACAGGTTTGGATAAAGCAGTTCCTCAGACCTATGTGTTTTCTGGGATGGAAGAGGGTATACAGCTTTCATCACATTCTCCAAATATCTCAGGCAGAAGAAAGTTTACAAATCTGAGCCATTTGAAAAAAAGAAAACGTGCTCCTTGGAACCAGGGGAGTCAAGGACCTCTCGTGAATGTATATGTAATGAATGCATGCCACATAGTAAGGGTTTAATACAGCTTTGTATGTACTCAGGTTCCTATTAAACAATGCCAGGCATATGAAAAAAAAAAAAACAGATAAAAATGATCTTTTTCAGAGGAAGATTATAATCTAATTTTGGGCATAAAACTCCTCTATAAGATGCCATAAGAAGAACATAAGCTGTAAACAAGTTTTGTTTTAAAAATTTCATTGTTCAATGGAGAATTATTTTTCTATGAGTCAAAATATTGCTATCACTCAGTGGGCTGAAGTTATTAGCCATTAAAAGTCACACTATTGTTAAAATAAAGTGAAGAAAGTCTTGCTTGAGTGTGCACAGGCGATGCTAGCGTGATGTGTGTGGGCTGCTGGTGGCCACTCGGTGACATCTGGGAGCCTGACCCATGGCATGTAGACAGCATGGTTTGGGGGTGATGTGGTGTTAGAGGAAAATGCTATACGAGTTCTTTTACCCAGTGAAAAAAATCATGTATTTCATGAAAATTTGCTATTGAACAAAAGACATCCTACTTGCATCAGATGGGAGATCTCTGACAGAGAGAGGCATTGCTAAAGCAGGCAGACACTGACAGATTTCTTCCGAAGAGCTCTTGGCTCACACTCCATTTCAGCTCTGCAGATGCTATTGAGGAAAATCTCCATATACATGATAATTTTTTAATTATTTTAAAAATTTAACATTTTTTCTAGCTTTGCTAAGGCATAATTGATATACAAAAACCCACACATAATCAATGTATACAATGTGGTGAATCTGGACACAAGTTCCCATCACCATGATCAAGGTAATAAATACATCCATCACCTCCAGAAGTTTCCCATGTCCCTTTGTTGTGTGTGTGGGGGGCGTTAAGAATGCTCAATGTGAAATCTACCCTCTTGACAAATTTTTAAGCGAACAATACCTTACTGTTAACTATAGGCGCTGTGTTTAGAGTAGCTCTCTGGACCTTACTGACCTTGTATAACCTGATACCCACTGAGCAACAACTCCCCACCCACTTCTCACCCATCCCTAGGAAGCACAAGCCTGCTCTCTGCTTCTGAGTCTGATGATTTTAGATGTCTCACACAGGAAGAATTCATCCAATGAATATTGATTTTTTTAATCACTATCTTCTCCATAGGACAAACTGAATTTCCTCACTAATACAAATATATATATATATATTTCTTTTCATTACTGTGTGATGTTTAAAAAAGTTTCAGAACATGTGTCTCTAAATTAAGATTTGTTAACAATCGAACCTATTTTTCTTATTACACATTTAGTGTTCACATAATACAAGGTTTTCTTCCTTGTTTTCATAATTTTTGATCCATTTCAAATAAGTATCAGAGATATCCTTTAACTTTTTTCACATGATATAGTAAAATCTTTTAATACCAATGTGAATTTTAAGCAAATCTATTTATTTTAATTAATTTATTTTAATTGGAGGTTAATTATTTTACAATACTGTGGTGGTTTTATCATGTTATGTCAACACATTAAATGTTGGGATGCCTTCAAAAATTAGTTCTTTGAAAATTACCTAAACTCTGGAAATATTCATAACAGATTAGATTATTTGGAATAACATTCTTCTAATGTAGTTGTTTGTTTTTAATTCAGAATTAATTTTCTTTAAAGTTAATTTTGCAAAGGGTCATTATTTTCCCACTATACTTAAGATTAGTAGCTCTCAAAGTATGATTGGAGGACCCTTCTGGGTCCCTAAGACTCTTTTCAAGGTATATAAAAGACTTGCCCTTTTCCAACTACACATCTGGGTGAGACTAGATATTTTTTTCTATACTTGAAACAAAACAAATTGAGTGCAGAAGCAGTTGAGAATTAAACTGTCTTCTATTGAGCCAGATAATAAAGAGATTTACAAAATAATGCCACTCTTCTAAGTATTTTTATCTTTTGGAAAATAAACTTATTTTTCACTGTAAATATTATTTATGTTAAAATATGCTAGAACTGGATTTACTACTCTTATAGCTTTAGTTACTACTTAAAGTTCTTTCATCTCTTATAGAGACTCTCCGTCTCTAATACAGTAGATGTGTGTGTGTGCTCGGTTGCTCAGTCACGTCTGACTCTTTTGTCACCCGGGGACTGCAGCCCACCAGCCTCCTCCATCCATGCATTTTCCAGGCAAGAATACTGGAGTGGGTTGTCATTTCCTCCTCCAGGGGGTCAAACCCACATCTCCTGAGTCTCCCACACTGCAGGTGGGTTCTTTCCCATTGTGTCAGTAAATGTGTATAGCTATTTGGGATTCTCAGTGAGTTAGAGAGTAGAAAGGGCTTCTACAGCCCACAAGTTTGAGAACCACTACTCCAGAAACCTTAACATTACACATCTGAAAGCAGAAACTAGAAAAAAACAAAACTGTAGTAATAATTGAAATGAAAGAAGGATGTGAATACCGTCTCCTCCCTGCTCGCCTGAATGCTGCAGCCCAGACTGAATGCAGGTCATGACTCAAGTGGAGGCCAGGAAGAATCCTAGAAAGAGGAAGCTAGAGAAAACTGGGGTGTGTAAAGTCATCAGTCCAGAGAGTAAACCGAGTGAGAAGCCTGGACTAAGGCCAAGGTGAGGACAACTGAGGGATCCAGCAGGAATGAAGCTGAAAGGGAGAAGCAAACAAGACAGGAGACAGTCAAACGGCTGAGAAGCCAAGGACAAAGCAATCGAGGTCAGAACATCTTTCCCACAAGAGATTAGCTGAGAGTCACTTGTCACCTTTTCAAAACACAGTCTAGAGGCCCCCAGGCAGCTAAACCATAGGGGTGGTTCCCCCGAAGGTGCCGCGGCTGGGCGGCCACACGGGGTGCATCCTGATAGCCGTTTCACTTGACATCTCCCCAGTGTGTCTCCTGTTCCAGATGATATTGCTGCCTTCCCATTTCTGACTTCCCTTCCAAACACCTGGGCAGGGCCTTCCCAGGTGCCAGCACAGGGGGTACGGCTCATCCCCTGCCCCACGTGCTGCAGGGCAGCAGAGTCCACGGCCCCAACCACTGAGCCCACCTGCCCAGAGCCCGGGGTCTGCAACCAGAGAGGCCCCCATGATGAGCGGCCCACACACCACAGCCAGAGGGCAGTGCCCGCTCGCACCAGAGGCAGCCCGTGCACAGCAGTGCGGACGCAGTGCAGTCAGGAATAGGAGGGGGGCGGGTTAGGAGAGGGTCTGAGCGCTGGCACGGCCATTCAGAGCCAGTGCTATGTTTCCAAGAACACAACTGTCAAGCAAGCCACAAAAGCGGGCAGCTACCTGAACAGTCAGTACTGCCACTTGAGATTAGCTTCAAGAGCCCCCATAATTTGCATCTTTCAGAAGCATCCACAGATGGCTTTAACAAATCAACAACAACACTGTTATACAGGAGTTTTGTCCAATCATGGTTCACTCTTCAGTTTTTAATCTGAAAACCCACACAACATACCTTCACTATGTACAAAATAACTTGGAGAAAGATAGGTTTTAATTGCCAACAATTTTCTATTATAAAAATACACATTACGTATATACACAAAAATTAAATACACAAGAAAATTCTAACTTTAGCTTCCCAGAGAACAAACATAAGGTGAGGATTAACATTCAGGCTTTTATTTGGAATGTGCACCCCCAAAGCAGTGAGAGTGAGGAAAAAGGGAAGTGCAGCGAGGTAAGAGACGACAGAGCACGGTCAGCCACTGCTGCACTGAGCTGCAAGGACTCACAGGTCACGGGGCGGCTGCACCCATCTGCCTTCCCTAACAGTCCTTCCCCAGAGGAGTGGTTGCCTTGAAGCTCAGGGGACGGTGGGGAGAGAGGAACTTCCTCCTGTTTCCCACTGGCCAGTTTTGGCCCCAAGGCGTTAATTCTGTATACCTCTGGGTTCCATCTGTAGTCTCGGGCAGGCACTCGTGATGCCGTATTGCTCTTCATCAGGTGTCATA
The DNA here is from genome assembly GCF_002263795.3 of Bos taurus. Lineage (NCBI taxonomy): Eukaryota > Metazoa > Chordata > Mammalia > Artiodactyla > Bovidae > Bos > Bos taurus. The sequence goes on along the minus strand of NC_037334.1, from coordinate 110,449,412 downwards.
TCTCATTCGGATTTAGAAGTGGCTGGAGGAGTCAGAAAGTTAAAGTGTGTGTCTAGGTGGGCCTCTGTGCGTGCAGCTGGTGGGCAGTCCAGCCCTCCCTGGTTTGAAGACAGTTTGGCACAAGGGATCTGGGAGGCCCAAGGGCGTTCGGCCCAGTCACGGTGACTTCTGAGTGTTAATCCATCACAGGAAAATCAGACTGACTGCAGTGGGGCCAGAGCTGCTTGCCCAATTTACTGTATTTTACTGCCCATCAGAAAGAGCTTTTCTTCCATTTACATTCTTTGTGCAATTTACTAGCTGCCAATGTGACACTGATAATCTTAGATGGCTTGGGCACATGCAAAGCCTTGTTTTAGCTTCCCCATGTGATGACCGCAAAGAGCTGGACATGACTGAATGACTGAACTGAACTGAACTGAACTATCTGAACTATCTTAAACAGTCAAAGAAATATATCTTTCCATCATCATAAAATCATTTGTACAGTTTTAAAACTTCATGGAAATCAAGATTCCTCAATATTGAAAGAAATCCCAACTTTGCTTTTCGCCTCCATGGAGGGAGAGAGAGAAATGGGTAAGATGTACAGTTCCAGAGTAACAGAGGAGGAGGCTCCACCATCGGAACCGCTGATCAAACATGGGCCCTGCACTGAGACACACAGCAAATATACTCCTATACTGGGATTTGGAAGGCTAAGGGAAAAAAGAAGGAAGAATTGAAAAATAAGTGAAGAAGAAAGTACTGAAGAATTAAGGAGGAAGAAAAAGGAACACCAGTTTCTGCATATGAACATAATGGATAGAGACACAAGGGTGAAGTAACTGGAAAAGGGGAGTAACCGCACCCCAGATATCTCTGGCCTTGACCCTCCCATCTCAGACGGGGTCGAGATCCAGATTCCGGAACTCCCAATACTCTGGACAAGTTGGTTCCTGCTCTGCTTCTTCTAGGAGTCAGTCAAGTAAAGCAGCATCTTCACATAAAACACTCAGTCTCATCTTATCTTCTTTGCAGGGATGCAGATCATAAGTCTTATTTTGTCTCTGTTATTTCTTTGACTTTTTAGGCTCATTTTTGGTTTTAACAATGACCAGAGAACATGATGTGAAGTACAGAACTGTGCTCTTCAGACTCTTTGTGAAAAGAGACAAAATACAAATTATTAATGGGAAATAAGCATAAAAATATCTTTAACTTTTCCCAACTCTTTTCTGCACAGTTTCTGCTTAATTTAGCATCCTGTTTTCAGACATATCAACAAGTACATGTTGGCACTAACATGCTTGGTGAAATGACTTGACAACAGGAGCTTTGTTAAAGTCAAGAATGACAGTTTTAGCCTACAATGATTTGAAAGCCAAGATTTGCTACTTGAAATGCATAAACCAAATGTGAGACACATAAAATATTGAGGTTTTCCTACATGAAGCTATTATCTCCGAACTTTGGCCAAGTCTGATTATTCCTTTATCTTCTTCATCTAACAGAAACCTGGGCATCTCACGACTACCTTAGTGTGAAGGGTGACTGCCTGGTGAAGAATGATACTGCCATTTACTGAGATGGTGAAGACTGGAGAGAAGCAGGTTTAGAAGGTGCAAGTAACAGCACGGCCCTGCCCACTGTGCTGGACTCACCCACTGTTCACCCCCTTGAACTGTTGCTGGTGCGTGTGTGCTCAGCTGCTTAGTCGTATGGACTCTTTGAGACCCTCTGGACTATAGCCCACCAGACTCCTCTGTCCCTGGAATTCTCCAGCCAAGAATACTGGAGTAGGTTGCCATTTCCTACTCCAGGAGATCTTCCTAACCCAGGGATCGAACCCATGTCTCCTGCATCTCCTGCACTGGCAGGTGGATTCTTTACCACTGAGCCATCTACTGTAGCTCACTGATCATCAAATTGATCTTTGAAGAATCAAAGATCGTCTCCACTTCTGAGCCCTTCCATTTTGCACTTGATAGTCTTTTGCCTTGAATGTTCTTCTCCAAGATATTTCAGCATGACTTTGGACTCAGAGGAGAATGGAAGGGGCAGCGGTGCAGAGGAGGTGAGGGCTCAGCGGCGGGGGCTCAGCGGTAGGGGCTGTGAGGAGCCACAGACATGGCGGGGATGGGCAGAAAGAAGACCTAAGTGGCAGAGGAGCCAATCTCCTATTTCACACTTAACAAGACTAGTCTAATGCCAATCTGGCTCTAATCAGCATGAGAAGACAAACTAATAAAGCTCAAATATGCTTGGTTTTGAGAACTGTGAAACAATGTATTTTGGTAGTTCTCTGACGGCTGCCTCCTACTCTGCATTCTCTGCAATATTTGGGAGAACGAAATGGAGGAAAGCAGAGCTTTCCAATGGAGGAGGATCCTGAGGATCTGAACTGAATTTATGCTAGACAAAAATGCCCCTCAGGACCTCAGCCCAGAAAAAAAGACACGTGTCTTTCAGAACGTGAAACCTCTGTACATCATGTAGGTTCAGAAGAGAGCAGCTCTTCCAAGGGAGGCTACCTCTTCTCCTTCATTCTTAAAGTCTAAAATATGAGCCTTCCTGCTTGCAGATGCTAGAAACCCTTTCACAGGGAGCAGGCTTTTACTGTACAGTGAATGAAGCAGGCTTAATTTATTCCTGGGAGACATAACAAGCTGAACAAAGCTTATACAGAAGATTTGACTGACGCCAGACTTTCTTTAGAAACAGATTTAACAGAGGGAGAGAAAAACGGGAAAAGAACATGATATATAAAGTGGAAAGGACTTTACATACCTCTTTCTGGAGAAGGGGTACTCACTCCAGTATTCTGGCCTAGAGAATTCCAAGGACTGTATAGTCCATGGGGTTGCAAAGAGTCACAACTGAGTGACTTTCACTTTCATTTTTCTCCTATTTCATCTCTGTATCTCTCCCTGGCATTAAGAATACATAGGGGTTACCCTCATTTAATATGTCTTAACTTATATGCAGAGTACATCATGAGAAACGCTGGACTGGAAGAAACACAAGCTGGAATCAAGATTGCCGGGAGAAATATCAATAACCTCAGATATGCAGATGACACCACCCTTATGGCAGACAGTGAAGAGGAACTAAAAAGCCTCTTGATGAAAGTGAAAGTGAAAAGTGAAAAGGTTGGCTTAAAGCTCAACATTCAGAAAATGAAGATCATGGCATCTGGTCCCATCACTTCATGGGAAATAGATGGGGAAACAGTGGAAACAGTGTCAGACTTTATTTTTCTGGGCTCCAAAATCACTGCAGATGGTGATTGCAGCCATGAAATTAAAAGACGCTTACTCCTTGGAAGGAAAGTTATGACCAACCTAGATAGCATATTCAAAAGCAGAGACATTACTTTGCCAACAAAGGTTCATCTAGTCAAGGCTATGGTTTTTCCTGTAGTCATGTATGGATGTGAGAGTTGGACTGTGAAGAAAGCTGAGCACCGAAGAATAGATGCCTTTGAACTGTGGTGTTGGAGAAGACTCTTGAGAGTTCCTTGGACTGCAAGGAGATCCAACCAGTCCATCCTAAAGGAGATCAGCCCTGGGATTTCTTTGGAAGGAATGACACTAAAGCTGAAACTCCAGTACTTTGGCCACCTCATGCGAAGAGTTGACTCACTGGAAAAGACTCTGATGCTGGGAGGGATTGGGGGCAGGAGGAGAAGGGGATGACAGAGGATGAGATGGCTGGATGGCATCACCGACTTGATGGACATGAGTTTGAGTGAACTCCAGGAGTTGGTGATGGACTGGGAGGCCTGGCGTGCTGTGATTCATGGGGTCGCAAAGAGTCGGACACGACTGAGCGACTGAACTGAACTTTAAAAACATCTCATTTTCCAATCCCTCACCTCTCTTCCTGCTTTCAAAGTGTATCTCTGTTCTTCTTAGCAGAAAACCTGTCCAGAGCTGTCTGTATTCTTTCTCCACTTCCTCCTCCCTTTCCTCATAGATTGGTCAGTGAAATTCAATCTGGCTTCATCTGCCTTTATAGGAGAGACCAGTGGTCTCCTTGAAGGAGGCTAACTACTGTTCTGATCTTATCTTACTCTGTCAGCAGCATTTGATATGTTATTTGATCACTCCCTTCTTCACATGAAACTGATTACACATTGTCACCATTCTGGTCTGACTTTTCTTCTACTTTAAAGGCTACACAAGTATTACACTCCCTACCTAGTAGCCCTTCTCTGATTTTTAGCCTCTGCGATGATCACTCCCTCTGCATACAGCAGCCAGAGATATCTTTAAAATGTAAATCAGGTCATGTTACTCTCCAGTTTAAATGCTGGCACCCCACTGTGCCCAGAATAAGGCCTCTGCCTCTGAGGCCTTACAGCTCCAGGTGGGGGCCTCACCCTTGTGGGCGGATGTTGTTTTCTTTCTACACTGGCCACTCGACCTCCAGACCAGGCTCCAGGCCTCCTCCCCTTGACCCTGTCACTTCACTCAGAAAGCAACGAAGAGGCTTTCCCAGGTCACTGCACCAAAAGAAGGTACATGCACATATACACGGGGCTTCCCCGGTGGCTCAGGGGTAAAGAATCTGCCTGCAGTGGAGGAGCCGCAGGAGACTCGGGTTCAGCCCCTGGGTCGGGAAGATCCCTGGAGGAGGGCAGGGCAACCCACTGCGGTACCCTTGCCTGGAGAGTTCCATGGACAGAGGAGCCTGGCGGCTTACAGTCTGTGGGGCTGCAGAGTCGGACACGACTGAGTGACTAAGCACACATGCAGACAACCACACACATCACTCTAGTCCCTTCATAGATTTACACGAATCTGTGTTACCACTTGGTGATAAATTACCTGCTTCTTCCACCAGAACATAAGCTCTATAATAGCCAATGGCCTGTCCATTTTTACCCATCAGTACATCCAGCATTACTTACCAGCCCCTGGTCTATATTAACTTATTGAATAAATAAAGGAGGGATGGTGCTACTATTTGAATATAAAAGGTTGGTGACTCAAAGGAAAAATCTCTGGTTTAACAGCTTTGTTTAGATGAGATTGGATTTGGTTAGTCATTTCTCCTCCTGCCAGTCAAATCACGCTATCAACATCAATGGAGTGGAGAGTGCCTGTCTCACAGGCAGAGCTAAGTACCCAGATCGTCTAGTCTGGTAAGAGCTGTGATTTCTAAATTGTGAGCCATAAAGAGTCACTATAGTACTTATGCAAGACTGCACTCTCCCAGGATAAACAGGGACTGTTCCAAGAAACAGAATTAATACAAGCTCTGGTGAAGTCACTGCCTTTCTAAGCCCACTGCAGCGGGTACGGATATTCCACAGCTGCTCCTCTCGCCCTGGGGGGATACAGAGAGCGTCACAGCTTCTTCTTCAACCAGGACACCCTGCTGTCATGTGTGTGACCCACACTGTGTATCAAACACAACCACAGAAGAGATTACATGAGAGTGAGATGATGAAAATCAGAAAAGAGAACAGTGAGAGCCAGAATATATACGCATTCCCAAAGAAGGAGAAGTGAGATCTTGGTAAGCAGAAAAACCTAGGGACACAACTATGAATATTCTGCTCTGTCTCTGTGCCTGTCAAGGGACAGTTCAAAAGAAAAGCCCTGCTGGATTCCAACTCCCATATTCCCCAGTGAGGTGACTTCAATACCCTCTTGATCGAATCCATGCAAAAATGAAATTGATATCCGGTGATTTAAAAAATGAATATAGTGTTAGCCTCCCAAATGTTCCTTTATGTTCCTGTTGCCAAGGCTGGAAGAAAATAAATGCATATTATTTATTTTTATAAAGGTATCATAGTCACTTTTTTTTTAAGTAAAATATAAAAAGCAAAAGAGAGTAATGTATCTACCATTTTAACATTGCCATTTTATTTCCTTTTACTTTTAAAAGTTGTGCATATTTCCTGATATATTTCAAATATGGAAATACAATTTTTTGCAAATATGCAAAATACAATTGTTTGCATATAAAATATACAAATACAATTGTTTCTTACAATGTTCACTGAAAATATCATAAAGTTTTATGACTACCTAATGTTAATAAGGGGCTTCCCTCGTAACTCCGTTGGTAAAGAATCTGCCTGCAATGCAGCAGACATGGGTTCGATCTCTGAGTTGGGAAGATCCCCTGGAGAAGGAAATGGCAACCCACTCCAGTATTCTTACCTGGAGAATCTCATGCACAGAGGAGCCTGGTGGACTACACTTCATGGGGTCGAAAGAGTTGGTTGGACACGACTTAGCGACTAAACCACCACCAGTGTTCATAAGCAGAAAGTAAAGGAGCTTCCTAATGGCCCAGCATCATTAGTGGCTAGATAGCACTTCCCTGGTGTCTCAGATGGTAAAGAATTTGCCTGCAATGCAAGAGACCTACATTTGATCCCTGGGTTGGGAAGATCCCCTGGAGAAAGAAATGGCTACCCACTCCAGGATTCTTGCCTGGTGAATTCCATTGACAGAGGAGCCTGGCGGGCTACAGTCCCTGGAGTGGCAAAGAGTCAGACATGACTAAGTGACTAACACTAACTTACGGTTAGACACTTTAAAAATTTCTTACGTTTTGTTACTAATATAAGTCATTCTGTAATGAACATCCTTGGCTGTACTTTTTTTAAAATTTAATTTGAATTCTGGACCTTTTTGAATTTTTAAAATTTAATTTGAATTCTGGACCTTTTTACATTTGAATTTAGAGCCTTTTATAAAGTCTCTTATCCCATGTGAGAATTATTTCAATTTCTTCATGGATAAGATGGGGATAATAATTGCTACCCTACAGTATTTTATTGTTGTAGGATTAAATGAGAATATATGCAAAATCTTTTGGCCCATTGTAGATGTTCTGTGCCATTCCTGAAAGAATTTATAAAAGCAAGGTGAACATTTCCCAGTTTTCTATTTCCAATTTTCTAAGTCTTTCCATAAAAATTAATCCAATGAAAACAAACTCAACATAGAAATAAAGGTATCTATGACAGCATTCCAGTGCTAGTAAGGAAAAATGTCTAACAAGCAGGAAAATATAGTTTTTATTTATCCTTTTTCCCTAAAAGTTGAAGACAGTTTTATTAAAATCCTAAACTATGTCCAATATAATCTTGCTGAAAGGTAGTCAAAGAGGGGCATTGATGCCTCTTTGCATTCAGATTTAACCACATTCCTTCACCTTTTTTGAAGACTGGGATGAGAGCTGTACTACTTTAGTTAAGCTCCATAGAAGTTTCAAGACCATTTCTTATGTTTGTTAATTACTGCTGACTATCACGGAGAAGGCAATGGCACCCCACTCCAGTACTCTTGCCTGGAAAATCCCATGGATGGAGGAGCCTAGTAGGCTGCAGTCCATGGGGTCGCTAAGAGTCGTGCACAACTGAGAGACTTCACTTTCACTTTCATGCACTGGAGAAGGAAATGGCAACCCACTCCGGTGTTCTTGCCTAGAGAATCCCAGGGACAGGGGAGCCTGGTGGGCTGCCCTCTATGGGGTCGCACAGAGTCGGACACAACTGAAGCGACTTAGCAGCTGGCTATCAGGGTAACACCTGGGTTACTACAGACCTGTGGATCAGCCAGGTCCCATAGACATTCAAGTTGTAACAGAACTGGAACAAATTCATCATTTCCCTTTTGTTCTTTTTGGTCATTTCCACACCATCAAGACAGTGCTTTTCAAAGCACTTTACAAATTACTAAGGAGGCATGAAAACAGCAAACTTCAGTTCTCATTTTATATTGCTTTCAGCTGGAAAGCAATGACTGGGTGGCACAATCTGCAAACCATGTGAAGTGAAGGGCAGAGCACTGTGTATTCTCAGAGGCCTGAATTCTCCCTTTGATCCTAAAACTAGGTGATCATCTACGAGACACAAAACTGAGAATTTAGATATTCAAGAAGCTTATGACTTTGTAACCTGTCAAAGAACAAAAACAAAAAACAAATGACAAAAACAAAAAGTGCTCCTGGAAATACTAGCATTTAAGTCTCATCAGTTACATCTTGGGGTTGAATACCTTACTGAGGATAGCTTTTAAGGGGGAACACCTGGAAACTCTTTACTCCTGACAATCTTTCTAAGATAATTAAGACTTTCAGATACCCTGGTTAACATTGTTCAAATATGCTAAAAACTTACTCTAAAAAGGAAAAGAACATGCTATAGACAAAAAAAGGCTTTTCAGATCAGATCAGATCAGTTGCTCAGTCGTGTCCGACTCTTTGCGACCCCATGAATCGCAGCACGCCAGGCCTCCCTGTCCATCACCAACTCCCGGAGTTCACTCAGACTCACTTCCATCGAGTCAGTGATGCCATCCAGCCATCTCATCCTCTGTCGTCCCCTTCTCCTCCTGCCCCCAATCCCTCCCAGCATCAGAGGCTTTTCCAATGAGTCAACTCTTCCCATGAGGTGGCCAAAGTACTGGAGTTTCAGCTTTAGCATCATTCCTTCCAAAGAAATCCCAGGGCTGATGTCCTTCAGAATGGACTGGTTGGATCTCCTTGCAGTCCATGGGTCTCTCAAGAGTCTTCTCCAACATCACAGTTCAAAAGCATCAATTCTTCGGTGCTCAGCTTTCTTCACAGTCCAACTCTCACATCCATACATGACCACAGGAAAAACCGTAGCCTTGACTAGACGGACCTTTGTTGGCAAAGTAATGTCTCTGCTTTTGAATATGCTATCTAGGTTGGTCATAACTTTCCTTCCAAGGAGTAAGCGTCTTTTAATTTCATGGCTGCAATCACCTTCTGCAGTGATTTTGGAGCCCAGAAAAATAAAGTCTGACACTGTTTCCACTGTTTCCCCATCTATTTCCCATGAAGTGATGGGACCCGATGCCATGATCTTCGTTTTCTGAATGTTGAGCTTTAAGCCAACTTTTTCACTCTCTACTTTTACTTTCATCAAGAGGCTTTTTAGTTCCTCTTCACTTTCTACCATAAGGGTGGTGTCATCTGCATATCTGAGGTTATTGAGATTTCTCCCTGCAATCTTGATTCTAGCTTGTGTTTCTTCCAGTCCAGCATTTCTCATGATGTACTCTGCACAGAAGTTAAATAAGCAGGGTGACAATATACAGCCTTGACGTACTCCTTTCCCTATTTGGAACCAGTCTGTTGTTCCATGTCCAGTTCTAACTGTTGCTTCCTGACCTGCATACCAATTTCTCAAGAGGCAGATCAGGTGGTCTGGTATTCCCATCTCTTTCAGAATTTTCCACAGTTGATTGTGATCCACACAGTCAAAGGCTTTGGCATAGTCAATAAAGCAGAAATAGATGCTTTTCTGGAACTCTCTTGCTTTTTCCATGATGCAGCAGATGTTGGCAATTTGATCTCTGGTTCCTCTGTCTTTTCGAAATCCAGCTTGAACATCTGGAAGTTCACGGTTCACATATTGCTGAAGCCTGCCATGGAGAATTTTGAGCATTACTTTACTAGCATGTGAGATGAGTGCAATTGTGTGGTATTTGAGCATTCTTTGGCATTGCCTTTCTTTGGGATTGGAATGAAAACTGACGTTTTCCAGTCCTGTGGCCACTGCTGAGTTTTCCAAATTTGCTGGCATATTGAGTGCAGCACTTTCACAGCATCATCTTTCAGGATTTGAAATAGCTCAACTGGAATTCCATCACCTCCACTAGCTTTGTTCGTAGTGATGCTTTCTAAGGCCCACTTGACTTCACATTCTAGGATGTCTGGCTCTAGGTGAGTGATCATACCATCGTGATTATCTGGGTCGTGAAGATCTTTTTTGTACAGTTCTTCTGTGTATTCTTGCCATCTCTTCTTAATATCTTCTGCTTCTGTTAGGTCCATACCATTTCTGTCCTTTATCGAGCCCACCTTTGCATGAAGTGTTCCTTTGGTATCTCTGATTTTCTTGAAGAGATCCCTAGTCTTTCCCATTCTGTTGTTTTCCTCTATTTCTTTGCATTGATCGCTGAAGAAGGCTTTCTTATCTCTTCTTACTATTCTTTGGAACTCTGCATTGAGATGTTTATATCTTTCCTTTTCTCGTTTGCTTTTTGCTTCTCTTCTTTTCACAGCTATTTGTAAGGCCTCCCCAGACAGCTTTTTGCATTTTGCTTTTTTGCATTTCTTTTCCATGGGGATGGTCTTGATCCCTGTCTCCTGTACAATGTCATGAACCTCATTCCATAGTTCATCAGGCACTCTATCTATCAGATCTAGGCCCTTAAATCTATGATCCTAAAAGTAACATCATAAAGCTCTAGGGCTAGAGTAAGAATGAGATACTACAAATCTTAATGATTTAAGGTTCGAAGAAAAATTCCCGGTTGATTTTTCTCCATGGCGGTATTCTCTCTCATTGTATAAAGCCAGATTTGCCTTCTTTGGTGAGGAATCATCTTAACATCTTAACCCAGAGCTTCATTTTTCTGAAGAGATCAGATGCTTCTAGAAATCAAAAAGGGAAGCATATTGGCTCAATCCTTCTTAAAGTCTATTTCTATGCAGTGACGGGTACATACTCTATGCACTATCAGCGTGCTCTTAAGTCTCTTCTGGACTGAATGGCTCAGATATAAAGCTCCACGTTGACTAACTGGGCTGATGTGCATACATTCCATGCTAACGCTCCAGCACCGCTCCCGCTTGATAACAGTCCCCAGGACTGTCAGGGTTCGAAGAATGCAGTGGAAAGCGCCTGTGATCCAGCACTGGGGGGTCCTGTCCTTCTCTGCATATCTGATCGTATTCATGCCCACGATGTGTCGATGTGCTCCACAGCTGTCTGCAGCCACCATGCCCTCACCTCCCCTGTCTCGGGTGGTCAGCACCAGGGGGTGGCTGTGTGCACCGCTGCTCTGTCCTCACGGAAGGGGCCACGCTCCATGGTGACAGCCGCCCTTGAATCCAGAAGCCAATGTAGGAAGAGCAGGTGACAGAGAAATAGCTCTGAGACAGAGCTGGATTTACACTGAATATTTACCCTAGAGAAATTCTTTTAAGCTAAAAGAGACTCAAACTGGAAAAAAACAAAACAAAACAAAAACCTAAGATATCTTTGACTAAAACTGTTAAGCACTTTCCCCCCAGATACCCAGTTGGTATCAGATTCAGGAAGAATTTTAACTGTCATAGAAAACAAAGGATACTTAAATTTCTTCTTTTATGCACATATAAATATCGTAGGTAAATCATGACATTCATCCATATTCCCCTTCAAAAAATATGTCAAAATTTAAAAGATGAGGATAGCAAACTTGGATTCACTTTGACTTATCAATAAAAGAAGTCATTCGCAGCCTACACTACTTCATTATTTTTGTCACACCTTGAAACTGATCATGACACCCAAATATGTACTGATGCTATCATGGAAAAATAGTTCTAAACTATCCGGATCTCAAAATTTCAAAGAAAAATCCTTCCAGTGTCAGGATTGTGGCATTCTATGGGGCAAAAAGCATTGTAGATATAACTATCCATTTGATACATTTTTCAGATCTCTCGGATAGAGACCAAGAATGAGTAGCTTTAACTGAATGGACCCTGTGATACTGACGCTTAGAATGGAGAGCAAAGTGGAATTCCATATACACGGGCACCAGTGGGCCATCGGTGCAGCCTGTGTACCCGTGAGACGGAAAGACAAAGGGAGCCATATACATGGGCACCGGTGGGCCGTCGGTGCGGCCTGTGTACCCATGAGACGGAAAGACAAAGGGAGCCATATACGTGGGCACCGGTGGGCCGTCGGTGCGGCCTGTGTACCCATAAGACAGAGAGACAAACGGAGCCATATACATGGGCACCAGTGGGACCACTGGCATCCTGTCTATCCAGGAGACAGAAACACAAAGGAAGCCACACCGGCATCGCTGACCATCACACACTCCATTACTCATCTTTCATTTGGTAGTGGATGCTGTATACTGAGACTCACTAACCTAAGGTTTCACAGCATTTAGAAAAGAAATATGTTGCTTGCTTTCTCTGTACATAGAAAACTCCTGTTTCACAGAGTGACTTGAACTGCACTCAGCTTCTCTGTGTCTATGTGTCAGTCAACAAAGGTTTTTTCATCCTTAATCAGATTAGCAAAGAGCAATATCTAGTTTCAGTACCAGATCGGGGCCACGATCATTCCTTCCTTTTTTTTTAAGTCTTTTTTCTCTTTCAGGACCTAGCTGGTATCAAACAGAAAGGGCTCAGATTTAGGACTCCATGCTACTGAGTCCTTTGGTTTCCAGGGAAAATTCCCATGAAGCATTTTTGCATTAACATATAAAAGGGGTTACTACAGACTGCTGATTAATTAAGTGTGGCTCCCATTTTTATTCTTTGTTGTTAAAATTGCTGAACTGGCATATGGTAATCTGAGAACACTTTCTTTTAAAAAAAACTGTTGCAAGCTAATTCAATACTGAAAATTATTTGGATTTCTTCTAATCAACATCTTTTGCACACAGTCATTCATTTCCTCTCTCTTAACAGATTAACAGTCTGGAGTTCCAGGACTTGATCTCCTCTTAGCCTTTTTTCTCTTCTCTTCTTACACTGTCTGGATAGATGCAGCTTTGACCATTATTCAACTTCTACAACAAATAAATATAAAAATAAAAACTTACTAGACTGTTTTTCGTGTTTAGCACTAAGCTTATAGCCCTTCTCCTCCTCAGTACATCAGGGGTCCTGAGTGTGCCTGCAGGATCATCTGTCTCTCCTCACTCTCTCTCCTTTCCCATCCGCTCCCCAGCTCTCACCTCCAGGAGCTCCTCTCAGCCTCAGCTTTCCCAGCCCTCACTCCCCGAGCTCCTCTCAGCCTCACCTTTCCCTGCTGTGGCCCATCTGCTCCCCAGCTCTCACTCCCTGAGCTCACTAAGTCAGGAAATCCTGAGTGTGCCTGCAGGCTCATCCCGTCTCTCCTCTCCCGGTGTGGCCCATCCGTTCCACTCCCCAGTCCTCCCTCCCAGAGCTCCTTCAGCCTCTCTGAACCTCTCCTCTGGTTACCAGGCCTTCCCCACTCAGGTCTCTGAGAAGCTCTGTCTCTTTCTTCTGCTACGGAATGGTGACATAAGCTCTCCCTCTAAGATTTCCTCTAGTTCAGGCTAGTCATCTCCTGCTGCTGCTCCACAGACTCCATATACAGGGTGAAGATCATTTCAGATCCAACCACTCGCCACTTATAAAAGCACTGGAGGGTTCAGCGTGCTAACCTGAGCAGCTGGTGTCAGCGCACAGTCTGTTTCTTTCTGATAACAGCACGCAGACCAGCACCTGTATATTCAGCATCTTCCCCTCTCTGTCTCTTTCTTTCTTCCTACTCCCCTGGCGCTTCCCTGGTGGCTCAGAGAGTAAAGAATCTGCCTTCAATGCAGGAGACCTGGGTTCAACCTCTGGGTCGGGAAGATTCCCAGAAGAAGGGAATGGCTACTCACTGCAGTATTCTCACTTAAAAAAAGTCAACGGACAGAGAAGCCAGGTGGGCTACAGTCCATGGGGTCGCAAAGAGTCAGACATGACTGAGTGACGAACACTTGCACTCTATACCTCCAGCTCTTGGGGTAAATTATGCCAGTTGTTCTGTGAGCTGCAGCATTAGTACATGTACTCCCCTTGCACCAGCTTGCCTCCGAATTATGGTGCTATTTTTTAAAAGGCAACAAAGTGCCTGTGAAAGATCAATATAATGAGAAGATAAATAAGTGAGCTGAATTGTGATGGATTCCAGCAGCATTTCTATCCAAAAAAAAATAAATCAAATTAGAATGAGTAAGTTGCTCTAAGAACACCCAGACTTCCAAGTGGATCTCTGAACGGCAGAGCATACAAATCAGGCCAAGATTAACATTCTACCCTGTTATCTCTCTTGTCTTGTAGACGTATACTTGTCACAAACTCAATAGAAATATCCCTGTTCCTATTCCAGGGAACCTAGTTTAATAGTCCCTATGAAAATCAACAGGTTCCAACAGAGAATGCTTGACGTTTCAGTTCACTTGACACAGCTTGTTATCTGCAAGCTACTTTCCTTAATGTGTTCTGAGACCTCAGTTGGGCCCAAAAGGTCTATTTGAGCTAGTGATTTATTATTATCCTCTCCATCACTGACCAAGGGCGACCTTGACTGCACTTCTAGAGCCTACGATGAGTGGTTCAAAGTAGCTACGTTTAAAGTATTAGTAATGTTAGTAGCTGCATATCTTTAACCCAGACTAACCCAGCCATCTTTCTTACGCATGTCACAGAAGTTGGAGAGCACGTGCCTGTGATCAGTTTTCTATGTTCCCAAAGGTTAGATGGAAAGAGATAAGAGCAGGTAAGCTTCAGTTTACCGAGTGGAGTCAAAAGCATTACTTCCATTTCAGAACTGAAGAAGCTGAAAACTCCTCTAGGAGATGCCCTAGAGGTTCAGCTGCCGAGAGTTTGAGGTAGGCCTGCGTACTTTCTGCAATTCAATCTACAGCAGCCTTTCAGAGTCTGCTGCCGCAGCACAGTTACAAGTTCCAAGATCTAACTTATAAGGATATCAGGAAAAATGAATACAAGGTAAAAACTAACTCACAGAATGATTAGCAAGTCACAATGTGTAGCTCTTCAACCAACTGAGAAGAGATTAAAAGCCTCTTTTAGCCTTTGGGCATTTAAGGAAAATTTTGTAAAAGTTAGAAACATTTACCACGTGAATGTTAAATTATTCGAGAGAAGCCTTTCCAGCGATCTATAGGTAGCTTTATATCATAATAACTAAAATATGACAACATTTAGACCCAGAACACTTTCCTCACTACGGATCAAGAGACAGTGCTCCAACGTCAAGAATCAGAATAGAACAGGAGGGTTGAAACTGCTCGAATCTAGGAATCATGGGCCTCCAAGATTCAAGTATGAGGTCATATGACCAGAAATCTTTAGTATCACAATAAATTTTATTGATAATAGTAAAATAGGGGATGAATGAATCGGGAGGTCAAGGCTGACATATATACATGATTGATACTATATAAAACAGATAAATGATGAGAACCTGCTGCACAGCTCAGGAAACTGCTCAGTGCTCTGTGGTGACGCAGATGGGGAGGAGATCGAAAAACGAAGGATGTATGTATATGTATCGTGGGCTCACTTTACTGTGCAGTATAAACTAACACAACGTGGTAAAGCAACTATACTCCAATAAAAGTTCATTTTAAAAAGATGCATATCTATTTTTGGCAGATTGATTTAAAAGGACTCCCAAAATGATATAATCTATTCATACAGCAGTATACAACATATCTGGTGGCTCACTGCTTAGTTTTCAATCAAGCTAATGAAAACATCAGAATTATACAGAATAAGATAGCACTATGCTATGCTATGCTAAGTCACTTCAGTCATGTCTGACTCTGTGTGACCCCATAGACGGCAGCCCACCAGGCTCCCCCATCCCTGGGATTCTCCAGGCAAGAACACTGGAGTGGGTTGCCATTTCCTTCTCCAATGCATGAAAGTGAAAAGTGAATGTGAAGTCGCCTAGTCCTGTCCGACTCTTAGCGACCCCGTGGACTGCAGCCTACCGGGCCCCTCCATCCATGGGATTCTCCAGGCAAGAACACTGGAGTGGGGTGCCATCACCTTCTCCAATATGCTCCCCAGGTACTGAGAAATATTTTACATAAATTATCTTTTGTTAATTGTTAGTAAAATGCCATGAACTAGATGTTCTTAAACCCATTTCACAGATGAAGAAACTAACATTAAGAGATGTACATATCTGCTGTAAAGTCATCCAGGTAGTAAGTGGCAGAAGTGATCCTGAACTCAGGCTGAACTCCACAGCCCATGATCTTACCCACAACTAAGCGGTTCCTAAGGAGAGTCAGGAGACTGAGATGGGCTCTCAGACTCATAAATTCTGAATTTACACATTGAGGCTAATCTTAGATTCCATACTGGGTATTCATGGAAGGATTTTATAGTAAACTGAATGTAGTCTTTTTCAAGGGTTGAGCCACATAGCTATAAATGTCATCAGGATTTCAGAATCCAAATATTTATCTCCAAAATTCCAGGGACACTATAAATGATTGATGATCATGATTTTCTTAAATCTCAATTAGTTCCTGAAAATGAGCCATATTGATACAGCTGAAGTGTGATTATTTACACACACCCCAAGTTTTGTACTCTTAGGAAAAGAGATGTTTATGACTTGTTCCTCTATATCCCAAAATTCTTCAAAAGTTGTGATTCCATTTAACTCACCAAAAGTCAGTCCAGACTGAAGTTTCCATCTGCTTAATCTGTTCAAATTTTGACACTTTCTTGAATCTATTTTTTCCTTCTACGCAGTTTTAAGTTCGGCATTTTCAGAAGTCTGGT
Organism: Bos taurus; assembly: GCF_002263795.3. Lineage (NCBI taxonomy): Eukaryota > Metazoa > Chordata > Mammalia > Artiodactyla > Bovidae > Bos > Bos taurus. The sequence continues at coordinate 110,433,083 of NC_037334.1, read as the reverse complement.
AATATCAACAAAATGTCCTGTCAGAATCCTTTAATGTCCCAAAGTTGTTCACCTGAGGACGTAGATTAGGAAAATCTTTCTCCTCTATTTCAATTTCCTCTAAATATCACATAAAATGGAGATAACAAAAGGCTCATGAGTGAAAGAAAATGGCAAGACTTGTTTCCTTTACCCTGGATTGGCTTTACGAAGTTTGCAGTTGCCCTGATATTAGTCCTTACATGCAAGGTAACGAGTTACTAGTGGACAACACAGATAGCACTGGCTGTGAATTTGTGTTTCAAAATAAAAAGTTACAAAATGAGATACTCTTCCCAGGAGGAGAGGAAGCATGCCACTTCTTGTGACTTGATGACTTCTTTGGTCCAAGGATCGCTAATACTATTTTGAAAAAAAATTCAAAATAAACCACCTATTGGAGCGGGCTGCTATTTCCTTTCCCAGGGGCTCTTCCCAAATCAGGGACTCCTGTATTGCAGGCAAATTTTGTTTACCGTTTGAGCCACCAAGGGAGCCCAAACAACCCAAATAGCCCTTCAATTCATTTGCCTTCTTGTTCACTTTCACGACCATCAAAGCTTTATCCTCATTAACAATGCACTGAGACAAATGGATATTGTTTCTGGAAGAGCTCAGGAGTTTCAGTATAGTAAAAAGTTGGTTCAACTATTAATACCATTCTCTGTTTTCTGGCACTTAACACCTCTATAATAGAGAGTCACCGCTGTTTATCACGACATTTAGAAACTGTAAGATCTTGATACACTTTCTGAATGGCCAAAGAAAAGTTAAATTGAACAAGAGCTCAATGGTAAAGTATGTTTTAAAACAAATTTTTTGTTAGGAGAATTTTCTCATACACTGAAATTTTGAAATACCAGCATGAACATTAGTACATTGTCTTAAATTTTATAACTATTGACTTCTGTCATATTTTCTTTCTCTCTCCCCATATGTGCACACACATACACACATTTTTTGGTTGAGAATTATTTGAAACTAAGTTGCAGACATTAATAATGTTGGTCAATATGTATTTTGCTGCTGCTGCTGCTGCTAAGTCAATTCAGTCATGTCCAACTTTGTGCGACCCCAGAGACGGCAGCCCACCAGGCTCCGCCGTCCCTGGGATTCTCCAGGCAAGAGTACTGGAGTGGGGTGCCATTGCCTTCTCCCAATATGTATCTTAATGTATTCTAAATCTAGAAATGAAAGTTATCTATAGATAAAGAATGTGGTGTTATATCCATATATTTATTGACTACACATAAGCCTTTGTCTGTGTGGATCACAACAAACTGTGGAAAGTTCTTAAAGAGAAGGGAACAACCAGACCACCTTACCTGCCTCCTGAGAAACCTGTATGCAACAGTTAGGTCAAGAGGCAACAGTTAGAACCAGACATGGAATAATGAACTGGTTCAAAATTAGGGAAGGAGTACATCAAGGCTGTATATTATCACCCTGCCTATTTAACTTCTATGCAGACTACCTCCCTGGTGGCTCAGATGGTAAAAGCATCTGCCTACAATGTGGGAGACCTGGGTTTGATCCCTGAGTCTGATCCCTGGGTTGAGAAGATCCCTCTGGAGAAGGAAATGGCAACCCACTCCCGTACTCTTGCCTGGAAAATCCCATGGACAGATGGAGGAGCCTGGTAGGCTACAGTCCATGAGGTCGCAAAGAGTGGGACATGACTGACTTCACTTTCACTTTTCACTTTTTATGCAGACTACATCATGTGAAATGCCAGGTTGGATGAAGCACAAGCTGGAATCAAGATTTCTCTGGCTGGAATCAATGCCAAGAGAAATATCAGTAGCCTCAAATATGCAGATGAGACTACCCTAATGGCAGAAAGCAAAGAGAAATTAAAGAGCTTCTTGATGAGGGTGAAACAGGAGAGTGAAAAAGCTGGCTTAGAACTCAATATTCAAAAAACGAAGATCATGGCATCTGGTCCCATCACTTCATGGCAAATAGATGGGGAAACAATGGAAACAGTGACAGATTTTATTTCCTTGAGCTCCAAAATCACTGCAGACAGTGACTGCAGCTATGCAGCAAGCCATGATGCTCACTCCTTGGAAGAAAAGCTATGACAAATCTCGACACCATATTAAAAAGCAGAGATGAGACTTTGCCCACAAAGGTCCATATAGTCAAAGGTATGGTTTTTCCAATAGTCATGTCTGGATGTCAGAGTTGGACCATAAAGAAAGCTGAGTGCTGAAGAATTGATGCTTTTGAATTATAGTTCTGGAGAAGACTCTTGAGAGTCTTAGACAGCAAGGAGATTGAACTGGCCCATTCTAAAGGAAATCAACCCTGAATATTCATTGGAAGGACTGATGCTGAAGCTCCAATACTTTGGCAACCTGATGTGAAGAGCTGACTCATAGGAAAAGACCCTGATGCTGGGAAAGATTGAGGGCAGAAGAAGGGGGTGAGGGAGAATGAGATGGCTGGATGGCATCATCAGTTCAACAGATGCGAGTCTGAGCAAACTCCGAGAGATAGTGAAGGACAGGAAGCCTGGCGTGCTACAGTCCATCAGACATTATTGAGTGACCGAACAACATAAAATATATGGTCATTTAAAATATTTTTGTTAAAATTACTGTTTATTTCCTGCAATAATATTTTATTAGCCAAAATACCCAACTGTTGGAATGTTACCATTTACTTTATGTTTATTATCATATCAACTCTGCTCTGTGCCTATCAACTGATGGAATATGGATTTCTTCATGAGAGCGGATGCTTTAGTCTGATTTCTGATGGATTAATTAGAGCCTTTGTCTTTTACCCAGACATATGAGTTCTTAATGGGTTGGCAATGATAATAAGGGTGTTTTATAGGGGGAATAAGTCCCTTATTTCCAATACAAACTAAATCCTTCCTAAAATATTAAGCTATGAGAAAGGAATATAATATTGCCAGAAAATGAAATTGGGGTAAACTTTCCTGAAAATCTCTTTAACAGATCCCAGGAAAGAGGATTATTGTTATCAAATAATTAACTTGTTGAAGAAATAGGAATATTTTCTTGGACTTAAAAACATTTATATATGAATCTGATCACTTATAAAATGGATGGGTTTTATGTTCATTAGCTTCTTGACTGTGAAAAAAAATTTTATTCAACTTCAGATAGATTATTGAATGGAATATTTTGAAGAGGTCCCATTTTACAGATAGTATTCTGGGTGAAATTGTTTCCCTCTCCAAAATATGTTGAAGTCCTAACCCCTAGTCCTTAAAAGTGAGACTTCAGGAATTAGTTGTTGTAAATATAAGTAGTTAGTTTAAGATGAGCTCATATTGGAGTAGGGTGGGCCCCTACTCCAACAGAACTGATGTCTTTATAAGAAGGAAATTTAAACACAGACATGCAGAGAGGAAAGACGGTATAAAGACATGCAAGAAGACTGCCATGTGATGAAAACAGAGATGAGACGGGTGCAGTGACCAGTCACGGAGCACCCAGCACTGCCAACCGTCCCCAGCAGCCAAGAGCGAGGCTGGAGCCAAGTCTCCCTTCGTGCTCACAGAAGGAACCAGCCCTGCTATCCCTCTGATTCAGAATTCTAGAACTCAAAGCGGGAAAAGAATTTTAATTGTTCTAAGCCATCCAATTTATGGTAGTTTATTATATCAAACCTAAGAAATTCTCACAGATAGTTGAGAAGTGATTGATAGATAGACAGATGTAGATAATCTTTCAAATCCCTTAAAATTTAGGGCTGGTCATAAAACGAGGAGCTAGGGAATTGCCCAGTGAAGTCGTACAGTGGCCCCACAGCTGTCAGTTGACCCGCATAGCTGTCGTTTTTAGGTCAAGAATAGTTAACAGGTGCAATTTTATGTGGCTCACTCAAATAGATTTCATAAATGATTCAAGTTTTCTGAAACCCCCTTTCCCCCTCAAGAGTAGATTTAAACTGAATTTGTTAGAATACTTCATTTCCCCTGCATAACTTTTCCTCTATAAATAGATTCTTAGGCTTAGCTCATTTCATTTGGAGAAAGAAGTTCTGTCTTCATGACCTATATAGAATTAAACACTGGAGGCAACTGCTCTTTGAGGTTTTGCCTGCTGTTCCTCTCGTTTACACATCTCTGGGCAAGGGTGATTCCAGGAGACAATGCTGGGAACTCCATCTAACTCATGGTCAAAGCTCAGGGTTTCTCCAGGGATTTCTCATTCCGTTTGGCACAACAGTAACTGCATCTGACAACATCTGCCTCACAGCGTCGCTCTGCAGGGCCATCTGACACTCGGTTCTCATCCACATTTTCTTCCTGCCTGTCTTCTGAGGAAGATGCTTCCACGACAGAGATGGAGAGAAGTAGACAGGCAGGGCAAATCAGAGCTTTACTTTCCCAGTGAATGAGAGTCATGAACCTACCAAATGTCTTCACTTAGCTCTTATTCCAATTCATCCAAAGATCTTTGACAGCAAATACTGTCTAAATCAACCCTTTGTGCGGGGAGCCGGTGAGGCATTCTGCTCATGACCAAGGTCATGAGGAAGGAGGCTCGGCATACGCAAAGGCGGGATCGAGCCTCAGGAGTCCCCCCGGATATTCTCGAGCATTTTCCCCCCAAAAACCAGAGTCTGCCTACTTTATTGCTTTGTGCTCTCACCTCTGACTTTACTGGGGGCTGTCCCCTACCACCATCTCTCTCTCTCTCTGTCAAAGAGTTAACTTACAGCTCCAATTAATAAAGTTCCTGGGCAATTAGGAGTGTTTAAATCCAAACCCCTCAGATGGCTCTCTAACTCGCCTGACAAGTTTACCCGGACTCCTGCAGCTATGCATACGATTGTTTACAGTCTCCTAGCCTCCAGAGGCACGGGAAGCTTAAGATATTCAAATAGCTTAGAGCCTCTCAGAGAGTTAAAAACTGTCAGAATAAACTAGTAAAGGATTTCATTGGTGAGTCAATGCTTGTTGCCAAGTTTTCACATCCCCTGAATTGTATCCTTGAATGTGTATTAATTAATAGTTGGTATATAGTAAAAAATAAGTAGTGGCCTTGGTGTTAGTAACTTTAGACCCTTAAGGTAATAAATTCTTTTCTTTGTTGTAAACCCATTACACATCCGCCCTATAGGAATGCAATTTTATCTTTGGAAGATGGTGCCAAACCTTAAAATAATTACTCTTAGAGAAAATAAGTCTTTGTTGATAAGTCCTTGTCAAGAGTCATAAAATGTTAGTAGGCCTTCTGGCCAGAAGATGATGTAAATCACCTAAACCATTTGTATACGATAAATTTGCAGGAAAGAAACCCTGGTTTTTGATAAGAATCAAAGACTGCTGACTTTGCATCCCCTATTATCCTCTATGTGTAACTTAGGGTATAAAAGCCCCTGTTAAAAATAAAGCTATGGGCCTTGCTCACCAACGCTTGGTCTCCCCATGTCATTCTTCCCTTTAACTTCCAGCTGAGTCTCCATCTGGAGCGCGGAACCCACCACGCTTACTAATTATGCCTGGGCTTCTAAGACCCACTCGAGAAGGTGTCTAGGGTGAGACACCTTCCGCTATTCGAGAGGGCGCCTGCGGCCTACGTAAGTGGTGCAAACTTCTTGTCTTGAAGTTTTATTGGTCTCCCGCGTAAACCAAGCTACTCAGCTTCTTTTCTCCACTGAATTTTCCTACTGAGCTATCCTCATTCTATTGTTCTCTATATCTCTAATTAGCATATAAATAGTCGCCTAGGCCGTCTCTCCTTCGAATACCCTGGATCAGCTGGGGCTGGTCCCCAGCAGGTGGCGCCCGAGACAGGGACTTTCGAAGGTAAGCTCCCAGCAATTGGGGCTACCAGCCCTATTGCCCCCCGTTCTCGGAACAACTGGGTGACCAGCCCTCTTGTTCCCCCACGGAGCAGTTTGGGTGACCAGCCCTACTGCTCCTCCCTTGGAACAGTTCGGGCCATCAGCCTACTGTTCCTCCCCCGGGACAATCTGGGTCACCAGCCCTATTGTTCTTCCAGTGTTCGGGACGGCTAGGACCCCACTCAAGGGTGCCGCGGACCCCCCTGTAGGATAGACAGGGCGAGAGGAGTGGGAAGTGTTGAAAGTGTTAAAGAGTTAGACTTAGAGAGAGAAAACAGTTTCTGAAGTTAAAAGGCCAAAGAAAAGCCTGATCTTTTGATAGCTTAAAGCAAAATCTTTTACTCTACTTAATTTTCTGACATGGGTAATACTGAATCAAATGAAAGACAGCTCTTTATAGGAGTAATTTTACAGTTATTAGGTAAAAGAGGAATCAAAGTTAAAAAATCTGCCATTCAATCATTTCTTTCATTTGTACAAGAGCACTGTCCCTGGTTTCCAGACGAAGGCTCTGTTAACTTAGATGTCTGGGAAAAAGTAGGAAAACAGCTAAAAACTTACCATGCCGAACATGGCTCAGAAAAGGTGCCTAATGACGCCTTTTCCTTATGGAATATCATTAGAGATGTCTTAGACCCTGCCCCTGATTCAGAAAAAGTACATCTTAAAAGTGATACTGAAGAAAATGCTGTAGCTAAACCTGCCCCTGAATCTAAAAGAGTAACTTTTAAAGAGGAAAATGAGGTCGAAACTGTAGTTAAACCTGAGGAAAATGAGAAAAACGAAGACCCGCCTGACTATCGGCAACTAAGAAAAATGTTAGCAGCCGTGACTACTCAGGAACAACCTAAAGATAGGGATGAGGAACAAGATCAGCCTTCCCCAAAACAAAAAGAGAATTTAGGCGAGATAACAGCTAAATATCACTCTGATGGAGATCGGCATCTCTTAAACAAAGATGCCCCAAAAGGCCTAAGAGAAACTTCCCCTGTCAGACCATCCGCTCCTAGGAGCTTGAGGGAAACATCCCCGATCAGACAGTTTGTAAGATTTAGTCACCAAACAGTTAAAGGATCTCCGGAGCAGGAGAAGAGAAATACGGGACGCTCCCATCCCTCCATGCCTCCTCCTCTGTGTGGGGGTAAAGGGCCTCCTCTAGGAGTTTCCCGGAGAAGGGTTTTCTCTAGTCCCAAGGATAAATTTGATCCTCACCTTGAGGCTTCTTTTCTAGTCCCCTCTGCAGTTTAGATAGGGTAAAGAAGTTACAAAATAAATAAAAATATTCTCAAAAAAAAAAAAATTAAAAAAATGGGTTTCTCTACATCTAAAAATAGACAAATGTTTATTGGCTCTGTGAAATATGATTAGAAATGTCCCGGACCCCTGTCATGAGGCTGTTAGATAGCCTATGGGGGAGGCTATAGCGGTAGATGGTGGTGAGTCTCCACTTTCTGCATAGATCATAATTTCTGCTATTGAAAAAAAAAAAAAAAGGAGGGAGAAAGTGCTTTACCTCCCGAGGAAGGAGAGGGTTTACAGGACGCTGCGGCCGAGCGCCCTGGAGAGCTCCCTCCCCCTCTGCACAAACCTTTAAAAAAAAACTTATCCACCACTTTCTGATTTAAGGTGATCGCCACCACCTCTGTTTGTGCCTCCCAGGACCCAGGAGTTCCCCACTTTGCCCCCAAAGCCTCTCAAAGCATTGCCTAAGCCTGAGGAAGATAAAAAGTTTTTTGAACAGTGGAGCTTTTAAAACAGACTGCGTGCACAATATGCAGAGCATGCTCCTTAGAGAAAACCTCCTCAGGGGGGTCTCAACCAGGCTAGGAAAAAAGCGAAAGGGGATTTAGCAACAATATTAACCCCTGATGTGCCGCTTACTCCAATTCCAACGGGAGTGGCTGGCCCCCTACCTGAGGACATTGTAAGATTTGTCCTGGGGCGTAGCTCGCTTTCTTTTCAAAATTAAAAAAAAAAAAAAAGAAAGAAAGAAAAGAAATTTCGGTGGTGCATGGTGTAGTAGATTCTGATTATATTGGAAAAATTAAAAGTTTTGATCTCACCGCCTAACAAAACTGTACAAATTAATAAAGGTCAAAGAGTAACACAGCTTTTACTTTTACCTTACTATCAGACAAAAAAAAAACTTGACTTCTCAAGCTAGGAGCCACAAAACATTTGGATCTAGTGATCTAGCCTTTTGGGTGCAGGAAGTTACAGTTCCAAGGCCTTTAAAAGATCTTTTAATTCAAGGGAATAAAATGTCAAGACTGAGCAGTTATTTAGGCTTTTCAACATTTAAGAGACCACACCTTTAATCTTTTGACTGACTCCAGATATATTGTGGGGTTATTTCCTCATATTGAAACTGCTAATATTCCAAAAAATAAAACTACTATCTTCTCCTTGTTATCTGATTTACAAAAAGAGATTACACACAGAGATAAAAAATATATTGTGGGACATATTAGAGTCCATTTCAACTTGCCCAGCCCTTTACATGAAGGAAATGCCTTGGTAGATGCATTGACTAAAGTAATTGTTTTAAACTTACATAAAAAGATTGATAAGGCCAAAAATTCTCGCAAAATTCACCATCAAAATGCAGCTGGTTTAAGGTATAAATTTCATATCCCTAGGGAAACAGCTAGACAAAAAGTTATGTCCAAATTGTAATTAATCACTTAAAGGTAAACACACAGGGGCAGACTACAATGATGAGACACTAGATGCCTGAATTACAGGCTACGACTCGGCCCCTGGTCAAGTAAAAAGACCTCCTTACTGGAGAGTGAAAAGGGCCAGATGTGTTGCTAACTTGTGGGAGAGGGTATGCTTATATATTTCTACAGAATGCAGATTCTCCGATTTGGATCTCAGAAAAATTCGTCATGTCACATTCCCCAAAGACCAGGTTCGCGGCGCGCGCACTCGCTCGCTCCCCCTCCCCCAGCCAGCCCTCGCCTCCGCGCCGCCAGCGGCGCCCCGCACCTTCCTCGCTGCACCCCGAGACCTAGAGCAAAGAAGTCTGTGCGGCGAGTGAGGGCCAGAGAGGAAAGCGCGCCCGCGGAGTGCAGTCCAGACCAGCGCGCTCCCGCCGGCGACAGGAAAACGCCCCCAGCCCAAGCGGCAGCGGCTAGCCCGAGTCCGCGAACCCCGCCCCTCCGCCCGCCGTAGACGCAGCGGCCCACAGCCTGCCGTTCGCGTTCTGCCTCCTGATGCTGCGGACACTGCTCCGCCGAGCCGATGCCTACAGCTGCTCCTTGTTTCATCTTGTTTAAATCCTCAATATAATGTTTGCTCCTTTGTGGTGTTGTTGTGAACAAATGTATGCTCTCATCTTGTTTAAATCCTCAATATAATGTTTGCTCCTTTGTAATGTTACAACGTCCACCTTATCTTATGATGTAACCACTTATTGAATTATGCTCTTGCTGTATTACAACAACTGCAGGATTTAATGCGAACACGACGGTTTGTGGGCTTACTTATCTTGGGAATAGCAGCTTTGATAAGTGCAATTACTTCTGTTACTGTGGCAGCAATATCATTGACTCAACAAGTACATACTGCTCAATATGTTGATTCTATGTCCAAAAATGTTTCTTTAGCATTGGCAACACAGGAAGCTATAGACAGGAAATTAGAAATGAGGGTAGATGCCCTAGAGGAAGCAGTAATACATATTGGGACTGAATTGCAGGCTTTAAAGGTGAAAATGGCATTGTCCTGTCATGCTGACTACCGGTGGATATGTGTAACACCCCTGAAAGTAAATGAGACAGATTTTGAATGGGAAAAGATTAAAAACCATATTTCAGGTATTTGGAACAGCTCTGACATTGGCTTAGACTTAGGGAAACTTCACAATCAAATAGCAACCCTGGAACACTCCCGATTAGATTTTACTGCCGCTGGAACAGCAAATGATTTCTTCCATACTTTCTCTAACTACATTTCAGGAAAAAATATTCTGTCTACCTTCCTTGGCTATGCTACGTTGGCTGTTTTAATTTTACTTCTAATAATTGTTCTTCTTTGTATTGTCAGGATTCTTCGGCAGAGCATTCAGAGGCTCGCGACTGAGCTACATCTGGCTGTTTTAAGAAATAAAAAAGGGGGAGATGCGGGGAGCCGGTGAGGCATTCTGCTCATGACCAAGGTCATGAGGAAGGAGGCTCGGCATACGCAAAGGCGGGATCGAGCCTCAGGAGTCCCCCCGGATATTCTCGAGCATTTCCCCCCCAAAAACCAGAGTCTGCCTACTTTATTGCTTTGTGCTCTCACCTCTGACTTTACTGGGGGCTGTCCCCTACCACCATCTCTCTCTCTCTCTGTCAAAGAGTTAACTTACAGCTCCAATTAATAAAGTTCCTGGGCAATTAGGAGTGTTTAAATCCAAACCCCTCAGATGGCTCTCTAACTCGCCTGACAAGTTTACCCGGACTCCTGCAGCTATGCATACGATTGTTTACAGTCTCCTAGCCTCCAGAGGCACGGGAAGCTTAAGATATTCAAATAGCTTAGAGCCTCTCAGAGAGTTAAAAACTGTCAGAATAAACTAGTAAAGGATTTCATTGGTGAGTCAATGCTTGTTGCCAAGTTTTCACATCCCCTGAATTGTATCCTTGAATGTGTATTAATTAATAGTTGGTATATAGTAAAAAATAAGTAGTGGCCTTGGTGTTAGTAACTTTAGACCCTTAAGGTAATAAATTCTTTTCTTTGTTGTAAACCCATTACACATCCGCCCTATAGGAATGCAATTTTATCTTTGGAAGATGGTGCCAAACCTTAAAATAATTACTCTTAGAGAAAATAAGTCTTTGTTGATAAGTCCTTGTCAAGAGTCATAAAATGTTAGTAGGCCTTCTGGCCAGAAGATGATGTAAATCACCTAAACCATTTGTATACGATAAATTTGCAGGAAAGAAACCCTGGTTTTTGATAAGAATCAAAGACTGCTGACTGTGCATCCCCTATTATCCTCTATGTGTAACTTAGGGTATAAAAGCCCCTGTTAAAAATAAAGCTACGGGCCTTGCTCACCAACGCTTGGTCTCCCCATGTCATTCTTCCCTTTAACTTCCAGCTGAGTCTCCATCTGGAGCGCAGAACCCACCACGCTTACTAATTATGCCTGGGCTTCTAAGACCCACTCGAGAAGGTGTCTAGGGTGAGACACCTTCCGCTATTCGAGAGGGCGCCTGCGGCCTACGTAAGTGGTGCAAACTTCTTGTCTTGAAGTTTTATTGGTCTCCCGCGTAAACCAAGCTACTCAGCTTCTTTTCTCCACTGAATTTTCCTACTGAGCTATCCTCATTCTATTGTTCTCTATATCTCTAATTAGCATATAAATAGTCGCCTAGGCCGTCTCTCCTTCGAATACCCTGGATCAGCTGGGGCTGGTCCCCAGCACCTTTGTCCTTGGCAATTCTGAGCATTCACAAGTCATTTCTGAATACTTATTTTCCTCGATGTTTATATAGCCAGTGCCTTTTAAAGTTTCCTCAACTATGAAAATAAAAACAACCACACACAAATTTTACTGCCAATTTTTTTAACCATCAAGAAAAGATACAACCAAGTCCAAAAACATCTCTTGTGTGACCACTGCTAAAGCGTGCTAAATAATTTTCATACAAGTAGATGTTCAACATGAGTTTGAGCAAGCCCCACGAGTTGGTGATGGACAGGGAGACCTGGCGTGCTGCAGTTCGCTGGGTTGTAAGCAGCCGGATGCGACTGAGCAACTGAACTGAACTGAACTGAGATGTTTAATAGGAAATTCTCTTTCATAAAATTTTAATAATCTAGCTCAAACACATTTTATGACCATAAGACATCGATTTAAGAGAAAATTTCAAATCTTACTGAGGAAAAGATCCCTCTGCATTCTGGAATCATTGCCTACACCAAACGGAAAATTCAGAAGAAAGAGCTTATTAGGAGCAAATGCCGTTTATACTACTTTGCTCAGTTACACCGCTCTTGTTAGTTGAATGGCCTTAAAGTCTAACAGATTGTTTCAAAATGTCATTCTGCTTCTATTTGACTGAATACCTTGTGCCATTATTCTCTTATTCATTACATGAGAGCCTAAAACTTTCCTGTGCCAGACAATACAACAACAGCCGGTGATATAATGTTGCCTTTACGAAAAAAAACCCTTGGCCTCAAAGAGGTATTATTTGATTTCAAAAGTTATAGTATGTCTCTTCTCAGCATATGTTACAGCTGGGTTTTCAGAAGTATATATATTTCACATATTTGTTCACATAAAATTTGAAAAAGAAAGAGTTCACGATAAAAGAATATACTGTCTTTTGTGGTTTTAGAAGGGGAAATTACCTGAGGACAGAAAGTATCAGTAGGGCATTACAATGACAAACCCTCTCTGAGGCACCAGGAGTATAAAATGCCGGTATTACGGACTGGTATTCGAATTTTGACCTCTCACCTTAGCACTTCGTACTTACTGGGGATGAGCCTAAGCAACCTTTGCCCCCTCAGCTCATCTACAGTAAGGGGAAAAAACCAAAAACCAGTATGATAACAAAATCTTTCCTTCTTGTTTAAATATAAACCTTTTAGATGAGCAGATTAAGTCCCAGATACATTAGCATTTGTCTGGTTATAGTTTACTGAAGCAAAAGCACCATCTGAAAATCAAGTTAGAAGCTGATGAATCCTTTAACAAATGCATCTATTTGTATTTCATTCAGGTGTTTCTAAATAGCAAGCTTTTCTAGTATATTAAGTGATTGGAAATTAAATATATATATATGTGTGTATATACACACACACACATATACATGTATATCTGAAAACATGGCAGGTATACAAAGCAAAGTTCACCTGGAAACTCTAAATCTTTTTCCATTGCCTACTTTTCTCCCCCACAGCCATATCTAATTTACGATCCAGATGCTTTCAAAGAATCATAGTTTCCATCAGAAAACAACTCATCTGGCTGTCCTTTCACAAACATGACCCAAGTGAGTGAGCTGCACACCGCAGTCCTCTGGACCTTTGTCCTTTGGATCAGGGCTCCTGGCTTCTCCAGGACACGTATCCCTTAGAGACGCTGTTATATAATGAAATAAACTTACTGTTTTCTTTAACACTTTGAGAGCATAAGGCTTCTGGGTCCCCTTCTGTTTGCATCTGTACACAATGGATGTAGCACCCCTTGAGGGGGAAAAAAGACAAAAAGAAAATGTTATGCTCTCAGTAAGAAATTAAGGGGAAAGCTTGAAAACAAGTATCTCTTGCGGTTACCCTCATAACTGACAAGTGTTTTACGTTCTACTACAGGACTCGACAAACTTGAGAGGACGTTTTTCTATATAATTAAGAATACTATGCTAAATCTTCCTGTTTGCCCTTCTACTTCTTGTCCATCTCTGTACAAGTGACCTGTTGCATTCGGTCACGGCTCATTGGGTAAACACAGACTTTATAGGACCTCTACCCAATCTCACAGCCTGTGGCCCTTCCTGAAGGCAGGCGCCTGGACTACAGCAAAGCTCATGACTTCAGGGGGAGGCTTAAGTCCCACACTAGGCCGTAAAGGTCAGGAGAGTCTCCACGACTCGGCAAGGGTGCTGGGGACCTTTAAGAATTTACACGGCATCACTGGTACCCTGCTACCTCCCCAGACCAGGGTTAGCCCTGTGGAGACACTGGCTCCTTTGTTGTGGTGAATTCTGTTACCACTTACACACGCACTAACAAAAATGATGATGTGAAATGTCCAGGAGAAAATACTATTGAAATGGTTAAAGGTATACAGAGGAAAAGCAGATTTATCCCTCTATAAAAATTTGAAGATGTACAGAAAATGTTTACCTGTAAAGGAGAATGGTAAGAAGAGACTCCATAACTATCTATCTCTATGTGATACATGTGTGAAGTTACTAAAAAGAGAACATTAAAAAGCAGGACACTGTGGTCCTGATGTACCCTCTCCAGTCATGAGAGCAAGAGAACGAGACAGAAACAGAAAGAAACCACACAGGCTCAAGTACAACCTGAGAGAGAGCTTCAGATAAATCTTGAAATAAGATCAGTTGAAGCAAACTTGTCAGACTTTGAAGATTAGGCCAAAGGACTAAGGAAGGTAGTCCTAAGGAATGTATCTTATGATACATTCACTCTAGTGGTTCTGAAATTTTAAGAACAAAAGAAATTTATAAATCAAACATATTCCTAGACACCTTTGCATATTAAATTTTTAACAGAGCCTCCAAGAGTCAGGAATTGGTGATATAAATGTTAATAGGTAGAACAATTCCTAACAAGTGGTGCTGGGAAAACTGGTCAGCCACTTGTAAAAGAATGAAACTAGAACACTTTCTAACACCATACACAAAAATAAACTCAAAATGGATTAAAGATCTCAATGTAAGACCAGAAACTATAAAACTCCTAGAGGAGAACATAGGCAAAACACTCTCCGACATACATCACAGCAGGATCCTCTATGACCCACCTCCCAGAATATTGGAAATAAAAGCAAAAATAAACAAATGGGACCTAATTAAACTTAAAAGCTTCTGCACAAGAAAGGAAACTATTAGCAAGGTGAAAAGACAGCCTTCAGAATGGGAGAAAATAATAGCAAATGAAGCAACTGACAAACAACTAATCTCAAAAATATACAAGCAACTCTTACAGCTCAACTCCAGAAAAATAAATGACCCAATCAAAAAATGGGCCAAAGAACTAAATAGACATTTCTCCAAAGAAGACATACAGATGGCTAACAAACACATGAAAAGATGCTCAACATCACTCATTATCAGAGAAATGCAAATCAAAACCACTATGAGGTACCATTTCACACCAGTCAGATGGCTGCGATCCAAAAGTCTACAAATAATAAATGCTGGAGAGGGTGTGGAGAAAAGGGAACCCTCTTACACTGTTGGTGGGAATGCAAACTAGTACAGCCACTATGGAGAACAGTGTGGAGATTCCTTAAAAAACTGGAAATAGAACTGCCTTATGATCCAGCAATCCCACTGCTGGGCATACACACTGAGGAAACCAGAAGGGAAAGAGACACGTGTACCCCAATGTTCATTGCAGCACTGTTTATAATAGCCAGGACATGGAAGCAACCTAGATGTCCATCAGCAGATGAATGGATAAGAAAGCTGTGGTACATATACACAATGGAGTATTACTCAGCAATTAAAAAGAATACATTTGAATCAGTTCTAATGAGGTGGATGAAACTGGAGCCTATTATACAGAGTGAAGTAAGCCAGAAAGAAAAACACCAATAAAGTATACTAACGCATATATATGGAATTTAGAAAGATGGTAACAATAACCCTGTGTACGAGACAGCAAAAGAGACACTGATGTATAGATCAGTCTTATGGACTCTGTGGGAGAGGGAGAGGGTGGGGAGATTTGGGAGAATGGCATTGAAACATGTAAAATATCATGTATGAAACGAGTCGCCAGTCCAGGTTCGATGCACGATACTGGATGCTTGGGGCTGGTGCACTAGGACGACCCAGAGGGAGGGTATGGGGAGGGAGGATGGAGGAGGGTTCAGGATGGGGAACACAGGTATACCTGTGGCGGATTCATTTCAATATTTGGCAAAACTAATACAATATTGTAAAGTTTAAAAATAAAATTAAATTAAAAAAAAAAAGAACAATTCCAACACATTTAAAAAATTTGGGGGAAGACATAACACATACACAAAGAAACAGAGGAAATGAAGGTAAATATAAAATTCTACTTTATTTTTAATTGCCCTAAATGATATCTATGTGAAGCAAAAATACTAACAACTCACTGTGTTTACAGCACATGTAGAAGAGGCATGACAACAGAGCACAGGAGGAGGAGGAGGCTGAGGAAGTGCCGCTAAATCCTTACACCACAAGCTCAGTGCTGTGACTGCTTTATAGTAGACTCTGATTAATTAAAGACGTACATTATACAACCCAGGGCAATGAATAAAATTTTAATTACAATTTTTATAAAACAAAATAAAATTTTTTAAATAAAAAAGTCAATAAGGAAGCTAAAACGGAATCAGAAATGAAGTACTTGGGGGACAAAACAAAAGAAGAGATTAACACCAAAACAACTAACAATATGGTATATTTTAGTCCAATCATATAAATACTATATCAAATATGAACTTTATAAGCATACCAATTAAAAAATAAAGATCATCAGTCATATGCTAAAACAGACTGCACTTAATAATCTTCAGCCTCCATTTGTAGCCATGATCCAAACAGATAATTCCATATTGCTTTAGGGAAATTTTGTTTATGCTGAAAACCTACCACTCTAGGGTACATTCCACATTTTTGGACACGTATAAACTCCTTCAGTCAGTGATTTGCTTCTAATGAACAATTTATTACTTCAGGTTCAAATAAAAAAGACCATCATATTACATGAAAAAATCAAGACCAAACTCTACATTGTGTACAGTAAACTCATTTGAAATATAAAGTGTAAAAAGGTTAAAAATAAGTTGATAGAAAAGAGATACTAAGCAAACACTAAACAAAAGAAAGCAGGAGTAGCTCCATTAATATCCTGTCAACCAGACTTCAGAATAAAGACAAAGATGAACATGACTTAATTATAATGTTAAGAGGGCAACTCCCCCGAATGACATCACAAACATGAGTGTATGCACCCAAGAACAGTGCTTCACAATACATGCAGCAAAACTGACAGGACTGAAAGGAGAATAGACAACGGCCTGAATACAGCTGGAGGCATCCCCACACTCTCTCAGCAGTGAACAGAGAAAGCAGAAAGGTTATCACCAAAGCTACGGAGGACATGAGCAACATTATCAGCGAAGCTATGCTAAATGGCTTCGAGAGAACACTACGCAAAACAGCAGAATGTACCTTCTTTTTGAAGTTAAAACACTCAGAGCCTCTATTTCCTGACTTAGTATAAAGAGAGTGGTATTGAAGGAAGAATAAACGCGTAGATAAATGGAATGGAAAAAAGAATCCAGAAATAGTTATACATACACATGACTAACTGGTTTCTGACAAAGGTAAACAGGCAGTTCAGTGGAGAAAGTTACAGTCCCTCCAACCATAAATAGTGCTGGAACCACTGGATACATATGTGTAAAAAACAAAGGCAAAAACAAAAAGCCTTTATCCAAGTGCCACTCTACCAAAAAATGACTCAAAATGGATCATAAGTACAAGTGTAAAACCTATAATTCTAAAAAAAAAAAAAAAAAGAAAGATTTCTGACCTTTAGTTAGGAAAAGATTTCTTACATACACAACCAAAAGTTTGTGTTAAGTCACTTCACTTATGTACGACTCTTTGCAACCCCATGGACTGTAACCCACCAGGCTCCTCTGCTCATGGGATTCTCCAAGCAGGAATACTGGAGTGGGTTGCCATTCTCTTCTCAAGGAGATCTTCCCGACCCAGGGATTGAACCCATGTCTCATGTCTCCTGCATAGGCAGGTAGGTTCTTTACCACTAGCACCACCTGGGAAACTCACAACCAAAAGCACAGTAATTCAAAGAGCAAAAAAATTGTACTTCATTTACCTTAAGAACCTTAAGAAAGGTTGCCTTCTGAAAGCCACTGACAGTGAGAAAATTTTTATAATCATATATCTGATAACGGACTTGTCTCTAGAATTAGAAACTAAGTCCAATAATAAGAAAATAATGCATTTTTAAGGTAGGCCAGAGACTGGAACATATGCTTCACCAAAGAAAATACATGAATGGCAAAAAAGCACAAAGAAAGATGCTCAACACCATTAGACATCAGGGAAATGCAAATTAAAACCACAATGAGATACAACTTCACTCTTCCTGGAACACCTAAGAAAAGACAGAGTATCATGGCTGGCAAGGATGCAGAACAACTGGACTCCTACGCTGCTGAAGAAATGAGAAATGATACAGCCACTTTGGAAAACAGCTTGGCAGTTTCTTATAAAATTAATACCATACGATTGAAAGCTATATTCATTCACAAACTTGAACATGAATCTTTATAGCAGCTTATTATTAATCAGGAAACACTGCAAACAACTCCCATATCCCTCAGCTGAGAAATCAGTAGAATACTATCCATAAATAAAAAGAAATGAACTGGAATCAGACAACAACATGGATGATTATTTAATACAACATCCTAAGTGAAAGAAGCCAGGGTCAAAAAGATATAAACTGCATGACTCCACTTAATATAAAGGGAAGTGATTTGCAAACACTGAAGAAAATGAAAAATCTAATTTTAATTTTATATAATTGCAAAATATTCAAAAATTTATGCAAAATAAACTATATTAAATAGCATCCATTCCTTAATTTACTTATCACATTAATCTATCACTAATTCCAATATATAAATTATTATCATAACAAAACCTTTCAAAGAAATTTGAACAAAATGTATTCTTGTCTAATCAACCTCAAGATACAAGTATACTAGAAATAACTTAAAATTTAAAAAAAAAATTGTATATGAGAATACAATAAGAATGTCCAACTTATTTTGCTAAGTAAGTTGCTAACATTAACAGGACTAATTTTTTCCTAGCTGTACTGAGATAAAATTGATATATCAGTTCAGTACAGTTCAGTTCAGTCACTCAGTCTTGTCTGAATCTTTGCGAACCCATGAATCGCAGCACGCCAAGGCTCCCTGTCCATCACCAATCCCCGGAGTTCACTCAGACTCACATCCATCGAGTCAGTGATGCCATCCAGCCATCTCATCCTCTGCCATCCCCTTCTCCTCCTGCCCCCAATCCCTCCCAGCATCAGAGTCTTTTCCAATAAGTCAACTCTTTGCATGAGGTGGCCAAAGTACTGGAGTTTCAGCTTTAGCATCATTACTTCCAAAGAAATCCCAGGGCTGATCTCCTTCAGAATGGACTGGTTGGATCTCCTTGCAGTCCAAGGGACTCTCAAGAGTCTTCTCCAACACCACAGCTCAAAAGCATCAATTCTTCAGTGCTCAGCCTTCTTCACAGTCCAACTCTCACAGCCACACATGACCACAGGAAAAACCGTAGCCTTGACTAGACGGACCTTTGTTGGCAAAGTAATGTCTCTGCTTTTGAACATGCTTCTAGGTTGGTCATAACTTTCCTTCCAAGGAGTAAGCGTCTTTTCATTTCATGGCTGCAATTACCATCTGTAGTGATTTTGGAGTGCAAAAAAATAAAGTCTGACACTGTTTCCACTGTTTCCCCATCTATTTCCCATGAAGTGATGGGACTGGATGCCATGATCTTCGTTTTTTGAATGTTGAGCTTTAAGCCAGGTTTGTCACTCTCCTCTTTCACTTTCATCAAGAGGCTTTTGAGTTCCTCTTCACTGTCTGCCATAAGGGTGGTGTCATCTGCGTATCTGAGGTTATTGAGATTTCTCCCGGCAATCTTGATGCCAGCTTGTGCTTCTTCCAGTCCAGCGTTTCTCATGATGTACTCTGCATATAAGTTAAATAAGCAGGGTGACAATATACAGCCTTGACGTACTCCTTTTCCTATTTGGAACCAGTCTCTTGTTCCATGTCCAGTTCTAACTGTTGCTTCCTGACCTGCATATAGGTTTCTCAAGAGGCAGGTCAGGTGGTCTGGTATTCCCATCTCTTTCAGAATTTTCCACAGTTGATTGTGATCCACACAGTCAAAGGCTTTGGCATAGTCAATAAAGCAGAAATAGATGCTTTTCTGGAACTCTCTTGCTTTTTCCATGATCCAGCAGATGTTGGCAATTTGATCTCTGGTTCCTCTGCCTTTTCCAAAACCATCTTGAACATCAGGAAGTTCACAGTTCACGTACTGCTGAAGCCTGGCTTGGAGAATTTTGAGCATTACTTTACTAGCGTGTGAGATGAGTGCAATTGTGCGGTAGTTTGAGCATTCTTTGGCATTGCCTTTCTTTGGGATTGGAATGAAAACTGACCTTTTCCAGTCCTGTGGCCACTGCTGAGTTTTCCAAATTTGCTGGCATATTGAGTGCAGCACTTTCACCGCATCATCTTTCAGGATTTGGAATAGCTCAACTGGAATTCCATCACCTCCTCTAGCTTTGTTCGTAGTGATGCTTTCTAAGGCCCACTTGACTTCAAATTCTAGGATGTCTGGCTCTAGGTGAGTGATCACACCATCGTGATTATCTTGGTTGTGAAGATCTTTTTTGTACAGTTCTTCTATGTATTGCCACCTTTTCTTAATATCTCCTGCTTCTGTTAAGTCCATACCATTTCTGTCCTTTATCGAGCCCATCTTTGCATGAAATGTTCCCTTGGTATCTCTAATTTTCTTGAAGAGATCTCTAGTCTTCCCCATTCTGTTGTTTTCATCTATTTCTTTGCATTGATCGCTGAGGAAGGCTTTCTTATCTCTCCTTGCTATTCTTTGGAACTCTGCATTCAGATGCTTATATCTTTCCTTAAAATTGATATATAACATTATGCAAATTTAAGGTGTATAACATAATGATTTGGTATAAATATATATTGCAAAATTTTTGCCACAATTAGTTAATATACCTATCCCCCTACATAGTTATAATTTTAGAAATAACTTTTTAAAGGATGGAAAGATTAAAAGAATAGAACAACCTAAATAAATGCAAATGAAAATAATACTTCAGTAGTTTACTCTGTATTCTTTGCTGAAATTGAACAAGTAATTTAAATCATTTAATGTCTATAAATGTAATTTTAGACAGAAACCACACTTTAATTAAGTATGTTCATATGAAAACAAAAATATTATGTATCTTAACAGTAAATTTTTAATGCATAATGAAACTTTTGTTAAAGTGTTATATCCAAATTTCAAGATAAATTGCATAAAGAGAGAATTACCATAATATTTTTTGAGATACAAAGGAAGCAAAGAGATTACAACAGAGGATTTTATATTCATGGAGTTATTCAACTGGAAAAAAACTTTCACTACTCATTTCTATTCATGTATAACACATTCTTTACCAAAAAGGCCAGAGACTACAGAAATTATTTCAATTAGAACTTATTTTATGTGAAGATTTTGGTGAAAAAAAAAGTCAATACTTTTTTGGAGTCCGAGCCTGACTTCTATTTTCAAATTAGTTTCCTTTCAAAATAATTTAGGAACAAAACCACATTTTAGGTCCAGCCTTGTCTGATATGGTAGATAATTTTTTAAAAAGTTAAAAATGTCGACTACTATGTTTCACTCCAGAGAAAGCAGACAAACCTGTCAGGCATTTGCAAAACCATTTACAATATGTGTATATGATGACCATGATACTAGGTATATGCTGTTATGCTGCTGCTAAGTCACTTCAGTCGTGTCTGACTCTGTGTGACCCCATGGCGGCAGTCCACCAGGCGCCCCCATCCCTGGGATTCTCCAGGCAAGAACACTGGAGTGGGTTGCCATTTCCTTCTCCAATGCATGAAAGTGAAAAGTCAAAGTGAAGTCACTCAGTCGTGTCCGACTCTTAGCGACCTCGTGGACTGCAGCCTACCAGGCTCCTCCGTCCATGGGGTTTTCCAGGCAAGAGTACTGGAGTGGGGTGCCATTGCCTTCTCTTATAAGCTATTATATATACATACAATATATAGCATATATATAGCACATATAGTAGGGCTTTCCAGGTGGCTCCGTGGGTAAAGAATCCGCCTGCAATGCAGGACATGCAGGAGATGCAGGTTTGACCCCTGGGTTGGGAAGATCCCCTGGAGAAGGGCATGGCAACCCACTCCAGTATTCTTTCCTGGAGAATCCCATGGACATAGGAGCCTGAAGGGCCACAGCCCATAGGGTTGCAAAGACTTCAGACACAACTGAAGTGGCTGAGAACGCATGCATGCAATGTATACAGTATATAGAATACCGGAGTGGGTAGCCTTTCCCTTCTTCAGGGGAAGTTGCTGACCCAGGGATCGAACTGGGTTCTCCCACATTGCAGCTGAGCCACCAATCTGCCTGCAGTGCAAGAGACCTGGGTTTGATCCCTGAGTTGGGAAGATGCCCTGGAGAAGGGAAAGGTTACCTACTCCAGTGTTCTGGCCTGGAGAATTCCATGGACTGTATAGACCATGGGGGCACAAAGAGAGTCGGACACAACTGAGCAATCACACCATATATATGTATATATATATATTTATAGATAATGTATAAATACGTATAAATTTATACATTCATACAAAAGTGTATGAATATATAATGCATACACATACACCATTGCCCTGGAAAGCTGTTGAAGCACTTGATGTTGGTACCTGGCACTATGTGCCAAAACTTATGGATATGGAGGTGAAAACACCAGATATAATATTTATTTCCCTAAAGACATTTTAAGCAGAGTCCCTTTTCTATCTTTTCTTCTTTTAAAGAAACAAGATTGGCTAAAGACTGGTCTTATTTTCCCTTCAAAAGATGTCTAAGTGCACTAACCTAACTGTCCACCCACGAGCAGAGACAGATATCCAAATGCTCTCAGAAGGCCAGGCAGAGGTCAAACCTACTTCAGATCAGAAGCAGGAAATCTGATGTCTGGATTCACTTCAGTGTTTTAGGAATTGTGATGACTGTGCAATGTTACGAAAATTTATAATCACTGGCATTCTCCCATTAAGGGAGGTTATAAATTAGAGACTGGCTTTCTGGGGAAGGATCTAGTGGACATTTGTGACTGGGTTGAAGTGATAAGAGCTTGGCTTCCCTTAGCATCAAAGCTTAAATCTGCTGGAAATGCAAGAGAACTTCAGGTATGGAATCTCTTAAAATATAGAAGTCTGGAAGGGCTGTTTGCTACTTCGTTGTTTGGCCCAGCTGTGTCCCTGTAATGACATACTTCAGTTCACTTCAGTTCAGTTGCACAGTCATGTCCGACTCTTTGTGACCCAATGAACCCCAGCACACCAGGCCTCTCTGTCCATCACCAACTTCCAGAGTCCACCCAAACCCATGTCCATCAAGTCGGTGCTGCCATCCAACCATCTCATCCTCTGTCATCCCCTTCTTCTCCTGCCTTCAATCTTCCCCAGCATCAGGGTCTTTTCAAATTAGTCAGCTCTCCGCATCAGTGGCCAAAGTATTGGAGTTTCAGCTTCAACATCAGTCCTTCCAATGAACACCCAGGACTGATCTCCTTTAGGATGGACTGGTTGGATCTCCTTGCAGTCCAAGGGACTCTCAAGAGTCTTCTCCAACATCACAGTTCAAAAACATCAATTCTTCAGTGCTCAGCTTTCTTCACAGTCCAACTCTCACATCCATACATGACCACAGGAAAAACCATAGGCTTGACTAGACAGACCTTTGTTGGCAAAGTAATGTCTCTGCTTTTGAATATGCTATCTAGGTTGGTCATAACTTTTCTTCCAGGGAGTAAGCGTCTTTTAATTTCATGGCTCAATCACCATCTGCAGTGATTTTGGAGCCCCGACACTGTTTCCACTGTTTCCCCATCTATTTCCCATGAAGTGATGGGACCAGATGCCATGATCTTACTTTTCTGAATGTTGCGTTTTAAGCCAACTTTTTCACTCTCCTCTTTCACTTTCAACAGGAGGCTTTTTAGTTCTTCTTCACTTTCTGCCATAAGGGTGGTGTCATCTGCATATCTGAGGTTATTGATATTTTTCTCGGAAATCTTGATTCCAGCTTATTCTTCTTCCAGCCCAGCGTTTCTCATGATGTACTCTGCATATAAGTTAAATAAGCAGGGTGACAATATACAGCCTTAACGTACTCCTTTTTCCTATTTGGAACCAGTCTGTTGTCCCATGTCCAGTTCTAACTGTTGCTTCCTGACCTGCATACCAATTTCTCAAGAGGCAGGTCAGGTGGTCTGGTATGCCCATCTTCACAGCCATGTTAAACTGTCTTTGCTAAGGATATTAGCCCTCATAAGTTATTCAAAACGGTCACCTATTTTTTCAATGGAAGGAGTCTTAAAATGGAGCCAAAGAGTCTTGTTATCTTTTTCTGATGTTGAAAGTGTTCGGTTAAAGTATATAGTTATGTCAAAATATTAATCATTTCTAAACATTTCAACGAATTTCTTATTCTTCTGTTTGTTTTTGAATTTAACTTTTAAATTTTTTATTTCCAAGGTGTGTATGTGCTTGCAAAATAGATCCTCTGAATGTTCATTAAGAAAAGGTTTAAGAGGGAAGATGTGATTTATAAGAACTATCAATCAGATGCTGAAAACATCTGTGCAACTCTCTAGAGTGTCGTATTTCTTCCACATGACTGACTTGCTGTCATTTAACAAGCAAAGCTAGTGGAGGTGATAGAATTCCAGTTGAGCTATTTCAAATCCTGAAAGATGATGCGGTGAAAGTGCTGCACTCAATATGCCAGCAAATTTGGAAAACTCAGCAGTGGCCACAACTGGAAAAGGTCAGTTTTCATTCCAATCCCAAAGAAAGGCAATGCCAAAGAATGCTCAAACTACTGCACAATTGCACTCATCTCACACGCTAGTAAAGTCATGCTCAAAATTCTCCATGGCAGGCTTCAGCAGTATGTGAACTGTGAACTTCCAGATTTTCAAGCTGGTTTTAGAAAAGGCAGAGGAACCAGAGATCAAATTGCCAACATCTGCTGGATCATGGAAAAAGCAAGAGAGTTCCAGAAAAGCATCTATTTCTGCTTTATTGACTATGCCAAAGCCTTTGACTGTGTGCATCACAATAAACTGTGGAAAATTCTGAGAGAAGGGAATACCAGACCACCTGATCTGCCTCTTGAGATATTTGTATGCAGGTCAGGAAGCAACAGTTAAAACTGGACATGGAACAAGAGACTGGTTCCAAATAGGAAAAGGAGCACATCAACGCTGTAGGTTGTCACCCTGTTTATTTAACTTATATGCAGAGTACATCATGAGAAACACTGGACTGGAAGAAGCACAAGCTGGCATCAAGATTGCCGGGAGAAATCTCAATAACCTCAGATACGCAGATGACACCACCCTTATGGCAGAAAGTGAAGAGGAACTCAAAAGCCTCTTGATGAAAGTGAAAGTGGAGAGTGAAAAAGTTGGCTTAAAGCTCAACATTCAGAAAACAAAGATCATGGCATCTGGTCCCATCACTTCATGGGAAATAGATGGGGAAACAGTGGAAACAGTGTCAGACTTTATTTTTCTGGGCTCCAAAATCACTGCAGATGGTGGTTGCAGCCATGAAATTAAAAGACGCTTACTCCTTGGAAGGAAGGTTATGACCAACCTAGATAGCATATTCAAAAGCAGAGACATTATTTTGCCAACAAAGGTCTGTCTAGTCAAGGCTATGGTTTTTCCTGTGGTCATGTATGAATGTGAGAGTTGGACTGTGAAGAAGGCTGAGGGCCAAAGAATTGATGCTTTTGGATTATGGTGTTGGAGAAGACTCTTGAGAGTCCTTTGGACTGCAAGGAGATCCAACCAGTCCATTCTGAAGGAGATCAGCCCTGGGATTTCTTTGGAAGGAATGATGCTAAAGCTGAAACTCCAGTACTTTGGCCACCTCACGCGAAGAGATGACTCATTGGAAAACACTCTGATGCTGGGAGGGATTGGGGGCAGGAGGAGAAGGGGACGACAGAGGATGAGATGGCTGGATGGCATCGCTGACTCGATGGACATGAGTCTGAGTGAACTCCGGGAGCTGGTGATGGACAGGGAGGCCTGGTGTGCTGCGATTCATGAGGTCGCAAAGAGTCGGACACGACTGAGTGACTGTTCTGATCTGATCTGATCTGAAACCTTAAACCAGCAAAGGACAGAAGAAAAAAATGCTGAAATTATTCAATTACTGTTTTGGCATTTTTCGACCTACAACCTGAAGAATGGCTAATCTTTAGAATTTAGAAAGTTGTTATTAGACCTGGAGCTTTTCCAAGTCAATGAAAATTTACAGTTTTAATCTCAAAAATATCATGAACATCAGGCCTTAAAAAAGTGCTCAAGGCCCAGAGTCTTCTCACTCCTCCAGGGGGCAGAGCAAGCTCCCCATCCCGGTACTGGGGTCACACCAAGTCCTGCTATTCAGGGGCTGACACTGACCCTTGTAGTTGTCTTCTTGACAGATTCTCGTTTGTCATTTCACCTAGAGGTTCGGCTAGTCTATAGCCAGTGTATTTTATATCTATTTCCTGATTTATATTCGCTTCCTCAAGACCTACAGGCATTGCCAAGTGCTTAACTTTTCAATCTGAACACCAGCTCAGATCGGTTTATATTCTCTACTTACTGTGCCTCCAGTTTTCTCACAACCCTGCTCATCTGGTAAGTTTCTCTCAACAGCTGCCTGATAGAACCTATTTGTGACTTGGTTCTTAGTGCCTGAATCTGTAAGGACTGACTGAAACATGACCCCTTTTGTTTCAAAAATTTAACAAAATTCCTGTCCTAAGATAAACTAAGAGCTTAAGAAGCTTTGAAATCAAATGCTGAATTTTGGCCATCACAAAGTACATAAGAAACAGTTCCAAATTATTAGGGTGCCTTAAGTATTCATTCTCAATCACAAAGTGACAGAACAGTAAAAATTGTATATATAAAAGGTTTTAATATTCCTGTTAGTCGATTCCTTTGTTTGCTTCAAAACATTTAATGCCACTGCAGTTGGCCTTTAGTATCAATTATTCAAACTTTTTATGAAGACTTTATTTTTCTTTTCTCTCTTTGTGTGCGTGCAACACACAAAGAATTGAGTTTCCAGGCAACCACTCAACACAACAATACATCACGAGGACAACTACGGCTCTTCTTTTACCACGTCTATCATTCACTGCCAGTCCCATTTTCTTCTATTCCATATCTTCTACTGCTGCTGCTGCTAAGTCACTTCAGTCGTGTCCGACTCTGTGCGACCCCATAGACAGCAGCCCACCAGGCTCCCCTGTCCTGGGATTCTCCAGGCAAGAACACTGGAGTGGAGTGCCGTTTCCTTCTTCTATGCATGAAAGTGAAAAGTGAAAGTGAAGTCGCTCAGTCGTGTCCAACTCTTCGCGACCCCATGGACTGCAGCCACCAGGCTCCTCTGTCACCTGGAACAACATGGGATGTTCCAGGCAAGAGGACTGGAGTGGGTGCCACTGCCGTCTCCAGTATCTTCCATTATGATATTTAATACATATCCATCTAATCCAACCTCCACACCTTCACTTAAGCCTAGTAACATCAGATGCAACATCTAGTATTATTGCTTTTGTATACTATTTATCATAATTTTTCTGGCTTTACTGAGCTACAATTGACATTACATTGTATAAGGTTAAGATCATACATGTTGATCTGATACAAGTATTTACGTATTGTGAAATGGTTATCACAGTTGTGTTAGTTAACACTTCCATCATACCTCATGTAATTACTTCTGTGCTAAGAACATTAAAGATCCACTCTCTTAGCAACTTCCAAGTATATAATCCAGTATTTTCTGTTAATTATAATCACCATGCTGTGCATTAGATCCCCAGGACTTACTTATGGAAGTTTATACCCTTTGACCAACATTAACCAAACCATTAACCAAACCTCCCAGCCTCTGACAACCTCCATTCTACTCTACTTCTGTGAGTCTGACATTTTCATATTTCACATGTAAGTTGTATCACTCTCCTTATTCACTTTCATCAAGAAGCTCTTTAGTTCTTCTTCACTTTCTGCCATACGGATGGTGTCATCTGCATATCTGAGGTTATTGATACTTCTCCCGGCAATCTTGATTCCAGCTGATGCTTCTTCCAGCCCAACATTTCTCATGATGTACTCTGCATAGAAGTTAAACAAGCAGGGTGACAATATACAGCCTTGACGTACTCCTTTTCCTGTTTGGAACCAGTCTGTTGTTCCATGTCCATTTCTAACTGTTGCTTCCCGACCTGCATACAGGTTTCTCAGAGGCAGGTAATGTAGTCTAGAAGAACTAAAGAGCCTCTTGATGAAAGTGAAAGAGGAGAGTGAAAAAGCTGGCTTAAAGCTCAACATTCAGAAAACTAAGATCATGGCATCCAGTTCCATCACTTCATGGCAAATAGATGGGGAAACAGTGGAAACAGTGGCTGACTTTATTTTTCTGGGCTCCAAAATCACTGCAGATGGTAATTGCAGCCATGACATTAAAAGACACTTACTCCTTAGAATAAAAGTTATGACCAACCTAGACAGCATATTAAAAAGCAAGAGACATTACTTTGCCAACAAAGGTCTGTCTAGTCAAGGCTATGGTTTTTCCAGTGGTCATGTATGGATGTGAGAGTTGGACTGTGAAGAAGGCTGAGCACCGAAGAATTGATGCTTTTGAACTGTGGAGTTGGAGAAGACTCTTGAGAGTCCCTTGGACTGCAAGGAGGTCCAACCAGTCCATCCTAAATGAGATCAGTCCTGGGTGTTCACTGGAAGGACTGATGTTGAAGCTGAAACTCCAATACTTTGGCCACCTGATGTGGAGAGCTGACTCATTTGAAATGACCCTGATGCTGGGAAAGATTGAGGGCAGGAGGAGAAGGGGACGCCAGAGGATGAGATGGCTGGATGGCATCACCGACTCGATGGACATGAGTTTGAGTGAACTCCGGGAGTTGGTGATGGACAGGGAGGCCTGGCATGCTGCATTCCATTGGGTCGAAAAGAGCGGACACGACTAAGCAACTGAACTCAACTGAAATTGTATCACACAGTTATTTGTCTTCCTCTGTCTGACATTTCACTTAACGCAATGCCCTCAAGGTCCATTCATGTTGTCACAAATGACAAGATGTCCTTTCTCACTCTTGAATCACACACACACACAGCACACACCTGCTGATGGTCACTTTAGTGTTTCCATACCTTGGCTATTATGAATAAAAGTGCAATGAACCTAGGAGTACAAATCTCTCTTTGAGATTCTGGTTTAGTTTCCTTTGGACATATATGGCTGGATTATATAGTTCTATTTTTAATTTTTTGAGGATCCTCCATATTGTTTTCTATCAGCATAAGATTTCCCATTTCTCCATATTTTCACCAACAGTTATCTCAGTCTTCATGGTAATAGCCATGAAGGTGTGACTCTAACAGGTGTGAGATGATATTTCATTGTGGCTCTGATGGCATTTATCCACATGATTAGCAGTGCTGAGCAACATTTCATGCAGCTATTGGTCATCTGTATGTCTCCTTTGCAAAATGTCTATTCAGTTCCTCTGCCTATTTTTAAATCAGATTATTTTTTGCCTTTTAATTGCAGTATTTAGTTCATTTACATTTAATATTGTTAGTGATGTGGTTGGGATAAGTCATCCATACTGCTATTTGTTTTTTGTTTCATTTATTCTTTGTTCCTTTTTCTACACTTTATTGCTATTCTTTGGACTGAGTATTTTCGTATTTTCAGTATCTTATTTCATCACCTCTCTTGGCCTGTAAGATACATACCTCACTGCTTTATTTTGTTAACGGTTGTTCTCAGGGTTATAGTATGTATCTTTAACTTATCATACTCTGCTCCTAGCTCTAAAATACAAGAACCTCAAAACACCAATTCCATGAACCATCTTCCCTTCCTTCCCTAACTTTGACTATTTTTTTGTGTGTATTTTACTTATGTAATGATTCTGATTCAAATGAGTAGTTTTTAAAACGATATTAAGGGAAGAGTAAAAAATTCCTTTGTATTCCCTGTACTCTTCTATTTCCATTCTGAATTTCTGTCTGGCATTATTTCCCTTCAGCCCAAAGAACTTGCTTTAGCATTGCTTGTAATCCATGTGCACTGACAGTGGATATGCCCAGTGTTGATCTGTTTTTAAATGTCTTTATTTTACTCTCATTTTTGAGATATATTTACAGTTGATACAGAATTCTGGAGTGACAGCTTTTCTTTCTTCAGAACTTAGGAGGTGTGGGTCCACTATCTTCTGACCTCTGCTTTTTTCTGATGAGGTTATTAGCCATAATTTGCAACACTGTTCCCTATATATATATATATATATATATATATATATATATATAAAATATTATCTTTGGTTGCTTCAAAATTGTTCCTCTTTTCACTGTGGTTTATGGCTTTAGACTGTAGGTCTATGTTTGATTCTTCTGTTCATTTATTATGCCTGCTGCTCAATGAGTTTCTCAAATCTACAAAGTTCTTTACCACATTTGAAAAATTTTTTGCCTATTATTTTTTAAACATTTTTCTCCTTCTCAATTCTTTGTCTCCTCTTCCTCTGGGACATATATTATGTATATAATAGTCTTCTGTATATTTTCCCACAAGTTACTGGGATTCTGTTCCTTTTTTACCAGTTGTTTTTTTCTCTATCCTTCAAATTAGATTTCTATTGACTGTCTTCAAGTTCACCGACTCTTTCTTCTGCAGCCTTCAATCCACTCGTAAATCTATGAATCTTTAATATCATGTGATGTGCTTTTCAATACTGAAATTTCTGTTAGACTCTTTTTACAGTCTGCATTTCTGTTCTGAGATACTCTGTATGTTTACACATTATGCCCATATTTTGTTCCATGTTCTTGACTGTATGCACCATCATTGTTTTATACTCCTTCTCTGCTTATTCCAACATCTGAGTCATCTCCAGGTCTATTTTTGTTTTTTGTTTATTTTTTAAATGTTCTTCCCCCTGGATTTGGGTCCGATTTCCT
Organism: Bos taurus; assembly: GCF_002263795.3. Taxonomy (NCBI): domain Eukaryota; kingdom Metazoa; phylum Chordata; class Mammalia; order Artiodactyla; family Bovidae; genus Bos; species Bos taurus. The sequence continues at coordinate 110,402,594 of NC_037334.1, read as the reverse complement.
GCTTAACATCTAGTATTTTTTGCTTGTGTAATAGAAATTGAAAAATGACACACATTAGGTAGTATGGATTATAGTATATCTTCTTTGAAAGACAGTTGGCTTCTTTTTACTGGCAGGTTGCACTGTTGACAGATCTTTCAGATCCTGCCAAGCTTGGCTTTATTTGTCATTATTACAGAAGAGATCTATTAGTACTTTTTTCTTGGTCCATAGTCATTGTCCTTGCCCTTGGGTATGATCTTTACTCGCAAAGGTAAGGTACAAACTTTTTGAAATCTCAACCAAATATCTGACATGCTCAGTGAAGTCTCTTCACCCTGAATTGACCAGAGATCCCATGTCTTCTAAGGAAACATGCCTGTTTTCCTTTTGATATCTCTGTTAGCTCTCAGTCCATGCCCAGAGCACACTGTTCCTGCTCACCTACGTAAACACTCACCACACTGTCCCCAGTTAGGCAGCCAAGATGAATACGGCACTCATCTTGTGATTTCCTTCTCTCAGGGATCAAATCCCTGTGTTGCCCATTATTTAATGCCTGAAAACAATTGTCTCATGCATTATGTCCAGATAGTTTTTGGAAGTGTAAGTGTAGTATCTGGTATTTCATCATTTCCAGAGCAGAATTCTTCCTTCAGTCTTAATTTTTATCACCTTATTAAGTTAATGTATTATTATTGCAAAGGAGAAAAAGATATATTTATTCTTTATGCATTTAATAATACTACATTACAAATGTTAACAAAGTTTTGATTGAAACAGATTAGCAAATGATAAATCTGTAAGGGCAGAATTAAGAAATTTCCCTTAGGCATTTCCAATAGCTTTCTAAATATCAACAGCTTCTGCTATTGCTTCTGGAGAAAATAAAATTTTGAGACATGAGATATAATTTTATTATGTCAAAACACTGTGCCCAAGAATTTCTGCTGTTGAATAAATGATCAAACAAGAATATTTTATGACAAAATAACTAACCCATTTTAGATCACAGGCCTTGAGACTATCACAATTGCTGTTTCTAAAAGATTTATGTGACTGAGAGCTGTACCAGTACCAGATGGCTGATACAAACAAGGAAGAGATTTCATCTCTCTCAGCTGAGACTGAGTCTTGTCTCTGGCATTTAGCTATGTCTAGCATTTAATATTATGAAACTGTAAGGATTAGAAATTAGTAATGATCACCTGTTTAACAAGAGGCTTAGCAGAGGCAAGGATGGTAGCTTATTTAGCACACAGATATGTTTGTTTGGCTTGCACAAGGTTTTTTAAAAATGTTGAATATCTTGCCAACATTCAAATATTTAGAGATTTCATTAAAAAAAATCAGATTTCCAGTTTCTCTTGAATCTGGCAACACTAATTTTTAATTTGGGTCCAAGAGTAGTTTACAGCTAGAAAAGAAACTGGCATTTAGAGATGGCCTGTGGTCCCCTTACCTTTATGCATTTACACCATCTCCCAGCTCCTATGCGTATATATTTGCTTCCTCCAATCTAACGAACATTCAGGGAGCAGTAACAGTTGGCAATCAAAGCAGATAAATGTCTAAAGGTTCCTTTCCAGAGATGCAGGTGGGATTATCAAGTCCTAGAACTTATTCCACCTCTCTGCTTTAACCTTCACTTTAGTGGTTAGAAGTTCCTGATTATTTTCTGTTTCACTGTATCAAAGACATTATTGATTTAAGAGGCATCATTAAGCTTTGATCTCTAAAATATGAAAAGCTCCTACATTTAACTCTGCTATCCCAAGGACTGAAAGCTGCATCTTGATTACAGAGATGTGTAAATGTGTGATTATGCATTTAATATCAATTAAAATGGTAACATCATAAATGGATATGATTAATAACATACTTTCTAACTTAAAAGATCAATTTCAGATCAACTGCAATTTCTTCATAGTTCCCATTCACAAGGCCATAACCTCTTAAATATGCTCCAAGCGTCTAGTCTCACTCTTATTCATGTCTTTTTCCATTCAGTTAGCAGAACGATCTTTCCAGAACAGGAATGAGACCATGTATGTCCTCTGTGCTCACATCCCCGGAACAGTGAGGATCCAGTCTGCTGAGCACACCATGTGAGACCACACCCTGTCTTGCCTTTCTTCCGCCCTCAGCTTCTCTGGCTCTTCCTTTTGTTTCTAGCGATACCAAACTCACGGAGTCTTTGAAAATGCTTTCTTTTTTGTTTGAATCATCTCTTTTGAATTTTCCGGTTACTCAGATTTTTGTCATTTTTTAATTCAACACAATCACAACCTCTTATGGGATACCTTCTTTGGCATATATGCCACATCCTTTTCATTTTATTCTGCAATCATTTGAAATTATCTTGGTCCACTTCTGCACCTACCTACTCTCTGCCCTGTGATTCATTCACATGCATGCATGCCCGTCTAGATCAAAGCTTGCAAATGGACAGTTCATAAGTGGATTCTACCCTGCACAGGCACATTCTGCCTATAAAATGTTTAGACAATTTTTACGATTAGATATCTACATGAAAAATAGGGACATCTCACGTTTTAAGAAAATTCAGTCCCTAGGGACATTTCCAGAGTAGCATTTCTGGATAATCACGACCTGATGGCTTTGATAGAGACAGCCCCATCAAGATCAGACACACTTTCTACAGGGCGTCATGAAGTCCATCATCCCTCTGGTTTTTTAAATGTCTTTTTACTTGTTTACAGTACAGCTCTGGCCTCTATAAACAACTGAGTTTGCAACTTTGGGTATGAACTGTGACCTTGAATTAAGAGAGTATCTTACTGATCTTGGGCTTCCCTAGTGCCTTAAATAGTAAAGAATCTGCCTGCAGTGCAGCAGACCTGGGTTGATCCCTGGGTTGGGAAGGTCCCCCAGAGAAGGGAATGGCAACCATTCTAGTATTCTTGCCAGGGGAATCCCACGGATGGAGGAGCCTGGTAGGCTACAGTCCATGGGGTTGCAAAGAGTCGGGCATGACCGAGCAACTCACACTTTCACTTACTCATCTGTCTCCTTTGGTGCCTAGCACAGAGCCTGGCATACATAGCTGGAGTTCACAAGCATTTTATATATTGAGTTGAATAATCTAATACAGTAATTACAAAAGTCTAGCAAGAGGTGAGGTAGTATGAAGATTCACAGATGATAAAGAAACTGCAGTTTGGAATGTCAACTCTTGCTCAAAAGGACACAGTTCATAAGAGGCAGTGCTGGGGCCAAACCCAACTCTCTACTCCATGCCTCAGGGCTTCCTACAAAGACACAGGTTCGCTGGCTTTCTGCCTGCTGAGGTCATGAAACCTCAATATTTTTTCAACTGATAAATTAATCTCCATGTCTTCTATATCCCCACCATTACAAAACTTATCACTCATTGCTTGTATAACAGTTCATCGTGTGGATGACCTCCCCCCACCATGTGACTTGAGGATGAAGGCCTGTGACCACCCACCACCTTCCAGGGAGAGGACCTACAATACTGGTTTGGAGAACTTCAAGGGACTGAATGAATAAGTCTCTATTCTCTATTATTTCTGTCATAACAATGTCTGAAATTCTATTTGAGAGGAGGAAAGGAAAGAAAGGAGGGAAGAAGGAAGACTGTTGTTACAAAAGAAGAATACACAGGCAAACATGAGTTCACTTACACCCTGTAAATTGTTTCCCATCTTTGTTAATAGCATTTGTCATGATAAAACCAATAAACTCATATTGTTTCCCATTTGTTTAGGATTTACAAGTTAATTCACATCATTGCCATATGCACTTTTTCAGATGTTTGTATTTTCCCACCAGGTCAAGCCACCCCTCTGTTCAAGTGTCATGTGTTTCTTCCATTAATGTCAGGTAGTTTGTTCCATTAGTGACATTTCAGGACAATTTAAAAGTAAATCTTACCATCAGAAGTGACACTTCTGAACAGTGTTGTCTGAGTTGAAGTGACTCTGATAGCAGAGCTTGATATTTCCCGTTTGTTGGGGTTCCCCCCTCCAAAAAAAAAAATAAAAATAATAATAACAATAATAATGTCATCTTCCCTCTTCCATCCAGGTGATAAAGTTCAGCTGGGAGTAAACTAAGTGTCACTCGCAGCCGTGCTAAGGCAGTCAACCCTAAGGAGTCTTAAGCTCTGTAAACAGTATAAACAAGCCTCTCTCACTCTTCCCAGAAAACAGGAACCACGCTGAGGGCTGGACTATCTGACAACTTCTGGGCTCGGCACAGGGATCCTCTTATCCCTAGATCTCAGGGGTCACAGCACTGCCCAGGATCCTATGATTCTCTGTGGATCACAGGAATAGTGAATTCAGCTAGCTATATATTTTGCCAACTTTAAACCCAAATATAGAAAGCTTGATCATTTTTCATAGTGCTATTATTTAGCAAGCCATTTAGTATCAGATAAATATTGTACTTCCTCCTAATGCATTTACTAAATGCATTTTTAAATTGAGTTACATACTTACATAAACCAATCATTACTATAATTATATTCTTGCCATAAATGGAAAGCTATGGTTTGAAAATAGCTTATACAGCTTATACAAACTGAAACAAATAGCTTATATGAACTGAATCAAGTACTTCAGTTCTCTGCATATAGTACAAATCTGCCATTCTTTCTTAGCACCCAATTTTTATACACTCTTCTAAAAGGTATCCTTTCAATACATTTTATGTTTTTTAAAATATTATTTCATTACTTTTAGGATTCTGGATTCTAGATTTACTTAAAAGAAAAATATAATTTTGCATTCAGACAACACATTGTACCTTGTTGAAAAATTAATAAGGATTGCAAAATGGTGACAGCAAAGCATTAAACCAAGTGGTAAGGCCCTGAAAAGCCAAAACAATCTTAAGAAAGAACCAAGTTGGATATATCACACTCCCTGATTTCAACTACACTACAAAGCCATGGTGATCAAAGCAAAGTATGGTACTGGCATGAAAACACACAGATCAATGGAATAGAATAGAGAGCCTAAAAATAAACCCATGTATTCATGGTCAATCTATGACAAAGAGACAAGAATATACAATGAAGAAAAGACAGTCTCTTAAAAAATCTGGGCTGGGAAAACCAAACCGGTGCAGATACAAGAGAACAACACTGGACCACATCTTACACTATACATAAAAATACATTCAAAATGGATTAAAGACTTAAATGCGACGTGTGAAATCAAAACGTCCCTAATAAGAAAACACAAGCAGTGGCTCTTTGACATAGACGTCGGCGCTTTTTTTTGGGGGGGGGGGGATCTGTTTCCTCAGGCAAGAGCAACAAAAGCAAAACTCATCGAATGCAACTACCTCACACCAAAAAGCTTTTGCTCAGCAAAGGAAAGCATCTACAAAACAAAAAGACAATCTACTGAATGGGAGAAGATACTTGAAAATCATATATCTGGTAAGGGGCTTAATATCCATAGCATAAAAAGAACTTACATAATCTAATGTTCAGAAACAAACAACCTGATTAAAAAATTAGCAGAGGATCTGAACAGACATTTTTCCAAAGAAGACGTACATATGGCCAATAGGCACATGAAAAGATGATCAATATACTAATTATCAGGGAAATGCAAATCGAAACCACAATGAGATATCACCTCACACCTGTCAGAATGGCTATTATCAAAAACAGGACAAATAACAAAGATTGTGAGGATGTAATAGTATGCTGCTTCCTCAAAAAACTTAAAATAGAACCACCATATGATCCAGCCACTTGACTTCTGGGTATATACCCAAATAAAGAAAAAACCTGGTGGTTGTCAGAGAGGAGGGTGGTTGGGTGCTGGGTGAGTTAAGTGAAGAGGACTAAGAGGCACAAACCTCCAGTTAAAAACTAAGTAATTCATGAGGAGGTGACGTGCAGCATAGGGGAAACAGGCAATGGTATTGTGGTACTTTGTATAGTTACAAACGGAAACCAGACTTATTATGGTGATCAACTAAAAATGCATATAAACACTGAATCATTATGATCTACATCTAAAACTACTATGATATTGTTTCTCAATTATACTTCAATAAATAAAAGGACAAAAACTAGGGCAGAGCTTTTATGAACTGGGGAACCTACGTGGCTGTTCAGCGCAAATGCCTGTCACACTGGACCTGACTAGATGCGAATCATTCAGCCTCCATGGTCCTCACACAGATGGTTCATTTCCAAATGTGGCCTAATCACAGCTGCCTTATCCCTCTCATGGACCTGGTAAAGGTCACATAAATTCAAACACTTTGTAGACTCTTCACTTTGTAGACACATTAAAAAATATGCTTTACAAAGTCATTGGTTGATGCATTTTTTCCCACCTATTTAACAAATCCTACAAAACACTCCCAGCATAAAAGCTCTACCCTTGTTTTTGTCCTTTTACTTACTGAAGTATAATTGAGAAACAATATCATATTAGTTTCAGGTGTACATCATAGTTATTCAGCATTTATATACATCTTAAATTGATGACCATAATAACTCTATTAAGAAGAGGTGGGAAGAATACACAGAAGAGCTATACAAAAATGATCTTAATGACCCAGATAACAACAATGGTGTGATCGTGTGAAGTCGAGTTGGCCTTAGGAAGCATCACTACAAACAAAGCTAGTGGAGGTGATGGAATTCCAGATGAGCTATTTCAAATTCTAAAAGATGATGCCGTGAAAGTGCTGCACTCAATATGCCAGCAAATTTGGAAAATTCAGCAGTCACCACAGGACTGGAAAAGGTCAATTTTTATTCCAATCCTAAAGAAAGGCAATGCTAAAGAATGCTCAAACTACTGAACAATTGCACTCATCTCACACACTAGCAAAGTAATGCTCAAAATTCTCCAAGCCAGGCTTCAACAGTACGTGAACTGAGAACTTGAAGATGTTCAAGCTGGATTTCGAAAAGACAGAGGAACCAGAGATCAAATTGCCAACATCCTTGGATCATAGAAAAAGCAAGAGAATTCCAGAAAAACATCTGCTGCTGCTGCTAAGTCGCTTCAGTAATGTCCGACTCTGTGCGACCCCATGGCGGCAGTCCACCAGGCTCCCCCGTCCCTGGGATTCTCCAGGCAAGAACACTGGAGTGGGTTGCCATTTCCTTCTCCAATGCATGAAAGTGAAAAGTGAACGTGAAGTCGCTCAGTCGTGTCTGACTCTTCGCGACCCCATGGACTGCAGCCCACCAGGCTCCTCCGTCCGTGGGAGTTTCCAGGCAAGGGTACTGGAGTGGGGTGCCATTGCCTTCTCCTAGAAAAACATCTACTTCTCCCTAATTGACTATGCTAAAGCCTTTGACTGTGTGAATCACAACAAACCATGGAAAATTCTTAAAGAGATGGGAATACCAGACTACCTTACCTGTCTCCTGAGAAATCTGTATGCAGGCCAAGAAGCAACACTTAGAAGCTGACATGGAACAACAGACTGGTTCAAAATTGGGAAAGGAGTGCAACTCTGCTTATTTAACTTATCATGCAAAATGCTAAGCTGGAAGAAGCACAAGCTGGAATCAAGATTGCCAGGAGAAATATCAATAACTTCAGATATGCAGATGACACCACCCTTATGGAAGAAAGCAAAGAGGAACTAAAGAGCCTCTTGATGAAAAGTCAAAGAGGAGAGTGAAAAGTTGGCTTAAAGCTCAACATTCAGAAAACTAAGATCATGGCATCCAGTCCCATCACTTCATGGCAAATAGATGGGGAAACAGGGGAAACAGTGACAAACTTTCTTTTCTTGGGCTCCAAAATCATGGCAGATGGTGACTACAGCCATGAAATTAAAAGATGCTTGCTCCTTGGGAAAAAAAGCTATGACCAACCTAGACAGCATATTAGAAAGCAGAGACAGTACTTTACCAACAAAGGTCCATATAGTCAGAGCCAAGGTGTTTCCAGTGGTCATGTATGGATGTGAGAGTTGGACTGTAAAGAAAGCTGAGCACCAAAGAATTGATGCTTTTGAACTGTGGTGTTGGAGAAGACTCTTGAGAGTCCCTTGGACTGCAAGGAGATTCAACCAGTAAATCCTAAACAACCCTAAGGAAATCTGTCCTGAATATTCATTGGAAGGACTGATGCTGAAGGTGAAACTCCAATACTTTGGCCACCTGATGGGAAGAACTGACTCACTAGAAAGACCCTGATGCTGGGAAAGATTGAAGGCGGGAGGAGAAGGGGACTCCAGAGGATGAGATGGTTGGATGGAATCACCGACTCAGTGGACATGAGTTTGAGTAAACTCTGGGAGATGGTGATGGACAGGGAGGCCTGGTATGCTACAGTCCCTGGAGTCGCAGAGAGTCAGACATAACTGAGTGACTGAACTGACAGAACACTTCTAACAGGCCTAAGTTTGAAGGAAATGAGAATTGTGTATTTCTGAGAACCCAAATTCTTCTTAAAACAAGAGGTTTTAAAAAAATTTTACACTGATTATATATTTTGAGAACAATAACATACCCCTTGAAATGGGAGTCTACTGAATAGATCTCAGTCAGTTCAGGCACTCAGTCATGTCAGACTCTTTGTCCATCACCAACTCCCGGAGTTTACTCAAACTCATGTCCATTGAGTCGGTGATGCCATCCAACCATCTCATCCTCTGGAGTCCCCTTCTCCTCCCGCCTTCAATCTTTCCCAGCATCAGGGTCTTTTCCAATGAGTCAGCTCTTCGCATCAGGTGGCCAAAGTACTGGAGTTTCAGCTTCAGCATCAGTCCTTTCAGTGAATATTGAGGACTGATTTCTTTTAGGATGAATAGATCTGCCAAAGGAGATCTGTTCTGCTTAGATCTACTGAATAGATCTCCCGAAGCAAAAATGGATTCCTTGAAACTAACCCTAACTGTTTCAAATCACTACATCACGAGACTATGAAATTCTACATTCATTTTCTGGTACATGCAGTCTCTGCATCAGGGTGCCTCAATTTTACAACTCACCCATCCTCCACCCCACTTGCCTAGTTTGCAGGTAGAAATTCTCCTAGTATGTTATCAAAAATGCATTAATACAGCGGCTCCCAATCTCTGTGGCCCCAGGGACCGGCTCCGTGGTTGACCATTTTTCTGCAGCTTGTGGGTGGGGGTGGTTTCGGGATGGTTCTAAGGAGCACTCGAGCCGCCCCTCGTGTGCAGCCGCAGCAGAGTCCGGGCCCCGCCGTCCTCACAAGAGGCCGCGCCCTGAGTCTGAGGCCCGCCGCCATCCTGACAGGAGGCTGCGCCGTGAGTCTGAGGCCCGCCTTCCTGACAGGAGGCTGCGCCCTGAGTCTGAGCCCCGCCGTCCTGACAGGAGGCCGTGCCCTGAGTCTGAGGCCTGCTGTCCTCAAAGGAGGCCACGCCCTGAGTCTGAGCCCTGCCGTCCTCACGTTAGGCCACGCTCTGAATCTGAGGCCCTGCGGTTCTCACAGGAGGCTGCTCCCCGAGTCTGAGGTCCCGCCGTCCTCACAGGAGGCTGCACCCTGAGTCTGATTCCCCGACGTCCTGACAGGAGGCTGCGCTCTGAGTCTGAGGCACGGCCACCCTGACAGGAGGCTGTGCCCAGCGGTGAGGCACAGAGGCTCCCTCACTGCCAGCGCTCGCCTCCTGCATGCGGCCCGGATCTGAACGGGCCATGACCTGGTACCAGTCCGTGGCCCGAGAGTCAGGAACCCCTGCATTAACAGGCTCTACTTATTCTTTCTGCTGAGCTAAGAATTTATGCAGAGGGAAGCATGAGGTCTCTCTCCTCAGTTCTGAGCTCTTCTGACTTTTTGGCAGCATTTCACACCCTATGGGTAGAGGCTTTTTTTGTTAAGTAATTTTTTTCAGTAATATTTCTGCATTTTGCTTTTCGGTCAGAAGCAAAGGAGACCAACTTAAACCCACTAGAAATTTCAAAATGAATTCCGATATTTTCTTGATCTTGAAATCATAGAACACACCAGGATTCAATTACAAAATGGACTCAGTTTTCAGTGTGAAGGTAAAACCTCTTCACTTTTTGTTCTGGTCTTTGTTCTCACTCAGTCTTTCAGGGAAAATTTAAATAGTTATGAAACAGATTAGAATATTGCTATTCCTATCCCTGAAAATGTAATATTAATTGAAATGATAGATTTCTTGTTCCCAGTGATTTATCAATGTCACTAAAACATTGAAACACTGCAGACTCTGTACCCTTTTCTTCTGTAGTAAAACAACCAAAATGTAACCTAAGAAAACTACTTTTAAACCAAGTAATTTACACAAAGAGTGCAGTTCTCTGTTGAACAGGATCCTGTCTATGACTGTAGAGCCTTCGCTCTACATCATCACACACTTACATCAGCTTCCATTTAGAGCTGAGGGTCCAGCCCTCAGAGCTGGAAGATCACTCAGCCTAGAGGCTCAGAGTTAATTAAAAAAAAAAAAAGAGCCACCTTGGTGTCTTAATCTTCAAAGAAAAAGTAAAGGAAAAGGAGGTTACAACTCAAAGTGTATCTCCAAATGTCAGATTGGGCCTCCTGAGCAAGTATCTGTGGGCTGAGACTAAATGGCTGAGAGCAGCTAAGCGGGATGGTGGCAATCACAAAGCGCCCAGACTGAGACCACAAAGGCCACTCACAGAAAGGACTGGGCAGATGCTTTATTTCCCCTGGGAGACTGGAGACATTCCTGCCCCTTTCCATAGAGTGGGAATGGCCAAAGGAGGCTGGGGAAAAGAGATAAGAGTATTAGGCTGCATGCCAGGGCATTGATGCGATTAGGAATGATTGGAAATCCCTTGGGAGAATGTCAATTTCCTCTTTATTACTAGTAATGTTTGCTTAGGGTCATGAAATAACTTGAGTTGGCCTAAAATGCAATCTGTAATGGCTAAAATGTAGTGGTCTATTCTGTTTCCTGCATTAATTAGAAATGGCATCTAATTATTGCTTAATGAGCCAAACAAAATGATAAGCTCCTTTGCTCCCTTCCTAACTTTAATCCTAGACTACATGAGCCACTTTCTGAAGAAGCATGTATAGCTTATACAGACACACACAAAATATTCTGGCTAGGGCATCTCAGACTCTTGTAATTATCCAGGTGATGATCAAAATTATCTAGTAGCAGAAGCTGCCACTGGCTGCAGACAGAGAAATTGAGCCAGTTCAACAAAATACGATCAAATTTGTCTAAATATTGCCAAACAGAAAACTGTTTTTCTAAAGCTAACTTTTATTTAGCTCCTCCTGTGTACCTTGGGGGAAAAGAATTAGTGAATTTAATAATTAGAGGAAAAGAGAAAAGAATGAGTTAAGAGTAGGTTTATTTATCTGTAAACAATGGAAATCATAATCCTAACACCTAAGATCGTCTTGGTGATTAAATTAGATGTTTTTTGTGAAAGATCCTAGCACAGTGTCAGGCACATAAATCAGATCAGATCAGATCAGTCGCTCAGTCGTGTCCGACTCTTTGCAACCCCATGAATCGCAGCACACCAGGCCTCCCTGTCCATCACCAACTCCCGGAGTTCACTCAGACTCACGTCCATCGAGTCAGTGATGCCATCCAGCCATCTCATCCTCTGTCATCCCCTTCTCCTCTTGCCCCCACTCCCTCCCAGCATCAGAGTCTTTTCTAAACTCAGATACAGTGAATGGAGCTAAATGAATTTTAATTCCCTTCTTTTCCCTTTACTGTATCTGATTTTAGAATCTCAAGTGAAGACTAACCTAGCCAAATAAATGACATTCCTTGTTCTGTTCACCACCTACAATGTTAATATTTCAAATTAATCTGGACAAATCAATACTCATTAAACTGCACAAGGCAAATAGTCCTTAAAGTAGCTTACCGTTTCTATCCCTAATCAACTATAAAACTAACACAAACAAAAGTTTCTAATTGTTTGCACAAACGGTGACCTTTCCCTTTGACCACTAATTTTGCATACGGAAGGAACACAACCCTTCAAGTGACGGTTTTCTTCTCAAAGAACTCTGGCCAAAAGGTCACCCAAATGCACATTCATTTCAAATAAAGGTAGGAAAGAATTTCCCAGTTGACCCAGCAATAAACAGGATAATAAAATGTTCATCAGGAAACCAAGTATCTTGAAGAGGAAGAGCTGTGCGGAATCGTGTATGCTATCCATCTGACATACCATTCTGCTACTGCATTCTCTTATCTTTGATAAAATATTTTTTATATCAAATCCATCTATTTCAAAAATGACATTTCATCATCTAAATTGACATTATTGCTTTACCAAAATATCAAGATAAAAAAGCTCTCTCAGTCATTTGTAGTCATTTCTGGCTTAGTTTATACACAATACAATCTCCTATATTGGTAAATATCAACTTTTCTCAACTGTATATTGCTCATTATGAAGATGGAAATAATAATTTCCACATATTAAAAAGACACTTATTTGAAGATCTCAATGGTTCTCAATCATATTCAAGAACAGAAATGCAACACAAAATTATGCTGGTGTATATCATCACATAGATAAGAACAAATTAATTAATTCATTAGCTTTTGTAGATTTTTAACTATTATCATTTTAAAGTTGCTCAAATATGAAAATATTCTGAAGAGAAGATATACTATGTCTGTTTCATTTTAAAATTATAGGTACTATTAAGTTTATTGGGCAACTATGCAGCAAATTTTTATAATATTAAATGTATATTATGGGGTAAATGAGAAATAATTTACATTCATATAAAGCAATTTACATTCTTATAATTACATTTACAAAAACACTGAAGAAGAGCAATACTTTATATTCAATAGACTTTATATTTAATACTTTATATTTAATAGACTTCACTGTTACAAATTCCAATTAAGATTCACTACTAATAAGTGGATTTTCAGATTCATGAAGGCAAGAGTGTTAGAACAATGTTAGAAAATGGCTTTCCCTTATGACCCAGTTTCCCTCTCAGTCACTCTCTCCCATCAGGAAGTTTCCATAAGCCTCTTATCCTTCTCCATCAGAGGGCAGAAAGGCTGAAAACCACAATTACAGAAAACCAACCAATCTAATCACATGGACCACAGCCTTGTCTAACTCAATGAAACTATGAGACATGCCGTGTAGGGCCACCCAAGACGGACGGGTCATAGTGGAGAGTTCTAACAAAACGTGGTCCACTGGAGAAGGGAATTGCAAACCACTTCAGTATTCTTGCCTTGAGAACCCCACAAACAGTATGAAAAAGCAAAAAAATAGGACCCTGAAAGATGAACTCCCCAGGTTAGTAGGTACCCAATATGCTACCAGAGAAGACTGGAGAAATAACTCCAGAAAGAATGACAAGACGGAGCCAAAGCAAAAACAAAGCAAACAACATCACCAGTCACTTCCCAGTTGTGGAAGTGACTGGTGATGGAAGCAAAGTCTGATGCTGTAAAGAGCAATATTGCATAGGAACCTGGAATGTCAGGTCCATGAATCAAGGCAAATTGGAAGTGGTCAAACAAGAGATGGTAAGAGTGAACGTCAACATTTTAGGAATCAATGAACTAAAATGGACTGGAAAGGGTGAATTTAATTCAGATGACCATTATATCTACAATTGTGGGCAGGAATCCCTTAGAAGAAATGGAGTAGCCATCAGAGTCAACAAAAAAGTCCGAAATGCAGTACTTGGATGCAATCTCAAAAACAACAGAGTGATCTCTGTTCATTTCCAAGGCAAACCATTCAGTATCATAGTAACCCAAGTCTATGTCCCGACCAGTAATGCTGAAGAAACTGAAGTTGAACAGTACTATGAAGACTTACAAGACCTTCTAAAATAACACCAAAAAAAGATGTCCTTTTCATTATAGGGGACTGGAATGCAAAAGTAGGAAGTCAAGAAATACCTGGACTAACCAGCAAATTTGGCCTTGGAGTACAGAATGAAGCAGGGCAAAGGCTAACAGAGTTTTGCCAAGAGAACACACTGGTCATAGCAAACACCCTCTTCCAACAACACAAGAGAAGCCTCTGTACATGGACTTCACCAGACGGTTAACACCAAAATCAGATTGATTATATTCTTTGCAAACAAAGATGGAGAAGCTCTATACAGTCAGCAAAAACAAGACCAGGAGCTGATTGTGGCCCAGATGATGAACTCCTTATTGCCAAATTGAGACTTAAATTGAAGAGAGTAGGGAAAAATACGAGACCATTCGGGTATGACCTAAATCAAACCCCTTACAATTATACAGTGGAAGTGAGAAATAGATTCAAGGGATTAGAGCTGATAGGCAGAGTGCCTGATGAACTATGAACAGAGGTTCATGACATTGTACAGGAGACAGGGATCAAGACCATCCCCAAGAAAGAGAAATGCAAAAAAGCAAAATGGCTGTCTGAGAAGGTCTTACAAACAGCTAAGAAAAGAAGAGAAGTGAAAGGCAAAGGAGAAAAGGAAAGATATACCCATCTGAAAGCAGAGTTCCAAAGAATAGCAAGGAGAAATAAGAAAGCCTTCCTCAGTGATCAATGCAAAGAAATAGAGGAAAATAATAGAATGGGAAAGACTAGAGATCTCTTCAAGAAAATTAGAGATACCAAGGGAACATTTCATGCAAAGATGGGCTCAATAAAGGACAGAAATGGTATGGACCTAACAGAAGCAGACGATATTAAGAAGAAGTGGCAAGAATACACAGAAGAACTATACAAAAAAGATACTCATGACCCAGATAATCACGATGGTGTGATCACTCACCTAGAGCCAGACATCCTGGAATGTGAAGTCAAGTGGGCTTAGAAGTATCACTACGAACAAAGCTAATGGAGGTGATGGAATTCCAGAACAGCTATTTTAAATCCCAAAAGATGGTGCTATGAAAGTGCTGCACTCAATATTTCAGCAAATGTGGAAAACTCAGCAGTGGCCACAGGACTGGAAATGGTCAGTTTTCATTCCAACCCCAAAGAAAGGCAGTGCCAAAGAATACTCAAACTACCGCACCATTGCACTCATCTCACACGCTAGTAAAATAATGCTCAAAATTCTCCAAGCCAGGCTTCAACCATGAACTTCCAGACGTTCAAGCTGGATTTAGAAAAGACAGAGGAACCAGAGATCAAATTGCCAACATACGTTGGATCATCAAAAAAGCAAGAGAGTTCCAGAATAACATCTATTTCTGCTTTATTGACTATGCCAAAGCCTTTGACTGTATGGATCAAAACAAACTGTGGAAAATTCTGAAAGAGATGGGAATTCCAGACCACCTGACCTGCCTCTTGAGAAATCTGCATGCAGGTCAGAAAGCAACAGTTAGAACTGGACATGGAACAACAGACTGGTTCCAAATAGGGAAACGAGTCCATCAAGGCTGTATATTGTCACCCTGCTTATTTAACTTCTATGCAGAGTACATCATGAGAAACCCTGGGATGGAGGAAGCACAAGCTGAAACCAAGATTGCCGGGAGAAATATCAATAACCTCAGATATGCAGATGACACCACCCTTATGGTAGAAAGGGAAGAAGAATTAATGAGCCTCTTGATGAAAGTGAAAGAGGAGAGTGAAAAAGTTGCGTTCAAACTTAACATTCAGAAAACTAAGATCACAGCATCTGGTCCCATCACTTCATGGCAAATAGATGGGGAAACAGGGGAAACAGACTTTCTTTTCTTGGGCTCCAAAATCACTGCAGATGGTGACTGCAGCCATGAAATTAAAAGACGCTTGCTCCTTGGAAGAAAAGTTTTGACCAACCTAGATAGCACATTAAAAAGCAGACACATTACTTGCCAACAAAGGACTGTCTAGTCAAGGCTATGGTTTTTCCAGTGGTCATGTATGGATGTGAGAGTTGGACTGTAAAGAAAGCTGAGCGCCAAAGAATTGATGCTTTTGAACTGTGGTGTTGGAGAAGACTCTTGAGTCCCTTGAACTGCAGGGAGATCCAACCAGTCCATCCTGAAGGAAATCAGTCCTGAATATTCATTGGAAGGACTGATGCTAAAGCTGAAACTCCAATATTTTGGCCACCTGATGCAAAGAGCTGATTCATTTGGAAAGATTGAAGGCAGGAGGAGAAGGGGATGACAGAGGAAGAGATGGTTGGATGGCATCACTGACTCAATGGACATGAGTTTGAGTAAACTCTGGGAGTTGGTGATGGACAGGGAGGCGTGGTGTGCTGCAGTCCCTGGGGTCGCAAAGAGTCGGACATGACTGGGTGACTGACCTGAACTGAACTGAACTTCCCTTATGTGGATTTTGTGTACTGTTGGTCAAATCTTATCGGGATTTGGCAAAGGTAATGAAGGTGCATCTTCATGAGTGCTTTTAAGAGCACCAAAAAGTGTCACTACCTTCCCCTCAAAATTACACAGGCTATAACTAACCAAAACAAATCCTAGTTTAAAAGAAATTCCACTATAAGTACTAACCATATCTTAGATATTAAATAGGTACATCCCCAAAATAAATTAATTACTGTTAGACTGATTTTTCCATTAGTTTCCATTACATTTTAGAGCAAAGATTTCTAAAGGAAAGCATTATCCTAATGGGGAAAAAAGATACACTTAAGAATTCTAATGTCCACTACAAGGAAGAGTCTACTCCTATCAATCTACATGCCCACACAACTGCTGCAAGAAGTTATTTTAAACAACAAATTTACATCACTTTAGACATCATTTCAAAGAGCATTCACTAAAGTTAGGTCCCATTTCATTGGCCTTCCACCTAAATCCACAACAGAAAAACATCCAAGCAGTACACAGCTTTTTCTGTATTATAGGCATTTTGTAGAAACCCTTACAGAAGAAATTCACTTAAAGAGAGTGTTCTGGACAGTTCCAATGGTAAAGTATAATTAGTCAGTATACACTGAACCCCACATTGCAGGCACTCCATGGACCCCTTTATATATGTGATTTCATAACAGTAACTAGGTGAAGAGCTGAGACAAGCAAGGTTCAGAGCAGCAAAGTAATACGACCAAAGTCACAAAGCCAACATACAGTGCAAGGGAGGATCTGATGACTTGCATAACTGATATTTTTAGGAAAAGTTCTGTGGCTATTCATATTAAGTATTACAGATTAGCTGATAACAAGTAGTTTCTAACAGATCTTTCAGTAGAAGGGAAAAACATTTCAAGTTTTAAATCTATTAATGAAAGGATCTCGTCTCTGTTCAGTCACCTACTTATACAAAAAGTCCTTCTTATGCCACTATTGGGTATATATCCCAGTTCAGTTCAGTCGCTCAGTTTGCGACCCCATGAATCAAAGCACGCCAGGCCTCCCTGTCCATCACCAACTCCCGGAGTTCACTCAAATTCACGTCCATCGAGTCAGTGATGCCATCCAGCCATCTCATCCTCTGTTGTCCCCTTCTCCTCCTGCCCCCAATCCCTCCCAGCATCAGAGTCTTTTCCAATGAGTCAACCCTTTGCATGAGGTGGCCAAAGTATTGGAGTTTCAGCTTTAGCATCAGTCCTTCCAATGAACACCCAGGATTGATCTCCTTTAGAATTGACTGGTTGGACCTCCTTGCAGTCCAAGGGACTCTCAGGAGTCTTCTCCAACACCACAGTTCAAAAGCATCAATTCTTCGGTGCTCAGCTTTCTTTACAGTCCAACTCTCACATCCATACATAAACACTGGAAAAACCATAGCCTTGACTAGATGGACCTTTGTTGGCAAAGTAATGTCTCTGCTTTTGAATATGCTATCTAGGTTGGTTATAACTTTCCTTCCAAGGAGTAAGTGTCTTTTAATTTCATGGCTGCAGTCACCATCTGCAGTGATTTTGGAGCCCAAAAAAATATACCCCAAGGAAACCATAACTGAAAAAGACACATGACCCCAGTGTTCACTGCAACACTCTTTACAATAGGCAGGACATGGAAGCAACTTAGATGCCCACTGACAGATGAATGGATAAAGAAGATATGGTACATATATACAATGGAACATTACTCAGCTATAAAAAGGAACACATCTGAGTCAATCCTAATGAGGCGGATGAATCTGGAGCCTATTACCCCGAGTGAAGTAAGTCAGAAAGACAGAAGCAAATATCACATACTAACGTGTACACACGGAATATAGAAAGATGGTGCTGATGAGCCTATCCACAGGGCAGCAGTGGACACAGGGGGTAAGAAGAGGGCGGGATGACTGGAGAGGGGAACACGGAAACGTGTACTGCCGCTATGTGAAAGAGGCAGCCGGTGGGAACTTGCTGTCTGACGCAGGGAGCTCACCGGTGCTCCGTGACAGTCCAGGGGGTGAGATGGGGAGGCGGGGGGAGGCAGGCACAGAGCGGGGCACCGTGTGCACCGAAGGCTGCCTCATGCTGACGAATGGCAGCAACCAACCCAACACTGAAAAGCAACTATCCTCCAATTAAAAATAAAAAGAAATGTTAAAAAATCCTTCTTGAGTCTCTAGTTATGCACACTGCTAGAAGAACAAGCGATACAAGGAAGAAGCTCAGGAAAAGGCAATGGTAGCTTAAAGAAAAGTGACAGAATCAGGGAAAGCTTCATACAGGATGCATCATTGGGCTCTCTCCTTCAAGGATAAGAAGAATTTAGCAGAAGGAGAGGAAAGCCACGACCATTCCATGAAAAGGAAGTGAGCAATGGCTCAAGAGCCGGGCTTCAATACACACACAAGCACAGTGATAACCCCTGGGCAGGCAATTCCACTGGGAGCATGAGGGGGCAGTCTAATGTGAAATCAGATGAGCTGTGAGTAGAGAAAGTTTCACCAAGATGGGGATCTGTGATCAACACCGTGCACAGAAGAAAAGTTATTGAGGTTTCTAAGTCCAGGAGCATTAGGATCAGTGCTTTAAGAAGATAAGGGGTGCAGGATATATACTGGAGAGAAAAACTCAGGAGACTGTTGGAGAAGCCAACACAGAAGTGCAGGCATGGATGAGGGCAGTGGTTGTGGGAAGGGAGAAAAGGGAAAGTTGTCGGAGAGATTTTAAAACGGTGTTCTGATGAATGACACAGCTGGGATGGAGACAAAGACAGATGAACAGAGAAGACAGAGATCTGAGTCAGAGCTACCAGAAGTGTGGTGAATAGAGGAGAAAGATCATGGAGAAAGGGAGATTCTGAACAGCACTTTGATATTCAATCCAGAGGAGCCTAGTGGACTAAAGCCCATGGGGTCACAGAGGCAGACATGACTGAGCGACTGAGCATATATACACACATTAAAATTATCTGGTCCCATCACTTCATGAAAAATAGTTGGGGAAAAAATGGAAACAGTGGCAGATTTTATTTTCTTGGGCTCCAAAAATCACTGTGGATAGTGAGTGCAGCCATGAAATTAAAAGACACTTGCTCCTTGGTGTTCAGCTGGTAAAGAATCCGCCAGCAATGCTGGAGACTTGGGTTCAATCCATGAGCTGGAAGATTCCCTGGAGAAGGGAATGGCTACCCACTTCAGTATTCTTGCCTGGAGAATTCCATGGATATAGGACTGTGGTGGGCTATAGTCCAAGGGGTCACAAAGAGTCGGATATGACTGAGTGACTAACACTTTCACTTTCTACTTGCTCCTTAGAAGGAAAGTAATGATAAACCTAGACAGCATATTTAAAAGCAGAGATATCACTTTGTCGACAAAGGTCTGTATAGTCAAAGCTATGGGTTTTCCAGTAGTCATGTACAGACATAAGAGTGGGACCATAAAGAAGGCTGAGCACCGAAGAATTGATACTTTGAAACTGTGGTGCTGGAGAAGACTCTTGACAGTCTCTTGGACAGCAAGGAGATCAAACCACTCAATCCTGGAGGACTGATGCTGAAGTTGAAACTCCAATATTTTGGCCACCTAATGTGAAGAGCCAACTCAACGGAAAAGACCCTGATGCTGGGAAAGATTGAGGGGAGATAAGAGGATGAGATGGTTGGAAGGCATCATTGACTCAATGGACATGAGTTTCAGCAAACTCTGGGAGATAGTGAAGGATAAGGAAGCCTGGTTTGCTGAAGTCCACGGGGTCACAAAGAGTCAGACCCGACTTTGCAACTGAACGAGAAGTAACTATACTTAAGACAGAGGGTCTCAACCAGGGGTGATTTTGCCCACCTCCCTAGGTGACATTTATCAATCTCTGAAGACATTTTTGTTGTCTGAGTGGGAGGGGTTTTCTAACATCTTGTAAGCAGAGGACAAAGACATTGCTAAATATCTTACAAAGCACAAGATGACATCACTCAAAAAAGTGGAAAGAATTATTGGCTCAAAATATCAATAGTGCCAAGACTGAGAAACTCTGGCTTAAGGTGAGATGCATCCAATTTGGAATTGTAATTGTTTAGGAAAACGGATACCCAGAATAGAAGGGACATCCATTCAATGTACTAAAAAATACTTCATGCACAACTTGTGTTAAAGTTGTTTTAAGTTTGCAAAGAAGTTAGTTTCGATCATATTTCCCAATGATGGGATAAGGGGTCCCATTGCTAACTGAAGTCTCAGAAAATATACCACAGCCAAGGTTGCAAAGGCCCCCACTGAAGGCATCAATAAGAACTGCAAAGGCTCTGCACCCAGAAATCACCTGAACCAATGGGTTACTGGCCCTCAGCTCCTTCCTACACTGTGTTTTAAACTCAAAGACATCGCTGTGAGTTTCCTGACTGCTTTATTAATACAGTATTTACAAGGCATAGCCTGAAGAATTCTATAATCTGTGGCTGAAGTAGCATCTGTTTCAGTCCTGAAATCTCTGACTACCACCAGAAACTCCAGAATATCTGAAAAGCAGCCACGGAGGCCTCTATAGATATTCAGACTGAGCCTGATGCTGTCATGGAAGGAAGAGACCCAGGTGTCTCAGGAACACAGCACTTCGTGACTGGCTGGGGAGACCCTGCTGTCAACACCGGGCACCGGGCTGGGGCTGCGCTGGCCAGAGGGATGGACTGGGGGGGCGGGGCGGCCAGGGGCGTGGTCAGGGCTGATTCCCGCCGTCGTGTGGCAGAAACCAACACCACACTGTAAAACAATGTTCTAATTCTAGTCAAGGCTATGGTTTTTCCTGTGGTCATGCATGGATGTGAGAGTTGGACTGTGAAGAAAGCTGAGCGCCGAAGAATTGATGCTTTTGAGCTGTGGTGTTGGAGAAGACTCTTGAGAGTCCCTTGGACTGCAAGGAGGTCCAACCAGTCCATCCTAAAGGAGATCAGCCCTGGGATTTCTTTGGAAGGAATGATGCTAAAGCTGAAACTCCAGTACTTTGGCCACCTCATGCGAAGAGTTGACTCATTGGAAAAGTCTCTGATGCTGGGAGGGATTGGGGGCAGGAGAAGAAGGGGACGGCAGAGGATGAGATGGCTGGATGGCACCACTGACTCGATGGACGTGAATTTGAGTGAACTCCGGGAGTTGGTGATGGACAGGGAGGCCTGGCGTGCTGCGATTCATGGGGTCGCAAAGAGTCGGACACGACTGAGCGACTGAACTGACTGAACTGACTGAATTAAATTTTAAAACAGAAAAACAAACATTTAATAAGCAGTTAATCTAGGTCAGGCGTTGTGCCATGATCTGCACTTGCACTATCTCCTCTATTTCTCAGAACACACGGGCATGGTTTTATTTTACGCCCATTTCACAGACGAAGACTAAAGCGCAGAGTGGTTCCTTTCTTGCTGGAGTTCATTCAATCAGCAAGAGGCAAACGAAAAGGCAGAGAAGGGAACGGCACCCCACTCCAGCACTCTTGCCCTGAAAACCCCATGGACGGAGGAGCCTGGTAGCTGCAGTCCATGGGGTCCCGAAGTGTTAGTTCTTTTTGTTTTGCTGCTGCTCAGGCACTTCGAGAACAGAAATCCATCCCACATTTTTAGTTCTCTGAGTTATCTAAACAACAGTATAAGTTTTAATCTGACTTTCTAAATATACCAAGAGAACTGGCAGTGAAAAAATACCAAAGAAATAAACTTTAAAACTGCAAAGGAACAGCAACAGCACCACAAACCCACCTCAGTGCTACTAAAGATTGGGAAGACTGACAAATCATCCGCATTGATTCGCTACTGGAATGAGACCAGACAGCAGCAAACACAGCTGTTTTTACATAATATCTATAATTACCAGGCTTTGAGAAACTTCTCTAGGAAAGCAGGGAATCCTTAAACTTTTAAGTGACAGCGCTGCCCTGTGAACACAGGTGTGGTGCTGGCTCTACAAAACCAGAATATTTCCCTACACGTTCAGTGGGAGTCACAGACTGTCCAGCTGGTCTCCCGTCCGTTATGTAGCTTTTATACTATCCCCTGCACCCTTTTTCCTTTCGAAGGAAAAAATGGGTTAACATATCACCTGTCTGGAGTTTTTCTATTCAAAGCTCAATTAATCTTCAAACAGAAATCACAGAGATAAACAGCAAGCCACGCAGCATGCTAACACCAGCACTCTCTCTCTGCAAGTCTCCAGAGCAGCAACTACGCAGGTGGTGGCTGCCGCATGGCAGCAGGCAGCCCCTGAAAGCAGCCGATTTTAGAAACTATGAGGGAGAGGAACTGGAGTAATTATTTTTCCTTTTTGCCTTGGACCTGGTTACAACTTAATGCCAGCCAAACTGATGCTGCTTCTCCTCCCAGTGCAGAGGGGCTTGGGGGAAGCTCAAGAGGGGAGGCTTGAAGTTTTCACATTCACTTAGCACTCTGATTATAGAAAGACTGATGACTGTTAGATTCTTTAATAACAGTTTCTCTGCACATAAATTTCACGCTTTAAATTCAACTGCATTTCAATGGCACTCTTAGGAGAGGTCCGTGTGAGGTTTGCCATGTGCCTGAGAGAATCATGCTCACCACTGCCGTCAGGTAACACAGACCTGGGCTCAGCCCTGGGGCTGGGAAGATCCCCTGGAGGGGGGAATGGCTGCCCACTCCGGTCTTCTTGCCTAGAGAATCCCACAGACAGAGGAACTACAGTCCATGGGGTTGCCAAGAGTTGGACACAACTCAGTGACTAACCCGAGAAGGCAATGGCACCCCACTCCAGTACTCTTGCCTGGAAAATCCCATGGACGGAGGAGCCTGGAGGGCTGCAGTCCATGGGGTCGCTAAGAGTTGGACACGACTGAGCGACTTCACTTTCACGCATTGGAGAAGGACATGGCAACCCACTCCAGTATTCTTGCCTGGAGAATCCCAGGGACAGGGGAGCCTGATGGGCTGCCGTCTACGGGGTCGCATAGAGTCGGACACAACTGAAGTGACTTAGCAGCAGTGACTAACACAACCTTTGCTATACAAATAAGTCAGTCAGTCAATGAAATTCAACAAATAAAACCACAACACAGATAAACCAAATGTGCTGAGTAGAAAGTAAACTACATTTCAATTATTATATTTTTTATCTGCTGCTACTGCTGCTAAGTCACTTCAGCTGTGTCCGACTCTGTGTTACCCCATAGACAGCAGCCTATCAGGCTCCCCCATCCCTGGGATTCTCCAGGCAAGAACACCGGAGTGGTTTGCCATTTCCTTCTCCAATTCATGGAAGTGAAAAGTGAAAGTGAAGTCACCTAGTCTCGTCCGACCCTCAGTGACCCCATGGACTGCAGCCTACCAGGCTCCTCCGTCCATGGGATTTTCCAGGCAAGAGTACTGGAGTGGGGTGCCATTGCTTTCTCCTTCAAATGACTGGATGCTTAATTTTATTATTCCTTTCAAAATGATTAACTGGGTTTCATTTTGAGATTATAGAAGGCATTTTTAATGAGTTCAATATCTAGGGCTAAAGCCCAGATAATTAGTTTTTTTCCCACTGCATAAATGATTTCAAGAATATTGTACATAATTGACTTTTTCTAAAATCCGAGTCAACCAAACTGAACATGTCTAGATCACGACATGTTTTTCCACTGCACTAAATTTTAATGCCAGAGATGCTTTGCTGTCATTTGGAACTGATTTTCAAAAACAGTGACTCCCAAAATTATTTTAAATTTTACCTGCAAACTCTGTGACATCTAGATAAATATCCATAAATAAATAAATAATAATAACCACAGGAAAATAATTTTTTAAAGGGAACATTGGTTATTTCATAAAATAAAATTTTATTCTGCAATCCTTATTTTTACCTCCTTTCTTATAATTCTACATATTTGGAGTTTAAAATCCTAGGCTTTTAAGGTAACATATTCTTTTAATAAATAGGTTACACTTAAAAACAATAATTAAGGTCATTCTAATCCCAGATATAAGTGGAATAAAATCAGGGCTTATAGTTCCTTCACCACTCTAGTAAGAGTTTCATTAACATCCAAATGGAAATAGATCAACATGTACTACCAGAGCCACTCTTTGTTAATTCTTACTCATTGTGACTGTTTTACTATGTAAGCATGTATGTAAATCATTCTATAGAATGAGATGAATTACTCTCAAAAAAAGTCTTTGTTGTCATTCCCAGTAAATAATCTTTTCAGTTACTGCTAGGCAGGGGTTTTGCCTGAGACAGGTAGAAGCAAACAGACAGCCTGGCTGGGTGAAGGAGGAGAGCCGTACCCTCTCAAGGTATTTGAAGGGGGTTGGTTAAAAACATAATTAGCTACATCAAATCCTTTTTCAGTAGGTGGATTTTGATTAGGAGTCAGTTCAAACCACAAATTTGCAAATTTTCCCAATGGTAAATAAAATTTTAAAATTATGGTCACTGAGTTCCTGAACACAAGGACAAAGACGTTTTTAATCCATTTTGGCTCCCAAGAGGCTTTCCTCCCTTGAAAGTTAACTGGTAATTTTGATGCAAACACATTCAACTAAATCTAATGTGAAATGCAGTTCAAATTTTTGACAGGAGAGTTCTTATGACACGTTAAAAGGTCATGTTAAAGTAACCTAATTTTCCCTTGATTCCAACATTTACAATCCCGTATTTTTTCATGACATCTCTCTCAAGGTTATTTAAAAGAGGTTGCAAAAGTTTAAACGAGTCAACTCCTTAAAGTGATGCATGCAAGTTTGGCAGTTTCCTTAAAATACTAAAAAAAAAAAAAAAAATCCCACCCACTGGTTCAGTAAAAAAGTCAATTACATTCTTTTCTTCAGCAATTTGTCTATGATATCTACCACTATAGTATCAATGGCTAAGAAGCAGATGGTAAATTAAATATTTCAACAAAAGGAGAAAATAAGACATTTTATGTAATTCTTTCCTTTGTGAAGAATGCCTGGACAAAAAGACTATTACCGCACTGCAAGGGTGATCTACACTTCATCAATGACTTCATTTTTACTAAAACAATACACATCACTAGATGCCTTCTTCAAAAAGAAAATTATAGAACCTCAAAATAATTCAAACAACTAGGCAAAGTGAAGAGTCATGTTCCCAGACAAGGCAACGTTTCAGATGTTCAGGAAGAAAGAATGGAAGCATCTTCTTTTGCAACCAGTCCACATGAGCTCTCTCGCTCCTGTATTTTTCACCTGTATTAATGGCAGCAACTCTACCTTGTTTTACAAATCTTACAAGCAAAGCAATCCCACGATGGAGACATTCACAGACAATTCAGCAGACACCAGCACAGACGTTTCTGTGACTTCAGTTAACTTAATCGTCTCAAACTTGGTCTCATTGCTCAATCTCTTTCCTCATTCTCTTTAGCCTTTAGGTGAAGAGAGTGATGAAAATGAGAAGGTGCAAAAAGGGCCTAAGTATAAGCCCAACTCTAGCTGTCTCCTGGGTGGAGCTTGGGGCGGTGTGTAGGCTTGCTCCATGGGTGGAACCCTCAAGTCTGTTCAGCATAGATCCAACTTCATAATACTGTACAAATAAACTAGGCAACCAAAAAGAAAATCCTGTTCGCTATCACATATAAAGCATGTGAGTAGGAGTCAAAGAAGGCTTTTAAAAATATTAATACATGTACATGGGGAGTAATCATATTGCAGAAGTCATTTATTTCCACATTCTCCTGTTTTATAGTATTTACAACAGCACTGTCCAACAGAAGCAAAAACTGCTCTCTCTGAATGCTAACTACATATGTAATTTAAAATTCCCAGCAGCCACATTTCTTAGGTAAAAAGGAACAGGTTACAATTAATTTTAATAATATTTTCAATATAGTCAATGTATCCAAGTTTATATCCAATATAAATTGAATTTATCCAAAATTCATTTCAACATGTAACCAATACAAAATTACCGTGATACCTTACATTCTTTTTTGTTCTTATGCTAGGTCTTAAATATCTAGTGTGTATTTTACACTTAAAGCACATCTCCAGTCAGACCAGCCACACTTCAAGTGCTTAGGTGCTGCACACCTGGACGAGACAGCACGGCCGGAATGGGAAGGGGACTCAGACTCACTACTGTCGCTCGGCGTGTTGCCCTTACAACCAAGTCCTTTTATTCTTTTCAGCGAACTGCACAATCAGACACTCAGGCTTAGAAGACAGGTTCATTATCCAGTTCACATCTGGAATTACGCTGCTGCCCAGAACACCTTCTCCTTTCCTTCCACCTTTTTAAGTTTCACCCACCCTCAAAGTCACCGCTCAAATTTCCACCTCCTCCTACAGCCTCACACGAACACACAAACTCCAGTGTTTCTCCCAAAGCATTTCCTTCCTCTTCATTCTCCCAGTCCCCGGTACAAACCTCTTACCGCCTAACGTGGCTGCTTGCATTCATTAGGCACTCAATGATTTCATGTTAAATAAAGGAAAAAGTCACTTGCACATTTATTTCAATGCTTAATTTGTACAGTAAACAAAAATAGTAAAAAAAATCTATTTTTTATTTAAATGTTATTTTCCATAAAGCAAAGTGTTAGTCACTCAGTTGTGTCTGACTCTTTGCAACCCCATGGGCTTTAGCCTACCAGACTCCTCCGTCCATGGGATTTTGCAGACAAGAACACTGGAGTGAGCTGCCATTTCCTTCTCTATGGCAAGATAGAGCCATATTTCAAACTTCTTTTTAAGATGGCAAGTGAGCAAGTGAGTGAAAGTCACTCAGTCATGTCTGACTCTTTGCAACCCCATGTACTATAGCCCTCCAGGCTCCTATGTCCATGGGATTCTCCAGGCAAGAATACTGGAATGGGGTGCCATTCCCTTCTCCAGGGGACCTTCCTGACGCAGAGATGGAACCTGAGACTCCTGCATTTCAGACAGATTGTTTACTGTTTGAGCCACCAGTGTTAACAGTACTTTTCTTCAACTCAAACCTAGAGCCTCCTTTGTCCTATGCTAAAACATTGCTGGTAGACGGAACACAGGAGCTACACAAAACGAATGACAGCAGCAAAACGTGGAACCCTTTCGACCATGGCCTAAACGATTAGCTGGGGTGATGAGAAAAATTTGGCCACAAATCTCTACACAATCAACAGTATAATTTTTCTCTCCTCTTTCCAAACTATGGTATAAACACACACACACACATCTGGTCACTTAGGAGGAGTAAAGGATCAATAATATTAAATGTCAGGACTAACATTTGTTCCTTGGACCAGCTACTTAGAAAGTCAGCACTGATTTTAGTGACAGTGGTTTTCTGGGAGTACTATAGAGAGAAAAAGCATTTGTAGAGGGATGAGAATTAAATGGAGGTTTAAAAGCAGGAAATGTGAACTTGCTCAGTTGTGTCCGACTCTTTGCGACCCTGTGGACTGTGTGTAGCCTACCAGGCTCCTCCGTCCATGGGATTCTCCAGGCAAGAATACTGGAGTGGGGTGCCATTTCCTTCTCCAGGGGATCTTCCCAACCCAGGGATTGCCCGCATGGCAGGCAGATGCTTTATCCTCTGAGCCATCAGGGAACACAGAGGAAGAAGTGCCAAATATTTTTAAGTTGTTCCTCCCTTCAGCCACCACACTTGCAAAGCTTAAGGAAATGGCACAGGGTCAAAGGGGGACTCGAGCACAATCTTGCCTTTCACTGAGTTTTGAACTTCATTCTGCAGTCCTGTCTTCTCATTGATTCCAGCTGGCTCCAGAACGTTCTACCTACCCACTTTGACCTTTATTTTCTAATTCTCATCATGGTCTTGTTTTAGAGTTCTCTCTTGGAAGCATTTTCTTAACTAAATCCTTGTTTGTTTTTTTAACCTTGACCACAACGTGCACTTTTTTTAACCTGTTCATGCTAACCCTTAGGTCAACTCTGCTTCCATTCCTGGGCCTCGGGCCTCCTGTTTGCTGTCCCTCATGCCCCTCTGCTCTCATGGACAGTGTCCCACCTGCGAAACTCAGACCTGAGTAAAAGATGACAGATGAGAGAAGAAAGATAATGAAATTCCCTCACTGGACACAGTATGATCATAGCTGAGTTCCCTAGCTACACTTACAACTCTGCAAAAAATATCAGTTCAGTTCAGTGCAGTCGCTCAGTCGTCTCTGACTCTTTGTGACCCCATGAATCACAGCACGCCAGGCCGCCCTGCCCATCACCAATTCCCGGAGTTCACTCAGACTCACATCCATCGAGTCAGTGATGCCATCCAGCCATCTCATCCTCTGTCGTCCCCTTCTCCTCCTGCCCCCAATCCCTCCCAGCATCAGAGTCTTTTCCAATGAGTCAACTCTTCGCATGAGGTGGCCAAAGTACTGGAGTTTCAGCTTTAGCATCATTCCTTCCAAAGAAATCCCAGGGCTGATCTCCTTCAGAATGGACTGGTTGGATCTGCTTGCAGTCCAAGGGACTCTCAAGAGTCTTCTCCAACACCACAGTTCAAAAGCATCAATTCTTCGGTGCTCAGCTTTCTTTATAGTCCAACTCTCACATCCATACATGACCACAGGAAAAACCATAGCCTTGACTAGACGACCTTTGTTGGCAAAGTAATGTCTCTGCTTTTGAATATGCTATCTAGATTGGTCATAACTTTCCTTCCAAACAGTAAGTGTCTTTTAATTTCATGACTGCAGTCACCATCTGCAGTGATTTTGGAGCCCCGAAAAATAAAGCCTGACACTGTTTCCACTGTTTCCCCATCTATTTCCCATGAAGTGATGGGACCAGATGCCATGGTCTTAGTTTTCTGAATGTTGAGCTTTAAGCTAACTTTTTCACTCTCCTCTTTCACTTTGATCAAGCAGCTTTTTGGTTCCTCTTCACTTTCTGTCATCTGCATATCTGAGGTTATTGATATTTCTCCCAGCAATCTTGATTCCAGCTTGTGCTTCTTCCAGCCCAGCATTTCTCATGATGTACTCTGCATATAAGTTAAATAAGCCGGGTGACAATATACAGCCTTGACGTACTCCTTTTCCTATTTGGAACCAATCTGTTGTCCCATGTCCAGTTCTAACTGTTGCTTCCTGACCTGCATATAGGTTTCTCAAGAGGCAGGTCAGGTGGTCTGGTATTCCCATCTCTTTCAGAATTTTCCACAGTTGATTGTGATCCACACAGTCAAAGACTTTGGCATAGTCAATAAAGCTGAAATAGATGCTTTTCTGGAACTCTCTTGCTTTTTCCATGATCCAGTGGATGTTGGCAATTTGGTCTCTGGTTCCTCTGCCTTTTCTAAAACCAGCTTGAACCTCAGGAAGTTCAGGGTTCACATATTGCTGAAGCCTGGCTTGGAGAATTTTGAGCATTACTTTACTAGCATGTGAGATGAGTGCAATTGTGCGGTAGTTTGAGCATTCTTTGGAATTGCCTTTCTTTGGGATCAGAATGAAAACTGACCTTTTCCAGTCCTGTAGCCACTGCTGAGTTTTCCACATTTGCTGGCATATTGAGTGCAGCACTTTCATAGCATCATCTTTGAGGATGTGAAATCGCTCAACTGGAATTCCATCACCTCCACTAGCTTTGTTCGTAGTGATGCTTTCTAAGGCCCACTTGACTTCATATTCCAGGATGTCTGGCTCTAGGTGAGCGATCTCAAAGCAATCTCAATTAAGTGTATTGTACATTAATTGCATTTCAACAAAAAGTACACTGATCTTACTGCAAACTATTTCCTTATACTCTTCTTGATTTTACATAGGATTCAATTTGATAATGTATGCTTATTATATTATCTTTATTATATTTTATTATATATTTATTATATTTATTATCTTTAGGTCTTATCACCTAGCTACAGTAGAGGAAGTTCTGTATTCTTCACCCAAAGGGATCTAACTTAATCCCTAGTAGCTGCTATTAGCATAAGGGCATTTTGGATAATGCTTTATTTATCTCTACAAATGTGTCCATAATTTATCTCCTTGATGTTTGCAATAGCCTAGTTATCTTGGTAGGGACCTGCATCATCTCCACTGGGCAAATAAAGAAACTGTAACACAAGGAAACATATCTGATATCATTACTGTTCTATAAGACACACAGATATGTATAAGATATATCCTGTTTTACAGAGCAATTTTAAGGAACAGAAATTTTTATTTTTCATCACAGATAGACAGCTATCTGAAGGTTTAAAAGGAAAATGTTTTGTTTTGGTAATGCAAATATGACAGATATCCTATATATCGGAAGGCAGCAGGATATCATAGGGCTTCCCTAGGGCTTCCCTAAGGCTTCCCCGGTGGCTCAGATGGTAAAGCATCTGCCTGCAATGCAGGAGACCCAGGTTTGATTCCTGGGTTGGGAAGATTCCCTGGAGAAGGAAATGGCAACCCACTCCAACACGCTTGCCTGGAAAATCCCATGGACGGAGGAGCCTGATAGGCTATAGTCCATGGGGTCGAAAAGAGTCAGACACGACTGAGCAATAGGTTCTATTATCTTTATTTAGAATGTACCCATAAAATTTTTAAATGGTCAATAAAGAATTTTTAAAATAAAAGATGTTGAAATAGACATTATTTCATGATTGTAAATGCTCTCATTTCAGAGCACTTTGAATAATATTAAGCAACACTCCTTCCTTAGGTGCTATGGAGAGCACTGTACTTCATTCATCTGGAGACACTACCAGGAGAGAGTTTAGAAAATACGAATGAGCTATTAAACTGCCTTCATGATCATTTGAAAATTAATTGCATGGTATCCACAAAGGCTTGAATATGAAAAAAGAAGAGGATGTTTTACCGATGAAAGTTAAATTCTAAAGTTCTTCTAGAAAGAACTCATTTTTACAATAGGATTCTAATCTAGGAAATCTTTAAGAAATTGAAATTCTGCTGTGCCGTTTAGTCAAAAAAGTGTCTTGAGTCTTTTGTACCTTAAAGAAGCTTGAGAGAAAAATTGAAACTCCACCACGCAAAGCTACTGAATGTGGCATTTTTGCCAGTTCTAAGTAATTATGAACAGGAAGAGTTTTCCTTTTATAATGTAAAAAAGGCTCTAATCAAATCCAATTCTGCCTCCAATAACCTATTTCTTGATTTATGCCATACATGTGTCTATAGTCACATACTGTTTCAGGACTGATGACTGATCATCTTCTCGGTACCATGGACAGGACCGGAACTGATGGGACCGAGTCAGAAATGCTTGGCCCTGCAGAGAGTGGGTCCGTCACACAACAGAATCTCCCAAAGGCTGTAAAAGTCACAGAACAAAGCCAAAATTTTGAATGTTGTTCTGTTTTGTTCAAAATTCTACTTACTTGACTACTGATATATTTTCACCCTAGATCAATTTCTTTCAAGCCACAGGTTATTTGTCTATACATGCTAATTTATTGTTGTTTTTCAGTCACTCAGTCGTGTCTGACTCTTTGCGACCCCAAGAACCACAGCACGCCAGGCCTCCCTGTCCTTCACTATCTCGTGGAGTTTACCCAAACTCATGTCCATCCAGTCAGTGATGCCATCCAATCACCTCATCCTCTGTTGCCCGCTTCTCCACTTGCCCTCAGTCTTTCCCAGCAGCAGGGTCTTCTGCAGTGAGTTGGCTCTTTTATCAGGTGGCCAAAGTATTCCAGCTTCACCTTTAACATCAGTCCTTACAAATGAATATTTAGGGTTGACATCCTTTATGACTGATTGGTTTGATCTCCTTGCAGGCTAAGGAACCCTCAAGAGTTTTCTCCAGTACCACATTTTGAAGACATCAATTCTTGGGTGCTCATGTATCTTTATGGTCCAACTCTCACATCTGGACATGACTACTGGAAAAACCGTAGCTTTGACTATATGCACCTTTGTCAGCAAAGTGATGTCTCTGCTTTTTAACGTGACGTCTAGATTTGTCATAGCTTTCCTTCCAAGGAGCTAGTGTCTGTCTTTTAATTTCATGGCTGCAGTCATTGTCTGCAGTGATTTTGGAGCCCAAGAAAATAAATTCATCACTACTTCCACTTCTTCCCCCATTTATTTGTCCTGAAGTGATGGGACCGGATGCCATGATCTTAATTTTTTGAATGCTGTTTTAAGCCAGCTTTTTCACTCTCTTCTTTCACTGTCATCAAGAGACTCTTTAGTTCCCTTTCGCTTTCCGCCATTAGAATAGTATCATCTGCATACCTGAGGATATTGATATTTCTCCCAGCAATCTTGATTCCAGCTTGTGCTTCATCCAGTCTAGCATTTTGCATGATGTACTCTGCATGTAAGTTAAATAAGTAGGGTGACAATATCCAGTTTTGTCCTACTCCTTTCCCAATTTTTACCTAGTCCACTGTTCCATGTCCAGTTCTGTTGCTTCTTGTCCTGCATGCTAGTTTCTCAGGAGACAGATAAGGTGATTTGGTACTCCCATATCTTTAAGAATTCTTCACAGTTTGTTGTGATTCAAACACTCAAAGGCTTTAGCATAGTCAATGAAGCAGAAGTAAATGTTTTTCAGGGACTCCCTTGCTTTTTCCATGATCCAACGAACATTGGCAATTTGATCTCTGGTTCCTCTGCCTTTTCTAAACCCAGCTTGTACATCTGGAAGCTCTTGGTTCACATACTGCTGAAACCCAGCTTGAACGATTCACAGCATAACACTGCTGGCGTGTGAATGAGTGCAACTGTGCAGTAGTTTGAACATTCTCTGGCATCGTCCTTCTTTGGGACTGGAATGCAAACTGACCTTTTCCAGTCCTGTGGCCACTGCTGAGTTTTCCAAATTTGTTGACTTACTGAATACAGCATTTTAACAGCATCATCTTTTAGGATTTTAAATAGCTCAACTGGAATTTCATTACCTCCACTAGCTTGTCTGGTTCTAGGTGAGTGACCACACCATCATGGCTATCCAGGTCATTAAGATCTTTTTTGTATAGTTCTTTTGTGTATTCTTGCCACCTCTTCTTAGTCTCTTCTGCTTCTATTAAGTCCTTACCATTTCTGTCCTTTATTGTGCCTATCTTTGCATGAAGTACTCCCTTGATATCTCCCAACTTTCTTGAAGAGATCTCTAGTCCTTCCCCTTCTTTTTTTCCCCTATATTTCTTTGCATTGTTCATTTAAGAAGGCCTTCATATCTCTCCTTGGTATTCTCTGGAACTCTGCATTCAGTTGGGCATATCATCTTCCCTCTCTCCCTTGCCTCTTCCTTCTTTTCTTTCCACAGCTATTCATAAAGCCTCCTCAGACAACCACTTTGCCTTCCTGCATTTCTTTTTCTTTGGGATGGTTTTGGTCACTGCCTCCTGTATAATGTTATGAAGCTCTGTCCATAGTTCTTCAGGCACTCTGTCTACTAGATCTAATCCCCTGAATCTATTCATCACTTCCACAGTATAATCGTAAGGGATTTGATTGAGGTCATATCTGAATGGTCTAGTGGTTTTCCCTACCTGCTTCAATTTAAACCTGAATTTTGCAATAAGGAGCTCATGATCCGAGGCACAGTCAGCTCCCAGTCTTGTTTTTGCTGACTGTATAGAGCTTCTGCATCTTTGGCTGCAAAGAATATAATCAATCTGCTTTCAGCATTGAACATCTGGTGATGTCCATGTATAGAGTCTTCTCTTGGGTTGTTGGAAAAGGGTGCTTGTTATGACCAGTGTGTTCTCTTGGAAAGACTCTTGTTAGCCTTTTCCTTGCTTCATTTTGTACTCCAAGGTCAAACTTGCCTGTTACTATGGGTATCTCCTGACTACCTACTTTTGCATTCCAGTCCTGTATGATGATCAGAACATCTTTTTTGTGTGTTAGTTCTAGAAGGTCATATATGTCCTCATAGAACTAGTCAACTTCAGCTTCTTTGGCATTAGTGGTTGTGGCATAGACTTGGATTACTGTGATGCTGAATGGTTTGCCTTGGAAACAAACCAAAGTTATTCTGTTGTTTTTGGGATTGCACCCAAGTACTGCATTTCGGACTCTTTCGTTGACTGTGAGGGCTACTCCAATTCTTCTTAGGGCTTCTTGCCCACAGTAGTAGATATAATGGTCATCTGAATTAAATTCGCCCATTCCCATCCATTTTAGTTCGCTGAATCCTAAGATGTCGATGTCCCATCTAGTCGTCTCCTGCTTCACTATATCCAATTTACCTTGATTAATGGACCTAACATTCCAGGTTTTTATGCAATTTTGTTCTTTATAGCATCAGACTTTACTTTCACCAACAAACACATCCACAACTCAGCATCTTTTCTGCTTTGGCCCAGTCGCTCCATTCTTTTTGGTGCTGTTTCCACATTCTTCCCCAGTAGCATACTGTACACCTTCTGACCCAGGAGGCTTATCTTCCAGTGTCATATCTTTCTGTCTTTTCATATTGCTCAAACGGTTCTCCAGTCAAGTATACTGGAGTGGGTTGCCATTCCCTCCTCCAGAGGACCACGTTTTGTCAGAACTCTTCAGTATGACGCCTCCATCTTGGGTGGCCCTCCACAGCATGGCTCATAGCTTCACTGAGTTACACAAGCCCCTTCACCATGACAAGGCTGTGATACATGAAGGAGATGCTAATATATAGAGTAGTCTTATAAACAAGATGTAAGTTTATCTTGGAAGATACTCATTTGATAAAACAATCACAGAATGCAAATGCAAATTTAAATAAATGAAAAAAAGCAACTGACAGCAAAGATTAGTTAATTATCTTTCCCTGTTAAAAGATTTGCTGAACCAGGAATTCCTGATTAGGACTTCTGTATATATAAAGGCCACCATGGAAACTTTCGTATTTTCCTGAGGGCTAGAACGTGGGAGTGATATTAACAGAACTGTCTTCACTAGACTTAAATATCCCCTTGCATTTCCTGAAGGCGAGGCTTGACTTCTTTCAGAGGAGGCTTGTGTTGAGCTGCCAGATGCTTCTTTCTCTAGCACGGTCAATGAATCTGTATTGATATCTGCCGTATCCCCAGGGGTGGAGGTGGGAGTTTGAGAGGGTGCCAAAAAAGCTGCTAATTTTCTGGAGGAAGGCACGGGTCTTGTTACTTGCTTGTGTTTTTAGCAAGTGAATTTCCTAAAAGAAAATATGTGTTATCTTGCCAAATAAAAACAGCTTTGAGGGCCTACCTTCATTTAGTATTATATTATTAATCAATGAAACAATTAAAAGTAAAAATAAGCCAGACAGAGAAAACAGATAATGCACGGCATCATTTATATGTGGAATCAAAAAACTTAAAAAAAAATCAAACTCACAGAAACAGACAGTGAAGAGGGCTGGAGCC
This sequence comes from Bos taurus, assembly GCF_002263795.3. Classification (NCBI taxonomy): domain Eukaryota; kingdom Metazoa; phylum Chordata; class Mammalia; order Artiodactyla; family Bovidae; genus Bos; species Bos taurus. The sequence continues at coordinate 110,367,121 of NC_037334.1, read as the reverse complement.
TGGGGAAAAAGGGAGAGGTTGGTAAATGTGTACAAACTTCCAGCTGTAAGATGAATCAGGTCTGAGAAGCTAACGCAAAACATGGTGACTACAGTTCCTGTGTGCATGCTAAACCACTTCAGTAGTGTCCAATTCTTTATAGTTCACCAGGCCCCTCTGTCCATGAGTTTCTCCAGGCAAGAACACTAGAATGGATTGCCATGTCCTCCTCCAGGGGATCTTCCTAACCCAGGTATCAAACCCATGCCTCCTAAAGCTCCTGCGTTGGCAGTGGGTTCTTTACCACTAGCACCACCCGGGAAGCCCACTGTAGTTAACACTGCATTTAATTGACATCTGCTGAGAGAGTAGAACTTAAATGTTGTCATACACACACGCACAAAGATAAATATATGAAGTGCTGGATGTGCTAATTAACCAGATAGTAGGACTCTTTTCACAGTGGATACAATAAAAATAATACAAGAAACAACTCTTATTTGAAGGAAGTTACTATGGTCAACTACACAGTAAATAAAAATCAGTAACAGAAAAGAACTCACAGTTTATTTAAAAACCCTAATTTTAGTTGTACGCTTCAACCTCATTTTTTTAAAAACAGTTTGACCAACAGGAAAAAAAAGTTGCTGGTGTGAGTTGTCTTGGTTCCTTTTTCATTTCCTGCTCCTTCTGTTTCCCAGACAACAGTTGCGAGAAGGAGGAGAAGCCCAGCTGCTGAATATTTTAAAATATTGTAGCTTTCTCCGAGCAAGTAATTTCCAAGATATACTTTGGAATTACAGAGTAGAATATTCTTTCCTATATTTTTAATGAGCCATAATTCCACAACAGCTTTACTAAGTATTGGGTTGGCCAAAAAGTTCGTTGAGGTTTTCCAGAAGATGTTATGGGAAGATCAAACTTTTTGGCTAACCCAGTACCTAAATGTCTGCCTTCTTATGGTAGAACTTTTACAGATATGTACCTGAGGTGATTTCAGTTGCACACCACCATGATGCACCAAGCTGGAGGCTAAAGGAGACACCGTTGTACCTAAGTCTAGAGTTCTTAAACTTAAGCCAGAATTCAACATGCTTCACTTACAGTTTTAGAGTAACAGAGTACAGACAATGAATGTCAGATTGGGAAGAGAGCACGGTGGCACATCTAAATGGTAAATGAAAAATCTGCTGAGTGTGAAGGGACACGGAAAACTGTTATGCTTTTAAGATATTTAAGTCAGATTTGAGAACCCCTCTCCCCTTGCCGCTGGGTTCTTTTACTACTTTAAAGTCTTAAATAAAAGGATAAAAGGGGAAAGCCGATTTTGGAGAATTATTATAAAGAGTTAAGTCTAAAGGTCAGAACAACTGCAAATAAGCCCTACTAAAACAAGCAGCTGGCAATATATTTTTAATTCACAATTTAGATCTGCATAGGCTTTTAAAGTCATAAATTTCTAAAGTGAAATTTGCCTCCTAAAGCTTTATATGATGAGTTATTTCCCTGTAATAGACATCAGAGCTGTATGACACTCAGCTTTTTATTACCTTGAATTTAAAGTGAAAAATATAACAGCTTCATACATTGAACAGAACTTAGCAGCATCTGCAGCAATTTCATAATTAGTTACAATAATAATAGCTCAACTTTTTAGAATTTTCTTATGAAGAATGCAACCTGCTTTTTAAAAAAGGAGGTTGGGCACATGGAACTCAAGCACCAGGGGATTCTGCCACAGGGCTTCAGATGCTCTTCTAAGCCCTCACTGGATTCTCTCCAATATACTGGGAATTGGCTCCATTTGCAACATAATATAGAACAATGCGCACCAATTTTTCTGTTCCTGTAGCTTAGATAGTGCCAGTATTCTTACGATTATCACCATCATGCTTTTTTTCCTGAGCAATATATATCTCAATCATGACTCGGAAAACCACAGGATGAAAAATGAAAGAGAGAACGTGCAGTCTTGAGTCTTTTACGTTGCTCCTTCTGATTACACATATCACATAAATGTTAAATAAAAAAAGAATGTAAAAAATATACATGCCCTAATGCAGCTATTTAAAATTACACACGCATGTATGTATAAAATAACCAGAAGGTATTATGCAAAGGTAAATGTGATGGAATTAGGGGTGAGTTTCCCCCCAAATTTATGGATTATGAGTACCATGCTTAAGGTTATGAGGTTTGTGGTTTTAAAAGCTCACAAATCATTTATATAGTCCTTAACTTTCCACTGTAAGAATGTTAAGAGACCACCATTTCCATTCATTCATAACTGTGAGCTCTCTATGTGTATTTGTTTGAATACATTAGTGAATGAACAGGTTACTGAACAAGTGGACAAATACAAACTAGTGAATAAACTTTCCACCATTTTTAAGAAAGCAAGTCATTTTTAAAAGCTACAAGAACACAAGGATACCAAATATAACCTAATCTTCCGTAAGTATGGCTATTTTCCTTCAGAAATTTAAATTTACATATAAACTTGAGTTTAAAAAGTCTAAAAACCTTGAAATGAATATTTTCCCAGGGAAGCCCATTCAACAAGGAACTGAACGTGTGTGTCAGTTATCAAGGACTGGCAACTTGGTCCTCTGACTCTAAGGGTCCAGAACAGTGTGGCACATACTTCTTCATACACGTTGTGGCAGGAAAGACGAAATGCCAGTGGCAATGGTGTCTCTTTTACTGCTTTTTAAACAAGGAGAAATCACTGGGTATATTCCTCTGAACATCAGTTCTACTGACTTCCACAGTAATCATGTCCTTGCTCTGCCAACTCATCCAACCTAAAACCGTTTACTAAGGTAAGCTCTTGCTACACATGTCCTTATTTTACACACCATACATACCTGTCTTATACAGGAGTGTTTTTTTTCTATAATAATCTGTGGCTGATACTGTATAGTTTGAAAACGTAACTCTTAGAGGAATGTAGATAAATTCAAATGTGATACAGATATAGGAGTTTACTGAAAATCAATCTATTTTACACACACCATAACCTTTGAGGGTGACATCATGGAGAGAATTATGAGAAGACATTGTCTCTGGCGTTACTGTAAGACTGACTGATTGTACCCACGCAGTGTTAGCATGACATAGCTTATGCATTTATGGTGTGATGGAAATTAAAATTCACTGAAATGTGCATTTCCTTTGTTTGCCTGCCAACCACATATTATGATGCAGGACATTAGAAACATAAATATATACCCGTTGTGGCTTTTTATCTTCTTTTCTTAAGCAACTGAAAGTTACTGTAAGACATGTTTTGTGTAATATTTATAAAATAGCAAGATCTCAAACAATTAATAAGTATCACTTCAAAGGCAGATAATGAAAATACCTTGAAAAAAACGTTACGTACAAGTTTAAAGATACTAATCGAGCCTTCAGATACTATAAGGCACCAAGGAGACGGGTGCTGCAAAGACATGATTGAGCAGGAATTTCTACTTGCTTTGGTTAACTTTAAAGAAAAGTGATAGTGTGTGTCTACAGATATCAAGAAAGAAATTGATGTTCACACAGGAAAACATCAGTCGTTTCTTAGCCCTTTGCCATTGTCATTTTAAAACGTGCATTATATTTCTTCTGATCACAAATATATTTCTTATTTAATATACAAAGAATAAACAAACATAAAGAAGAAAATAACTTAAGCACTGGACCACTGTTAACAGTATTTTACAAACTCGCATTTTTTGGCCACATAATGAACACTGCTCCTACATTCAATCATTAAATCCAATGCATATTAACAGTAGATGATTTGACATAAAGATAAGTGATTCTTTAAAAAAACTGAGCTTACTTCACTTATAACTTTCAATCTCATGTATATATAAACCACAGAAACATGGGTTCTGAGATTCTTTCCTTAGAACTCTAAACATAAGGAGCTATGTGGCATTTTCCAAATTTAAATGACATTTGGACTATAAGCCCAAGTCTCATGACAGAATCCAACTCTGTATGTGTGGTTCCTCAAGTTTTAGATACTCCCCTTTATATAAATCTCAGAGAGAAGTGTGATTTTAGGGCCTAAGATCAATAGCAGAGGACTCTCGGCATCTTACCTAATGTCTGCACAGTGTCTCTCCCGTCTCCTGCCGTGGGGCTTCCCTCCTGACACCACACTGCCTCACCCGGCACTCAGGGGTGTGCGACCCACAGGCTCGGGCCAGTAACACTCCTTAACGGTCCTCTGTGACCAACTCAACAGCCAGTGGGCAAATCCTTCCTCTGTGCTCGCCCCTCATCCTTGCCTCCGAGGTAGAGTCCTGAGAAGCGTTTATAAGGCTTCTCATGGGATAATCGCATGGAATCGGGCAACCCGTCACATTCAGTGCTCGCCAGCAAAATAAAGCATCTTCATATCAGCTCTCCTCCATCTTCTAGTTGACTTCTCTTTTCCCTCACTCCTAAAGCCTGGGGTTTAATCCTCTAATTGAAGCCTGGGGTTTAATCCTCTAAATGACACCTCATAAGAATTTGGCCTCAGGCTCTGACGTCTGTCTGGGGACCATTTTACGGCAAGAGGTACAAAATGTTCATGCTGGTGGAAAATAGGGGCAGGATCATGAAAATCACTGGTCTTACTTCAAAGATGAAAAGCAGGTGGCTTAAAAACACAACAAAATGACAAGTTATTAAATTATTTTAAGTACCAGCTCAGGGAAAATTCCATGAAGTTGACAATTGCACTCATCTCACACGCTAGTAAAGTCATGCTCAGAATTCTCCAAGCCAGACTTCAGCAATATGTGAACCGTGAACTTCCTGAGGTTCAAGCTGGTTATAGAAAATGCAGAGGAACCAGAGATCAAGTTGCCAACATCTGCTGGATCATGGAAAAAGCAAGAGACTTCCAGAAAAACATCTATTTCTGCTTTATTGACTATGCCAAAGCCTTTGACTGTGTGCATCACAATAAACTGTGGAAAATTCTGAAAGAGATGGGAATATCAGACCACCTGACCTGCCTCTTGAGAAACCTATATGCAGGTCAGGAAGCAACAGTTAGAACTGGACATGAACAGCAGACTGGTTCCAAATAGGAAAAGGAGTATGTCAAGGCTGTATATTGACACCCTGCTTATTTAACTTATATGCAGAGCGCATCATTAGAAATGCTTGGCTGGAAGAAGCACAAACTGGAATCAAGATTGCTGGTAGAAATACCAATAACCTCAGATATGCAGATGACACCACCCTTATGGCAGAAAGTGAAGAGGAACTAAAAAGCCTCTTGATGAAAGTGAAAGAGGAGAGTGAAAAAGTTGGCTTTAAACTCAACATTCAGAAAACGAAGATCATGGCATCTGGTCCCATCACTTCATGGGAAATAGATGGGGAAACAGTGGAAACAGTGTCAGGGCTCCAAAATCACTGCAGATGGTGACTGCAGCCATGAAATTAAAAGACGCTTACTCCTTGGAAGGAAAGTTATGACAACCTAGATAGCATACGGAAAAGCAGAGACATTACTTTGCCAAAAAAGGTCAGTCTAGTCAAGGCTATGGTTTTTCCAGTATGGATGTGAGAGTTGGACTGTGAAGAAGGCTGAGTGCCGAAGAATTGATGCTTTTGAACTGTGGTGTTGGAGAAGACTCTTGAGAGTCCTTTGGACTGCAAGGAGATCCAACCAGTCCATTCTGAAGGAGATCAGCCCTGGGATTTCTTTGGAAGGAATGATGCTAAAGCTGAAAGTCCAGTACTTTGGCCACCTCATGTGAAGAGTTGACTCATTGGAAAAGACTCTGATGCTGGGAGGGATTGGGGGCAGGAGGAGAAGGGGACGACAGAGGATGAGATGGTTGGATGGCATCACTGACTCCATGGACGTGAGTCTGGGTGAACTCCGGGAGTTGGTGATGGACAGGGAGGCCTGGCGTGCTGCAATTCATGGGGTCGCAAGGAGTTGGACGTGACTGAGTGACTGAACTGAACTGAACTGAGGAGTGTCTATTCTCCAAAGTGAAAGTGAAAGTGAAAATCCCTCAGTCGTGTCCCACTCTTTGCGACTCCATGTCCATGGAATTCTCCAGGTCAGAATACTGGAGTGGGTAGTCCTTTCCTTCTCCAGGGGATTGTCCCAACCCAAGGATCGAACCAGGGTCTCCAGCATTGCAGTCAGATTCTTTACCAGTTGAGACACAAGGGAAGCCCGACCAAGGTTTAGATATTGAACCAATGGTATATATATAGCATTGCACTGGTTTGGAACGCACAAGTCTGGGAATTCAAGGGGAGAGGTGGGGTTGACTTTTCTCATCAATACTCCCAGTGGCCACTGTAGAATCTGTACTTCCTGTTCACACAAGCTTACACTCTGCCAGGGTTAGGCTCCTAGGAAGACACTACCTTCTCAGGAGATACTGCAATGTTCCTCATACTTGAAGCTCGACAGACAAATGAGTTACTACATTATCAGGGGTAATCAACCTTAATCATCAAGAGGAGCTACAGTTTCTGCTACACAGTAGGGGTGACTTGCTGGCATCTCATGGTGCGTCTGTGATAATGGTGAATGGGCAAGTGCAACAGCTATATAAGCATCAAAAACAAAGGTTTAGCTCTCTAAGAAATATGAAGCTATCCACCAGGCAAGCAACCAAGACCGGCTGAATTGTTGTCCAAAGAGTAAGAAAAAGTCTAGAACTGACGCTGAGAGAAATCTACAGTGCACGTAAACTGCAGTGTTGGGATTACCTGCAACAACGGAGATTACTACTTGCCTCACTATCCCTCCTGCCTCAAGTCTTCTAGAGATTGTGACAGGTCATTACCTTAAGGGGCTACTGAGGAGGATGTCTGGTATTCTCAAAAAGTAAAGTCCCTGTGAAACCCGGATAGCTTACCTCATACCTGTGTTGCAGCCTCTGCAGCCACCATGAGCTTTCCCACGGCACTAGCGGGTGCCACTCAGCACCACGTGTGTGAACCCAGGAGTGTGGGTGAGTTAACACCCTTTGGGTGGGCCTTTAGCCAGCAGGAAACAACAGCTAGCAGGTAACTCTCTTCCCTTTTCTCTCCTGCACTGGAAGATCCTGAGAGGCATTTCCCGCTCTTGCGGACAAGCCCCTGCGATGCAGCAGGCCGCTGCACACGGGGCAGCCTGCTCAGCGACGCTTCCTGTCTTTCCTGCCCTCCTCTTCTGTGCCACTCGTCCTGTTCCTCACGCCTTCTCTCTAGGCCTGCACTTCCTAATGAAGTCAGAGCAGACAAACCCTCTGTCTTATGCTCTGCTATAAGGAAAAGGGAGACGAAGAGCCTGAAACCAAAATACGTAAGAGTATTTTCATAAATCAGCATGAAAAAGACAGCCAAAGTAACAGAAAACTGGGCCAAAGGCCTGAACAGAAGCGACATAAAGAGAAAATCTGAACAGGCGAAAACTGATGAGACAGTGCTCAGTGTGATTTGTAATTATAAGAATGCAAATTAAGATAACTAAGGCACTAAATCAAAATACTGTCGTTTGTCAAACTCATGAAGCAATTTAGACTCTCATACAGTATCAGTGGTGCTTTCAGTAGATATAATATCTTTGGGAAAAAAGCTGAGCATTATCTAATAAAGTGAAATTATGCATCCCCTATGAGCATCAATTCCACTTCTGATCATCCACCCTAGAGAAACTCACGTATACTGGGTTACAAAACAAGATGTTCAGAGCATCATTATTCGTAATAGCCAAAACTTGGAAGCAACCCATCTTTCCAGGAACAGCAGAACAGAAAAATAAATTGTGGTTTATGTTTACAATAGAGTACTATACAGCAATGAAAATAAATAGCTACAACAATACCCAAAACATGAATACGTCTTAACAACTTAATTTGAGCAAGAGAAAAAACCAAAACAGTATTACTGCATAATTTTTTATATAAAATTCAAAACAGGCAAAACTAAACTATATTATTTAGAAATGCAAACGGTAAAATTACAAAGGAAAGTAAGGAAGTTGATTAGCATAGAAAGGAAAGGAATATGATTAGGAAAAGAAAGGCAGGAGGCTCCTGGAGTGCTGATAATTATCTATTTCTCTATATTTATGGGGTGTTTTTGGCAATAAAAAGGTTAAAATGCAATTTTTAATTTGTTTTTTAATATGAGGTGGCCAATTTTTGGATATTACATCTTCTGTAGCAGTCAGGTTAGTAAATGCTATAGTATTTGAAAGACAAACTATTACATAAGAATCTAATCCTAATTTTTATCACCTTATAAAGTATTAAAATACAAAATAGAATGTAAATATATCTTGACAAAATAGTTAAAATAATATAACTGTCATAGTAAATACTATATATGCTTGCAAATAACTTTTATTAATATCTAGTAATTCTTTCCATCACCATTAACAATATTAAAATTCAAAACAATATATGAAATCTAAATTATGCAAGATTTCATGTAAAATCTAATATGAAAGTTGTATTTTCTACTTATTAACCAAAGCTTTTTGTTGATCTTTTCTAAACTTTACTAAAATCACTCAAATTCACTCCAACTTTCTCTGGGACTTTGTTCCTATCCTGCCTTTTCTGGCGTGACTCATCTCTCCTACTTAAGTACCATCTGTCTATTCTGAACAGTATTCAGGTTTTTTCCCTAGTGGCCTGCTTATCCTTTTGGAAAGAAAAAAGTGCAGTTGTCTTCTGTCTGTAGGTACCTGTAGGAATCTGACAAAAAGAAAAACTGTACAGTTAAGGTTCAGTGAGACAGTTCTTATCAAAAGACACTAATATCCCCACTAATCAGAAATCTTTAAAACAAATAGGTCAAAGAGGTCATGGAATTTGATTACCTGTGACTTCCAAAAAAGTCTCAGGAACACACACAAAGGCTAAATGCTTTGCTGAGGGAAGAGAAAGTGAGAGCGAGCGAGAGAGAGAGAGAGAGAGAGAGAGAGACAGAGAGAGGATGAACGCTAAGCATCAGGAAGGGATGAACCTGTCTAAAACACTGAAAACTTCAATTTCAAAGAGCTTCACCCATTAAGGAATCAAGAAATGAGATTTATTAGCAGTTCTGCTTTGTTAATATCTTCTTAAAACGTATTTACTTTTGGCTGCTCGAGGCCTTGGCACGGCTTGCTTTCTTCCGCTGCTGTAAGCGGGCCGCTCTCCTCCAGCAGTCGCTGGGCGTGCTCCTCACGGCAGCGCCTTCCCCTGCGGAGGCCAGGCTCTCGGGCGCGGGCCCAGCGGCTGCGCGAACGGGCTGAGTTGGTCGGAGCCACGTGGGCCGTTCCTGGACCAGGGATCGAACCCGTGTCCCCTGCACTGGCAAGTGGATTCTTTACCAATGAGCCCCAGGGAAACCCCTGGTTTTTCTTTCTAATGTCAATTCACAAGTTCTTAACAGGATTAATCTTTAGTGTTCTATATTTCGATATTTGGCTATTAGAAATGCTACATTAAAAAAGCAACTTACAATATTGGTGACTAATGAAGTATTTAAACCAGCAAAATTGTCATAAACTTTTAGATTAATGTTAGGTACCAAAAAAAAAGGCATGCAATTTGGATCCTGAGGAACGGGGTTTAAGTCCTGGCTTTGAAACTTAACAGTCACGTGATTTGGGGCAAACTCTTCTACATGTGGAACATTCTGGGCTTCAAAGCCTTGTTAAATGGAAAGCTGTATATAAAATCTGCTACTTAATTTATTAAAGTACTACCAGTGTTCATAATTACTATGCTAATTTAATTTCATATTTAGTATTCCTGTAATATGGACACAGAAGCAAAAATCAGTCTGCTAAAAGTTAATGCGTAAAAATTTTCTATATGGTATTGCCAGATACCAAACTGCACAGCCATGTGATCCCAGAGTGTAAAGTTATACACTCTCTGGAGCACCACCTCTTCATCTTTACAAAGAGAAAATGCTAAGAATTACCTCAAAAGAGCTATTATAGTGATTAAAGTGAGATGTCAAATGCTGCTATGTACAGAACCCAGAACCGTCTAACTCTTAGATGTCACTATCATTGTTCTAATTTGGATTTCGTTGCATTTTGCATGCCACCATTTTTTCTTACAGGAGTCCATTCCTAGCCTAATAACATATATTTTGTATTCTGGTCAGAATGGCACACAGCCTGTGACAGATTATGACGAGTGTTCCATTCATTCCAGCCAAGGTCAATGGCAGCATCACGGCTACACACAGCAAATCTAAGAGTGATTTAGGATCCTCCTCAACAGAGCGTTGAAACTCTTATTATCAGAAAAATGGATTACCACAGGGAAACCACACAGATTACCACAGGCATAAGTATACAATGTAGAGCAGAGGTTTATCTGCAATAAAAAGCATTTTTTATTTTGTGTCATTCTGATCATAATAGCCCTGACAAGGAACATGAACAACCCACCTTCAAGGGGACTACCACTGAAACAGATGACTATGTCACTTCATTCTAAGAGCACAGCAGTTAGAATTACAGTCATGAAAAAAAAAAAATCAAAACCAGATATGAGAAATGATCTATATTAAAAGCATGAGTGCTGAATGAATGAAGACCCTGCAACCCCCAGAGCCAGGTACACGGAGCAGCGGGTGGCATCAGTGTACATGGGAGCCTCAATTTTCGCAGCACTTTTAAGTGTGTTTATAAATGTTTTAGCAAGATGACACATTATGTTATTGAACAATTAAGTCAGTAAAGTACCAAGGCATTCTGATTTTCATGAAAATCACATTGGCAACCTATGAATCGTGTAAACACATCAGAGACTGAAAAGTACAAATTTAGTAGGATTCATTAAAATGCACAAAGAGATACACGGACAACTCAGGAAGTGTTTGTGTATTTCATTTTCCAAATTATACTTAGCTGTTCATTATTGTATTTATTTCTGCATAGTTTGAAATATGGACTTTTTTCATTCTGGTACACCATGATCATTTTAAGACAATTTTCATTCATTTCAATTTCATGCAGTAGGGCTTTATTTTTATGCTCCAGCCAAAAGAACAGTATGTGATACAGCTCTTATTTTAGTGACAGACATTCCATATGTATCATGTATGAAATGTTAAAAAAATCAGAAAACATCCAGTATTTCCAGCCTGTGTAATATATGACAAGATTATAGAGTCTACTGATGTATAGTTATGTTCCATATATGATTTTGTGATAAAGTGAATTTGTTGTTTTTTGAAGAGGAGTCTGGCAGGCTACAGTCCATGGGATTGCAAAGAGCCAGACAAAACTGAGCAACTTTCACTTTCACTACAATAAAGATCTTTTTCATAGATCAAAGATGATAAAGAAATCAGAAACAAAAGAAAATGTAAACTAGATGGGCAAAAAAAATCTGACTACACTCTTACTTATTTCCATAGGGTTCAGCAATACTGGAAAGGCATTAGCATGTTTAACTTCCAAATGAGCAGAAAACATTTCAAGAAGAGGTAATGTCTTTCTCTCCTCGAGGCCCTTCTGCCTATCCAGGAGACTTTAAAGCTCAGGAGCTCCCCCTGTGGTGCTCCAGAGAAGCATGTGCAGCTCTGCACAAAGTGCCCTCTTAGAAGTGGGGGGGGGGGGTCCTGCTGTGCCTGGCACATGCCCTGCAAGTGCACCCCCAAATCTGAGGTGACGAGTGAGAGACAGGGCATTACTCTGATAAAGGGCCATAATGAGAAGGCTGAGCAACTTTTTAGTTCATGTTAGTTCTATCTTTATATTTCTCATATTACCCAATATAGTGCCTTGCAATATCAAACTACTAATATAAGCCCTTTAAATAATATACTGATTAATATTTAACAAATCCATATTTATATTTAAGTTTAAAAATGTCAAAGCCAAATCTGAAATATTTGTTGCCCACAATCATCTGTTATCAATGTAAATTTTGAAAATCTGGTTTACAGGTATAAGTGAGATATACAGTACAGTATTTAAATAATTGATGGTGATAATAGCATGTTTAAAGAGAGGAGACTGCAATTTTCACCTAACAACTACACTGTCATTCGTTATTTATTGTAATCACATATTAAAGTTTAACATATTTGAATTGTTATACCTATTTTACAAAAACCTCACAAGTTACCAGTTTTAAACATTATGATGACACAATTTATGAAAATACAAAGGTTTCTCAAATGAAAGAGAATAGCAAGAAAGAAAACAACATCCAAGAGTAGACAGAGAGATGTTATAGATTTTAAAATGGAATACTATGTAGTAGTTAAAAATGAACTTGCATTTCACCATCTTCAAGTTGTATTTTTCCATACTTTATTACATGAAATAGAGTTGCTTCTAACAAGTGATTTTATCATAAAACCTCTGTTCTCTAGACAGCATATAGGCTTCTGTTGACATTCATTAAATATGCAAAAAATGGGCTGTCATTCTTAATGGCACGCCTGGGCAACTACAATCCTGTAAGGTGCACTGAACAAAGCATGTTAAGAACTACCTTAAGAATGAGTTATCTGTAAACATGCCATTCACTTTCTGAATAAATCAAGAAAGTGTCAGTGTCAAAACTGATACAGTGGGTATGAACAACTTCGAAGAAAGTTCCAGAGATAATGGCAGAGCATACTTTAAAGAAGTGCTCTTTCATCAATACTTTCAATGGCATAGAGGATGATATTATTTAGAAAAAGCTGAGTATCATCTAAGTAGTGATTCAAGAAGAATTTACTCTAAATGTGAAGAGATTTTAGAAATTCTTAGCTAATTTTTCTTTTATTTTTCTTTCTACACATCGAGTGGTAAGTGATAAAATGTTCATCAAAATAAACCTAAAAAAGCTCTTTCAATATGTCAGTTTCATTGGCAATTTTTTTTTCTATTTTATCAATACAAAAATACTGATGAGCCAAATATGGTAGCACTATATGCAAATACAAGGATAGAGCTCAAAAATATATTGTTGAAGGAAAAAAAGTAGGTTGCAAAAATATACATAGAGTGTGAACTTACTGATATAGACAGAGCTAACATAAAGTGATAACCTACGTATTTGCTGCCATATGTACATGCAGATAAACATATTAAAAATGAACTGAAAGGAAACACACAGCGCTAATTAAAGTTATTTGGGGCTAAGTGGAAGTGAAGGAATCAAAACTAGGGATAACAGGAAAATGTTATCTAATGTTGTTGTTGTCGTTGTTTAGTCACTAAGTTGTGTCCGACTCTTTTGTGACCCCGTGGACTGTAGCCAACCAGGCTCCTCTGTCCATGGGATTCACCAGGCAAGAATACTGGAGTGGGTTACCGTTTCATTCTCCAGGGGATCTTCCCAACTCAGGAAGTGAACCCACATCTCCTACTTGGCAGGCATATTCTTCACCACTGAGCCACCAGGGAAGCCCGTGATCTAACTGAATCATTTATAAAGTTCTACTTCTAAGATGGGAAATATACTCTTACATTACTGATATTTTTTTTCAAGTACTGCATACCTAGAAAAATTGACTGAAAGCAAATACATGTAAATATTAACCAGTGGTGAATTACCAGAGGTTAATAAAACTATCAGTCTTTATTTTTCAGTTGGACTTTTTTTTTTCAGTTTCCACATTAGCTTCCAAACTTTTGAAAGTAAATTAACATTAGGAAACATACATTTTCAACATCAGACAGAGTAATCAGGTATGAACTTGACGACTCAGCTTTCCATCAGTGCCACCGAGCACTATGAGGCCATCCTTCAATGTCCCTCAACTCTCTTGGGAGAAAAAAATGCAGTAAATCGAAACTTCATTGCCCTAATTCCAGGAAATTTCTTTGCCAGTTTGAGACAACTGCTCTTCGTGAGAAGCAACCATTCTTTCATCTTCTACCTTGATGTATTTAAGTTGCAAACATGACCTTAAACCTTTATGAACTTGATTTTTACCTTTCTCTCTCTTGATAATCTTCTCATGTTCCAGAATGATCTGAGTTTTAATGAATAAGGTTAACCCGCTTCTCCTGAAATGTTATTCTTCTCTTCCTTCTAGAGAGAGACACATGAGGTAACGATGTTTGTTTTGAAATTCGACATGGAATCAGGGCTCATACAAGACTTAATACAGATGTGGGGGAAGGGGGTGAGAGGAAACAACTGCATTTTATCACAGGAGCTGCATCAGTTAGGTTAGGGTTTCAGGAAAGAAAATGGATTCGAACGCTTTTAAGTTAAAAAGTTAGAACAAGAAACTAAGAGTTTGAGAAATCTCTGGCCAGGCCAGTAGGGCTGGGTCCCAGGATAAGAAGCCAGAACTCTCCCCGTATCACTGTCAGGGATTCTTGGACCCCAGCTCCATGGGCCTGGACCCAGATCCACAGGCCTGGAGGTCACAGATGCCTCTGCTTCATCTCTTGACACCTACCCAAGCAGCACCCTGGCCACAGAATGAGGTAATAGAAAAAGCAAACAAGACCTCTCCACAATGCATTTGGCATTATCAACAGCACTGCAGAAACACTGCCCCCACAGTCCTCTCCCCTTCCAGATCTTATCTGAATGAATATGTAACAGGCAGGACCATCAAGTCCAGAAATTAAGTCTAAAGAAGATTGCAAAAAATCCCTAGCCTTCTCCCTTATTGGTATCATAGCAACAATACAATCAACACTGATATTCAGTTAATATTCTGAAGCCATGTATTCAAGCACTCTGAATTCTGCTCTGTGTTTTAATTAAAAACAATAAAAATTCTCAGAGGTCCACAGTGAGATAATGTTTCCTCTCTAGCTTGCTTCCTTTCTGGTTTTGGTCTCTGCCAATTTGCATGTGGAGCTGACTGTGTCATAGTCACCATCTGTTTAAATAACCTACATCTCAGAGATTTACACGGCTGCACGTGTCTCAGCAAAACTTTCAGTTTGTGATCTAGGTCATTCAGCCTAGATTTTTTACGGAACAGTTGGCTTTCTTATAGAAATAACTGTATTTAGAATTCTGGAGTGTTCATTTTCTTTGCCAAGTTCTTGATCATCTGCATAAATTTTAATTATAATAAAGCAGCATAATGTAGGAGAAGAAGCACGGGTATTGAAGACAAGACTGTTGGTAGGTCTTTCTGGTTAATAACTAGGTTATATAACTGGCAGACTTACTTTGAATCTCAGAAAACAGTGAAAGAACTTGTTTTCTTCTGCCTTTTTAAAATACAATAATACTTTCAGTGACTTCAGAAGGCATCTTCTTATCAAGCTTGTAGTTTCCTGGAGCTGTAATTTGCTGATTTTTAAAACTAAGACGTTATCACTATTACCTGACAAACTATTAGAAGAATCATTTAAAAGTCTATCCTGTTTCAAAATTGGCCCCCTTCTATGCTGTCTGGGTAATGTCCTCATTCCATCAGTAAATCACAATCAGACATATGACAACAAAAATTTAAAAAATGGGAGGGAAGTTCAAAAGGAAGGGGATATATGTATGCCTATGGCTGATTCATGTCGAGGTTTGACAGAAAACAACAAAATTCTGTAAAGCAATTATCCTTAATAAAAAAAATTTTTTAAAGAAATATTCAAAGCAAAAAACAATGCTACTATTGAAGTAAGGCTGTGTTAGTTTCTGGGGTGCAGCCATGTGACGCAGGTATGCCGTACACAACAGTCTGAACCTGCTCACCCCAGACCTCCAGGCCATCCCTGCCCCTCCTCTGCGGTGACCACCATCTGTGCTTTGTCTGTGAGTCTATTTCATAGACAATTCACTTGTGCCGCATTTTAGATTTCCACATATAAGTGATATCATATGGTACTTGTCTTTCTCTTTTTCATTTCCTTCACTTAGTATGATAATCTCTAGATTCATCCTTAGCATTATTTAATTTGTATCGTATCTTCTTCATTCATTTATTTGTTGATGGACTTTTAGGTTGGTTCCACGTATCTTTCTGAATCATAGTTTTGTCCAGATATATGCCCAAGAGTGGGATTGCTGAATCTTACGGTCATTCTATTTTCAGTTTTTCTAAGGAACTCCATACTGTCTTCCACTGTAGCTATAGCAATGTACATTCCCACCAACAGGACAGGAGGGTCCCACGTTCTCCACACTCTCCAGCATTCGCTATCTGTACTTTCCAACAATGGCCATTCTGACTGGCGTGAGGTGGTACCTCACTGCAGTTCTGATTTGCGCTTCTCTAATAATTAGTGATACTGAACATCTTTTCATGTCCCTACTGCTTATCTGTATGTCTTCTTTGGAGAAATGTCTGTTTAGGTCTTCTGCCACTTATTGGTTTGTTTGGGTTTTTTTTGTTGTTGTTATTCAGTTTTATGAGCTGTTTGTATATTTTGGAAATTAAGCTCTGTTGGTCATATTATTAGCAAACATTTTCTCCCATTCCATAGGCTGTCTTTTCGGTTTATTTATGGTTTCCTTTGTTGTGCAAGTGCTTACGAGTTTGATTAGATCCCATTTGTTTACTTTTGCTTTTATTTCTATTGCCTGGGTAGACTGACCTAAGAAAATATTGGTACGATTTATGTCAGAGAATGTTTTGCATAACTTCTCTGCCAAGAATTTTATGGTGTCAAGTCTTATATTTTAAGCCATTTCGAGTTTATTTTGAGAGTGTTTTCTAAATTCATTGATTTACACACAGCTGTCCAGTCTCCTAACACCACTTTCTGAAAAGACTGTCTTTTCTCCATTAGTTATACTTGTCTCTTTTGTTGAAGATTAATTGACCACTGGTGTCTGGGTTTATGAAAATACTTATTTTGAAAGACATTCTTGCGCTCTTTATAAGAACCACCTTCTAATGTTTTTGTTTACAAGCTGTATATAAAACAGACAGTTCTGTTTCTAAACTATCTGACATCAATAATACTCTAAACACAGGTTCTGTAACACTCCTCTCCTCCAGTGGACACCTCGAGTCCACTTGGGAATTAAATCCAGTCAAGAGTAGCTCTACAATTCATTAAGTTTAGCCATTCCCAATTATATTCAACAATTCAAATAGAGCTTACAGATGCCGAGCTAAATGCCAGCATGGAAACAGGTACAAAGGACAGAAGGATAAATACCATGAAATTCTCATCCTTAGAGCACTCGACATCTATTAACGAACACACACACAAATACACAGTAAACATACATTCACATGTATGTTTGCATGTACACTGCAAACAAAAATACAATAATAATGAGTGCCATACATGAAGTATAAAAAATAGTTATACAGGTGCTCTTAAAAAGATGTAGTTCATTAGCAACGGGGGCCAGAATTTGTGGAATTACCCGTATTTTGACACAAAGATGGAATAGTTGTATTCTGTGATCACTAATAATTTCTGTCCTGTGAAGGGTAAAATCACTTTCAGAGACAATGTCCCTCCCTCCCTCCCTCCGGCCCATCTGTGCCTGGTTTGTGCATCCTTCAGTGTGCAGCCTCCGGCGTTATGGATCTGACGGCTCAGGGCAAAAGCTGATTGGCAGAGACAGCTTAAGATCTGCAGAAGTGGTCCCAGTGTTGCTATGGAGACAGAGCTCCTGCTTCCAGGGGGTTCAGTCAGGGTGTGTCACATTCAACTGCAGTTACTGGGCCAGGAATCCAGGTCCTTCTGAACTTTAGCCTGACCTCACTCTTTCCCCCATTAGTATCCATTATCCTACCCTGACTTCTCAGGTCAACATACATGATCAGGAGAAGGGGACAAGAGAGGACGAGATGGATGGATGGCATCATCGACTCAATGGACAGGAGTCTGAGCAAACTCCGGGAGATAATGAAGGACAGGGAAGCCTGGCATGCTGCAGTCCATGGGGTCACAAAGAGTTGGATACGACTGAGCAACTGAACAACAACAAAACATGATCAGTTCCAGCCTGACTAAACTTACTTCAAACAAAGGGAGTTGTGTGCAAGTTGTATTCATTTCAGGCAAGTGATAAAACCTCATCTCTCTGGGCAAGCCCCTGTGTTGTAATGCCCTACGGATGCCATTCACATGAGGCCACGCTCCAGTGGCACCGTTCACTAGGGCACTCTGAGGGGTCTCCCCATTGAGGTGCCCTACCATCCTGAGATACCCTACTGCCACTGAGTTAGTGTTTCAAGGCACTGTACAGTCCTTTCTAGAACTCTCTAAGATCACTTTTTTCCTATGAAAGGAGATCTATCATACATACATATTTTTAAAATATTCTATAGTCACTTTGAAACCATCCCTTTTTATTCTCCCTCTAATTTCTTCAGAAAGGAAACGACTGAGTACTTTTTCTGCAGAAGGCAGAGACTTCTTTAATATGTCTGGTAAGCCTTGCTGAGAAAATAATCAACCATAAATCCATAGCACTTAATAAATACTTATATATTTAGTTCTCTTCACTATTTATCACATAGACCTGACAGGGTCTCTGTCCATAATATTACAGTGTAATAATACAATATATAAATTGTGCATTTATTTGAATGTTATAGAAGTACATTTCTTTTAAACTTTTCTTTTTTTTATTTATTTTTTTTAATTTTATTTTATTTTTAAACTTTACATAATTGTATTAGTTTTACTAAATATCAAAATGAATCCGCCACAGGTATACATGTGTTCCCCTTCCTGAACCCTCCTCCCTTCTCCCTCCCCATACCATCCCTCTGGGTCGTCCCAGTGCACTAGCCCCAAGCATCCAGTATCGTGCATCGAACCTGGACTGGCATCTCGTTTCATACATGATATTTTACACGTTTCAATGTAAAATGTTTAGTAATTGAGAAAGGCCTTTCTCAAATTATTCTGAACTATTTAAGTGTCACTGCAAGAGAAAACAAACAAATGTTCAATTCTCCAAATTGTTTATTGAAACTCATTATTGCATAAATTTGTGAAATTCAGTGATTATGTGGGTTTATGTTGATATCCTCTTCCCACACAAGTAGGTATGCATGACTGGCCAGTGGGATACAAATGACTGTAAAGTTTCCAAGCATCTTTTCTATTGATCACAGTTTAAAGTACTGTAACTATTCATACAGAAGGGAAGCAAAAGCAAAACTCTCGCCTTTGTGAACACTATCATCTCAGTTGGGAGAAATAAAGCAACCAGAGGAATGACCTAAAAACATTATTACAGCTACTGAAACATAAAGTAACAGAATAACTCAATTCTTTAAGGTCTAACACCACAGAGCTTCGCCATATATAAGCTTTCTCTCTTTCTCTGGGTAATACCACATCCTAAAATTAAGTAATTATTACCCATAATAGTTAAACATTGTTCAGTCGCTCAGTTGTGTCCAACTCTGAGACCCCGTGGACTGCAGCACGCCAGGCCTCCCTGTCCATCACCAACTCTCAGAGTTTACTCAAACTCACGTCCATGGAGTCGGTGAGGCCATCCATCCATCTCGTCCTCTATGCCTCTGGCAATACTGAATTAAAATCTTTCCAGACTCACATTTGTATATGTACATATATTTTTATATGTATGTAGCCTTATACAGGAGAAGGCAATGACACCCCACTCCAGTACTCTTGCCTGGAAAATCCCATGGACAGAGGAGCCTGGTGGGCTACAGTCCATGGGGTCGATAAGAGTCGGACACGACTGAGCCACTTCACTTTCACTTTTCACCTTCATGCATTGGAGAAGGAAATGGCACCCCACTCCAGTGTTCTTGCCTGGAAAATCCCATGGACGGAGGAGCCTGGTAGGCTGCAGTCCATAGGGTCACTAGGAGTTGGACACGACTGAGCCACTTCACTTTCACTTTTCACTTTCATGCATTGGAGAAGGAAATGGCAACCCACTCCAGTGTTCTTGCCTGGAGAATCCCAGGCACGGGGGAGCCTGGTGGGCTGCCGGCTCTGGGGTCGCACAGAGTCGGACATGACTGAAGCGACTTAGCAGCAGCAGCCTTAGACATGCTTGCTAAGTCACTTCCATCGTGTTGGACTCTCTGCGGCCCTACGGTTGCCCGCCAGGCTCTCCTGTCCGCGGGACTCTCCAGGCAAGAACACTGGCGGGGGTTGCCACGCCCTCCTCCGGGGGCCTTCCTGACCCGGGGATGGGACGCGCATCTGTTTATCTCCTGCGTTGGCAGGGCTGCTTTAGCTCTAGTGCCACCTGGTTCTCACCAATAAGAAGAGGTTTGTAACCATCTGGTCCTCTAAGCATCAATAAAAGTAAAATGACACTTCAAAGTGTATGAAATGGTACATGCAGTGTAGAAGCCAAAGTTGAGAGATACAAAGACTTCTGTAATATAAAATTAAAAAAGAAAAACGTGACTGAGTTTCATGACAAGTATTTAAAAATTCACAATTTGGCAGGGGGCGGGGTTAAATACCTAAAAACTGTATTGATTGCAAGTTAATACTGATTCTTTATCCTTTTGGAGCTGCTGAAATTTATCATTCTTTACCAAAATGGTAGTCACTGGAAATCTTCTTAGAGGTAAATTTGAAAGGAAGGTAAAAAGGGAAATAAAAATAAAATGGCTTCAAGTTAGTCGAAATTTTAACAGGCAACTGGCTGAGTGAAACATTACTTCTAATCCCAGAAAATCAGTTTGCAGGGAGTCTCTATGATGTATTATGCTCCTAATGCTTTAGGACATAGCATACCCACATGCCACTGTCTTAGTCAATGGATATTTTTCAGCCAGTTGCTACAAGAACAAGCCAAGGACTTTTTTTCAACTTCTACTAGATTCCAGTTTAAGTGTTAAAAGCCTGCAGCCTCCAAAACCACAGCTGACATCTCCAGGATTCAAATACCTCATTACTCATGGAACTTCATGTGTTGTATCCATAAAATCCAGTTTCTCAAAGTTTATCATCCACATGTTAAAATCTTAATGAAAATTAAATAGTTAGGAGATAATTTTCCGATAGTATATTTTGGGGTATGTGAGGACATCCCCTGAAAATGGAAATTCAGTCAAGAGGAGATTTTCATTTAAAACTGATACTTTCAATCTAGCAAAATATTGTTTCTAGCAAAAGGAACAGAGAAGGCGATGGCACCCCACTCCAGTACTTTGCCTGGAAAATCCCAGGGATGGGGGAGCCTGGTGGGCAACTGTCTAAGGGCTCGCACAGAGTCGGACACAACTGAAGTGACTCAGCTGCTACTTCAGTCGTGTCCGACTCTGTGCGACCCTATAGACAGCAGGGATTCTCCAGGCAAGAACACTGGAGTGGGTTGCCATTTCCTTCTCCAATGCATGAAAGTGAAAAGTGAAAGTGAAGTCGCTCAGTCATGTCCGACTCTTAGCGACCCCATGGACTGCAGCCTATCAGGCTCCTCCATCCACGGGATTTTCCAGGCAAGAGTACTGGAGTGGGGTGCCATTGCCTTCTCCGAGCAGCAGCAGCAGCAGCAGCAGCAGCAGCAAAAGGAATAGAAATATGCACTCTTAATTTGAAGACCCAATGCCTTACAGCAGGGGTCCCCAACCTCCAGGATCTAATGCCTGATGATCTGAGATGGAGCTGATGTAATAATAATAGAATGTAATGAGCTTGAATCATCCCAAAACCACACCCCCTACTTCAATCCACGGAAAAATTGTCTTCCATGAGATCAGTCCCTGGTGCCAAAAAGGTTGGGAACTGCTGCCTTACAGCCTTACAGGCAATGGCACCCCACTCCAGTACTCTTGCCTGGAAAATCCCATGGAGGGAGGAGCCTGGTGGGCTGCCTCTATGGGGTCGCACAGAGTCGGACAGGACTGAAGCGACTTAGCAGCAGCAGCAGCAGCCTTACAGCCTTGGGAGGTTAAAGAGCCAAATTCTTATAATTGGGAAGGACTACAAGTAAATGCTGGGATTCTCTCATAGCTCAGTCTGTAAAGAATCTGCCTGCAACGTAGGAGACATAAGTTCTGCAGGTTCGATTCCCGGGTCGGGAAGATCGCCTGGAGAAGGGCATGGCAACCCACTCCAGTATTCTTGCCTGGAGCATCTCCTGGACAAAGGAGCCTGGAGGCTACACTCTATGAGTTGCAAGAGTTGGACACGACTTAGCGACTAAACCACCACCACAGGTAAATGTTAACAGAAAGAGGGCCAAAACTCACATTTTTTACGGAGTTTGAATAAAGGGCCTTCTCTCTTAATATCTCTAGTGTTTATCCATGTTTATAACAGAGAAGTTATTGCGATTGTCTGACCCTTCATTAATGGAGGGAGGGGATCAACACGGCAGAACAGGACTGCCTGGAGCCTCCTGCCGGCCGTATCTACCACTGTGCGGCCCCAGGGGCTGCAGCTGCCGGGCTCCCCGGCCCTGGGAGTTCTCCAGGGGGCCCCTCTGTAGGGGACCCCTCTGCAGGGGCTGCTGTGTGCTCTTCCAGGGGGGCTTCCCGACCCAGGGGCCCCCTCAGCAGCGGCTGCTGTGCCCTCTTCCAGGGGGGCTTCCCTACCCAGATGCCCCCTCTGCAGGGGCTGCTGTGCCCTCTTCCAGGGGGGCTTCCCGACCCAGGGGCTGAGCCCTCGTCCCCTACGGCTCCTGCGCTGCGGGGAAACTACCCGGAGCCACCGGGGAGCCCATGGACGCCTCCTCTGCGGCTCCAAGTCCAGACAAACATCAAAAATAAATTTGAAAACAAAACATTCACAAAGCTGGTAGAAAACAGAACTCGATCTAAGTGAAAAGGAAATACGTAAATGACAAAATCTAGATTGCTACAAAAAACGGTGAAGGACAGCTGCGGGGCGCAAGGAGCCGGGGCGGCGGGAGCGGGTGCAGTGCTCGTGGGAGCCAGGCCCGCGCGTCCGCGGCCAACGCCCCCCTCACGGCGACGAAGCCTCCTCACCCTCGAGGGGACCCAGGGGCGCCCCCACACCCCACGGAGCCTCCCCCACACCCGAGGGGACCGGGTGACCAGCCCACGGGCGCCCCCGCACACCCCGAGGGGACCGGGTGACCAGCCGCAGGGCTCCAGGAGCAGTCATGTCCAGGAGGGTCCCCAGAGCCAGAGCCCGGGGCCCAGAGCTGGCCGCAGCATCATCAAGCTCTTCCGCCTCTTTCTCACACTCAGAGGGGAGAGATGCACAAGAGGCTCTAAACCGTCTTAAACTCAAAGACAAAGGTGAAAACACAACGCGGAACTATCACATGAAAGAGAGACCCAAATAGGACGCACAAAAATAACCCAGTCCATAGAAGAGAAAAGAGAATAAAAAGAAATAATATATTCAGTAAAACAAATCACCCTTCATGTATATCATACACAGAAAATCAAAAGGAGATCTTAGAAATGACCCCAAAAAATTTAAATTAAAAATTGGATAGGCTAAGAAACAAAAGAGAGGTAACAGTGAATAGTTAGAGAAATAAGTGCATATGTCCATAAAATACTTGTACAAGAATGTTCATAGTGATTTTTCTCAATAGTCCAAAAGCTCATCAGTAAGTCTGGACAAATTATATTCATATAATGACACACTTCTCACAAAGGAACAAACCACTGAGACAGGCAACACCATGAGAAAAAGCCTCACAGAAAAAAACCAGATGCAAAAGAGTGAACTGATTCCATGCATGCGAAGTTCAAACCAGGCAAGCTCTTAGAATGGTGGTCTCCAGTGAAGGGCAGAGACTGCCTGGAAAGGGGCCCCAGGAGACCTCTTGGAATCAGACCACTGCTCTGTATCTTAATTAGTGTTAAGCACTTGGGATCTGTATGCTTTATTTTTACAGCATTTTATTTATTTGGCTGCACTGGGTCTTCGTTGCAGAGCACGGGATCCCTGATCTTCCCTGCGGTGTGCAGACTCTTCTTTGTGGGATGTGGGATCCAGCTCCCTGACCAAGGGCTGAACCTGGGCTCCCTGCACTGGGAGTGTGGAGTCTCAGCCACTGGACCTTCAGGGAAGTCCTGATCTGTACATTTTAAAGTATATAAACTCAGTTTAAAACAGTGAGGATGTCTGCTGTAAAACTGAGCAAAGAAAGTATATAAGAAAGCAGCAAAAGAAGAAAAAAAATCAGAGCCTGAAAGAAAAACATGGAGACCTCAATGATAGATATAAATCTTTAAACACTTATATAATCATAATTCCTGAAACAGAATAGATACAGCCAACTGGAGGAAATGTTTCAAAAAAATTAACAGAACATTTCTCAAATATAAATAAAGACATTAGCCCTCAAAATCAAAGAGATGATAAGTACAGAGGATATAGATTACAGTTAGTCTGGGAACACTAAGAATAAAAAGAAAGGAAAAAAAAAAACCCATTAAGCTTCCATTATAAACACTGAAGAAAACAAAATCAGTATTAGGTTTAAACAGAATTCTCAATAATAATTGATACAAGAGGATAATGGAAACGTATCTTTAAAGTTATGAGATACACTACTTTGAACTTAAAATTTGATGCTCCTAAGCTATATAATTTGTATGTAAAAGCAAAATAAAGATATTTTCAAGTATGTGAAACTCAAAGGTTATCACTCTCAGACACTAACTAAAAGAATTACTGCAGGAGATACTACAGGAGAATGAAAAACAAATACAAGAGGAAAATGGAACATGGAAGTATGGTGAGCAAAGGAAACAGTAAATTGTAAGGTTAAGTGCACATAAAGGCAAATTATAAATTTTTTAATTGCAATAACAAATTTTAATTTAAATCCAAGGTGCAATCAACATGGGAAATGTTAAGGAAAGAAAGGAAGGAAAAACTGAAAGTTTCCTTAGATTCTGGTCTTATCTGGAGAGACTATAGCTTTTGAATAACTCATCACTGAAAGTAAAATGAGAGTTTAAACATTTGTTAAAAATGAAGCTTTTCCTACTAGAAAGAAGAAGGAATATAGTTTTGAATCATTATCAGTTCAAATCTAGCCAGTGCCAGTATTTTGTCAGGACAATTCAGTTATTTTTTTTAAATCAAATTAGTTGCCAACACTTAAAAATAGAAGTATTTACATAAAATCCAGATGGTTTGGCAAACCAATTTCAAAAAAAGGAGGAAGGGAGAAGAAACAAAGAATAAAAAAGGGAACACTAAAAATGGTTGTGAGGTTTATAAAAAATGATAGAACATTATGAGAAGTTTTACCCAATACATTTGAAAATTGAGGCAAATAATTTTATTAGGAAAACATTATCAAAATTGGCATAAAATAAGAGACATTAAAAAGTTCAAAAACAATAGAAAGATGGAACATATCTACCCTCAAAAAGTTAGCTGTTAAAACAGTTTGAATGAATTTCCATACTCCTTTCAGCAGAAGATAATTTCCAGCTTGCAGCAACTGTTCTGTGGTATGGAAAAAGTGAAAAGGCTATCATAATTATTTTATAATGCTAAAATAACTCCTATGCCAAAGCCAGCAAGGGCTATATGAAAACAAGTCAATTTTCTCTACAAACATATAGTAAAAATTTTAAAGGAAAAATAGTAGCAACTTGAATCAACTATACTTCAATAAAATTTATAAAAATCCTATAAAAATAGTAGCAAATCAATTTCACCATGACAAAATATTTATTCCAAGAATGCAATAGTCTTTCAATACTAAAAATATATTAGTGCAATTCACTGTAATACATTCAAAAGGAGAAAAAAACCCACAGGAGGACCTCAGGCAACATTATACAGCTACCATCTCTGATTAAAACAAAAACAAAACTCATAGCAAACTAAGAATACAAAGCAAACTAAGAAACGTTCTTGACTCAATATGGAAGCTACAAGAAAACAAGAATAATCACATTTACTGGTGAAATCTAAGGCCGGGAATAAGAAACGGATACCCCTGTCTCTTCTGTTATCCAACAGCATGCTGAACTTTTTCAAGTTGGCTTATAAGTCAAGAAAAAAGAAAAGAGTGATGTAATATTGAAAAGAAAATTAATTGTAAGGCTGAAACTAATGGTTTCCTATGCAATCATATTTTCTCTTTCTTCTTCAGTAAATAATTCCAGTTTGCCTAACAGACGAACATTGAGAAGTTAAATACAGCACTGGTAAGGTGTGTGAGACCCAAGGAAACATACACTTCCACAGGGGCGGGGGCACCCCCGTATAGCCTTTTTAAAGGACTATTTCCCCTGCCTATTAAAATCTTAAATATTCATACACGTTAGCCCAGAGATGCTCCCTACCAGAATCCCCCCTAAATACACTCACTGTATACACGGAGATAAATAAGAAAAAACTCACTTGACATTGCTTGTCATTATGTAACCTTGGAAACATCCTAGATGTTCAGCAGAAAGGAACAGTTAAATAAACTTCCATATTAATCATTTATTCACAAATATTTTTGAACACCAATTATGGGACCAGCTACTATAATAGGTCTTGGGAATGTATCAGTGAACAAACTCTGAAAGTAAGTTCTACATTGTAGCGGAGGAAGACAGACAATGAAGAAATGAGTCTAGTGTATGCCAGATGTAGGTGTTAGGGTTAGGTGTTAGGAAGAAAAATAAAGCAGGTTAAGGAGACGCAGACTAAAGAGACAGAGAAAAAAAAAAGGAGAGGAGAGAAGCTGAACTGGAGGTAGCTGGAGATGGAGAGGAACAGCAGAGAGCTTTGAAGAGGAATCTCCGGGTGGAGACCTGAATGAAGTAAGGGAGTGAAGCAAGAAGATACCCAGGGATGGAGCGTTTCAAGCAGGAGCCAGGGAAGCAAATATGCTCAGCATGTTCCAGAAACATTAAGGCACAGCTAGTGGGCTGGAAAGGAGGCCGTAAGGAAGACAGAGAGATGGGGTTGCATACTCCACGATCCCATCAGGGAAGGACACAGGACTTCATTTTCAGCTGACTGGATACCATGCAGCTGTGCGTCCTAGTAAGAGTCTGCAGAACACACAGACTAACAAAAAAGGTACAGGATAGTGCACGTCTGTAACATCTTGCATATTAAAACCAAGACAAACACAAGACGAGCTGAAGTGTCCTGTGTGTGTGTGTGTATGCACATAAACACGGTTTTTAAGAACTGGAAGGATACACTCCAAAGTGGAAGCACACTGGGGCAGCTCTGGAATGGGAGAAGCAGTCAAGAGAGATTTCAGTAAACCTATCTACACATGTTTAATTTCTTCAGAATGAGAAAGAATACATGTATTATTTGTTACATTGAAAATCAGACAAAGAAAAATACTGATCATCTTTAACCATTCAGCAAAACGTTGTATCCTGAAAGAACGAGCGCTGTGGCTATACTCTTCTCCAGATGAGATCTTTGAAATATTACAAGTAAATTTCTACATAAATGGTATGTGAGTATGATAATTACCCATAAAAAGTGACCTTTTCTGGAAAATTCGACCTGATTCTCATTTGTGTGTGTGTGTCCTGTGAAAGGTGTTATACTGTCAGCAGGAGAGAGTACGAAACACATGATGAAAGAAGAAGTGATGATGAAAATCTGAGTGAGGATCTCTGCAAAGTGACAGTCATACAATTTACTTACGCAATAACATATCCAACATGACAAAAGTTTCTAGGCTTATAGAAAGGTGAGTCACAGTGAGGAAGCTTTTCCAAAGGTTCCTGACTCAGAGAAGCACAGGAATAGACCTAGAACCTGTGAATGTCCATTAGAAAATAGCCCTTTAGATGTATACTGATAGCTAAGAAACCACGGTCCAATAAATCATACCTAAATGCATCAGAGTGAGGAAAAGTGATATATACAATATAAGGATTGGGTGCGGAAGGCTCTAGACAATTAATTTTCTTACTGCCAACTATTTCATAAACACTGTGCAGAGAGACAAAGATACACAGATAAATGACAAAATGTTTTTAAAACAATGGCTTCTTCAAAAGTTTTCTGTAAACTCTTTGGAAATACTCATGACTGTTTCTACCAAAGCCACATTTCCCATTAAAGAATTTAATTCCTTCAATCTGGCACTCAGGCATTTTGCAACTTTGTTGAAATACTTGAATAATTTTATTTACAACATTTCCAAGTAATTATCTTAATTACAAAAACTGAAATCTGTAACATTATCTAATTTCTAATTTGCAATCATGGCAATCAGTGCATGACATGAATATCTTAAGTCAAGTGTTAAGTTTTATGTCAACTTAAGCTGTAGTCTCTCATGACTGTGGTCCCAAAATATATTTTTCAAATCCAGCCTAGGTTCCTGACACTTAATAACTGTATGTCCTTTGGAAATTTATTTAGCTACTCTGTGCTTCAACCTCCCTCTTGAGTTATTATTACAGTAATCACAATTTTTTTGTGAGAATCATATTAAGTGGTTACCTAATATATGAAAATGCTTGACACCGTCATTGGCATCTGTATGTTGGTTCCCTTCCCTACAGCATAACACAGATGAGGATTGAAAAGAAAGAGAGGAGGGAGCATGGACAGAAGCAACAGTGATTCTGAAATTCTTCTAAAAGACCCAGTGAAGGCCTTCCCTGGTGACTCAGCGGTAAAGAATCCGCCTGCAATGCAATGGAGACGCAGGTTAGACACTTACATTGGAAAGATCCCCTGGAGAAGGGAATGGCAACCCCCTCCAGTGTTCCTGCCTGGGAAATCCCATGGACAGAGGAGCCTGGTGGGCTACAGTCCACTGGGTCGCAAGAGTCAGACACTGCTGAGCGACTAAATAACAACAAAATTCCTTCTAAGAGTTTACGGGTTGAGAGACACTCAAAGAAGACTCGCTAGGGCAGCTAAAAGATAAAACATGGCTCGATGGGTGGGCTGAGTTAGAGCTCCGGGACCCCTGTGTCCTCTACGAGGGCTCGCAGGGGGCCCAGGAGAAGACGAGGAGGTGCTCATGGGGCGGGAAGTGGAAAGAGGGAGTCGCTCAGTCGTGAGACTCTGCAACCCCGTGGACTACAGCCCACCAGGCTCCTCCATCCACAGAATTCTCCAGGAAAGAGTGCTGGAACGGGTTGCCATTTCCTTCTCCAGGGGATCTTCCTGACCCAGGGATGCAACCTGGGTCTCCTGCACTGCAGGCAGGTTCTGTAGCGGGGCTGGAGTGGGACCAGATGAGCGGTGTGCAGGGGCTACGTGAGCAAAGGCCGAGAATCCGGGCCCTCGTGGCAGCTATCCGCGCTCACATGGAGCCCACACTGTAAGTCAGGCAGACAGACTTCAGCAGCCACCAGTCCCAAAAGCAAACCAAGCTGGCCCTTGCACAGCAAGGACCCAGCAACTGCCAAAGGCCGTGCACTGGTTACGTGACTCTCGGCAGTCCCATCCCTCACACCATCAGATGCCTTCTATTAAAGAAGGAAAGGAAGAAATACCTAAGAGATTGAATACTTTACTTGAAAAAGACTGAGCTAACCAAAATAGGTTATTTAAATCAGAAGATAATATGATACAAAGAACTGTCAAGTTTAAGGCTTACCTTTTCCATTCCCCCCAGTCAAACCCAGCACAAACTCCACTACTCAACGCAAATCAGCTCAAAAACAAGACATTCTAAGTATCTCCGATTTCTCAGCAAACATCCACACAGTGTGCAAATTTCAATGCACAGAAACACTGGAAGTATCGCTTTAAAGTTGTCATCATTGATACACATGAAAATACTTTTTTCACTTTATTTCTCCTAGTTGCATGCCTCTTAAATCATCAAATAATTCTTGCTTTTAGATTTTTCCTTTACTGCTTATCATTATTTGTATGTTAAATCCTTTCTTAAACTGATGTAATTGAAAATGTATATATTTAACTTCTATCATTTTTCCTTTTAAATGAATCCCTATGTTTCCTTAATTCGACTTTTTCCTGCTCTACATGTCATTTCTTTATTTTTAGTATCTTTCAAGTTTAGAAGCAGCTAGAAAGGAACACCTAGTGAGTCATGTCTCATTAAAATAGGAGCAAAAAGAAATTATCCTTGACATTCCACACACCACACATCAGCCTTCTCAGCTGCTAAATCACAGCATAAATGTAAACAGCATGATTTCCACCACCATTCCCATTTCCTTCACACTTAAATTTTCAGAGTTAAAGTTTAGCTGCCCCAAAACTTGTTGCACAAAAGTTCAAAAGAGCTTGCCTTTTCCTCATTAATTTCCTGCAAATAATAGGATTTCTGTATCCAATATAACAGTTTACCCAGTAAAGCTGAGTGAAGCGTATATGGTAAACCCCTGCACCTTCCTTTCAACCTGCTTTTGGACCGTAGCCCGCCAGGCTCCTCTGTCCATGGGATTCTCCAGGCAAGAACACTGGAGAGGGTTGCCATGCCCGCCTCCAGGGGACCTTCCAGACCCAGGGGTCCAGCCTGCCTCTGTGACATCTCCTGCCCTGACTACCAGCACCACCCAGGAGGCCCCTGAACCTACGGCTGCTCTAAAAATATTAAGTGTTAAAACAAAAAAACGGAGCGGGGATTATTCATGGACTGGAAACCCAAAACCCTGCTGGTGTGACAATTCCAGCCTCACTTTTCCTATTGAAATCTGTTTCAGCTTCCCCTTTTCTCCTAAAGGATGACCACTTGTATGTGTCATTCCAATCTGAATCCATCAAACCCCTTTTCTATTCTAGCTCTATCACAAACACACCTCTATAGTTGAACAACAATTAAGATCCTCTCAAAGTAGCTTTCAAGGAATTACTCATTAAAATATACCTTAGCAAGAAACAAAAAATCAGTACTATGTTCACTGGAAGAAAAACATATAAAAGGAGAATTGCTGATCCCTAATGGACCTAATAATTTCACGAATCTGGAAGCTCCCTTTACTACAAGAAGAGTCAACAGAATGAGCTGCAGAGGGCCTACCTCCAGCCTTATCAGGTGCCTCTGACAGTGAAACATACTGGGCCTAATTACAGCACTCTACGTGCTGAGTGTGGAATTCCCACTAGGATTCTCTTGGAAACCACTGACAACCTCACGGGTAGAGAAGAGAATACTGAGGGAAAATCACTTCTACTAATCAGTACTGTTTGTTACACAAATAGTACAGTGATCTGTAACTTTCTAAATCAGCTAGAACATGTGCACAACATAGTCATCAGTATTCTTGCCAATACCTCCTAAATCAAATACAATATATAAGTCATACTAGTGCTGATGGTGTTAGAACTTACTCTGAGGACACTGTGTTCGTAATATGGAGTATTCTAATTCTATTATCCCCTACACCCTTCAGAACCAAGACTCTCAATACAGAAAACACAGATGTAATATACAAGAGATAAAATAAGAGCCACATAGTCCTAAATCTGAATTATGAGTATTAGTGTTAATTTATATATATTTATTATATATATGGGCTTCCCTGGTAGCTCAGTTGGTAAAGAATCCACCTGCAATGCAGGAGACCCTGCTTCCATTCCTGGGTCAGGAAGATCCCCCGGCGTAGGGATAGGCTACCCACTCCAGTATTCATGGGCTTCCCTGGTGGCTGAGCTGGTAAAGAATCTCCCTGCAGTGCAGGAGATCTGGGTTCAATATATATTTATTATATATATATAATGAAAAAGCCTAGAAACAATGGAAAATTCTGTCTCAACAAGCATTACTGGGCCCAAATTATGATCCTGAAACAGCATTTACCACTTTAAAGAAACAGAACTTTTTGGATAAATGATTGATCCCAGGTCTGGGATAAGAAATGTGTAAGAGCCTAGAATATCTTAAGAAATGAGGGAACAAGGAAGCTATCAAAGACTATCAGGGTCATTTCAAAAGGACTTAGGAGCCAACCTAAAGAGCATCCTGCTGGCAGAAAATGGGGAGTGAAGATAACAGCTGGGACAGCAGGCAGAACCAGAAGAGGACGAGGCTTCTGCTGTTACTGTTCAGTCATTAAGTCAGGTTCCAGTCTGCAGCCCCACGGACTGCAGCACGCCAGGCTCCCCTGTCCTTCACTATCCCCCAGAGACAGTGTAAACTCATGTCCATTGCATTGGTGATGCCATCCAACCATCTCATCCTCTGTTATCCCCTTCTCCTCCTGCCTTCAATCTTTTCCAGCATCAGGGTCTTTTCCAATGAGTCAGCTCTTCACATCAGGTGGCCAAAGTATTGAACTTTCAGCTTTAGCATCAGTGCTTCCAATGACTATTCAGGACTGATTTCCTTTCAGTTCAGTTCAGTTCAGTCACTCAGTTGTGTCTGAGTCTTTGCGACCCCATTAACTGCAGCTCGCCAGGCCTCTATGACCATCACCAACTCCCAGAGTCCACCCAAAAACCCATGTCCATTGAGTCAGTGATGCCATCCAACCATCTCATCCTCTGTCATCCCCTGCTCCTCCTGCCCTCAGTCTTTCCCAGCATCAGGGTCTTTTCAAATGAGTCAGCTCTTTGCATCAGGTGGCCAAAGTATTGGACTTTCAGCTTCAACATCAGTCCTTCCAATGACATTCAGGACTGATATCCCTTAGGATGGACTGGTCGGATCTCCTTGCAGTCCAAGGGACTCAAGAGT
The DNA here is from genome assembly GCF_002263795.3 of Bos taurus. NCBI lineage: Eukaryota > Metazoa > Chordata > Mammalia > Artiodactyla > Bovidae > Bos > Bos taurus. The sequence continues at coordinate 110,334,779 of NC_037334.1, read as the reverse complement.
CTTCTCCAACACCACAGTTCAAAAGCATCAATTCTTCGGTGCTCAGCTTTCTTCACAGTCCAACTCTCACATCCATACATGACTACTGGAAAAACCATAGCCTTGACTAGACAGACCTTTGTTGGCAAAGTAATGTCTCTGCTTTTCCATATGCTGTCTAGGTTGGTCATAACTTTCCTTCCAAGGAGCAAGCGTCTTTTAATTTCATGGCTGCAATCACCATCTGCAATGATTTTGGAGCCCCCCAAAATAAAGTTAGCCACAGTTTCCACTGTTTCCCCATATTTGTCATGAAGTGATGGGACTGGATGCCATGATCTTAGCTTTCTGAATGTTGAGCTTTAAGCCATTTTTTTCACTCTCTTCTTTCACTTTCATCAAGAGGCTCTTTAGTTCTTCTTCACTTTCTGCCATAAGGGTGGTGTCATCTGCATATCTGAGGTTATTGATATTTCTCCTGGCAATCTTGATTCCAGCTTGTGCTTCCTCCAGCCCAGCGTTTCGCATGATGTACTCTGCATATAAGTTAAATAAGCAGAGTGACAATATACAGCCTTGATGTACTCCTTTTCCTATTTGGAACCAATCTGTTCCATGTCCAGTTCTAACTGTTGCTTCCTGACCTGTATACGGGTTTCTCAAGAGGCAAGTCAGGTGATCTGGTATTCCCATCTCTTTCAGAATTTTCCACAGTTTATTGTGATCCACACAGTCAATATTCAGGAATTCAGGACTGATCTCCTTTAGGATGGACTGGTTTGATCTCCTTGCTGTCTCAGGGACTCTCAAGAGTCTTCTACAACACCACAGTTCAAAAGCATCAATTCTTCAGTGCTAAGCCTTCTTTATGGTCCAACTCACATTCACGCATGTCTACTGGAAAAACCATAGCTTTGACTAGATGGACCTTTGTGGGCAAAGTGATGTCTCAGCTTTTTAATATGCTGTCTAGGTTTGTCATAGCTTTTCTTCCAGGGAGTAAGCGTGTTTTAATTTCTGCTGCAGTCACTGTATGCAGTGATTTGGGAGCCCAAGAAAATATTATCTGTCACTGCTTCCACTTTTTCCCTGTCTATTTCCCATAAAGTGATGGGGCTAGATGCCCTGATCTTAGTTTTTTTTCATGCTGAGTTTCAAGCCAACTTCTTCACTCTCCTTTTTTACTAGGTTTTGGGAAGTATCGATATTTAATGGACAAGTAGAGAATACTTTACTAGAGAAGAAAGAGACTAAGAGTCAAAGGTAAAAGAAAACAGAGAGGATGTTATATCATGGAAACTAATGGAAAAAAGTGTTTCAAGGACAGAATGGTCATCAGTTTCAAATATTCCAAGAATTCAAATAAGGTAGGAATTGAAACATATCCAGTTGATTTAGTACTTTGACACTCTTACCTGGGGCTATGGTATTAATACACTGGTACATGGCTCAACTAAAATATATGAACACAATATATAAACAGAACATCACAGGGCTAGACGTGCGATTTGTATGGCAAAATATTTCTGAGACAAGTATGATTCAATCTGGTGTGTGTGACATGTGTGTGTGAGTGTGTCTTAGAAGAGGGGGAAGGAGTAAGAGGCTTACATAGAAAATTAGTCCAACTATGCCAATCTGTGAAGGCCTAATGAATAGCAAGACAGTAACTCATAAAAAATAAAGACCAAGTTCAAGTCTGGATGTTTCAACTCTGCCAAAAATGTGAAACACTTTGAAGATTCACAGATATAGTGAACATGCCTTCAAACCCATAAGAATAGTTAAAATGGACCCCAAAATCTATTCCTGATGTAACCTACAGGAAGAGATAGCTCATGCGTATAAAAGGTAAAAAAGTCTAGGTTTGAAGAATAGATCAACTCTAATTCAGGATAAACGTGTCCCTTGTGGGTACACAATGGTGTCTCCACATGTGTCCTGAAAATATTTCTTTAGGGAAACTACCACTCTCAGTTCAGTTCAGTTCAGTCGCTCAGTCGTGTCCGACTCTTTGCGACCCCATGAATCACAGCACGCCAGGCCTCCCTGCCCATCACCAACTCCCGGAGTTCACTGAGACTCACGTCCATCGAGTCAGTGATGCCATCCAGCCATCTCATCCTCTGTCGTCCCCTTCTCCTCCTGCCCCCAATCCCTCCCAGCATCAGAGTCTTTTCCAATGAGTCAACTCTTCGCATGAGGTGGCCAAAGTACTGGAGTTTCAGCTTCAGCATCATTCCTTCCAAAGAAATCTCAGGGCTGATCTCCTTCAGAATGGACTGGTTGGATCTCCTCGCAGTCCAAGGGACTCTCAAGAGTCTTCTCCAACACCACAGTTCAGAAGCATCAATTCTTCGGTGCTCAGCCTTCTTCACAGAACACCTCTCACATCCATACGTGACCACTCTACCAAACCATTATTCTATTACCTCTGGACTTCCTTTCACAAAAGGCTGCCAACGACTGGTCTGCCTGCTCAACTCTGTCTTCACTCCAATCTATCCCGCTAAAAGACGTCTAGCCTACACTGCTGAGACTGTCCCCGGCTCAGAAAACCCCAGGGGCTCCATCACCTACCAAAACCTTTCAGGGCTTTCCAGCTAGAGAACTTCCGGAACTTCCATCTGAAAAACTCCTTTGACTTCCCTTGCCATTTCCTTTATATGTGCCATTTCCTCCATCTGTCAAAACTGACACAGTTATTAAAACCCAAGAGGAAACTCATCTATTAAAGGAGCATTTCCTGTTCATCTCCTCTCTGCATGACTGCTCCTTTTTCTGGACTATTGTGTCATTTGTTGTCTTTTTAGTGAAATTTATATGATACATCTTTATTTCATGTTTATCAGACTACAAAGTTTATCTCTCCCTACAAAATTTCACATTCCTTGAAGCCAGGGCAAGCATCTTACTCTCATGTGTACACTCCATAACAAGCAGTAAAAAGCTTGAGTGTGTGCCTGCTGGATAAAGCCTTATTAAAGTGAATAAATAATATGTGTATAATGAGAGGAGCTAAATTTTAAGAGAGTCCTTGGAAACAGACATAGAGTATACTTATAGGGCTTCCCAGATAGCGCTAGTGGTAAAGAGCCTGCCTGCCAATGCAGAAGATGAAAGAGATAGGAGTTTGATCCCTGGGTTGGGAAGATCCCCTGGAGGAGCGGATGGCAACCCACTCCAGTGTGCCTGCCTGGACAATCCCATGGGCAGAGAAGCCTGGCGGGCTACAATCCACGGGTCACAAAGAGTTGGACTTGACTGAGCGACTTGGCATGCATGCATACTTAGAGGACCAAAATTATCTGACTACCCATGAATATTATGGAGAAGGCAATGGCACCCCACTCCAATACTCTTGCCTGGAAAATCCCATGGATGGAGGAGCCTGGAAGGCTGCAGTTCATGGGGTCACTGAGGGTCGGACACGAATGAGTGACTTCACTTTCGCTTTTCACTTTCATGCATTGGAGAAGGAAATGGCAACCCACTCCAGTGTTCTTGCCTGGAGAATCCCAGGGACGAGGGAGCCTGGTGGGCTGCCGTCTATGGGACTGCACAGAGTCGGACATGACTGAAGTGACTTAGCAGTAGCATGAATATCATCAATGCATTTTGATTCTCCAAAGTTAAATATAAATCTTAAAAGACAGCTTGATAAGCAAATGCCCAGATAAAGACACAAACCAGCCAGTAAGCTATCTATGTATGCTGCTGCTGCTGCTGCTAAGTCACTTCAGTCGTGTCCGACTCTGTGTGACCCCATAGACAGAAGCCCACCAGGCTCCTCCGTCCCTGGGATTCTCCAAGCAAGAGTACTGGAGTGGGTTGCCATTTCCTTCTCCAAAGCATGAAAATATAGACCCATGCAAAACTCATTTTTGATTCCCAATCAACGTTGCATTGGACCTGGTAGACAATAGGACATCAATAAGTTATATTTATTTAGAAAACTGAGTAATTAACTCACTCAAGTTTCTACTGAGCATATCCATGTTCTAGGAGTATTCTCGCCACTTTGGTTACAGCAGTATATAATTACAGGCAAGATCTTTGCCTTCGTGGGGCTTATAGTCTCAAAGCAACTCACCAAGCAAAACAAGGAGACAAACAAGAGAACTTCCAGGTAACTATAAGTATTAAAATGAAAATTAAAGCAGAATGGGAGGAAGGGGACTAACACAGACTGGGTGGTCAGAGAATCCTCACTGATGAGAGGACATTTGTTCTGAGAGATGATTGGGAATAATAAGCTTGCCACACAAAGATCCGGTGGCAAAGCTGTCCAGGGAGAAGGAGCAGTAATAGGCTTGGCAGGTTCAAGGGACAGAAAGGACAGTGTGCCTGGGCCTGTGGCCCAGGGGAGAGTGGTAAGAAGTGAGGGCTTAGGTGGGTGGGCACAGTATAGAGTGCACTGAGCTCTGAGGGTCACAGTTTGGAATTTGAGTATACTGGGAAGCAATGGGAGAGTTTTACAGACATTAAGAACAATGTGGTCTGGTTCATATTTTTAAAGACTTACTCTGTATAAAGATAATATATTAGAGAGGCCAAAAAAACTGCTATAATGCATCTGAGATGTGAGAGGCTTGCTTGGAATTGTGCTGAGACAGGGAGAGCGTTGGTGATGGGGTCTGGAGAGGCAGCCTAGTGCAGAGCCATGTGGCGGCAAAGAACTGCAGCAGAACGGCCACAGAAGGAGTGAGTCGAAGTGTTTCCTAAAGAGTCCCAGTTACTGACTGTCCCCGGACAGGCTTTCCTGACCACTCCACTCAGTACCCTGATGAGCTCATATATTTCCTTTATCTTCCCCACTTCATGCAAACTTTATATAAAATGTCAGGTCACAATGAAAATTATGATATATGTAATATAGTTAAAAGATCAGTACTGCCTTGAGATCACTAGCTGTATTTATGAAATTGATTTCACATAGCAGACATGGGAAACTAAGTCAAACACCGTTTCCACCAAGTGCAAAAGAAAAATCTGGTGTAGTCAAGAACTACCCTTGAGAGAGTACCTTTTAGAAAGGCACTGACGCTGAACTGTGATCTCTGTCGTCTTACTGCTCTGCCTGCTTTAACTCATCTGCCTTCTGGATTCCTGTGATTCGCTTAGACTAGAAACGATCCAGCTAGAGTGCTAAATTATTATTGTCCACGCTACAAAAAAGACTTATCCTAATCCACAGTAAAGAGAAAGCCATAATACAAATCAATCAAATCACAAATATTTGCCTGTGTGCTAAATGCATACACCTTTAACAGAGTGATAATTGCAAAGCATTTATTTTGAAGTGCTTTTTCATTTCTCCTCAAAATGACATAACCTAAGAGAGAAATTATTCACAATTGTAGCATATTATTAGGCTAAATATATATAAATTGTATTAATAATGGTACCTGCCCTATTGCACAACCCATTTCACTGTTATTGATGGAATATGAAAAGCCACATAAAAGCAAGTTAAGTGGGTCATTATTTACCTTTTAGATTATGCTAACCCATCTAACCAATACAGACTTAAAATTGTTTGCTTACACTTTAGACAGATTTCTTCCTGACTACAGTCTCCTGACATCCCTTTCCTTAGAGAATTTACTTTAGAAAATCTGACACATATTCAAAACAATAATACTGAGTTATAACCAAAAATATTGGCACATGTAAGATTACCAAGCAAGAGCTGCAGATGAAGACAAGGAGGCTGAGGGGGCGCCTACACTCCAGGGAGATACGAAGAAGGAAGCACCAGTGAAGGAGAGAGGAGGGCCAGTGAGGGATGGAGGGCATTTTACCAGAGACAAGGTGTAAGTGGGGCCAACAGAAAATGTTCTGTATGATCAAAGCCGTTAAATGCCAGAAAGAAGTCAACAAATATAAACAATAGAAACAGTTCTGTTAAATTTCTCTAATAAAAGGAGACTTAAGTGTCTAAGTTTTAGTGACCTAGTAGGGAAAGAAAAGACCCTGATGCTGGGAAAGATTGAGGGCGGGAGGAGAAGGGACGCCAGAGGATCAGATGGATGGATGGCATCACCCACTCAATGGGCACGAGTTTGAGTGAACTCCAGGAGTTGGTGATAGACAGGGAGGCCCGGCGTGCTGCAGTCCATGGGGTCGCAGAGAGTCGGACACGACTGAGCGACTGCACTGAACTAACTGAACTGACCTAGTAGGGCAGAATCAGTTTTCCCTGGTGGCTCAGAGTAAAGAATCTGCATGCAGTGTAGGAGACCCAGGTTCAGTCCCTGGGTTGGGAAGATCCCTGGAGAAGGAAATGACTACCCAGTCCAGTTTTCTTGCCTGGAGAATCCCACGGACAGAGGAGCCTGGTGGGCTACAGGACAGTACAGAATCAAGACTGACCCAGGTAGAGAAAAGAATGAGAGACCAAGATGAAGAGAAAACAAGTGGAGTGATTTTTCCTTCAAGAATGTTAGCCATAAAACAAAAAAGGAGATACACTTATTTTGTCCTTTAAAATGTTTTTCAGCTATTATTTATGGTAATATTAAAAGAATTTATAGACAACATACAAGAGTATATAATTGATAGCTTCTTGCAAAATGGCTTATAAATTGAGCTACTTTCTTCATAATTCATCTAAAGGTTTCAAGAATGCTTTATGTTGCTTTTGATTGATCTTCAATTGGCACTGCTTCCTAACACACCAGTTTTATATTCTTCTACTCCCAGAACCTGTCAACTTGTTAATGATCTATAAAATCCCACTTTCACACCCTAAAGGAGTTCACTCTAAAATGAATGTCACAGGAAATACTTTGATAATGTGAAGCTCTTTTGAAATCATTTTAATTAGTTGTATACAATGGAAATTTTGTGAATCACACTTTCTAAATGGGTACCAGAACAATTAGGATATCACACATATGGCTATGTAATTTAAAAAAATTACAACATCTTCTAATTACATGGAGCAACACATGTGGGTCACTGTCATGACGTGGTGAAGAGAATTCAGGGCAGTCTCCCTTTACCCATGTTCCATCCTCTAGAGAACACAGATCCTTGTCACCCCCAATGGACTGTTGGAGACCCGCCCATTTCGCCTTCAGGATTCTTCCCATGGATATCATGAGCTCAGTAAGAACAACTTTGGGGATAGTTGGGTTAAAATCACTTTTTTTTTTTCCTATATTTCAAATCAAATTACACTAAGAGGATCCATTAGTTGCTGCAATTTTTCCCTGGGCTGCACTCAGTTTTGAAATAATAATTAGTCAATATAAAAATATATATGGCTATATATGGAGTGTGTATGTGTTTGTGTTCTAAGGATGAGAAAACTTACTTTAAAAGGATCATTTTTTATCTTTACAATCTTAGCTTTAAAATCAGTTCCTGCAATACTGCAGATTCCAATCCATCACCCACATAGCCAAAAATACCCCGAGGAGGCTGGTAAAACAGTACTGGTAACGAGGAAGTGAGCTTTTAATGAGAACACCATCAGAGACTCCAAATGATCATAAGATGATGATGATATAATGAATCCATAAATGCAAAGCTTCCAAGGCTAAAAAGAGATAAATAAATAATGGGAACTTTACAAACACAGTTTGGGACTCTGGGAATACAAATGTAATTCAGCTCTTGTCTTCATTCCCAAGACAGGCTGAGCTAAGGTGCTGTAGAAATTGCTGTAGAAATACTCTAAAAGAGGGCAATAGAGAGCTTACGGAACTTTAGCTAATAGCTTTTTAAAGGTCCACTGCATTTACTCAAACTATGACCTAGCTGAAGCTGTCAGCAAAGATAAACAGTTTGGTAAACTCTACCAAGAAATATAGAAAATTATACAATCAGCCTCTCCACACAAAAATAAACTTGCTGGGCATGAGTCCAAGAAAACACACTCAGATTATAACCAAGACTGCTGCAACATTTTCTTTTTGTAAGGAGAAATATAATTGCTTGGTGGAAGTTCTCTACTCTCAGCTAACCAAGTGAGTAAACCTGATGGGGGTACTGAGAGTGTGAGTTGGGCAGCTCATGGTTACTCATGAGCCAGAGGAAGTGGGTCCGATGGCCATCACCAGCAGTTCAGATAAACTCCTACTGTGCTATCAGACCTTCGATAAAGTCAATCAGAAACGCACTTCATTTACATCAGGGAATTCCAGTAATCAGCCCCAAGTTAGAAGACACAAAAAACACTCTGATATTTTTTTCAAAGTTCTACGTAAAGGTCGGACAAGGTACAGCTTCAGGAAAATTGAGGCTCTGTTGGATTCTTTCATGTTCACCGAGCCCAGTGCAGTGCTACTGCTACGTGGAGCTTCAGGCTCCCCCCAGCACCAGATGTGGGCCCTCAAAGTCAACACAAGCAGCCACACAGGCTACGGAAACGGCCCCTAAGAGCTACCGCCTCAGAGGAAAACAGGGAATTGAGGCCAGTCCCCTCGTTACTCAAGGAACCACACGTTTAGTTTCATTTTTACCACCATCACCCAAAGAACTGTAGAGGCCAATGTTGGTGCAACGCTGAGCAATTAGCAGCGACAATCCCTTTCGCAGTAGATGCTGGCAATTGATGGACTCAAGAGATGGAATGAGCAGATGTATTTCTGAGAAGGGATTTCTGAATCCTGAGAGAAGTTAATCTCTTGGTTCCTCAGTTTCTCTCTGAAAATGCTAATTTTTCATACCTTACATGAACATCATATATCTCTCCCACAGTTTAAAATTTGTATTTTGATGTTAACATGAGTTCATGTCATCACAAAGTAAGATGGAGTTAAACACGTCTGTTCCTTGTGTTTCATCAAGGGTGTCAACCCTGCTCACAATCTAGAAGAGGATTCCAGAAGAGAGATCTGGGGTCACCTTGCAGCCCACACCGCAAGGTCCCAGGGCCACGGTTCACACCAGCCTCCTGCAGGCTCTGCCCACAGTGACCTCCTTTCAGGTCTCACAGGCTCCCCACCCTGATTCTCATTCTCTGTCAGCCTCTCTTTTTGTGTCAATCTCGTAAAATGAGTTAATCTGATGTAGAAACATAGCGGGTTACATCCCAGGAGACAGAACTCAAGCCCTTGCCCTCAACTTTCAAAACGGACCTTGACTACATTTGAGAACAGAGTTGGAGTCCCTCCCATGGCTATGTGCAGAAACAGTCTAGAAGAAGAGCATTCACAACAGGCTTCTAGTGTTCATAAGCCAGAGTAAATGTTCAGATCTCAACCTGACCATTTTGCCAAGAGTTCTGTATCTGAGCAGCATAAGTCTTCTGAAACGCTTTCCAGGTGAAAAGAAAAGAAATTTATCATTTAAATAACTGAAATTTATTTGGAAACTATTAGAATAATGAACTGACCTGTCATTATGCAGCTTAATGGCAAAAGTGGCAATGCTGCATCAATAACTATCATTATGTTAGGGCAAGCTCCTTATCCAGTCCTTACTTTGAAAATCAGATGAAATAGCAGTGTGCATATAGGAACACAAAATTAGAAAATTAAAGTGGAAATTTCTGGCACACATTTTTGAAAAATGAAAAAAAAATGTACAAAATCTACTCAGTAGATATAACTTTTTAATTATCTTTTTAGACTTCCATAAAATAAATGCTATCAAGATCATCACAGTGAAGCATTTTAGCAAATGTGCTATGCTCATTTCTGTTCTTTTTTTTTTTTTTAAATATCATGTTTCACTCTTATCAACAATGAAGCTGCTGGCTATTTTGAAATGGCATTGTGTTCCCCTTTTCTGCTTCTTTTTAGGTAAAAGTAAGTAGCAGAACACAAAACTGTCAGAGTTCTCCAGGTGACAGGCCTGGGAAAAGCAAACGCTGACCATCTGCTGAGGCAGAGCCGCCCGGCCCTGTCGGGACCGGCAGCGAGCGTCCCTCCTCCCAGCGCCCAGGGCTAGTGGACAGCCAGCGCCGCCCTGGGCCGGGAGACCCGCTCAGAAACAGCGTGCGCACACGGCTCCATGGCTGCTCGTGTGCAGCCGCCAGAACCCAAGGTGCTTCTGGAGGGCGGTCAGAGGCAGGAACGATGGTGCAGAAAAGGCACACGGAAGTACCACCCATGCCGAGCAGAACGTGCCCCTTCACATCAGAGACCCACACATTACCACCGCGAATGTGTGCGTGCGTCTGTGTCTGTGTAGCTATAAACTAGTCATTTAATCAGCAAAGTCAGGACGACATAAAAAGTCTCTGTAGACAAGGGAATAGGCTTCACAAAAATAAGGAAAATAATACAAATGCAAATACAATTTACAGACTGAGCTCTATCTCTTTATACATTGTCTATGCAGAGCTCTCACCAATATAGGTAGCTGCTGCTGCTGCTAAATTGCTTCAGTCGTGTCTGACTCTGTGTGACCCCACAGACGGCAGCCCACCAGGCTCCCCCATCCCTGGGATTCTCCAGGCAAGAACACTGGAGTGGGTTGCCATTTCTTTCTCCAAAGTATTAAAGTGAAAAAAGAAAGTGAAGTCGCTCAGTTGTGTCCGAAAGAGAAAGTGAAGTCGCTCAGTTGTGTCTGACGCTTTGCAACCCCATGGACTGCAGCCTACCAGGCTCACCCGTCCCTGGGATTCTCCAGGCCAGAGTACTGGAGTGGGGTGTCATTGCCTTCTCCGAATACAGGTAGCACCACTTGCTATTGCTAAGTAGTTGTCAGACTGGTGAAAACTTGTAGACTACTGGAATTATTTTTTAGTCCATACAATGCTACATCAATAACTATCATTATGTTAGGGGCAAGTTCCTTATCCAGTCCTTATTTTGAAAATCAGTAGAATCAAAGATAAAAGAACTTCTCCAGAAGACAAACAAACAAAAAAAACATGTAGTGAGTCACAAAATATTTAATCAAAGTTTTTCTAGCAAATTCTTTTTATAAGCATTACATCACAATTAACTTACTATAACAATATTATTATTATTTTTAGTCATTAGCCTGTTGCTAAGAATGTGATTACAGATTTTTTAAAATTATGAATATATTCTTGGGCTTCCCTGGGGGCTTAGTGGTAAAGAATCTATCTGCCTGCCAATGTAGGAGACACGGGTCTGATCCCTGGGTCGGGAAGATCCATGGAGAAGGAAATAGAAACCCACTCCAGTTATTCTTGCTTGGGAGATCCCATAGACAGAGGGGACTGGCAGGGTACAGTCCATGGGGTTACAAAAGAGTCGGACACAATTCAGTGACGGAACAACCAACACCACATAGACGCTTACTGAGACATGTAAGTAAGTCTAATAGAATGTTGCTCTACTAACTCCACTCCACTCTACTAACTCCACAGTTCTCCAAAAGTGTTTTTCAATTTAAAGTGCTTAAATGGAGAGATCCAGGGGAAAACACAGAAGAAAATGCTGGTCTTGAATATATATCATGAAGGCCTGAATAGGAACTTGTCTTATTTGTGTTCTTCCACATTTACCCATACTAAACAAAAACATGTAAGAAGGCACTTATTCTTTCCAGCCTTGTGATGTGCCATGCCATTTACAGCACGAGCCCCATCTCTCTACATACAGACGGTGTTTCAGCAGCCAACAGTCAGAGTCCCCACATGAATCAACAAGAAGCCAAGACAGGTGACAGTGACAAAGTTTAAAACACACCCCCAAATGCGTCCATTCCTGGAAAGTAGTAACTAGACGTGGGGAGCAACTCCCAGGGTCACCACGAATATGATGGTGACTTGGCGTCCCACAACTCTCTACTATCCCTGATGCTTTCTGCTATGCTCACATGAATTGAGAAGTAACACAAGCAGAAAGAAAAAGAAAATGCAAACATATGCAGGAGTTTGGACTCACAACTATTCTCTCTCCCATCAAATCTGAGTTCCTTAATGGCAGTGATACATGAACACGGAAGAGCTGGTGAGCCTTAAATCCAAGGCACAAAGGCACACACTTGTACCACACAAAATGAACTACAAAAGTACGAACTTCCTCAGTATACTTCTGTACCAGGAATTCTTCCCTGAAGAACACACACTGAAGTTTCCCTTCCGTCACAGTTACATATTACATTTTTCCTTATTTAGGCTTGATATTTAGAAACATTTAAAGGCAGAAACAGGCTAGACAGAAAGGACAAAAATTAAAGGCAAATGGAGAGAATTAAAGAAAAGCACAGACATCAAAAAAATTAGAGAAAGAAAAAAAAACTCTCTCAAATTGAATCCTCATAGCTGCCATTTTTTATTTTAAAAAGAAGCTAAATGAAGAGACGGGCTTCCCTGGTAGTATCGCTGACTCGATGGATATGGGTTTGGGTGGACTCCAGGAGTTGGTGATGGACAGGGAGGCCTGGCGTGCTGCAGTCCATGGGGTCACAGAGTCGGACACGACTGAGCGACTGAACTGAACTGAAGTGTAATGAAGAGATGGCTGAAATTAACCAGCCCTGCCTTCCTTCTAGACTTGTGAAGTGTGGCCACGACAAATACACTGAAGGTGTTTTGTTAGGTAGTTCCTTTCTGTCATGATATCAGTTTGTTTGCTTTTTACTACCAGTGCATTTATCTATCTCCAGGATCAACTTGGACATCACGCAGACAAGACCTCTACTGGATTAAACGATCCTGGAGAAAGACCTGAAAACAGACGCCTCTTCCTCTGGAGTGCTATGGCTTGGTCAGTGACTGGATGTCACTTTTTTTGGTCAAAAGCCTTTGTGCAGCAAACAAAAGATTATTAAGAGTAAAATATACTCAGATTATTCACAATGCAAGAGCCTTTCCACGGGTAATAAAACTATCACCTCAGGAAAGTGAAGCTGAGAGAAGTGGAAAGTAGAAAATGCAGTTAGCCATATTTCTTAAAGACAGAAATGTCCACCTCTCTTGGAGCTCAACTTTTATCTAAGCTCAGTAGGCAGCAGCAAAGAACATCCAACAATTTACTAAGTGAAAGCAGCTGACAAAAGTCACACTTCACTGAGCGGGGGGCAGGGAAGTTCTAGACAAAGAGATGGAAAATATGAGGAAACTCAAGGACGGGGCTCAGTACTGCCCAGCACAGGAGTCGAAGGTCAGCATGGAAGATAAAACGGTAGTCAGGACAAAAGACAGTGGTGACTGGGAAAGGAAAACTGAAACCAGGTAAGAATAGAGAGGATGAAAAATAAACCAGATACGAGAGTAAAAACTGAATGTTGAAGGGGTGCAGACAATGGACAGATAAGCAACAGTACACTGGAAAATGGGTTTCCCCAGTGGCTCAGTGGTAAAGAATCTGCCTGCAATGCAGGAGATGCAGGAGACCTCGGTTCGATCCCTGGGTTAGGAAGACCCCCTGGAGGAGGGCATGACAACCCACTCTGGCATTCTTGCCTAGAGAATCCCCACGGACAAAGGATTCTGGCAGGCTACAGGGTCACAGAGCCGGACACTACTGAAGCAACTGAGCATGCGTGCCCACACACCGTAAGACAGCACTGTGCCCTCAGCTGTGTGTCCCTCTTTCTAGAATTAAGAAGCTGGCGCATTCTTCTAGATCTCATACATGTGCATGTATCTAGCTCTTACATACGATATTTGTTTTTCCTTTCTTACTTCTGTATGACAGATTTTGGGTCCATCCACATCTGACCCAAACTACAAATGACCCAGTTTCATTCCTTATATGGCTGAGTAATATTCCATTGTACATGTACTGCATTTTGAGTGTTCATTCATCTGTTAACTGACAGGTTGGGAGGCTTCCCTCGTAGCTCAGACAGTAAAGTGTCTGCTTGCAATGCGGGAGACCCGGGTTTGATCCCTGGGTCAGGAAGATCCCCTGGAAAAGGAAATGGCAACCCACTCCAGTACTCTTGCCTGGAAAATTCCATGGACAGGGGAGCCTTGTAAGCTACAGTCCATGGGGTCTCAAAGAGTTGGACATGACTGAGCGACTTCATTTCACTTCATGCTCCAGTTATCATAAAGAGTGCTGCAATGAACACTGGGGTACATGGTTCTCTCTAGTTCAGATGAACTTAGCTCTGGGGCAGAAACAGAGATGAAGATGTAAAGGACGTGTGGACCCAGTGGGGAAGGAAACGGGGGATACATCGGGGCGTTAGGTTTGACACAAATGCATGACCACGTGAAAACAGAGAGCGAGCAGGGAGCTCAGCACTGCGCTCCAGACGGCCAGGACGGGGGAGGCCGGGAGGAGGTCCAGGAGGAGGGGACGCACGTACACACGGCCGAGCCACCATGTTCCACAGCAGAGACCAACACACACTGTAAAGCAGCTACTGCGGCAGCTGCTCAGCTGCCCAGTCGCGTCCGACTCTGAGACCCCACGGACTGCAGCACGCCAAGCCTCTCTGACCCTCACCATCTCCCAAATCCCACGTCCACTGCCTCCGTGATGCCGTCCAGCCATCTCATCCTCTGACGCCCTCTTCTCCTTCCACCCTCAATCTCTCCCAGCATCAGGGACCTTTCCAATGAGTCAGTTGTTCGCATCAGATGACCAAAATACTGGAGCTTCAACTTCAGCATCATTGGTTCCAACAAGTATTCAGTGTTGATTTCCCTTAAGACTGACTGGTTTGATCTCCTTGTAGTCCAAGGGAGTGACTAAATCCAATAAAGAAAAAAAGCTGGCACTTAGGCACTAATAATGGATAACAAAATATAATAACAAAGTCACCAATTTGGGTTCTGTGATACTATTTTGAGGCCTTATCAGAAACAAACCTGCTGTTTAAGAAAACCCTATAAAGAAAACCTTTCTTTAAAGAAGTGCACCACACCGTCAATCAGGTAGGTCCAGGCCAAAGGACTCTCCCAGCTCCCACAGCTCCCTGACGTTCAGTCCCATCACACCTCTGAAATGTGAGAGCACTCTGAACTGCCTGGGCCAGGTCCTGAATACCAAATTGGTATGCTTGGCCAATTTGCTCATAATTTCATTATATCTTAGATATAATGTGTCTTGTGTCTGGGACCTAGTAAATTTACTTGTGTCTGGGACCTAGTAAATTCAACATGGAATTCACTTTAGAAGAGGCTACATGATAGTTTTAAGAGAATTAGCTTGGAATCAGACCGATTCCTAGACCAAGCTGTGCCACGGCACTTACTGCCTGTCTGACCTGGCGGGGTATTGCTCTCCCCTGCTCTACTCCCCGGGTTAATAACGCCTACCTGGCAGGTTACTGTGAGTGCCGAGGACAATAAAGATAACATTCTCAGCTCATGGCACATACCTGTTAAAGGTCAGCTGCAATTACTGCATGTGATTTTGTCTACTCAATGAAAGAACACACGAGATATGTTTTTATGTTTTATAGAAACTATATGCATGTGTGTGCTCAGTCGTGTCTGACTCTTAGCGACCCCATGTACCATCGCCCCACTAGGCTGTTCTGCCTGTGAAATTCTCCAGGCAAGAATACTAGAGTGGGCTGCCATTCCCTTCTCCATATAAACTATATAAAAGCATACTAAAGTCAATCAACAATAAATATATTTGTAAATTTATAAAACATTAACCCTGAAACAAATAATTGTTTAGGAAGATAAATAACTAGATAAAAACAATTATGCACATATACAAATACAAAAAGAAATGAGCATAATATGAATAGTGATTATTTCTGAGTAATGGGATTGACAGCAATTTTTATTGTCTGCCTTTATCTATCATTTTCAAAATTTCTACACTCAAAAAAATTGTTATAATTATTTAATGTTTAATACATTTAAACATACTGTATTTATTTGTAATAAATATAAACAAAAACATTATCTAAGTATATTTAGGTTATTCACTGCATAATCTTAGGAAAGAAGGTTTTAAAGACAGCTCTTCTCCAGTTTTTGGGCTATTGTTTCAAGCAAAACAGGCAATTTTAGGATTGCCTCTGTCCTTAGGAAGAAGAAATCTTTCAAGTTTTACAAGGTTGGGCTTTAACCACAACCTCTTGACCTACAGCAGCTTCAAAGCCTCTTTTCTTTAGAACAGTTAGGAAAGGAACAGGAAATTAATCTAGTCACTTTTTCTTTCAGAAACTGGCTTTTTTTCAGGCAAGGCTTTAGTAGGGCCCCTGCTGCAGTAGGCAGGAAGGAGAACAAACAACAGTTCCCTTGCTTGCTTGCCAGCATTCTCATGGGATCCAATCGCACTTGCTATTTTAAAACAGTTTCTTTTGATTCAACTAGTACCTTTCTAATAATATCAGACTTTAAATTTTGATTTGTTTTCCAAAAATGTTTCCTTGTTCACAACATCCATGCAGACAAGCTCTGGTGGCCTTCATACAGGAAGCAGCTCACAGGATTTGGCAGGAATCCAAGACACAGCTCATATGCACGGGGACACGCAGGTGACGATCACACCTGCCTCTCTCGCTCCACTGCGCTCCAGACAAATGGCCCTACCCACAACATGATCTGATCACAGGTCACCGTCTTTCGCCGGGACTTGAAGCCACATCTGGACTTTAAACCATCTCTAGATCAGGTGACAGTCCTGAGAGGGTACAGCAGAGACAATCTCAGCTCTGTCTGATCTAAGAATTCATCACAGTAAGAACGGATTTAAACAGAGTTAAGAGGGAATACTTTCCTCTTCCACGAATCAGGCACAACACACGCCACGCCCACTGAGTGCAGCGGCGTGCTGAACACGGTGAGTGGAGTGAGGCAACAAAGCCGAACCCGCGCCTCTTTCAGTCCTGTCCATTCTCTCACTTGTTTTCTATGGATTTAAACCATCTCTTAAGTGGAACAAACATATAACCTGTCACATTAAAAAAGTAAAAGTAATAAAATGAGACTTATTGTGTCCAGAACAAAGAACCTGCTTTACCACAGTGAACGGTTCCCCAAAGTGAGAAAATCTCCAAAGGGCAGAAAACATTCTAAAGTTATTACAATTTAATATCTGCCAAAGGAAAGGGGTGGCTCTGAGCAAATATGAAGATCATTAACACTGTACCCATTCACTTATCTAAAAGTATTTCTCCATCAACATTATTGAATCTCCACTTGGTGAAAACACAAAGTGTGATCCCGAAGAGTCTTATAATTTAACAGAGAAAGAGGAGCCCACACTAATACATTTAAGAACACAAACAGCAGAAACATACAAACAAACGAAACTGCCCACAATTACAGTAAAACCTGTTTTCTCGGTTTCCCACAATGTATTCGCTAGTCCAGTGAGACAGTCTTCAGGGGAAGAAAAAAACATTCCTAATCAAGTAAGTATAAGAAATAGTTCAAAACATAGTATACTGGAGCACAGTAAAGAATGGAATATAACCTATATGTCAATATAATGTACATTGATATATGTTTAATATAGTATTTCTCAAATTTATTTAAACACAGACCCCTTCTTTGGTATTACAATTATTAACACCCATGACAGTTTCATACATCAACTGTGTTAGAATGTAGTAGACTGCTGCTCAGTTACACACCAGTCTTGATGTTTCTGTGAAGGCATTTTGTAGATCTCATTAATGCCTATAATTAGTTGACATTAAAGTATAGGAGGTTATCCTCAAGAGTATGGGTGGGCTTCATCTCATCACTTGAAAGCTCCTAAGAAGAAAACTGAGGTTTCTCTGAAACAGACTACAGAGTAAGCAGCTGCTCCTGCCCGCCCTTCAATCTGGGGCTGGACAGCCTCCACGTCACATAAGCCAACTCCTCGAAATAAATAAATAATATTTAAATATGCATTAAATTTTGTAATATTTATAATCTAAATTCTTAAACGTGCATTTATGTGTGTGCGTATTAATTACTGGTTCTGTTTCTCTGGTCAAACTCATTGATAAAACACCTCAAGAAACTAACGTTTTATATAACTTTCTTTAGAGACTACAATACAGTCCCATCTTCTACAGCAGTATGCTCCTACCTTCCACAGCATGACTGCAATCAGGTATCAGGAGTGTATTCCTGAACCCCACTTAACTTAAGGGACATAATAAACACTGTCAGCTGCTGCTCTGCCTCTGTCCTGTCAGCACCCACACCCAGGCTGGAACTGCCAGAATCCTAAAGGCAGACCCTGACTGTGCGCTCACTCACTCACTCACTCACTCAGTCGTCCGACTCTGCAAGCCCATCAACCGCAGTGCTCCAGGTCTCTCTGCCTGTGGGACTTTCCAGCAAGAATACTGGATTAGCAGTAGTCAAAAACTGTAATCTCTTCCACTTTGTCACCACGACTTGTTCAAGTGAGCTGGTAACATAGACTGAAGACAATAAACGCACTGGTGACCTTGCCACACTGATTCTGCTGTATTAAGTGGTAGCAGGAAGTGAAGATCCCTACTGGATGATGGTGGTTAGTTCCCAACATTAGGACTCTAACTGCTACATTTTGCTACCATGAGGAATGCTGGCACGAAGACAAACCAACAAACTTAGGAGGGCAACACTGAAAGAAACCAAGAAAAATGTGTTCCAAGTAAAAACACAGGTAAAACCTGAACAACCTCTGGACTTTACTTACTTCAGCCAATTAATCCATTCCATTGGTAAAGACAACCTGAGTTGGCTTTCTTTTGACACTTCAGTACATACTTGTGGAATTGCACCTGCATATAACAGTATCCTTTGGGGCAAGGCTACCCACTCCAGTATTGTGGCCTGGGGAATTCCATGGACTATACAGTCCATGGGGTCGCAAAAAGTCAGACACCACTGAGCGACTTTGACTTTGATTTTCACTTTTTCTTTGGGGCTTCCCAGGTGGCACTAGCGATAAAGAACCTGCCTGCCATGCAGGGGACGTAAGGGGGGCAGGGTTCCATCCCCAGTTTGGAAGATCCCCCGGAGGAGAGCAGGGCAACCCACTCCAGTGTTCTTGCCTGGAGAATCCCGTAGACAAAGGAGCCTGGGGGCTACAGTCCATGGGGTCACACAGAGTCTGACTCGACTGAAGCAACTTAGCACGCACGAGTAACAGTATCCTAGGTAATTCAAGGGAACACAGAAGAGGTAAAAACAGTATGTAAAAATATAAAAGCTCTGTTTAAGGATAAATATACCAGGAAGGGCAGCAGAAATGGGGAAAACGATGTCCCCTAAGTGATTAGATCAACACAAGCCTTGTGCTACCCAGCTCTTCAGAACAGATAAAGAATGTACGTGTCTGAATGAATCTCAAACATCAGGGCTCCTTGAACATCTTTGAAAACTTGATGAAAGCTGTGGTCACGTCCATCAGAAAAAGACTACACATAATATTTCAATATCAATTTCATGAGTCTCATGTTGTCCTACCACATAGGAGGTCTATGGATTAAAGTTAGGAACCCCTACTCTACACAGAGGTAGGAAAACCCTTCAGCACTGATGTTTGTGAGCAGATATAGAAGAATAGAACTAGAAATGTGGTTTGGCTGAACACAGCTTATACAAACTACAGTTATTTGTGAGAACCATTTACTCCTGGGACTGATAACACTGTTCACATGACATTATACACACACCTAACAGAATCTCTGGAGAAGGCAATGGCACCCCACTCCAGTACTCTTGCCTGGAAAATCCCATGGACAGAGAAGCCTGGTGGGCTGCAGTCCACAGGGTTGCTAAGAGTCGGACACGACTGAGCGACTTCACTTTCACCTTTCACTTTCATGCATTGGAGAAGGAAATGGCAACCCACTCCTGTGTTCTTGCCTGGAGAATCCCAGGGACGGGGGAGCCTGGTGGGCTTCCATCTATGGGGTCGCACAGAGTCGGACACGACTGAAACGACTTAGCAGTAGCAGTAGCAGCAACAGAATCTTAAGTTTTATTTACATCAGTAAACTTTGTCTATGAATGCTCAGCATTTCATGGCATGCAGAGCATAGTTGTTCCAGCTTTAAAAACAGGTAAGGGAAAATTGATCAGCAGATTGACAGGGGGTTAAGAGGTTTAGAAAGTGATATCAAAGAATCAATTTGGGAGGTGGAAGTCAAGTGGAACTCACCTGTCACTTTTTAATGGAATTATGAGGATAAAAACCAGTTACAGGGGCCAAGGTAGAAGTTGTTCGAGAAAAATTTAAAACTGGCTGTGCTGACTCATGTCAGAGAAACCAGACTAAGAAAAGAAAATGAGATATAGCATTAAGTATTGTTACCGTTGCATTCTTCAGCACAGGCTTAAATATAGTCATGTGAACAAAAAAATAAGACACTGTTCCAATTTTCCCTGTTACAGATAATGAAAATCTCTGCCATTTCTATCAACAATAAATAAAAGTAGTTTTTCTTATCAGTTAAAGGAATTCAAACCTAACTGGACAACCTATCACTATAGTCAGCAAAACTACTGGGGTTAGGAAAAAAAGACAAGAGTATTTATTTAAAGAAAATCAGATGTTGGCAACATTAACTGAAATTAAGAATAAATATCTAGTATGTTTCTCTTATAAATAACTTTTAGAATCAATAGCATCCCCGGCTGTAAGAAAATAGCCTTGATCTCATGACATCTGATGGCACCATAAAAATACTTCCATGTAATTTTTCCAGTTCAAGTACTGTTAAATACTGCAGTAATATATTAATTTAAGCTGAAACTCTAATACTTTGGCCACCTGATGTGAAGAACTGACTCGTTTGAAAAGACCCCGATGCTGGGAAAGATTGAGGGTGGGAGGAGAAGGGGACGACAGAGGATGAGATGGTTGGATGGCATCATCAACTCAATGGAGATGAGTTTGAGTAAACTCTGGGAGTTGGTGATGGACAGGGAGGCCTGGTGTGCTGCTGTTCATGGGGTCGCAGAGTTGGACACAACTGAGCAACTGAACTGAACTGAATATATTACTCAATTCATCTGTTCAAACATTCAGCTTTCCTGGAGTCAGAAAGAACAAATAAAGCAACTTACTAATGCTATAGTTTAACACAGGGAGCCATTTTAGAGTGGATGGGACACATACATTGGCTAATTTCTTAATGAATTGTGTAAGAATGAGAATCTCAGCCCAGCAAAGACCAACCGGAACAGAGTACACTCTGACATGCATGCTAAGACTCCTAAATATGATAATAATACTTGCAGGGACAAAAGTGTTTTTTACAACCTGAATGAACACTGTCCAAAGTGTGAAAGAAATGGAGTGTAAAACATTATCCAATGTTTAATAGTTTTGCTGCATTTTACTTTTTAATACTATATCCTCCTCAAAAAGAAAAAAAAAGCACAATAATCAAAGTAGAAAATAGTGTCAATTTAAAAATCACAATATTAACAGTTTCTTAGAGATTAAGAAATATTGTATTCTAAAATAACTCAGGAAAGCTATTGGAGGAAGAAATAGGAGTGGCTTAATTTAAGCCTTAGACTCTTAAATGGCACTCACTAGAAAAGGAAGTGTGTCACAGAGTCAGAGTACAGAGACCAAGGTTCTGGTCCACTTCTACTGCTAACTAGCTTTGGAGAGCTGGGAGACACATGTGCCCTTTGCTCAATTTCTAAGGTGCTACCCAGCTTTTTTTCTTGATGAAAGTGAAAGAGGAGAGTGAAAAAGTTGGCTTAAAGCTCAACATTCAGAAAACTAAGATCATGGCATCTGGTCCCATCACTTCATGGCAAATAGATGGGGAAACAGTGGCTGACTTTATTTTTCTGGGCTCCAAAGTCACTGCAGATGGTGATTGAAGCTATGAAATTAAAAGGCGCTTATTCCTTGGAAGAAAAGTTATGACCAACCTAGACAGCATATGGAAAAGCAGAGACATTACTTTGTCAACAAAGGTCCATCTAGTCAAGGCTATGGTTTTTCCAGTAGTCATGTATGGATGTGAGAGTTGGACTGTGAAGAAAGCTGAACGCTAAAGAATTGATGTTTTTGAACTGTGGTGTTGGAGAAGACTCTTGAGAGTCCCTTGGACTGCAAGGAGATCCAACCAGTCCATCCTAAAGGAGATCAGTCCTGAATGTCATTGGAAGGACTTATGTTGAAGCTGAAACTCTAATACTTTGGCCACCTGATGCGAAGAGTTGACTCATTTGAAAAGACCCTGATGCTGGGAAAGATTGAAGGCAGGAGGAGCAGAGGATGACAGAGGATGAGATGGTTGGATGGCGTCACTGACTCAATGGACATGGGTTTGGGTGGACTCCAGGAGTCGGTGATGGACAGGGAGGCTTGGTGTGCTGCAGTCCATGGGGTCAGAAACAGTCGGACACGACTGAGGGACTGAACTGAATGAATATGTGACAAAGTTAAAGTTGGTGCAAATGAGATCTCAAAGCTACAAAATGATTAACATTTTCTAATTTTAATGCTCCTCTTATAAGAAAAGCAAACTGTAAAAATTATACAGAAAGATTTATCTATAGCAGTTATTTTAAATTATCTCCCTCAACCATCTTTTTCTCTACAGATATTGAAAACCTTAAGGTTATACCAAACATTATTTTCAATATGAGAAATGCAAAAGGACAGCAGTTATTTACAAATATTAAGATCTTTCTTGGATCACCTCAAGCTCATACAAAGTCATGCAGTGTTTACTCCATGACTCTACATTGTATGTAAGCTTCTCATTAGCCAAAGTAATGTGAACTTGATTCTTAAAAATTAACAGTTTAAGATATAAAATTGACACCAACTATCAGAGAAGGGAATCAAGTGTTGAAGAAACACTGACCAAGTTTATAAATTCAAATTCAGTAAGACCAGTCAATCTTAAAGGAAATCAACCCTGACTACTCACTGGAAGGACTGATGCTAAAGCTGAAGCTCTAATACTCTGGCCACCTGATGCGAAGAGCCGACTCATTGGGAAGACCCTGATGCTGGGAAACATAGAGGGCAAGAGGAGAAGGAGAAGAAGGAGGTGAAAGAGGATGAGATGGTTGGATGGCATCACCGATTTGATGAACATGACCTTGGGCAAAGTCTGGGAGACAGTGGGGGACAGGGAAGCATGGTGTGCTGTAGTCCATGGGGTCACAAAGAGTTGAACATGCATTGGTGACTCAACGACAGCAACAAAGACTAAGTAAATGCTAATAAACTGGTGCTCAACTAATCAAAAGCATTAACAGGTTTTTCTAGGCTGGAAACTGCACTTGGAACCAGCAGGTGAACGTGTGGTCAGAACTCAGAGGAACACTGGGTTCTCAGTCGTGAGAGAGGTGTGTAAGTGACCACATGAGCTGTCCCAGGTCCAAGTCCTGATGGAAACATACAATATTCAAGATGAGCCAAGTTTTATGTTTTAATAGCTGAGCCTCTAGTTCACAACAAAAACTCCTGTGCCAGCTGCCGAGGAAACAACACACCGGGAGCTGGCAGGCGTGGGCACCTGGAAAGCCCGCAGGTTTGGACACAGACGCAGAGTGGATACCATGGGGGCAGTGCCCGAGGCAGCTCCTAGATGAAGCCAAAGCACCATCACCTTCCCATGAAGTCAGCCTCAGAGATGCGTTCTGAACAGCTGGGAGAGGAACAACGCTGGGCATCTGAGAGAGAAAAAGCGCATCACTCTCCTCCAGCTACGCTTGCCCCACTAACCTAGATTAACTCAGGTTGGCTCCTGAGACACAGCACACCGATTCTGAGGTTTGTGACCAAAGTCGGAAGGGTGTCAAAGTGGAGAAAAGGGGCATATGGGGATTCTAGCAGGCTCAGCTGCCTTACCTGCCACAGCACAACAGACTGGGGGACTTAAACCAGAGAGTTATTCTTCATGGGTCTGAAGGTTGGAAGTTTAAGGTTGGGGCCAGCACAGTTGGGTTCTGGTGAGAGTTCACACCTCAGCTTGCTGACAGCTGACTTCTTGTGTCTTCACGTGGCAGAGCGCGAGAGCACGCTTTCCAACCTCTCTTCTTATGAGAGTGCAGATCAGATCACGAGGGCCCTCCGCCAAACACCATCACATTGGGGATGAGGACTTCAACACGAGACCCATAGTGGGCACACAAGCATCAGGCCGTCACAATGAAGATAAAAGGCAAATGAGGTGGATCTGGGCTCTGGTGGGACAACAGGAACAAGAAGTCAGGTAACAGTAACAGGGAGGTGCTTGTGGGCTGAAGCGCAGCCAGCTCAGTCCTTGGCAAGCAGTGACCTTCCTTCCTTCCCCCTAGAGTCTTTCTTTCGCCACACCACCCCCTGTCTCTGTCATCAAAGATGAGGAGAAACATTTGAGAACACTTCTTTTGACAGAGCATAAAAATCATGACTGTGAAGTTAATGACCCTACTTAGAAGTTAAGTCAAAGGGTGACTTTTTTGATAAAGAATTAGATAAAAAATTAGACATCCCAATAGATGATTTTTAGGTAAGAACCGCAAATAAAGCCCAATGCATGGCGGACCGCTCCTGCTCTCCTGCCCGACAGTCTCCTTAACTCCTCCTCCACCCTCGGGCAGGCAGGACATGTGTACAGGACATCAGGACATCGCTACTTGCTTACACAGCCACAAATGGGGCATGAGTCAAGCCTTTTCAAGTAGCTATTCCTTCATTACTTTTAAATTTAAATAATTTTAAATGATCCCCTTTCACCATTTTTACTTTCATTAAAAGAAGTAAGTACATGTCTCTAAAAAGAGATGAAGCATTTAAAAAGCACAAAATAAGAAAAAATTATTCAAGATCTTCCAGCACATTTACAAAGCCTTTGGAGGTTAGAGCCCTACTTACTCCTAAAGCTATTCTGTCTCCTGAACACACAGTAAAGAACTAAGGCAATCATCTGGAAATTGATTGATAATCAACTGGAAGAAAACACAGATGCTTGTGGCTAGAAGGTAACTTTGAGGTGGATGATCTAATCACAGAAGGTCACATTATTCCCCGTCATTCAGAGGTTGCTGTTGCATAGTCGCTAAGTCATTTCCTACTCTTTTACAACCCCATGGACTGTAGCCTGCCAGGCTCCTCTGCCCATGGAATTTCCCAGGCAAGAATACTGGAGTGGGTTGCCATTTCTGTCTCTAGGGGATCTTCCCAACCCAGGAGTTGAACTCAGATCTCCTGCAAAGCAGGATACTTACCACTGAGCCACCATGAGGCCCTTTAAGACAGAGCAGCCTGATAAAAGACTGGAGCCCAGAATGTTACAAAGGACTTTGAATTGCAGAGGCCCTGCTGGTATGACTGACTCACTCAACAAATATTTAATGAGTGCTCACTATACCAGGCATTGCAATTGGTCTGAGGACACAGGAGTGAACAAACAGACAGGACCAAGGTCTGGCCCACAGAGGCTCACACTCTAAAGAGAGGGGCAAAGACACTGAATCAGTAATTTCACAGTGTGCTGGTTTAGCAAAGGACCTGTGTAGGGAAGTACCTTGAAGGAAGAGAGATTTAAGAGTGCACTTGTTTTCCTGCAGGTGTTCATCTAATTCCTCAAATGTTTCTTCACTCACTTGTTTTGCACCAACACTTAGTAAGCACGTATGGGAGGCAGCTGCTGCTGCTGCTGCTGAGTCGCTTCCGTCGTGTCCGACTCT
This sequence comes from Bos taurus, assembly GCF_002263795.3. Lineage (NCBI taxonomy): Eukaryota > Metazoa > Chordata > Mammalia > Artiodactyla > Bovidae > Bos > Bos taurus. Next base: position 110,309,359 of record NC_037334.1, on the reverse strand, counting down.
GTGCGACCCCATAGACAGCAGCCCACCAGGCTCCCCCGTCTCTGAGATTCTCCAGGCAGAACACTGGAGTGGGTTGCCATTTCCTTCTCCAATGCATGAAAGTGAAAAGTGAAAGTGAAGTTGCTCAGTCGTGTCCGACTCTCTGAGACCCCATGGACTGGGCCTACCAGGCTCCTCCTTCCAGGCAAGAGTACTGGAGTGGGTTGCCATTGCCTTCTCCGATGGGAGGCAGCTAGTAAGCTGGAGAAGGGGCTTAGTAGCAGGCATGAAAGATGGATAAGATTCAGGGCTCCTCTGTCTGATGAGCAGACGCTCTGGTGGTGAAGACAGAAAGCATTTCCCTGGAAGACAATACATGGATGAGGCGGAATGAGAATGGGAAGGCCCAAGGGGGCAGGGGGAGTCTCCTGAAGGAATTAGAAGGAGGGCATCTCAGGCCAGGGGAGTTTCACGCACAACCCCCGGAGATCTGAGGCCCATGAAGGGTCCCCGGAGGACTCCAGGCAAGACAGGAGCACAGCAGTCTGACGACATGGTCGGGAATCCAGCTACTCCCCGCTCTGCACTTCAGGCTCGCTCCTCATCTGAAAAAATGGCGCCGGTGATGAGATGATCACTTTGTCGTATTAGTGAAATAATTAGCAATGCACATTAAAAAACAAACAAAAAAAATCTCAACACCCAGTGAAAACAGTCCGTGGTGGGAATCAGAAGCGGTGGGGAATAAGGCACTAAGCAGACAAGCTGGGCTCACGTTGCTGGGCAGCCAAGCAAGCTGACTGAGGCGCTTCGCAGCGGCCTCACTGGAACCCTCCTCGCGACCTCCTACCTTCTGCTCCACCTGGGGATGATACTGAACTCAAGTGCCGACCCTGCGGTTCAGCGTCTCTACACACGTGACCTCCTTTCATCCTCGTGGCAATCTTGAGGTGGATGCACCACCGATCTTCACTTCACACGGAGGCCCGGTGATGGCCAGGCCCACGCCAGGAGACGCGCCCCGCGCAGCGCCGCGCATCCCGCGTCCCGCCCGCGCGCCCGCGTGCTCACCTCCGCCTCGGGCTCCGCGGCCTCCTCCCCCGCCCGCCGGGCTCTGCTGTCCAGGACGCTCGGCCTGCTGCCCCGGCCTTGGCCGGCCCCGAGTGCCTGCCTGCCCCGCTGTCCCCTGGCTGAGGCCACCTGAGGGTCTCGCCTCCATCCCCGGGCCCCAAGCGGGAACTGGGCCCCCAGCCCCTCGGCCCGGGCTAAACCTCACCCGCCCTGGGCGCCCCGCTCAGCCTGGACACCCACCTCCTCAGAACCTCAAAACCGGACAGAACCCCACCGTGTGCCTTGAATTACTAATTTACTGAATTATATAGTTTGAATTTGGATGCATTTAATAACATATCTTATTTTCTCACTGGCTGTCCTAACAGGGAGCTTTGAAGCAATAAGATTTACTTGAATGAAGAGGTAGCAGTGCATTTATATCTTGTTAAAGATAACACTTGGACTGACTAGCTGTTACAACTAAAGAACACCTTTGTGTGTGAAAGTCCCACATGGAAAGTTGTCATTTACTAAGTTAGAGTCACTAACTAACTGTCCTTTCAAGACAGTACAAGAAGTAAAGCAGACCAAGGTAAAAAGTACAAGATACGGTATAATGAAAGGGAAAATGCAAGCAAAGTCCCTACTAAACAGTCCATGAAGACTGAAAGTCGGAAAAAGTCATTCAAATACTGCATTATAGTCATAACAAACGTGTGAACACAACAGATTTGCGATCCCCTACTCTTCTCTGTTCTGGCTTGTAATATTAGTCAAATACTCACCATGACATAAAGAAAGTACGGTTTTAACAAAAAATGCTACCACAAACTAGTAAAGAAAATGGTGAAGAACACATTATATGCGTTGCTTTTTTAGCAACTCATTCTAATCAGAATGTAGTCTCAAGTCTAGCTATTTTTTTTTTTTTTTTTTGCACCTGGTGAATTTTTCAACCATATCACCCTGAAGCATGACTTAAAAAGTAATTAACTGATGACAATGCATTTGTTAACCAAGTTAAACTCAGCATCCTGGCATGAATTGCCCACAACTCTTCAAGCCCTGACCATCAAACACTTTAGGAAAATGCAGTCAATAGCCTAAGCCAGCAGTTGACAAAATTTACCATGAAGTAAGTTAGGTATTTTGAAACTGACATTCTTGCTTATGAATTCTGGGTTCAACAACCACACACACACACAAAAACAAACGTCAAAACCAAAATTCATTTAACCCTCTGCTTGATGGGCAAACTGTATTCCTTTTCTCTCTCTTTTTTTTTATTTTGCTATATGACTTTTGGTTATAATGGCAGTTAAGCTCTTATCAAAACCTCTCATCAGGTAGTCTTAAAATGCATAACAAGTGCACATATGAGTCCACTTCCCCTTTCTGCACAAGTCACACCTTGCAATATGATTTCTTTTTGATCTATATATTTGCTTTAAAATAATTTTCATAGAGTAAAATGTTAGTATTTAAGTAAAAAACTTACTCAGTAGCCACTTAAAACTACTATTCTTTGATCCAGTAGTCGTCCAACAAAATGTTTTGAGCGCATGCTCCCAAACTGTGTATACTTATATACCTATAAATTCAACACATATGTTGCTAAACCAATATGTGATGTTCTTTTCAAAACACTTATAAAACACAAAAATTAGAAAAGTAAGTAAAGATAGATTCTCTTCCACATTCTTTTAACATCCCAATATATTATTCACCCCCTGGGTATGAACATCCAACTTTGGAGACCTCTGCTTTAGTTAAGATATAAGTGACTGCTTCACTTTAGTTCTGAAGTCCATTCAAATGGAAAAGAAATGTTTTTTTAATGCTTAAAACAGTCTCAAGGGCCCTTAGTTAGTCTACCTGTGACATATGCATGCTTACAGAAGGCCGCTCAGCGTGCAGACAGTGTACCAGTGCACAGAAGACTGAACTGAGCTCTACTAATTAGAGGCCAACAGGTTATTTAGCATATTACTTTTGTGATATCTATCATTTCAAATATGAGAATGATCAACTGAAATTGATTTAATTATTATACACAAAATAAATGACCCTCCAATAATCTTTGAATGTGAATGCTGATCCTGATGTGGAAGTTTTATGGTATGGAAATTTAGCTTAAAGTACACCCTTCAAGTAAAGTTACTTCATTTTTTTCAAAAGCAAGAATGATGAATGAAACTAACCAACGTACTATACATGTAAGAACTGCAACTGATTTAGTTTCAACATATATAGAAAAAGGATGAGAATGCATTTAAAGACTGTGCCCACTGAAAACACTATTAGGTTGACATGTCCCAAGTAAAAGGGAGATTAAAGGTAGTTACTTGAATAAATGAAGCTTTGATGTCATTTTAATCTGAAATTTTCATGTATGTGAGGAGTAGAAGTTTACCTTGACTGATCTAGGTCTTGGGTCAGCAAATCATGGGCTAAGGGCCTAAGATAGCAGCCACTTATTTTTGAATAGTCTGCAACTGAAGAATAGTTTTTACATTTTAAAATGGTTTTTAAAAATCAAAGAAGAATAATATTAAGTGACATAAAAATTATATGAAATTGAAATTTCACTGTCATTAATAAAGTTTTCCACTGGTCATGTATAGATGTGAGAGTTGGACTATAAAGAAAGCTGAGGACAGAAGAATTGATGCTTTTGAACTGTGGTGTTGGAGAAGACTCTTGAGAGTCCCTTGGACTGCAAGGAGATCCAACCAGTCAATTCTAAAGGAGATCAGTCCTGGGTGTTCATTGGAAGGACTGATGTTGAAGCTGAAACTCCAATACTTTGGCCATCTGATGCGAAGAGCTGACTGATTTGAAAAGACCCTGATGCTGGGAAAGACTGAGGTCAGAAGGAGAAGGGGACGACAGAGGATGAGATGGTTGGATGGCATCGCTGACTCAATGGACATGGGTTTGGGCGGATTCCGGGAGTTGGTGATGACAGGGAGCCCTGGTGTGCTGCTGTTCATGGGGTCGCAAAGAGTCAGAAACGACTGAGCGACTGAACTGAACTGAACTGAACTGAATAAAGTTTTATTGGAACACAGCCATGTGCATTGGTTTCTGTGTGTCTGTGGCTGATTTTAGTTAATTATCAGGGTTGAGAGTTGCCAGAGAGAACTGTGACCCTCAAAACCTAAAGCAGTTCTGTCCCTTTCCAGGCTCTTTACCCAGTACTGATCTTAATCCCCTCAATCCCACACTTCCCCTTTATTATCCTATCCATGGAGTGCAGAAAGGTTTTTTTTTTTTTTAAACCAACATGGTAAATTCTCTTTTACCCATCCCCCTCACTTATCTGCATTAAGAGTTAGAGGCAAATGCTGTGTTCCACATCTTTACCCTAAGATGCAGCTGCTTCTATAGCCACCTTTTGCTCTCATAATGGTTACTTTCTGTTTTAAGTATAATTTTGGTTTTCAGCTGATACAAACTCAGTCATTTTTTTCACAGGCTTTCTTTGTTCTTATATCAACTTACCCTTCTAACCTTATTTCTCATTACAATATTCATACTTTATAAAACTTACAAAATAAATTGTATACCCCACATTTTTCTGCCAAGTTTTGCCTTTTTTTTAGAATGTAGTTTCCACCTGGGATACTCTTCACCAAAGCTATACCTTGTTAAAATCCTGCCAGATTAAAAAATAAAATAAAATAAAATCCTGCCAGATTTCAAGATCCACCCCTCCCAAAGAAGACACCTCAATCTTCCCAGTCAAAATTATCACTTCGCTGTAAGTGAGATTGCTCAGTCGTTTCCGACTCTTTGCGACTCCACGGACTGTAGCCTACCAGTCCAAGGGATTTTCCAGGCAAGAATACTGGAGTGGGTTGCCATTTCCTTCTCCAGAGGATCTTCCGGACCCAGGGATCCAAGCCGGCTCTCCTGCATTGTAGTCAGAGGCTTCACAGTCTGTGTCACTGCTGTAATTCTCATTATCTCCACATGGTGTGCTCGCATGCTAAGCGCACAGGCTCCTCTGTCCATGGGATTCTCCAAGTAAGAATACTGGAGTGGCTTACTGTGCCCTCCTCCAGGGGACCTTCCTGACCCGGAGATCGAACACACGACTCTTACGTCTCCTGCACGTGGAGACAGATTCTTTACCCCAACACCACCTGGGAAGCCCCTCCATCTTGCATTAGTCTTCTTTGTTTTTCTCAGCTTAACTGTTGCTGCCTCATCAGTAAACCATGCGTGTGGATGCCAAGCAGGGTTTTATTTATCACATTCATTCATACTCTAACCTCTTCCCTGTCCACACCCTGTCCCCACCCCTCCCCATACCATAAAGTGTCCAGTTCGTAATATTCAAAAGATGAGACTTGTAACACAGAGAACTTCAAGCCGCATGAAGATATGGAATTCAATAATAGTAAATCAAAAGATGACAACATCATTCTCTTTTCAATTATTTTCAATCTTTGCGATTACATCAAGAGGAAAACCTCAATTTGTGCTACTATGGTTTAAACTCTCTAATCTTTGATAATCTCCCTTTTTAACAAAGAGAAAAACAATTCTAGGCTTGGAGCCTTCTGGAGGCAAGCATTTCTGCTACAATTTAGTAAAAATGCTTTGTTTTTATTGCTTCTATTTATGGCATGAATACTGGTTTTCAATTTAATGAAAATAAGTAATCTCAGTAAGTAAATTTAGGTTAACCAAAATGAGGTGATTTAAACAAAAATATTAAGCAAATTATAGCACAAGGGTTATGTATATACAACAGAAATCAACGGTATTACATAAAAATGGAAGAAACATTTGATTGTAGCAGATAATCAATAAAGCCAAATGACTTTAATCCATCAAACTCCTTGTTAACTATCTTACATCACTAAAAGAAAATCACGCAAAAGACGAGCTTCCAGCTTCTGAGACAGGGGTTCTCAAAAGAAGAGGAGGTGGCATTTGAAACATCTAGAGACATTTTTTGGAGGAGAAAATGGCAACCCACTCCACAATTCTTCCCTGTCTGGCGGGCTACGCCCTACGGGGTCACAGTCAGACACGACTGAGCATACACACACACAAACACACACTCAGACATGTTTGCTAGTCATAACTGGTGGAGTAGGCTCAGGCAGCTACCTGCAGCTAGTGGGTAAAGGCCAGGGAGACTGCTAAACATCTCACAAGGCACAGGACAGCCCCACAACACGGAGCTATCCGGCCCCAAACCTCTACAGCGCCAAGGCTGAGAAACTGCTCTGAGAAAAAGAGCAAGCTGAACACGTCCTACCCTCTGCCCACAGTTATAAATCGTCCTCTGTGCAGCACGCTGTCCTTATTCGATCTTTGTCACCGATAAGATTGCTGAGGAAATCTCCCACCCAAACCTTTCATTATTTTACATGGCCCACACAGCCGCTGCCCTCGGTGGGCAATTAGAATTTTAAAAACAGACTGCACTGGGGCATGTCCTTTATATGCTAATATTATGCCATCAATATTTAGATCAAACTTCCTAATTAAACCATGGAAGTTATGACATTTTCAGATGATCCTGCATTATCAAATAGATTTTTTAAAATAATTGAGGTAAAGATTAATACAATTTCAGTAAAACCTTGACTCTAACTGATATTGATTTCATGTAAAGTTCTTTGACTTGAATTATATGCTTCATTGACTCAAATACTATATTTTGCAGAATAAAGCTGACCTTGAAATTTTTTTAATTCAATATTTTTTATTATATACATTAGCTTTCCTCAAAGGGAGTTTAAAGAGAACTACTTTTTAATCTAGCAAAAATAAAATCATTAACATAAAACAATATAACTGTTAGTAGCTGAAATAGTTCACTTGGCTACCACTCAGTACTTTATTCTCAAAACTATTATTGCAAATACATAATCCACACAGATGTGTCTGAGGGTAAGTGTTTACAAGAAAGGTCTTTGAAGCTCTTTTGTGGTTAGTGTTTTCGTTCTTTCTCTTTTTTTTTTCCAAGTAGAGTTCACCAGAGCAACTTAGAAGCAGACAACACCTGGGTCTTTTTATGTTTTGTTTTTTTTTTTTTTTCCAAATTAAAAGTTATTTTTACCCTTGCAACAGTATTTAAACAAGGAAAAATACTGTATTCTTAAAGTAATGATGCTATCATTATCTTCACTTTCCTTAAAGGTTCTTTACAGCGACAGTATTTCTAAATTTAGCATTTACTATTTATTAACTTTAGTAGCTGGCATGGCTTGGAGGTATTTCATGCCTTTGAATTCAAGCTGGTTTAACTCTTAATTCTGACATGCCTGTGGTAAAATGATGGTAAAGGTGAAACTGAATCCTTTTCATTTCAGAGCCACAAAGCACTCTGCCAACAGCAAAGCAGCATTATTTTGAACAGGAAAAAGTTATAGAGGTGGCGGTTATCAATACTCACACTACCAAGAAAGAAAACCAAATGCTGAGATTAGGATCACGGTTGCACATGTTTTAGGGAGAAGATAAGCAGGTCACCAGATTATCCTTTCCTTGGGGTTCCCAGAACTGAGATGATCATAGCAGGACCCACAGTGCTGGCCCATTTTGTTACCATTCATCCATTCTCTTCAAAATCGTTTACTGAGCATCTGCTGGGTACTGAGCACTGTGGTAGGCAATGAGTACCCAGCAGTGAATCAGCCAGATCTACAGACCTTCAGCGTTGGTGCAAAGAGCGTGTGCAGCCCCAGTCGCTATTCTCCCACTTGCAACCCCACCTCGCTCCTGAGTCAACTGCCTGAGAAAAGAATCAGGTGCACCAAGAACAAGAGAGGGACTAAACAGGTACACTTTAAATTCCTAGTGAGATTAAAAAATAAAAACCACAGCATCCCCCAAGAGCTCAAGAAACCCCGCGCAGCGAGTGTGGCAGGAGGCCCGCGGGCAGCTGCAGGGCCCACAGACCAGTGTCAGGGAAGACGGAGAACTCGGGAGCGCCGGCGGAGAGTGGTGGGAGGGCGCGGACAAACAGAAGGACAGGGCAGGGCAAAGAGGGTCTGAGTCCTTTTAGCCAGGAGCACAGGCTGCAGCCGTCCTCTTAGAAGATGCACCCTCTGCTGTCCCTTACAGGAAGCATTTCCTGACCATCACCCGGGAACAAAGTTAGGTGTTACTGAGTGGAATACAGCCCTGCTCAGGCCTTTGGATTCCTCTGCTTCACAGTGAAGATGCTCCTGGTCCAGCCTCCTGAAATGCTCAGTCAGTCCAGGAGATACTCCACCCTTCTCTTATAGAGACATCAGAGTTTTTCCAAAAGTGTTTGAAAAGGCAGACCCAATCATGCTGGAAATAAAGACAGGGGAATTTTTCTTCTCAGAGCTGTGCCATCGGACAGGATTCAGTGTCACCAACTGGTCTGCTCCTCTCAAAAGGACTATCACACAGAGCTAGGCCTAAAACAGTCCTTTTAAAACTGAGTCACAACCTACAGGTAGGATGTAGAATCACATGGGTTCAGTCAATATTTTTAAGAAACTAGGATAAAATCAAACAGCATAGAATAGGAAATATCAGAACACATTGTTGGTAATAAGAATAAACATTATTTTAGCAAACTTCCCCCCATTTTACACACACATATGACTCATTATCTAAATCTATTTCATTCTGAGCAAGGATACACATAGCAAGGGACCCTATACAATTATAATTATACGGGGTTGCTATGTACGTTTTTTAAAAATTGTGAACCAACTCAGGGGAGGGATAGAGCAGGCCCTGAAAGTCATTAGCCCGAAAAAACTGTAGTGAAGTGGCGCGAAAATTGTTCAAAAGTTTTGATTCCAAAAAAATCAATTTCAACTCAAAAAGAGAACAGAAGTCGATTTTTCAACCTTTTCCCCAAATACTTTAATTATGTGATTTTCACACTCTTATTCTTTTGTCCTAATTATCTTTCATTTGCTTCCCTGAACTTGTGTGTGTGTGCTGCAGGGTGGTAGGGGGACACACATCTGATCTTGTGACAAATATCCTTTCAATCTCATACCAAAGACAGGAACAAAAGCTGAGAGATAACCAAAGCCCAAACCACAGAGCAGCCCAGGCCAAATTATGCTCCTCTGTTTGCCAAACCACCAGACAGGATCTTGGCCACAGGGAAGCTCGCTTCTCCCTTGGAAAAACCTTTGAAACACCAGTTTCTCAAATCACTGGGCAAATGACCAACCACTCTCTAGGATACAGAGCCCTGAATGGGATCAAGGCCAATTCATCTTTTTAAGTAGAACTGAATTTGTTGTGAACTTGGTTTTCGTGAACTTTTAAACAAATTTTATAAACACAGCAGTATTTTCAAATGTGGTTTTTAGAAAAATAAATTCGCTTACCTGAAACTCTTAAATAATTCCTCTCAACACCTTTCCGTTCCTGACTTACTCGCAATCTGAAAAAAGCAAGCTATGACATCCCCCCGGTCTGACTATTTATATGTGGGTCGGTGCCGTGAGCACCACATGGGGAATCCAGGTGGTTACAGCCACAGGAATTTTGTTCCCCGAAATTCCCAAATCCATCCTCAAAGTATGATGATGCCCTGATGGTCATATGTCCAATATTCTTGAAATCAGGAGTCACTAGCTTACAACAGGTAACTGCAATGGATTACTCTCTTACTTAATCTACACTAGTCTGCAGGGAACAGTGTGCACCCTGTAACTAACCACAGTGGCTCCACACAGCACCAGGGACATTGTTCTCTTACTCTGAATGACAACCATGTTACTAGGAACTACATGTTTGGGCAGGCAGACTTGGTGCAAGACCGAGAGGAGAGAGAGGGAAGGCTTGGAGCCAACTGACCGAGCCCCCACCTTATCACTAGTGGGGTAGGGAAGCACACTTTTGTCACTCAGTCAGTACCTACAACTATAATTCTGTTGGATTCTCTGGCTTTAGAGATTCTTAACAATTATATTTGTAACATGGTTGTTTTTTGTTTTAGGTTTATTTTGTTGAAAAAAATAAGTTTTTGGAATTCCCTGGTGGTCCAGTGGTTAGGACTCTGCTCTTCCACTGCTGGTTCAATCCCCAGTCAGGGAACTAAAAGCAGTCATGCTGTGGCAAAAAAGACAAGCAAGCATGGAAAGAAATAAACAAAACATTCTGATCATGAAGTGACAGTATTTCTCAAAGTCTCAAGCAAATGGAGTACGTATGCACCTCACCAATACTGCCATCTACAGAGAACTTGCCTAATATACTTGAATACTGAGAAAGAGGACAGGAGGAACCATTTTCAACCTCTTCTCAAAATATTTTAATTCTGTGATTTTTATAGCCATCAAATGACTCGATGGCAGAGTGACAGTCTGAGCATATATAACTGATTTATATTTGTGCTCCAAAATTACTGCAAAATACAACAAGCTTTTTTGAAAAACATAACAAACTCCAAATTCCTTAGGTTTTTCCTATGAAGTCTACCATTCCGTATATGTATGCAACTGGTATTTTCCCATTTTCCCATTCATTACATAAAAGAAAGTTTCCTGAGTTAAGCTTGCAACCCTTAATCACACAGCTAATGTGTGCTGAGGTTAAGTCAGAGCCAATGAGGGGCATCTAAGGTAAATGTCACTCAGAAAACAGGCAGATTTGGTGGTGGGACAGTCCCTACACACCATCAGGCGCTTCCTCTACTAGGTGGCAGTTTCTGAAACTCACCAATTTTAAGCAGGTTACCACTTTAATCAGAAGTTTACAGGGTTCCACTGCAGCTCATCACACAACTATGTAGGCTTCAAACCTTACAGAAGGAGGCGTTTTATCTTCAGCTATATTAGGGAGTGCATGCAATAGCAGATCTTTAGATGAACACTGAAAAGCTTGATCAAAACAGGATTTTACATATTATTCAATGTTTAAATATTCTGCAAACCTTTTCAAGAGTGGCAACTCCTAAATTTCAGTCAGAAGTTTTGCCCTTCTTACACACCTCTGCACTCAGTGGGCTATTAACAGAGGCAATTCAGAGAGAAGTGGCCCTTACACAGTCCCACTAAGGACCAACATCCAGAATCCCATACTGTAGTCTCCAGTGACACTAAAAAGAAAATGACTGCTAACTCTATTCCAGCAAAAAAAAAAGAAAAAAGAAATTTGCAAAGAAATATTAAGTATAGAAGTTTCAACTTGTTAACGGTTGAAATTACATCTTTAGATTCCATATAATAAAGGGTCCAATTCTAAAATGAATATTGAAAAGAGGTCTCCCTACCTATGAATAACAGAAAGAAAGGAGGAAACAGGAAGGGGAAAATATTTTTCAGTGGATAAAAATATAGGAACATATGGCATCATGCACGTGGCAAGATCACTACCTGTTTGGGTCTTCAAAGCAGGGATGAGGGACATTTCTGCAACCCCAGGGAGATGGTTTTCTGCATACATAATTAAACAAATCACTCCAGCACGTCAAAGAGCAGCAGAACTCTTCTCACTAATTACCACTGCCTCTCCTTTAAAGCCACACTAGTTCATTATTCTGCCTTCAACTCCCTTAAATGATTCATTCCCCTTCACTCCTGAGCAGACTCTGCGGGGAAGCTGGTGTTTAAGTTTAATCTCCAGTGCCACTTGCTTTGGAGAGCTTGATGAGGGGAAGGAGGAAGAATCGAATCTAATATTTCTGTCAAGATTTGGAGAGGCATCCTCCGCCCCTCATCCCCAAAAAATAACTAGACAGACAGGACCCTCTGGCAAGCTATAATCGCGATCAGAGACGCCGCTTGGGCAAGCAGGGCCCACGTGCGGTGGAGCTGTCACCCGCGGAGGCGGCAGCCGGAGAGGCGGCGGCGGTGGGGAGCACCCGGGCTGCCGCCCGCAGCTGCACCGGCCTGGGCGCGCGCGGCGACGCCGGCTCGCTCGTGAACGGTCCCGGGCTCTCTCCCGGAGCCGGCAGAACCCAAGGGCCGGGAGGCCGGCCCCGGTATCCCGGGGAGCTGGAGCCGCAAAAGGCAAGCGCCCGCAGCGCGCCGCCGGCAGAAGCCCCAGCCGGCGCCCAGGATGTCCGGCTCCTCCAGGTCCGAGCGCCTCAGCCCGCCGCCCCCAGCCCCCCAGGCCGCCCCGCCGTACCGTCCCAGCTCCGACTCCACCTCGAAGAAATCGCCCAGAGCATCCCTGTTGGAGCCGTCGACCCAGTAATCCGGAACCAGGCTCCCGGGTCCCGGGGCCACGGTGGCGGTGACCGAGGAGCAGGACGAGGCGGAGCACGAGGGCGTCGTGACTTTGAGCATCTTCGCGGCGGGACTCCGCTGGCGCCGCCGCCGTTTGCCGGAGCGAGGAGTCCCCGCCCGCGAGCGCCGGCGCGAGCTGCGCCCTGCAAGCGCGCCCCCGCCGGCCCCTCCGCGCGGCTGCGCTGCCCTCCGCGCGGCTGCGCTGCTCTCCGCGCGGGCTGCGCTCCTTTCCGCGCAGCTGCGGCTCCCCTCCGCGCGGCTGCGCTCCCCTCCGCGCTCGAGAGCGTGCGGGGGCGCGAGGGACCGGGAGAGGGTGCAGGAGAGCCGAGCCGCCCGCGGGAGGGGCGGAGGCTGTGGCCGCGAGCGGCGCCGCCCCGCGCTCCCTCCTCCCGCATCGAGCCTCCCCACCCCTCCCTCCTTCCCTCCTCGGCGCGGAGCCCGCGGGGCGGCTCCGGATGCGGGAGACTGGGTGAGGCCCCCGGCCGGAGCATCCCCGCCCGCGCCCTCCTGCGGGCGCCGGGAGCCGCGGCGGCCGCTCCGAGCGGACAGCGCCCGGCGCGCCCGGGGGCACCTGGGCCGGGCGCCCTGCACGGCGGCGTCACGGGGACCCGGCGGTGGTGGTGCCACCCGAGCGCGCCCGGCGCGAGGCCCTCCACACAGCGCCAGCCCACCAGCCGTCCCGCCTGCCCCCGTCAGAGGGCATGTGGGTGGCTGGGGTGTCCGGCCCGCGGCCGCCGGGCCTCGGGAGCCGCCACGCACAGAGCCGGGAAGGCGGAGGAAGGGACGCGCTGACCTGACTCTGGACGAAGTCTCCGGCGGGGACAGCTGCTGCCTTGCTGCTGCGGGCGCTGCCTCCTCGGCACTGCTGGAGCTCCTGAAAGGGCAGCTATCTGCTGTGACTGGCTGACTCCAGCTTCCGAAGGCTAGCGACAGAAGTGACCAGAGAATTCCAGGTTTGGAAGGGGGCCTCTGGAAGCCAACTAGTCCAGCTCTCTGCCTTAACGCGGGACTTGGCATCATTCATGACAGAGAAGACTGCTGTGTTTAAAGCTCTTTCCTCTTCCCAGTAGAGCTGTCCTATCACAAGTCTTCTAATGTCTGTCCATCAACCTTCAAGGCTATCGTTCTAAGTATTGGTTAAATTTACATTGAATATTTCTACCCTTGAACATTTTTCTTTAGATTTCAGCAGAGATGAAAATAACTAGTCATTATATTATGTAATGAATTTTTGTATATATAAAGACATTACATCACATCTTTCTGGCTAAATAACTTTGAGCCCTTTATTTAATCTTACTTCACACGTGTTAGTCTTTTTTTTTTGTTTCCCGCAACAGGTACTAAAGTCTTTTCAGTGTGTGTCCATTCCTGATTATACCAGTAAACACGGTCCAATAGTTTCTTCTATTACTGATTAATTTATCACTGTTAAGAGTTTTTGTGCTATATTGGTGGACTACCAAAAATAAAACAAAAAAGCAAAAACCCCAAAATCTGACTAATTAATGACAGGAATGTGACTCATTTGAAAATTAAAAGTAAATTCAGAAACTATTCCTCACAGATAATTATATGAAGATCAGCATATGATCAGTTTACAAAAGGCCTAAAGAACAGCAAGTACATGTAGAGTCACACAAATGAAGTTAATACCAGATTATATTCAGTAAAATACAAATGCTCACATGACTTGTAACTTCAGAGAACGAATTCCGTAATCTTCATGTTAGAAAATGGAAGTTCACAAACAAAGCAATCTGATGAAGCTCTTGAAAGTAAATTCTGGTTCTTACTAAGTAAGTGTCCTTTGGTTTGCTCTGACCGGTGGAAGGGTGGGCATGAAGTAGCGGCCAAGCCGTTTGTTTTATTTACACTTCTCGGAGGCAAGGCCTGAGTGGCAGCAGCACATGCACATACGTGTCTGCTGTGAGCAGTTCTTTTACAGCCCAAGTTGAAAGCAAGCACAGTACGCTAAACAAGCCGGCAAGCCTCCCCCGCTACTTTAAGGAACAACGGAAGGGAAACAGCATTTCACGGTGCAAAGGTGACGGCAGAGTTGGCATTTACATCCAACATTGGTTTAGTTATTTGACACCTCGGCTTTTCACAACTGACTTTTGTAAAAGTGTTATTAGCTGAAGTTTAAAAAGAGGGTGTTTGGTTTCATAAATGCAGTTTATATTTATTTAAAAATTAGAGATGACAATTTGGTGGAATAGGAATAGAATCTACGCGGTTTATCATCACTCATTTTTAAATACCATCTAAAATGACAGAAAAGGGACAAACCCATATATCCACAAAAAGAACAGGAGAAATAATATCAACTAAAACTTAAAATCTTGAAACAAACAAATGGTCACTGACTCAGAAGACTGGATATACCTGAACCCCAGATTTACAATTGGGAGAAGCCAATATGAAGAAATACAATTCTTGCCACAGAGTTCCAGAAATACTCAGGAATCAGAGTACTAGATCTTTCTAGAAGTAGAGTGGAGAGTAAGATACTGGTTCAATGTTTTTTTCATAAGAAGCCCTTAGTCCCAACATTTCTTCTTCTGCTATTCACAGCCAAAACCCACAGTTCCTACAGTTCCCTTTGAAAAGAGAGATTTAATCTTTAGAAATGTTGAACAAAAAATGAAGTATGTCTTAATTACAAGATATAGCTATGAATGTACTGAAAACAGAGGGATTTGTGAAACTTTACACAAAAAGCAGTGAGAATTCCAAGTCCAGCAGGCTCCCAGGATGCTGAAAATCAGGCTTGTATCTATCATAGTCCCAGCTGTACTGAAATTGGAGGATTCCTCAATGAGAAAACTGAATAACTCAAGGGGAGGGGATCTGTGAATATTAACAATTAGGATACCCTTCCCCAACAAAGGAACTTGATTTCTGTCCACCTTACAGTGAAGCCCATCGCTGAACAGGATCAGGAACCCAAAGCTACTAATGAGCTCTCCTGCGTCTCACTCAAACATAAATGCACAAGGTGCCATTCTGGTATGGCAGAGTAGCTGGTATGGCTAACCTTCCTGCATATGACATTATTATCTCTGAACTAAGCATAAAAGCAGTTATTTAAATGTGCAGAATGAACCACCAAAATCAGAAAATTGGAAGTGATGAAACCCGTAAAAGAAAGGAACTCTTCTGAGTAAGTCAAACATTTATTCAGCTTTTCCTCTGAGGGTGCTGAAGGCAGCACAACTTTTAGCAGCTTATGGTGTCAGAAAACAGAAATCAGGTCTGGCTGGAAGTGAGACTAAAAATTGAGGAGGAAGTTCCAGAAAGAAGAGACTTAAGTGGAAGAATCCAAAGATCTACATGTAAACTGTGCTCAAATACTAGGCTGACCTCTGAACTATGTGTATGTGTCGGAGATTCCAAAGAACCCAGCAAAAAGGACAAAGCAGTAACTAGAAGGCTGAACACTGAGAAAAAACTTCAGTTCTTCACCACTGGGGAGACATGGTTTGAAGTATGAGTTCTATCAAATGTAACTGTAGGTTGGAAGAAAAAAAAAATCTCTTCAGGGAAAAGATAATGGAATCTAGAATCTCTCAAAGGAATCCCTAGCAATCCACTATACACACATAAACATACACAGAGGCTAGATACATGAAGTGGTAGGAAAATGTAAACCATAGTCAAAAGAAAAGTCAGTCAATAGAAACCAGCCCCAAGATGGCTCACAGGTTGATATTCATAGATGAATTATTAAAAACAGTTATTGTAAGTATACATCCCAGGTTCTTTAGCTAGCAGTAAAAAATCCGCCTGCCAATGCAAGAGATGTAAGAGACACGGGTTCAATCCCTGGGTCGAGAAGATCCCCTGGAGGAGGAAATGGCAACCCACTCCAGTGTTCTTACCTGGAGAATCCCATGGACAGAGGAGCCTGGCAGGCTACAGTCCATGGCGTCTCAAAGAGTCGGACACGACTGAAGTGACTTAGCACAGCACATTATAAGTATGTTCAAATAATTAAAGGAAAATATAGTCATAAGTAGTTTAGGGATGGGTATTCCTATCAGAGATATGAAAATGATTCAAAATAAACAATTAGAAATTCAACAACTGAACAAGCAAACTACCTGAAACTTGGCGGGGTGGGGGGGGGGGGCGGTGGGGGGAGGATCACTCAATCTGCTTCAAAAGTATGCAGACTGCAGGAAAAGGGTGAGTGAGCTTGAAAATAGAATAGGTATCCAACCTCCAGGATCATCCCCTGATTTTCTTTTCCTAGAATTCATGCCTTTCTTAGCTTACCTACACGCTAAGTTAGGGTTGACTTGTAGAATATGTCTATTTCATAACAAATATGTCTATTTCATAACAAATATGTCTATTTCATAACAAACAGAATATGGCGGAAGTGAAGGTATGTGGTTTCTAAGGTCATAAAAGCATTGCAGATTCTGCTTTGATCTCCTGGGGTGCTTATTTGATGGAAGTCATGACATAACGACACTCGAGAAGCGTGTCACACCCATGGAGATACGATGGGGAGGAGCACTAGCTTGCCAGCCACGAGGCCACAACTGAAGTAGATTCCTCAGCCCCAATCAAGCTTTCAAATGACTGCGTCTCCTGCCAACATCTGACTGTAACGTCATGAGAGACCTCAGCTGAAACCATAGTTTCAGAATTTCAGATAATTCAGAATTCTGAATTCATAGAAACTGTGAAAGCTTAATGATTATTGCTGCTATAAGTCAATAAATGTGGAGTAATTTGTTATATATCCACAGAGAACAAAACATAACATAGCTACAGAAATTATCCAACCCACAGAAAAAAATGAAAATTATTTTTTTTTAAATATAAGCCATTCTGAGTGAATTTTTGGACAAATCAAGGTATCTTACGTGTAACTGAAGTTCCAGGAGAAGAGAAGAAAAAGTGACGTAGAAAATTTATTTGAAAAAATAATGGTTGAAATTTCTTCAAATTAGGTAAACAACATCAACTTACAGATTCAAGGATCTCAGAAACCCAAGCAGAATAAGTAGAAATAAAACCACATGTAGATTCATCTAAGAAAAATACTTTCAACAATACATTTTTTTTAAAGTTTTTAAAGTATCCTGAAAGAGAGAAAGAAGAGACAGGGAGAATATATTATATATTAAAGAAAGTAACACAACAGGCGGATGCCTCATTAAAAATACCATAGGACAAAAAAGAACGGAATTATATCTCCAAAGTTATTTAACTCTGATGATATTTAACAACTGAAAGAAAAAAAAATAGGTCCAGAATTCTATGCCAAAAGAATATTTTTAGGCTGAAGGGAAATAAACAAGATAGAAAATCAGACATACCAAAAAAAAAAAATGGAGAGCAAAAATGGGAGATATGTGTAAATAAAATGGCCACATTTCATATTCTTCTCTTATTTAGAAGACAGTTTATGGTTTAAAGCAAAAATTATAACTGAATTTTATGGTTTATAATGTATGTGGAGGTAAAATGAATATAATTCTTCTAAATAATATTCAATAATACTCAAGAAGAGGTAAAATGAAGTGAGAGAATGCAGTGACTGAACTGCACAGTGACTGAACATGTGTTTGAGGGGATTTGAATGGTAACAGAAAGTTCTATATCTTGGGTTTGATGGTTATTACATGACTTCATGCATTTGTTGAAACTTTTCAATTATAAATACTTTTAAACTGATGAATTTTATTGTGTGAAACTATATATCAATAAAGCCAAATAAAAACTGTAATAGTAGCATTGGCAATTCTTTGACTTAGGTAAAATTAAAAGCCCATAAATACTGAAAAGGAAGACATTAAACTGTTTATAAATGACTTGATTTTTCCATAGTAAATACTAAGATTAGACTCCAAAAATTAATTAATTAATTTGACAAGGTCACAGGTTACAAGGTCAAAATAATCAATTGTATTTCTACATGTGAGCAGGAAACTGGAAATGCAATAAAATACTTCACTTACAATACAATAAAAAACAGTAAAATATTAAGTATGAATTTAACAGAAGATATCCAAATTTTTTACAGTGAAAACTAACAAATATAGCTAAGAGAAATTAAATAAGACCCAAATAAATGAAAGATATACCATGGTCACTTATTGGAAGTTTCAATGTTTGCTAACAAATCAATTTTCTCCTTATTGAGATGTAGGCTAATGCTAGTAGGCTGTATTTGTAGAAATCAAAAAGTTTATTTTAAAATGTGTTGTTGTTCAGTTGCCAAGCCATGTCCGACTCTTAGCAACCCCATGGACTGCAGCACACTAGGCTTCCCTGTCCTTCACCATCTCTCAGAGTTTGCCCAAGTTCATGTCCATTGAATCAGTGATGCTATCCAACCATCTCATCCTCTTCTCTTTCCACCATCAGTCTTTCCCAGCATCAGGGTCTTTTCTGGTGAGTCAGTTCTTCACATCAGGTGGCCAAAATTTGGAGCTTTGGCTTCAGCATCAGTCCTTCCAGTGAATATTCAGCGTTGATTTCCTTTAGGATGGACTGGTTGGATCTCCTTGCAGTCCAAGGGACTCTCAAGGGTCTTCTCCAGCACCACAGTTTGAAACCATCAATTCTTCAGCGCTCAGCCTTCTTTATGGTCCAACTCTCACATCTGTACATGGCTATTGGGAAAAACATAGCCTTGACCCTGTAGACCTTTGTCAGAAGAGTGATAGGTTTGCTTTCTAACACACTGTCTAGGTTTGCCATAGCTTTCCTGCCAAGAAGCAATCGCCTTCTAATTTCATGGCTACAGTCACCATCCACAGTGATTTTAGAGCCCAAGAAGAGGAAGTCTGTCACTGCTTCCACTGTTTCCTCTTCTATTTGCCATGAAGAGATGGGACCAGATGCCGTGATCTTGGTTTCTTGAGTCTTAAGCTGGCTTTTTAACTCTCTTCTTTCACCCTCATCAAGGGGCTCGTTAGTTCCTCTTCACTTTCTGTCGTTAGAGTGGTATCATTTGCATATCTGAGGTTGTTGATATTTCTCCTGGCAGTCTTGGTTCCAGCTTGTAACTCATCCAGCCCAGCATTTCACATGATGTGCTCTGCATGTAAATTAAACAAATAGTGTGACATAAACAGCCTTACCCTACTCCTTTCTCAATCCTGAACTAGTCTGTCGTTCCATACAGAGTTCTAACTGTTGCTTCTTGACCCACATACAGGTTCTCATGAGACAGGTAAGACAGTCTGGTATTCCCACCTCTTTAAGAGTTTTCCATAGTTTTTTATGATCCACACAATCAAAGGCTTTAACCTAGTCAATGAAACAGAGGTAGATGTTTTTCTGGAATTCCCTTGCTTTCTCTATGATACAGCAAATGTTGGCAATTTGACCTCTGGTTCCTCTGCCTTTTCTAAATCCAGCTTGGAACATTTTTAGTTTAAGCCTGAATTTTTCTACGAAGAGCTGATTTTCTGAGCCACAGTCAGTTCCTGGTCTTGTTTTTGCGGACTGTATACAGCTTCTCCATCTTTGGCTACAAAGAATGTAATCAATCTGATTTCGGTGTTGACCCTTTGGTGATGCCCATGTATAAAGTCGTCTCTTGTGTTGTTGGAGAAGGGTGTTTGCTATGTCTGGTGTGTTCTTTTGGCAGAATTCTGTTAGCCTTTGCACTGCTTCATTCTGTACTCCTGGGCCAAACTTGCCTGTTACTCTAAGTATCTCTTGACTTCCTACTTTTGCATTCCAATTCCCAGTGACGAATAGGACATCTTTTTTTGGTGTTAATTCTAGGAGGTTTTCTAGGTCTTCAGCTTCTTCTGCACTGGTGTTTGGGGCATAGGCTTGGATTACTGTAATGTTGAATAGTTGACCTTAGAAACAAACTGAGATCATTCTGTCATTTTTAAAGTTGCACCCAAGTACTGCATTTTGGACTCTCTTGCTGATTAAGAGGACTTCTCCATTTCTTCTATGGGATTCTTGCCCACAGTAGTGGATCTAATGGTCGTTTGAATTAAATTCACCCATTCCCATCCATTTTAGTTCACTGACTCCTAAAATGTCGATGTTTACTGTTGCCATCTCCTGCTTGATCATGTCCAATTTACCTTGACTATTTATGACTATATGACTATTATCATGTACAATTTACCTTTACATGGACCTAACTTGCCTGATTGCTAAGCAACAGTGTTGTTTACAGCATTGGATTTTACTTTGATCACCAGACACACCCACAACTGAACGGCACTTCCGTTTTGGCCCAGCCACTTCCTTCTTTCTAGTGCTATTAGTAGCTGTCCTCCAATCTTCCCCAGGAGCACATTAAACACCTCCCTACCTGGGGGGCTCATTTCTCAGTGTCGTCATATCTTTCTGCCTTTTTACACTGTTCATGGGGCTCTCACAGCAAGTATACTGGAGTGGTTTGCCACGCCCCCTTCCGGTGGACCGCGTTTTGCTGGTACTCTCCACTGTGACCTGTCCATCGTGGATGGCCCCACATGGCATGGCTCTCAGCTTCACTGAGCTACACAAGCCCCTTCACCATGACAAGGCAGTGATCCGTGAAGAGGCTACAATGTGTAAAGAAATACAAAATATCTGGAATATAAAACCAATCTAAGAGCAAAACTGAAGGTCTCATTCTATCCAATTTCAAAACGTACAATAAAGCTACAGAAATAAGAACAAATTGGAATTGGTGTAAGGAAAGAAAAAATAAAAGAATAAAGTTTAGAAGTAAAATCATATACATGTGGTCAATTAATCTTTGAAAAAAATGTCAAGGCAATTTAATGGGCAAAGAAAAGTCTTTTCAACAAATAGTACTAGGAACAACTGGATAAATATGTAGGGAAAATGACCTCAATATTTTCCTTGTACCACAAATAAAAATTAATTTAAGATGGATCATAAACCTTAAAGCTAAAACTACAGTAGCACTTTTAAAAGAAAACACTGAATATCTTCAGGAACTTACAAGATAAAAATATCTTGGGACAAAGTGAGCTCTAAACATAAGAAAATATTAAAAATTGGAACTCATAAAATTTTAGCACTTAAGTACAGCAAGAAACACTGTTAAGAGAGTAAAAACACAAGCCACAAACTGGGAATGAATATTTTCAATGGAAACATCTGACAAAGAATATGTAACTAGTGACTCAGGTACCTCAAACTAGGGCTCTAACAACCTAGAGGTGTGGGAATGGGCGGGAGGTGGGGAAGAGAGTCAAGAGGGAGGAGACATATGTACACCTACGGTTAATTCATGTTGGTGTGTGACAGAAACCAAACCAATATTGTAAACCAATCATCAATCAATTAAAACTAAATATCTTAAAAAAGAATATGTAATAGAATATATTAAGAATCCTTAAAAATCATTTTTTAAAAAACTAAAAATTAAAAGACTTCTGGTTTTTGCTCAGGATATAGAGCACTACAAAAAAACATCGCTTGAACCTTACACTACATCAGCGAAAAGCCATGCAAGGTCAGGATTTTTTTTGAACCCTTCAGAGGACAGACAACTAAGTAGGCTAAAATCTGAAAGACAAGAATCTACAAGGAAAGATGGCAGTTGCTTACCTGCAGCAAACATAGCCACACACCAGTAAGAATTAGATGTGAAGACTAGCAAATTGGGGATAGTGAGTGTGGGCTAACAAAAGAATTTGAGCCTGGGAGCCACATACATGGGGAGAATTCACACCTTCTTGCAGGCTTTTCTCCACAAACTCTACTCTGCACACAACAAAAGATGGTTGAAAGTCCTGAAAAATCATGCCTGATTGTGCAGACCTGGAGAAGGAGAACAGCTACTGTGTCCACAACAAACAGTGCCTATGGGCATAAGTCCACAGCAGATGGGGAAAGGGAACAAGAAAATCCCTTCACCCTAAAGAGAGAGGCAGAATATGTCCTGTAAATAGAACTACAGAGGGTGGAAAGGTAAGAGCCCCCAAAAAGTCACATCCTCAAGACCCAGGAACACAGGGTCTACCTAAGACTAAAGCTTATTTTTAAGAAAATTTTATTGAAATATAGTTGATTTATTGGGTTAACCAAAAAGTTTGGGTATTTTGCAAGATGTTCTGAAAAACCTGAACAAACTTTTTGGCCAACCCAATACAATGTTGTGTTACTTTCTGCTGTGTAACAAAGTCAGTCAGTTACACATGTACATATCAACTCTTTTCTAGATTATTTTCCCACATGGGTCATTACAGAGGACTAAGTACAGCTCCCTGTGCTATACAGTAGGTCCTCGTTAGTAGTTACATAGTTCATATGTAGTACTGTGCACATGTCAACCTTTATCTTTCAATTTATGAATCTCCCTTTCCCCCCAGTAAACATAAGATTGCTTTCTGCATCTGTGACTCTATTTCTGCCTTGTAGACAAGCTCATTTGTACCATACTTTTCAGATCACATATATACGTGATGGCATACGGTGTCCTCCTCTGATTTACTTCACTCAACATGACAACCTCTAGTCCATCCATATTGCTGCAGATGGCATCAACTTGTTCTTTTTTATGACTGAGTAATGGGCATATTACTCAGGTGGTCCAGCAGTTCAGACTCTGCACTTCCAAGGCAGGGGCGTGGCTTCGATCCCTGGCTGGGGAACTAAGATGCCATGTGCTGTGCAGTGTGGCCAAAAATAAAAAATGTGGAATAATCCGTGCAATACGTATATGTAAGGGCTTCTCTGGTGGCTCATACAGTAAAGAATCCGCCTGCAATGTGGTAGACCTGGGTTCAGTTCCTGGGTGGGGAAGATCCCCTGGAGAAGGGAACAGCTACCCACTCCGTAGAGTGGAGAACTCCATGGACTGCATACTCCATGGGGTCACAAAGAATTGGACATGACTAAGCAACTTTCGCTTCACAATGGGCATATACCCTGAGAAAACCAAAATGCAAAAAGCCACATGTACCCCAATGTTCACTGCAGCACCATTTACAATAGCCAGGACATAGAAGCAACTAGACGTCCATCAGCAGATGAATGGATAAAGAAGTTGTGGTACATATATATAATAAAATATTACTCAGCCATTAAAGGGAATGAGTTTGAGTCAGTTGAACAGAGTTGAATGAACCTAGGGGCAGGAGGAGAAGGGGACGACAGAGGATGAGATGGCTGGATGGCATCACTGACTCGATGGACTTGAGTCTGGGTGAACTCCGGGAGTTGGTGATGGACAGGGAGGCCTGGTATGCTGTGATTCATGGGGTTGCAAAGAGTTTCACACAACTGAGCAACTGAACTCAACTGAACTGAACTGAGAGTCTCTTACAGAGTAAAGTCAGTCAGAAAAAGCAAAACAAATACTGTTTATTAATGCATATATATAGAATCTAGAAAAATGGTATTGATGAGCCTATTTACAGGGCTCCATACTGTTCTCCAGTACTCTTGCCTGGAAAATCCCATGGGCAGAGGAGCCTGGTAGGCTGCAGTCCCTGGGGTCGCTAAGAGTTGGACACGACTGACTGACTTCACTTTCACTTTCATGCATTGGAGAAGGAAATGGCAACCCACTCCAGTGTTCTTGCCTGGAGAATCCCAGGGACGGGGGAGCCTGGTGGGCTGCCGTCTATGGGGTCACAGAGTCGGACACGACTGAAGCTACTTAGCAGCAGCAGCATACTGTTCTCCATGTGGCTGTATCCATTTACATTCCCACCAACAGTGTAGAAGGATTCCCTTTTCCATACACCTTCTCCAGCATTTACTGTATGTAGATTTTTGATGATGGCCATTCTGACTGGTGTGAGGTGATACTTCACTGTAGTTTTGATTTGCATTTCTCTAATAATTAGTGACATTGAACATCTTTTTATATGCTTTTTGGTCATTTACATGTCTTCTTTGGAGAAATGTCTATGTAGATACACCACCCATTTTTTGATTAGGTTGTTTGTTTTTTTGTTATTGGGCTACGTGAACTGTTTGTATATTTTGGCGACTTTTCTTCTATTTGCTAATATGGGTAAAAAGGAGGTTTATTTTAGAATAAATCCACATGGACCTTGATATAGTATTCAGTTTAGTTCAGTTCAGTCGCTCAGTTGTGTCCGACTCTTTGCGACCCCATGAATCGCAGCACGCCAGGCCTCCCTGTCCATCACCAACTCCCGGAGTTCACTCAGACTCACTTCCATCGAGTCAGTGATGCCATCCAGCCATCTCATCCTCTGTCGTCCCCTTCTCCTCCTACCCCCAATCCCTCCCAGCATCAGAGTCTTTTCCAATGAGTCAACTCTTCGCATGAGGTGGCCAAAGTATTAGAGTTTCAGCTTTAGCATCATTCCTTCCAAAGAACACCCAGGACTGATCTCCTTCAGAATGGACTGGTTGGATCTCCTTGCAGTCCAAGGGACTCTCAGGAGTCTTCTCCAACACCACAGTTCAAAAGCATCAATTCTTCGGCACTCAGCTTTCTTCACAGTCCAACTTTCACATCCATACACGACCACTGGAAAAGCCATAGCCTTGACTAAGCGGACCTTTGTTGGCAAAGTAATGTCTCCGCTTTTGAATATACTATGTAGGTTGGTCATAACTTTCCTTCCAAGGAGTAAGCATCTTTTAATTTCATGGCTGCAATCACCCTCTGCAGTGATTTTGGAGCCCCCCAAAATAAAGTCTGACACTGTTTCCACTGTTTCCCCATCTATTTCCCATGAAGTGATGGGACCGGATGCCATGATCTTCGTTTTCTGAATGTTGAGCTTTAAGCCAACTTTTTCACTCTCCTCTTTCACTTTCATCAAGAGGCTGTTTTAGTTCCTCTTCACTTTCTGCCGTAAGGGTGGTGTCATCTGCATATCTGAGGTTATTGATATTTCTCCTGGCAATCTTGATTCCAGCTTGTGCTTCTTCCAGTCCAGCGTTTCTCATGATGTACTCTGCATATAAGTTAAATAAACAGGGTGACAATATACAGCCTTGACGTACTCCTTTTCCTATTTGGAACCAGTCTGTTGTTCCATGTCCAGTTCTAACTGTTGCTTCCTGACCTGCATGATAACTATATATGACTTTACTAAATAAAACATTTTAAAAAAGAAAATATGATTTATTTTTCAGACCATTGATACCATTGATTAAATATTTTTAATGAACTAAATGGGGACACTCTTCACCTCTCACTTACATATGAGCATATAAGAAAACAGGCGTCCACATGTCCTTTAAAATAATCACTGTTCAGGATGATAGCTGGTATGTGACCTTTGCTGTTAGGTGCCTCTCCTTGACTGAGAGGAGTTCTGAGGGGATCCCAAGACTGTGACTTCGTCACGGAGGTCACCCACTGCTCCTTTCCTACCATGTACTTCTAATCATCCCTTCCTCTTCCAAATTTAACCACTTTCAGTTTTTTCCTGAACTTATTCTGATACATTTACTATTATAGTTCTGAAGAGTACTCATTCTTGATTTGAATACCTAATAGTTACTGGAGCATATTGAGAGTTTGAATAAAACAAAAAAGAGAACTGTGAACTATATAATCCAGTTTCTTTGGTAAAATGCCAATTTAGAAAGATGCTTATGAAATACATACACAAAATTACTTACAAATCCTATGTGTACAACAATTAGATGCACAACTTTAAAAATATGTGTCATGTCACACAAGACTGTAATTCCATCTTTGCATCTCAGATTCTGCATTTATTCCCTCCTGACTGCCTCACTGCTATGGCTCAGTGAATGCTGATCATTTAGCTATCTTTCAGATTATTGCTTAAAGTTTTTATTCTTTGAGTCTGACTCTTGAAAGCTGATAATTAACATCTCTGACAGTGACTTTCAGTGAAGGTTCTACCCCATCCTAGGGAGAATTCTCTAGATCTGAGGGGCTTCTTTGGGTCACTGCAGTGATTGACGAGACCTAGTTGAGTTTAGTGGACAGGATAAGAGAGATGACTCATCCTGCGACATGTAACATTGAGAGAAGCCTCATAAGAGCACAACTTTCCAATATCCCACCATATCCTTAAGCAACTGAAAGACCAATTTAAAACCAACTTCGCTTAAAATATTTGACATATAAACACATACAAAAAGTTTCAATATAACCACAAAGTATTTTCTTATGGTCTTAATAGTTTTCAAGAGCACAACCAGAATGTTGACCATCATTTTAGGAAATTATTTTATGGAGCAATGCTGTTTGTGGTTTTAAGCTGACAATATAATACACCACCACTGAACTACATACTTATCCTTAGTTTATAGGCAAACATATATCAGAGGAGACTGATTTTCATTCTAACAGATTTACAGCTAAATATTTGACACATAGGAATCTTATTAATTTATTAATAAAAGTTTTTAATTTTCACATTAATATGAAAAAGCTCCTATGTAATTTCAAATTACAGTACAGGATAAATCTAGGTAAAGTACATATTAAAATTGTTTTTCTGGGAGTTGTTCCTCTCTCCCCACATCCTCAGTGTCTGGCACACCACCTCTCTGTGGCCCCTGGGGTCTCCTACTGTCTCAGCCCAAGAATCCAAGACAGAAGGTAATTGCCCACGACTGTCTGAAACGCTATTCCCATATTAATTGAATTTAGTTCATTTTATTATATATGAAAAAGTTTTGGTTACTGTTACTTATCCCAATGCTGGGTTTTATTTTTATGTTCCCTGTGCCTCTCATCTATAATTTTCCTGTGTTCTCATACTGAAAGTGTCATATCAACTTCTCATAGACCCAAATTTATTATGAATAAAAGGAAGCAAATATTTGGCTTCATTATGTCTTCTCCTATTGTAATCTTATTCAGTATTTACATATTGAAACAGACATATATTTTTTAAAAAATTTAGGTGTACCACACAGCATGCAGGGTCTTACTTTTCTGATATCAGGGATGGAATCCATATCTCCTGCAGTGGAAGTGCAGAGTCTTAACTGCTGGACTTCCAGGGAAGTCCCTCAGGTATATAATTTTATGAACTATTTTCCATTTTAAATAGATTTAGGACATTATGGTGGTCTTTCAAAAGTATATTCGTTAGATTTCAGTGTCATTAAAGTTTAAATTGAAGGACAATGAATGGGAAATCCTATTTGATAGAACTGGGAGCCACAGACCTATGTAATTCCCAAAGAGTCAGAGGATATGGGTATGGACATGATTATGGTTACGGATTTAGAAAAGGCAGAGGAAGCAGAGATCAAATTGCCAACATCCATTGAATCATTGAAAAAGAAAGCAAGTTCCAGAAAAACATCTACTTCTGCTTTATTGACTACGCTAAAGCCTTTGACTGTGTGGATCACAATAAGCTGTGGAAAATTCTTAAAGATGAGAATACCAGACCACCAGACCTACCTCCTGAGAAATCTGTATGGAGGACAAGAAGCAACAGTTAGAACCAGACGTGGAACAACAGACGAGTTCCAAATAGGGGAAGGAGTATGTCAGGGCTGTATACTGTCACCCTGATTATTTAAACTTATATGCAGAGTACATCATGCAAAATGCCAGGCTGGATGACACACAAGCTGGAATCAAGATTGCTGGGAGAAACATCAGTAACCTCAGATATGCAGATGACAGCACACTTATGGCAGAAAGCAAAGAGCCTCTTGATGAAAGTGAAAGAGGAGAGTGAAAAAGTTGGCTTAAAGATCAACATTCAGAAAACTAAGATCACGGCATTTGGTCTCATCACTTCATGACAAATAGATGGGGAAACAGTGGAAACAGTGTCAGACTTTATTTTGGGGGGCTCCAAAATGACTGCAGATGGTGACTGCAGCCATGAAACTGAAAGACACTTGCTCCTTGGAAGAAAAGCTATTACCAACCCAGACAGCATATTAAAAAGCAGAAGCATTACTTTGCCAACAAAGGTCAGTCTAGTCAAGGTTATGGTTTTTCCAGAAGTCATGTATAGATGTCAGAGTTGGACTATAAAGAAAGCTGAGTGCTGAAGAACTGATGCTTTTGAACTGTGGTGTTGGAGAAAACGCTTGAGAGTCCCCTGGACTGTGAGGAGATCCAACCAGTCCATATTAAAGGAAATCAGTCCTGAGTGTTCATTGAAAGGACTGATGTTGAAGCTGAAACTCCAATACTTTGGCCACCTGATGCTAAGAGCTGACTCATTTGAAAAGACCCTGATGCTGGGAAAGAATGAGGGCAGAAGGGGACGACAGAGGATGAGATGGTTGAATGGCATCACCGACTCAATGGACATGAGTTTGAGTAAGCTCCGGGAGTTGGTGATGGAGAGGGAAGCCTGGTGTGCTGCAGTCCACGGGGTCATAAGAGTCAGACTGATGGTTATGGTTGAGGTTAACAGCTACTGTAAAGGTTATGATTACCTTAGGGTTATATACCAATATTAAACCAGAATAACACCTACGTATGCTGGCCTGGAAGAAGCACAAGCTGGAATCAAGATTGCCGGGAGAAATATAAATAACCTCAGATATGCAGATGACACCAACCTTATGGCAGAGAGTGAAGAGGAACTAAAAAGCCTCTTGATGAAAGTGAAAGTGGAAAGTGAAAAGTTGGCTTAAAGCTCAACATACAGAAAACTAAGATCATGGCATCTGGTCCCATCACTTCATGGGAAATAGATGCGGAAATGGTGAAACAGTTTCAGACTTTATTTTGGGGGGCTCCAAAATCACTGCAGAGGGTGATTGCAGCCATGAAATTAAAAGATGCTTACTCCTTGGAAGGAAAGTTATGACCAACCTACATAGTATATTCAAAAGCGGAGACATTACTTTGCCAACAAAGGTTCATCTAGTCAAGGCTATGGCTTTTCCAGTGGTCATGTATGGATGTGAGAGTTGGACTGTGAAGAAAGCTGAGCGCCAAAGAATTGATGCTTTTGAACTGTGGTGTTGGAGAAGACTCCTGAGAGTCCCTTGGACTGCAAGGAGATCCAACCAATCCATTCTGAAGGAGATCAGTCCTGGGTGTTCTTTGGAAGGAATGATGCTAAAGCTGAAACTCTAATACTTTGGCCACCTCATGCGAAGAGTTGACTCATTGGAAAAGACTGATGCTGGGAGGGATTGGGGGCAGGAGGAGAAGGGGACGACAGAGGATGAGATGGCTGGATGGCATCACTGACTCGATGGACATGAGTCTGAGTGAACTCCGGGAGTTGGTGATGGACAGGGAGGCCTGGCGTGCTGCAATTCATGGGGTCGCAAAGAGTTGGACACGACTGAGTGACTGAACTGAACTAGTCTACAATCCTTGACAAATTATTTTGTGAATTTATTCTTCATTTCGCGTTCTCTATCCTATTTAACTGTACCAGATAACATGTTTCTCCCTTCTCCCTTGTAAAATACTTATACTTTTCAATCTTGTACCATGCCTTTGCTGCTGCTGCTGCTGCTAAGTCGCTTCAGTCATGTCCGACTCTCTGCAACCCGATAGACGGCAGCCCACCAGGCTCCCCTGTCCCTGGGATTCTCCAGGCAAGAACACTGGAGTGGGTTGCCATTTCCTTCTCCAATGCATGAAAGTGAAAAGTGAAAGTGAAGTTGCTCAGTCGTGTCCGACTCTTAGCGACCTCATTGATTGCAGCCTACCAGGCTCCTCGTCCATGGGATTTTCCAGGCAAGAGTGCTGGAGTGGGGTGCCATTGCCTTCTCCGACCATACCTTTAGTCAAGTGCTATTCACTTTACCTGGAATATGCTTCCCTCAAACTCACTTTTCCAAGATAAGGTTAAAAAATCATACTAATTGAAATCTTTCTGCCATAACCTTCATTGGATGTAATTTTCTTTTGAGTCTGAATTTCCATAGCAATATTCTAGAGCAAATATCTATATATATATGTATGTGTATATATATATACATATACATCTTTGTCATAATCTTTCTTATCTGTATTTTGGCTACTTGATTTATCATGGCAGTTCAAAAGTTCCTTGAGGGTAGGATATTTGCTTCTACTATGTGGTTAGCTTGACCAAATAAATAAATAATCTGTAATCTGCCAGAAGCCTAAATTTCTCAGAATTATAAACATAAAATAATTATCATTTTCAATATTATAATCAGCTAACTAGTCTTAAATTTAATTTGGCTTAAACTTGATGTACATATGTATACTAAATAAAAACTCCAATACAAAAAGATTGAAATTTAGAGAAAAAATATTAGTGTTTCATGTACAAATATTTATTTAGACCCTTTGATAACATTTCTGCTGAAACCTAAGTCTGGTTCAAATTTCTGAAGGATGTTTCTAATAACAAAATGAGGAACAGTTCTATTAATATCACAGTGGAAAGATCATATGGTTCAGTAGAGAGAATGGATATTTGACAAAGGAAAATGCTATTTGGATTAACAGGTAGGTGGAAACATCTAGTCTAGTTCTTTCTTTAGCCAAATGCTATATGCTGTAACACACTGTACTTGAACACAGAACATTATTAAGAGTAAATTCTGTGGGTTTGTCATATATAGCTTTTATTATGTTGAGATATGTTCCTTCTATTCCTGCTTTCTGGAGAGTTTTTATCATAAATGGATGTTGAGTTTTGTCAAAGGCTTTTTGTGCATCTATTGAGATAATCATATGGCTTTTCTTTTTCAATTTGTTAATGTGGTGTATTACATTGATTGATTTGTGGATATTGAAGAATCCTTGCATCCCTGGGATAAAGCCCACTTGGTCATGATGAATGATCTTTTTAATGTGTTGTTGGATTCTGATTGCTAGAATTTTGTTAAGGATTTTTGTATCTATGTTCATCAGTGATATTGGCCTGTAGTTTTCTTTTTTTGTGTGGCATCTTTGTCAGGTTTTGGTATTAGGGTGATGGTGGCCTCATAGAATGAGTTTGGAAATTTACCTTCCTCTGCAATTTTCTGCAAGAGTTTGACTAGGATAGGCGTTAGCTTTTCTCTACATTTTTGGTAGAATTCAGCTGTGAAGCTGTCTGGACCTGGGCTTTTGTTTGCTGGAAGATTTCTGATTACAGTTTCAATTTCCGTGCTTGTGATGGGTCTGTTAAGATTTTCTATTTCTTCCTGGTCCAGTTTTGGAAAGTTGTACTTTTCTAAGAATTTGTCCATTTCTTCCACGTTGTCCATTTTATTGGCATATAATTGCTGATAGTAGTCTCTTAGGATTCTTTGTATTTCTGTGTTGTCTGTTGTGATCTCTCCATTTTCGTTTCTAATTTTGTTGATTTGATTTTTCTCCCTTTGTTTCTTGATGAGTCTGGCTAATGGTTTGTCAATTTTATTTATCCTCTCAAAGAATCAGCTTTTGGCTTTGTTGATTTTTGCTATGGTCTCTTTTGTTTCTTTTGTATTTATTTCTGCCCGAATTTTTAAGGTTTCTTTCCTTCTACTAACCCTGGGGTTCTTCATTTCTTCCTTTTCTAGTTGCTTTAGGTGTAGAGTTAGGTTATTTATTTGACTTTTTTCTCGTTTCCTGAGGTATGCCTGTATTGCTATGAACCTTTCCCTTAGCACTGCTTTTACAGTGTCCCACAGGTTTTGGGTTGTTGTGTTTTCATTTTCACTCGTTTCTATGCATATTTTGATTTCTTTTTTGATTTCTTCTGTGATTTGTTGGTTATTCAGCAGCATGCTGTTCAGTCTCCACATGTTGGAATTTTTAGTAGTTTTCCTCCTGTAATTGAGATCTAATCTTACTGTATTGTGGTCTGAAAAGATGCTTGGAATGATTTCAATTTTTTTGAATTTACCAAGGCTAGATTTATGGCCCGGGATGTGATCTATCCTGGAGAAGGTTCTGTGTGCACTGGAGAAAAAGGTGAAATTCATTGTTTTGGGGTTAAATGTCCTATAGATATCAATTATGTCTAACTGGTCTATTGTATCATTTAAAGTTTGTGTTTCCTTGTTAATTTTCTGTTTAGTTGATTTATCCATAGGTATGAATGGGGTATTAAAGTCTCCCACTATTATTGTGTTATTGTTAATTTCCCTTTCATATTTGTTAGCATTTGTCTTACATATTCCAGTGCTCCTATGTTGGGTGCATATATAATTGCTATATCTTCATCTTGGATTGATCCTTTGATCATTATATAGTGTCCTTGTCTCTTTTCACAGCCTTTGTTTTAAAATCTATTTTATCTGATATGAGTATTGCTACTCCTACTTTCTTTTAGTCTCTATTTTCGTGGAATATCTTTTTCAAGCCCTTCACTTTCAGTCTGTATGTGTCCCTTGTTTTGAGGTGGGTCTCTTGTAGACAACATATATAGGGGTCTTGACTGTGTGGATAACAATAAACTGAGGAAAATTCTGAAGGAGATGGGAATACCAGACCACCTGATCTGCCTCTTGAGAAATTTGTATGCAGGTCAGGAAGCAACAGTTAGAACTGGACATGGGACAACAGACTGGTTCCAAATAGGCAAAGGAGTACATCAAGGCTGCATGTTGTCACCCTGTTTATTTAACTTATATGCAGAGTACATCATGAGAAATGCTGGATTGGAAGAAACACAAGCTGGAGTCAAGATTGCCGGGAGAAATATCAATAACCTCAGATATGCAGATGACAGAAAGTGAAGAGGAACCAAAAAGCTGCTTGATCAAAGTGAAAGTGGAGAGTGAAAAAGTTGGCTTAAAGCTCAACATTCAGAAAACGAAGATCATGGCATCTGGTCCCATCACTTCATGGGAAATAGATGGGGAAACTGTGGAAACAGTGTCAGATTTTATTTTTCTGGGCTCCAAAAATCACTGCAGATGGTGACTGCAGCCATGAAATTAAAAGACGCTTACTCCTTGGAAGGAAAGTTATGACCAATCTAGATAGCATATTCAAAAGCAGAGACATTACTTTGCCAACAAAGGTTCATCTGGTCAAGGCTATGGTTTTTCCTGTGGTCATGTATGGATGTGAGACTTGGACTGTGAAGAAGGCTGAGCACTGAAGAATTGATGCTTTTGAACTGTGGTGTTGGAGAAGACTCTTGAGAGTCCCTTGGACTGGAAGGAGATCCAACCAGTCCATTCTGAAGGAGATCAGCCCCTGGGGTTTCTTTGGAAGGAATGATGCTAAAGCTGAAACTCCAGTACTTTGGCCACCTCATTCGAAGAGTTGACTCATTGGAAAAGACTCTGATGCTGGGAGGGATTCGGGGCAGGAGGAGAAGGGGACGACAGAGGATGAGATGGCTGGATGGCATCACCAACTCGATGGATGTGAGTCTGAGTGAACTCCGGGAGTTGGTGATGAACAGGGAGGCCTAGTGTGGTGCAATTCATGGGGTTGCAAAGAGTCGGACACGACTGACCAACTGATCTAATCTGACCTGTTTTTGTATCCATTCAGCCAGGCTTTGTCTTTTGGTTGAGGCATTCAACCCATTTACATTTAAGGTAATTATTGATAAGTATGATCCATTGCCATTCACTTTATTGTTTTCGGTTCGAGTTTATACACCTTTTTGTGTTTCCTGTCTAGAGACAATCCTTTAGCATTTGTTGGAAAGCTGTTTTGGTGGCGCTGAATTCTCTCAGCTTTTGCTTGTCTGTAAAGCTTTTGATTTCTCCTTCATATCTGAATGAGATCCTTGCTGGGTATAGTAATCTGGGCTGTAGCTTATTTTCTTTCATCACTTTAAGTATGTCCTGCCATTCCCTCCTGGCCTGAAGTTTCCATTGAAAGATCAGCTGTTATCCTTATGGGAATCCCCTTGTGTGTTATTTGTTGTTTTTCCCAAAAATAAACAAATGGGACCTAATTAAAATTAAAAGCTTCTGCACAACAAAGGAAACTATTAGCAAGGTGAAAAGACAGCCTTCAGAATGGGAGAAAATAATAGCAAATGAAGCAACTGACAAAGAATTAATCTCAAAATTATACAAGCAACTCCTGCAGCTCAATTCCAGAAAAATAAGTGACCCAATCAAAAAATGGGCCAAAGAACTAAACAGACGTTTCTCCAAAGAAGACATACAGATGGCTAACAAACACATGAAAAGATGCTCAACATCACTCATTGTCAGAGAAATGCAAATCAAAACCACAATGAGGTACCATTTCACGCCAGTCAGAATGGCTGCTATCCAAAAGTCTACAAGCAATAAATGCTGGAGAGGGTGTGGAGAAAAGGGAACCCTCTTACACTGTTGGTGGGAATGCAAACTAGTACAGCCACTATGGAGAACAGTGTGGAGATTCCTTTAAAAACTGGAAAGAGAACTGCCATATGACCCAGAAATCTCACTGCTGGGCACACACACCAAGGAAACCAGAAGGGAAAGAGACACGTGTACCCCACTGTTCATCGCAGCACTGTTTATAATAGCCAAGACATGGAAGCAACCTAGATGTCCATCAGCAGACAAATGGATAAGAAAGCTGTGGTACATATACACAATGGAGTGTTACTCAGCCATTAAAAAGAATACATTTGAATCAGTTCTAATGAGGTGGATGAAAGTGGAGCCTATTATACAGAGTGAAGTAAGCCAGAAAGAAAAACACCAGTACAGTATACTAATGCATATATATGGAATTTAGAAAAATGGTAATGATAACCCTGTATGCGAGACAGCAAAAGAGACACAGATGTATAGAACAGTCTTCTGGACTCTGTGGAAGAGGGCGAGGGTGGGATGATTTGGGAGAACGGCACTGAAACATGTAAAATATCATATGTGATATGAATTGCCAGTGCAGGTTCGATGCATGATACAGGATGCCCGGGGCTGGTGCACTGGGATGACCCAGAGGGATGGTATGGGGAGGGAGGTGGGAGGGGGGTTCAGGATGGGGAACACATCTACACCCGTGGTGGGTTCATGTTGATGTATGGCAAAACCAATACAATATTATAAAGTAACTAGCCTCCAATTAAAATAAATACATTTATGTTAAAAGAGAGTAAATTCTCTGCAGAACGTCAATAATTTTGTGTACTTCTAATTCCTTGCTGTCTTGAATTTCTGAGCCTCATAAAATAAAAATTACTTATTAGGATAAAAGCAATTAAAATCAGACCCACAGGTTATATTTCGTAAGTTTATGGTGGGCCAGCCTCAGGAGAGTATAACCAGAGACACTGAAGGGGGAACAGTTGCAGCTGCGCTTGCAAGCCTCAGGCCTTGCAAAACCCACTCTGAAGTGTTAATACCATACACAGATTCTGTAAGGTAAGGCATAACCAGCAGTAACCAGCAAGAGGACTGTCCCAAAACTTTTTACAGAGAAAATGTATAGCCTGCCAAAAAGGATGAAAATCAAAGGATGAAAATCAAACAGAAAGTTTTAGTTATTAGGCCTTATGTGTTAATGAAAACTCCTACTAAAAAAAGTCATCTCATGTTTTAAATTTTTTACTATATTGCATAATATAATTTATGAAGTTTTTATTATATTGTACATTATTTAAAATGTACATTTCTCTCCCAATCCCAAAATAGGATTGCAGTTTAAACTTTTTTTCTATTTTTGATATTTTACTGCTACCTACATTAATAAACCTTTAAAATTTGTACACATTTTCCTTGATTTAATAAATAATGAATGTATCAGTCAGGATTCATTTATGAAGACAAGTCATTTTAACAGAGTAAATTTAATATAAGGAATTGGTTACAGAGTTATTGGACAACTGAAAGTAAAAGGAACTAAAGTAACATATAGAAACTCAAAAAAGCAGCTCCTATTATTAAACCTGGAGGAACAAAAAGAAAGGATAAGATTATTAGAACTGATCAGCTGGTGTTGGTACTCCAGGAGCTTCAGAAGAGAGATCAACACAGCTGGGACTCAGAAGTCTAAGAGAAGGCCACTGCAGGGCAGCTGCAAGCTGGTACCAGTATCTCTGAGTAGGCAATGAGCTGTTCTGGGAGCATGGGAGACAAACTGCTGTCCTCAGGATGAAACACCACCTGTCAGGACATTGGCAGGAACAGGAAGCAGAATCAGAAGCAGCAGGTCCCCTTTTCTACCTCCAGTTCTGCCTTCTACCTCTTGGGCCCAATTTGACAGGGATCCAGACAGCAAACAAAAATGTGGCTTGCCAAGTTCCAGCACACGTGCACACACCCCCCCCCCCCCGCCATTTTAAATAAATACTTGAGGTGCTCTAATCTTTTCTGAGGCCCACCACTTTCGATAAAAGGAAAGTCTTCCTTCACATAAGGGAAACCTGACAGTATTCCTGAGAAATGATATTCAGCATCATGTAACTGACCAACCTTTTAAACCAACGACCAGATTCAAAACTATTTAAGAGATTCAAGACTCAAGCTCTTGCCCCCAATCCCTCCCAGCATCAGAGTCTTTTCCAATGAGTCAACTCTTCGCATGAGGTGGCCAAAGTACTGGAGTTTCAGCTTCAGCATAATTTCTTCCAATGAACACCCAGGACTGATTTCCTTTAGGATGGACTGGTTGGATCTCCTTGCAGTCCAAGCAACAGACTCTCAAGAGTCTTCTCCAACACCACAGTTCAAAAGCATCAATTCTTTGGCGCTCAGCTTTCTTCACAGTCCAACTCTCACATCCATACATGACCACTGGAAAAACCATAGCCTTGACTAGACGAACCTTTCTTGGCAAAGTTATATATGTGTGTATATACACACATACATACATACACACACCACATAGATACATATATACACACACCACATATATATATACACACATATACATATATATACACATACCACATATATATATATGTATCTATACACACACACACACATATATATACACACACCACATACATATAAACACACACCTCATATATATATATATACATACACACACACACACACACACACACACACATGTCCATGCGATTCTCCAGGCAAGAACACTAGAGTGGGTTGCCATTTCCTTCTCCAATGCATGAAAGTGAAAAGGGAAAGTGAAGTCGCTCAGTCGTGTCCGACACTCAGCAACCCCATGGACTGCAGCCCACCAGGCTCCTCCGTCCATGGGATTTTCCAGGTAAGAGTACTGGAGGGGGGTGCCATTGCCTTCTCCAATATATACAGCATGTATATACATATATACACACCCACACACTATATATACACACACACACACACACACACACACACCACTTAGATACATATATACACACACCACATATGTATGTATGTATACACACACCAACATACATATATACACAGACCACATATATACATACACACATGCCACATATATACACACATCACATATACACACACACACACACACACACATACATATACCAACCACATCTTTCTTACTCATTCATCTGTTGATGGACACAGATTGCTTTCGCATCTCAGCTACTATAAATAATGCTGCAGTGAGCATAGTGGTGGGTGCACGTACCTTTTCAAATAATTTTTTTGTTTTTTTTTGGAAAAATACACAGAAATGGAATTGCTGGATCATACGGTAAACCTACTTTTAATTTTTTAAGGAACCTCCATACTGTTTACATTCCCACCAACAGTTCCCTGTTCTCCATACCCTCCCCAATCCATGTTATTTGCTGTGTTTCTGATAATAGCCATTCTGACAAGTGTGAGGAGATATCTCATTGTGCTTTTGCTTTGTGTTTCCCTGATGATTAGTGATGTTGAGCATGTTTTCATGTGTCTTTTGGCCCATCTGTATGTCTTTAGAAAAAATGTCTATTAAGGTCCTCTACTATACTGTTTTAACATAAAACTGAAAAGCACTGAAACTTTCATCAACAGGGCATATGCTGAATGCTGCTACACCAGTTACAGCTGTAAAATAATGTAAGTTATTTCTAAGTATTCACTCTTCTCTGTACATTATTAAGTAAAATGGAAGACTCAAAAATATGTACAATATTTAAACATTTCAGAAAAACTTAAAATTTAATTTCTGCCTACATACACTGGCAAAGGATACAACGTATTTGGACTGATTCACACTACACTGGCTTTGCCGTAGTGCTCGCCTTTGGAGAGAGGAACAAGAGGTCAGTGAGAGGCACAGACTTACCTTTATTGTGTGCTTCTGTCCTTCAAATTTTTTGTACTATATTAAGAAAAGCCCTTCAAAGGAGGGAAAAAAAGAAAGAAGGGAAGGAAAGACAAATGGAAGGGTGTTGGGTTTAGATTTTTATCAGGAGTCAACACTAAGATTCTTTTAAAATTTTGTGACAGCTGGAAAAGTCACTCTTCCAGCACTGCTCACAGCATCATTTTTGTATTGAGTAGTGAAAAATGAGAATATGGTCAGCTCTTTTATTTTCAAAGTCAAATGGGACTCTTCTCTGTGAGGCAATAAATGCAATCACAGATGTGTACAATCATAAACGTGAATGGCCCGTTGATGATCATCTGCTCCTCTTGCTTCCTGTGCTGAACGGAGACCAAGGTACAGTCCACTGCAATGAACAGACACAGGACTTCTATATGCAAAGTGCGACAATCCATTGATTTCGAGTAAAGGAAAAGCTAATCATTTCACGAACAACATTCTATGAGTAGAAAGTAGTTCCTGAAAGGGAATGTTTACACTAGTTTTCAGGAAAAACAGGTAGTGAGAGTGTTGGGAATTTAGGACAGTGTGCCACGTACGTCGTGAAAGGACATTTGCTTTCCTTGACATAAAACAGAAATTTTCTCTGTTGCCATGTTCTGGCTTTTTTTTTTTTGAGTAAGATTTAATCTTATTTCAAATCTCAGCAAGTTGCTTAAAATGAGAATAACTGGTTTAAAATAGATAATGAGAACTGAACAGAAAAACTTGCACCTCCCATCAGATCCAAACAATTCTATTAGCACAGAACATAGTCAGATGGAAGATTCTCTATTGACAGAGTTCTTTTTTAAAAAGTTCCTTCTCTCATTGTGCCTGTATTTTGAAATGTACAAATTAATTAAAATAATAAAGATTTATTGAAAATTTGTGATGGTTTACCATGGGCTGGAGCTCTGATTATATAAAAACAAGTAAGTCATAGGTATTCTCTCAGGGAATGTTCAAAGTAGTCATGCAATAGATGAGTAAAATGATAATACTCTGGGAAGTTTCTAGATGAAAAATGTTCAAAATATATGCATTTATCTTCACTCCCAATTGAAGTCCTAATAAAATGACAGTAAAGGATAAAGTAAAATTTAATTAAAAGAATTTAATGGTATAAACCTACATAGGAAAGTATAACAGAAGAAGAAATTATGGCAACAAAATTTATAAAGATGAAACACAGATAGATGAGTAATAAATAACTCTGAAAACCATAAATTAAAGATTATTCCAAAAGTTACCATGTTGTTGAACAGTTTCAGAACGCCCTGTTCAATCTGTCAAGGCTGGAAGCTGACAAGACAGGCAGCTCATATTCCCTATTAGAGATACTTCTTTTGACATTTAACTTAATTTTTTCAATTGAGAAGTATTTTTCATTAAAATATATTAATGTCTGCATATACCTTTTCTGGTTGAGTAGGTACATATTTAGGAGTGAAGACTAGCATAATAATTGACAGCAAGAGACGTTTAGGGTCTTCATTCCTAGGTTTGGAATATCTTTGCCTTCTACCAGAATCAGGGTATGTATTTCACAAACTATTTTACATGCACCTTGAAAAATTCTAAAGATTCAACAATACCTCATCTGCTCACATTTCTCAGAACTAATGGTGGAAACAGGTCAAAATAGAATTGTGAAAAGTGAACTCATCATGACTGTACAGAAACCAGACTTACTGCCCATGGCTCGTGTGAGCATGAAATTATCTCTCCAAAAAAATGTTCATGAAGAGGCCCATGAAGCTCTGTTTATGTAAAATGATGAGCCTGGTTGGAAGTAGCCCATGCCATGAACAGATGGACAGGAAATGGAACAGAGAAGAAAAAGTTCTACGTTTTAAGTTTGACTGTTCCTTGTCTGTAGTTTGCGCCCATAAATAAGTAATCACAAATCTGGTTTAAACAAGCTGCAGCCAATCAATCAATCCCATATCTGGTTTGGTACCCCACTCTGAAAATCAGCCAATCACTAAACTCCACGCTAAACATCATTCAATTCTTAAAAAAAAATCACTCCTGAAAATAAGCCAACCCTTACCCTTCATATTGTCCCAAATTCTTTAAAGTTCCCTTTTTGTTTTGTTCAGAAAGACAATGGCCTAAAAACATATCTCTATCTTCTTCAGCAAGTAATAAATTTAACCTAGTTTCAGGAATATGAGTGATCTTTGCTGTTAAAAGAACAGAGTAGAAAGTTCAAAAATAGAGCAAAATTCACACTTAGACTTAATATGTCATGAAGGTTGTATACCAAAAGCCCCAAATTGGACTTTTTAATATGTGATGTTCGAATAATTAGAACCCTATAGGAAAAAATAAAACTAGATCTATCCCATCAACTAAACATGAGTAAATTCTAAATGAGTCGAATATATAAATACAAAACATGAAAAGCACAAGAAAGAATTCCTTTATAACCTCGGACTTGGAAAGGCCTTTCCAAGACAACATTTAGAAGCCATAAAAGAACAACTAAGTTAAAAAGAAACAATCTCCTCACTGGCAAATCTATACCATAACTAAAACTTAAGCAAATGGCACACTGAGAATAATAAATATTGGCAACTCATAGCACAAGATCCAATCCCTCTGATTATAAACATTTATCAAATATAAATTTAAAAATTAAATAAATTTATAGAAAAATAGGTAAAAGGCAACAACAGA
Organism: Bos taurus; assembly: GCF_002263795.3. NCBI lineage: Eukaryota > Metazoa > Chordata > Mammalia > Artiodactyla > Bovidae > Bos > Bos taurus. The sequence continues at coordinate 110,268,454 of NC_037334.1, read as the reverse complement.
GTTCACAAAAATAAACAACTATATACATCAGAAATGGTTAAACTGACTCATGAATGAAAAAATATACATGAAACTGCACTAAACTATCACTTTATTATACTGTCAAAAATCCAAATTTTCAAACACATGTAAAATTGTGTTGTAACAAACACCTGTGGCAAAGCTAGAGGCAAAAGCATTCTATTTCTTAGGAGGAAGAAATTGTGCAATCTACCTTGAAAGAAATCTGATGATATCTGTCAAAACTACAAATGCATTTACCCTTTGACCTACTAGTTATACTTCTGGGAACTTATACTGCAACTAAACTAATACGTATACCAAATAAAGTATCTATAAGGCTCTTCATTGGAACACCTTTATAACAACAAAAGATGCGAAACAACCCAAGTATTCATCAAGAGGTGATCGGTTAAATAAACTATGACACATTCATATAAAGAAATACTACTTAATACTATATCAGTGTTCAGGTGAAAAGATCTCAAGACTGTATTATTAGGTTTTTTTTTTTTTTAAAGCAAAATAAGGGCATTCTACATGTTGTGCTGACGTTTACACGAAAACAGAGGGAGTAAAGTCACATTTAAAGATTTGCTTTTGTTTACCTTATAAAAAGCACTTGAAATATTACACAGGAAACTAGCAGAGGGCAAGAAGGAACATGAGTGTTGGCTGAGAAGAGAGCAATCGTTTTCAACATATACTTTTTGTATCATTTTGATACTGAACTATGAAAATATTCAAAAATTATTCAATGTTTAAAAAATTCAGAAAATTATGGGCCTGTGCCTAGTTTTATTGGTATGACTCTTTTTATTGGTTCCTTACACTACAACAAAACTAAACAAATCATTCTCTGAGCTGTCAAAAAAGAAGTGTAAAATGCTTGCATTTCAGAAGTTAAGATGACATACATCTCAGAACACTGACTGAAAAGCCCTATGATGTTATGGCTTCACAGCTGAGAAAATACTTGGAAGAGTTGCAGGCTCTTGCTGTAGAAACCTCATATGATTGATTCGTTTCCTCTTCACATCAGTAAGACAGTACAGAGATATCTGACTTCTTTTAGCAGCTGACCTACTTGGATTAATGCTCTATGTCAACAGTGGTACTGTGTTCCTACAGTAAGCACGTATTCCTTCGCCCATGCTAAAATTGTGAACTTTGTAGATCCTAAAACCACTTTGATTCTGGGAAAACTTACAGTTTTAGAAAAAGAAAATATGACACTCAAAGGAACCCTTTTTATTTGCAGAAACCATGCATACCTATGATTGCCTTGAGATGGACTGGGCTTCTGCTATGTAAATTATCTGCCCCCACTGTGTCATATTCCCTAAATGAAAGCACTGCACCATTTGGAATCAAAGCACATTAACACTGAGGATGTAATGATCCCCACATGCGTGGTTGAAAGCCCTTCGAGATAAATAAAGAATCTGACGAACAGGACTGTTTTCCCAAACCTGCCCATAGCTGCGATTGTGGCCATCAGGTTGCTAGAAAGTGGCACGAGAATTTCCAGGAGGAGTTTACACTCTTAACAGCACAGATTTCTGTGCCCATATACCTGAAAAGTCAGAATCTATCCCTGATTTACTGAGTTATACACAAAAGAAAGTAAAAATATTGGACCTATTTACATGGACTACAGCCTTTCAAGGAATTAAAGAATAAAAGTTATATATTTACTAATTTGGAGAAGAGTGATTTATTTAGTTAGGATGAAAATACATATAAAATTATAAAGTTGTAACCTTAAATAAGTATGAAAGTGAAAGTGAAGTTGTTCAGTCGTGTCCAACTCTTTGTGACCCCATGGACTGTAACCTACCAGGCTCCGTGGTCCATGGGATTTTCCAGGAAAGAATACTGGAGTGGGCTGCCATTTCCTTCTCCAGGGGATCTTCCCAACCCAGGGATCGAACCCAGGTCTCCTGCATTGCAGACAAATGCTTTACTGTCTGAGCCACTAGGGAAGCCCACACGAGCCTTTTCACCTGAGGCATGTAGTGAGTATTTTGTATGATTTAGGAGAAGTCTAAGAAATGAAGTCTGAAGGATAAGAAGTAAGGAGTTTTATGCTGGAAAGCACTTTCAGTGTGCCATGCAGAGGGAAATCCAGTGACTTCAGAAGTCTTGTTGAGGGGATGGGGTTAGAAATTCAAAGGCCAAGGCAGCTGGAATTTGGGCTGGGGGAGAGACAGAAAGGAGCTTCATAGAGAGAGCCCTCAAGACCTCCCAAGGGGCTCCCCTGAGTCTCTGGATGAGTACTGATCAATGCGTGCATGTGAAGAAACTACCTAAGTCTGAAGAAAAGGGCTGGAATTTCTACCAATCTACATGAAAAGATTTTCTAATACATGGATCAGTGGATAGAGTCATCAGAAGTTTATCATTTTAATAGTGAGGCTAAATTAGCCCTAGACTAATCTTGCTCTGGACTCAGCTTAACCAAGCTTTAAAGCAAGCTTCAAAACAAGCCAACCCTTTCCAAATAAACTAACTGGCCCAGATTAAAGTTCAAACACATTTAAAGATATAATTTTTTAAAACTTCATCAACCAATAATGTAAAATTAAAATATCTGGTGTCCAATCTAAAATTGTCAGGCATGAAAAGAGGGAAGAAAATAATGTCCCAGAAAAAGGAGTGAGCTTAGTAATAAAAACAGGCACATAAACGAAAAAGATGATAAAATTAGGAGAAAACATGCTTGAAAGATATAAGAAAACATAAACATGACAGGGAGAGAAGTGAAAGATATTTTTTAAAGAAATAAAATAAAATAAATAATATAAAAATGAAATAAAAATTTTTATTGAAAATTTTTATTGTAAAACAAAATACTTGAAATAAAAATCTCACTGGATAGGATAATAACAGAGTAGACACAGAAGAAGGGAAATACTGCTAAAATGCATCAATTTACCAAGAGGCCATAATCCTGAATATGTGTACCTAATACAAGAAGCAAAAAACAGATGAAGGTGGAAAAAGAAATAGACAAATCCACAATAGTTAGAGTCTTTAACACCCTTTCTTCAATAATTTATGAACAAGAAGAAAACATCAGTACCCATATATTTGAAACACATTATCAAGCAACATCAGCTAATTGAAACAATAAAACACCTAAAATCAAGAGTGGAACAGGGTTTTCCTGGTGACTCAGTGGTAAAGAACTCACCTGCCAATGTGGGAGAGGCTTCCCTGATAGCTCAATGGGGGAAGACACGGGTTCAATCCTTGCTCTGGGAAGATCCCACATGCTGCGGAGCAACTGAGCCTGAGTGTCAAGAGAAGCCACTGCAACGAGAAACATGTGAACTGCAACTAGAGAGGAGCCTCCACTTGCCACAGCTAAAGAAAAGCCTGCACAGCAACAAAGACCCAGCAGAGCTCCCCAAAAAATAAACAAATTTTTTAAAAATTGGTTACTTAAAAAATAGAAGTAGAACAAAACAAATGGGAAGGACATAATCAAATTTAAAAGCTTTCACACAGCAAAGGAGCTCATCAACAAACCAAAATGGTAAACTGAATGGGAGAAAACATTTGCAATGTCCAATATGGCACTAAATCCAAAATGTATAAAGAACTCAGCAAATCAATATCAAAAAAACAACTCCATTAAAAATCGGCAGAGGACCTGAAGGCATTTTTCCAAAGACAAAAAGATGGCAAACAGACTCATGAAAGGATGTTCTAATCAGTAATTATCAGGGAAATGCCATTCAAAACAACAATGTTATCACCTCATAGCTTCGAGAATGGAGAAAAGGGAAACTTAACTCACTGTTGGTAGAAATGTAAATTAATACAGCCACTACAGAAAACAGTACAGAGATTCCTCAAAAAATTAAAATAAACTACCATTATTTTCAGTTCAGTCAGTAGCTCAGTTCTGTCTTGTGACCCCATGGACTGCAGCTCGCCAGGCCTCTCTGTCCATCACCAACTCCCAGAGTTTACCCAAACTCATGTCCATTGAGTCGGTGATGCCATCCAACCATGTCATCCTCTGTCATCCCCTTCTCCTCCTGCCCTCAATATTTCCCAGCATCAGGGTCTTTTCAATGGAGTCAGCTCTTCACATTAGGTGGCCAATGTATTGGAGTTTGAGCTTCAACATCAGTCCTTCCAATGAATAACTGGTTGGATCTCTTTGCAGTCCAAGGGACTCTCAAGAGTCTTCTCCAACACCACAGTTCAAAAGCATCAATTCTTCAGTGCTCAGCTTTCTTTACAGTCCAATTCTCACATCCATACATGACCACTGGAAAAACCATAGCCCTGACTAGACAGACCTTTTTTGACAAAGTAATGTCTCTGCTTTTTAATATGCTGTCTAGGTTGGTCATAACTTTCTTTCCAAGGAGTCAGTATCTTTTAATTTCATGGCTGCAATCATCATCTGCAGTGATTTTGGAGCCCAGAAAAATAAAGTCAGCCACTGTTTCCCCATCTATTTGCCATGAAGTGATGGGACTGGATGGCATGATCTTAGTTTTCTGAATGTTGAGCTTTAAGTCAGCTTTGTCACTCTCTCCTTTCACTTTCATCAAGAGGCTCTTTAGTTCTTCTTCACTTTCTGCCATTAGAGTGGTGTCATCTGCATATCTGAGGTTATTGATATTTCTCCTGGCAATCTTGATTCCAGCTTGTGCTTTATCCAGCCCAGCGTTTCTCATGGTGTATTCTGCATAGAACTTAAATAAGCAGGGTGACATTATACAGCCTTGATGTACTTCTTTTCTTATTGGAACCAGTCTGTTGTTCCATGTCCAGTTCTAACTGCCGCTTCCTGACCTGCATACAGGTTTCTCAAGAGGCAGGTCAGGTGGTCTGGTATTCCCATCTCTTGAAGAATTTCCCACAGTTTATTGTGATCCACACAGTCAAAGGCTTTGGCATAGTCAATAAAGCAGAAATACATGTTTTTCTGGAACTCTCTTGCTTTTTTGATGATCCAGAGGATGTTGGCAATTTGGTCTCTGGTTCTGCTGCCTTTTCTAAAACCAATGTGAACATCTAGAAGTTCACAGTTCACATATTGCTGAAGCCTGGCTTGGAGAAATTTTGAGCATTACTTTACTAGCGTGTGAGATGAGTGAAATTGTGTGGTAATATATATACACACATACATACATACATATATATACATAATGAAATATTAACCATAAAAAAGAATGAAATTTTTCCGTTTGCAACAATATGAATGGACCTAGAGGATATTATGCTTACTGAAATGTCAGAAAAATACTGCATGTTTTTACTCCTATTTAGAATCTGAAAAATAAGACAAATGAACAAACATAACAAAACAGCAACAGACTCACAGATACAAAGAACAAACAAGTGGTCACCAGAGGAGAGAGGGGTGGAGAGAAGAGCGGAACAGGTGAGGGGGCTCGAGCAGCAGAGCACCAGGCAGAAAGCACACTAAAGCGATGCAGCACGCAGCACAGGCACACGTGCAACGTTCACACTCGTTCTGTGCAGCATGTTCAGTCGCTTCAGCTGTGTCTGACTCTTCATGACCTTCTAGACTGCAGCCCTCAGGCTCCTAGTCCATGGGATTCTCCAGGCAAGAACACTTGAGTGTGTTACCATTTCCTTCTCCAGGGTTTCTTCCCAACTCAGGGATCGAAACTGTGGTTCTTATGTCTCCTCCTAGCACCACCTTGGAAGCCAACTTTGTATGGAGTATAATCTATAAAAAATATCAAATTATTACATTGTATATTTGGAAGTAATATAATATTGTAAATCAACTACACAAACAAAAATTTGTTTTTTTAAAAAAGACATGGAAAAAAGAAATCCTGAGGAGAAAAGGGCCTCGCAATTCCAAATATTCCAATATTTGTGGAGATTTTCCTTCTCATTCTAAATATTCACTTTTACACCTTAAAAAAAGAGTTGAAAAAAAACGTTTTCAGACTTTTAAAGTCTCAAATGAATCTGTCCATACTCACCCTTTCTTAGGAAGCTTTGAAAGGAGATGTTCATTAGAAGAAAATAAACTAAAAAAGGAGAAAACATAGGACACATAAAATAGATAATCCAACACAGTGAGAGGGATGGGAATCCATAGAACCTAGAGCAGCAGCTGCGCCCCTGACAGAGAGAAGTCGTTTCAGAGCACAGTGGGCTCCGGGAGAGGGGAATAAACGGAGATGAAATTCACTGAAATGTCTATTAAGTTTAAATCACTGACAGAAAGTTTTTAAGGTAGGTAAAGAGTGTACAGATGGCTTAGTAATAGCTACACAGAAAACTAAGACAAGAAAATAAAATATGTATTATCTTCTCCAAGAAACACAAAAGGTTATACAAGAAAAGAAATGCAATCGTAGTATATTATGCTGCTCAGTTGTGAACCACTGTCATATTTGTATCAGAAGGACTGTGGAAGATATATGTGTGTGTGTGTCTTTATTTGGTGGGCTGTGGAGAGAGCAGGAAAAAAAATTAAATTCTTATTTTCCACAGAGAGAAGACTGAAAAATTAAGAAATGGCAGTATAAGCAATAAAATCTTGTCATGTGGATATATGGAGTTAGAATCAAAAGATGAAGCCGTAAGGGTTGGAAGTAGTTGATTTAGACAGTGGGACATTATTTCTCATAATAAAAACTTGTGAAATTCTTTGTTTAAATCATATGCATGTATAACCTTGATGAAATTTTTAAAAATTTTACAAAATAAATAGACCCTATTTGAGAAGTTCTGTAAGAAAGAGCAACACTATAGTTCAGCAAGGAGTTGGGGCAGAGTTCAGGGCAATCTTCTCAGAGAAAACAATTCTTTACATTCTTTACCTCATTATAAACTGTAGTTAATGACCAGTTGAGGGACAGAAAGCCCTGTTAGGAGAGGAAAACTCCTGGGCAGCAGCTGAGCGGGATCTGCAGAGACGCTCCCCCGGGGACCCCAGCGGTCAGCGCCCGCACCATGAGCGTGGCGGGAGGGGCTGGAGGCATGTGCCCACCTGGGTCAGAGGGTGCTCTTGTGTGCTCAGAGGGCACTGACAGGGCAGGTTTGCATTCCTGAGGCAAGAATGATCTTTCAAAGGGGACATGTGCTGGACTCTGAAAGCACTGTGGACAGACAGGTCATTTCTGAGGCTGGGGCGCTAGCTCAGTGCAGAGGGACAAGCAGAGGGGGTGGGGGAGGGGGGTGGCTGCGAGGCTGCAGGAAAAGCTGGGACAGCGGCGTTTCAGAAACCCGAGGAATATTTTCAAGACACAGGAAGCAGCAGACTGTGACAAATGCCACAAAAAGAAGACAAGGACAAAAAATCTGTTCCTTTGATTTCACAATAATAAAGGCTGACTTCGGTGAGGACAGCCACGACCTCTCAGCAACGACAGTGCAATCTCCGTTACAGTGAACTGGAGGGAGGAAGTGGATGGAGTAAGGGCGCTCTTCTTCCGACTAGACACAGTCCACAGAGACCCAGGTTATTCTGACCCATCTGACAGCTCATGGTGAACTAGCATTCATTACGTAATATATATTTTCTTAATACTCAAAGAGTAATAGAAGGATTAATACTATGGACAGAGGTTCGTGACATTGTACAGGAGGCAGTTATCAAGACCATCTCCAAGAAAAAGAAATGCAAAAAGGCAAAATGGCTGTCTGAGGAGGCCTTACAAATAGCTGTGAAAAGAAGAGAAGTGAAAGGCAAAGGGGGAAAGGAAAGATATAAGCATCTGAATGCAGAGTTCCAAAGAACAGCAAGGAGAGATGAGAAAGCCTTCCCTGGGGACCAATGCAAAGAAATAAAGGAAAACAATACAATGGGAAAGACTAGAGATCTCTTCAAGAAAATTAGAAATACCAAGGGAACATTTCATGCAAAGATGGGCTCAATAAAGGACAGAAATGGTATGGGCATAACAGAAGCAGATTTTAAGAAGAGATGGCAAGAATACACAGAAGAACTGTGCAAAAAATATCTTTAGGGCCCAGATAATCACGATGGTGTGATCACTCACCTAGAGCCAGACATCCTGGAATGCGAAGTCATGTGGGCCTTAGGAAGCATCACTATGAACAAAGCTGGTGGAGGTGATGCAATTCCAGTTGAGCTACTTCAAATCCTCAAAGATGATGCTGTGAAAGTGCTGCACTCAATATGTCAGCAAATTTGGAAAATTCAGCAGTGGCCACAGGACTGGAAAAGGTCAGTTTTCATTCCAATCCCAAAGAAAGGCAACGCCAAAGAATGCTCAAACTATTGCACAATTGCACTCATCTCACACGCTAGTAAAGTAATGCTCAAAATTCTCCAAGTCAGGCTTCAACAGTATGTGAACTGTGAACTTCCTGATGTTCACGCTGGTTTTAGAAAAGGCAGAGGAACCAGAGATCAAATTGCCAACATCCATTGGATCATCAAAAAAGCAAGAGAGTTCCAGGAAAACTTCTGCTTTATTGACTATGCCAAAGCCTTTGACTGTGTGGATCACAATAAACTGTGGGAAATTCTTCAAGAAATGGGAATACTAGACCATCTGACTCTTGAGAAATCTGTGTGCAGGTCAAGAAGCAACAGTTAGAACTGGACATCGAACAACACACTGGTTCCAAATAGGAAAAGGAGTACATCAAGGCTGTATATTGTCACCCTGCTTATTTAACTTATATGCAGAGTACATCATGAGAAACGCTGGGCTGGATAAAGCACAAGCTGGAATCAAGATTGCTGGGAGAAATATCAATAACCTCAGATATCCAGATGATACCACCCTATGGCAGAAAGCAAAGAACTAAAGAGCCTCTTGATGAAAGTGAAAGAGGAGAGTGACAAAGCTGGCTTAAAGCTCAACATTTAGAAAACAAAGATCATGGCATCTGGTCCCATCACTTCATGGGAAAAAGAGGGGGAAACAGTATCAGACTTTATTTTTGGGGGCTCCAAAATCACTGAAGATGGTGACTGAAGCCATGAAATTAAAGATGCTTACTCCTTGGAAGGAAAGTTATGACCAACCTAGATGGCATATTCAAAAGCAGAGACATTACTTTGCCAACAAAGGTCTGTCTAGTCAAGGCTATGGTTTTTCCAGTAGTCATGTATGGATGTGAGAGCTGGACTATAAAGAAAGCTGAATGCCGAAGAATTGATGCTTTTGAACTGTGGTGTTGGAGAAGATTCTTGAGAGTCCCTTGGACTGCAAGGAGATCCAACCAGTCCATCCTAAAGGAGATTAGTCCTGAGTGTTCATTGGAAGGACCGATGCTAAAGCTGAAACTCCAATACTTTGGCCACCTGATAAGAAGAGCTGATTCATTTAAAAATGAGTCATTTAATCTTTCCCACCCTGATGCTGGGAAAGATTGAAGTAGGGAGGAGAAGGGGATGACAGAGAATAAGCTGGTTGGATGGCATCACTGACTCAATGGACATGTGTTTGGGTAAACTCCAGGAGTTGGTGATGGACAGGGAGGCCTAGCATTCTGCGGTCCATGGGGTGGCAAAGTGTCAAACACGACTGAGCAACTGAACTGAACTGAAGGTTAGAATAAGGATTGAGGTTGCCTGAAGTCAAATGACAGAGCTGCGATTACTTAAATTAGACTTTCTAGACCCTGTGCTCATAACCACCAATTTTTTAGGACAATGCATAGTTCCTGAGTTCATTTTCACATGACCTATGCCTCCTGAAACAAGACATAAAGGAATCTCAAGGAAAGTCTTAAATCATTCAATTGTGTAATGTTCAAGCTGAAGGGAACTAATTCAGTTGTGTATGCATACTCAGTTGAAACAGAGAGGTTAGGTGAATTGCCCAAAACCACAGAACTACTAAACTTGAGGCTTGACAGTGCAAGTCCTACTCCATACCTCTCAGTAAATTCAACATATTTTTAAAATAATGATACTCAAAACAGTCCAATGCATAGAACACACAGCTTTTCTTGTCTGAAAGAGCCAGAGCATTCCAACTAATCAGATGTATTACCCAAATCTGCTTCAATACAACATACATCCCAAAGTTCAAAAATAAAATTACTTTGATCTTAAATAAGTTCTTGGACCCTGCTGCTGCTGCTGCTAAGTCGCTTCAGTCGTGTCCGACTCTGTGTGACCCCACAGATGGCAGCCCACCAGGCTCCCCCATCCCTGGGATTCCCCAGGTAAGAACACTGGAGTGGGTTGCCATTTTGTTCTCCAATGCACGAAAGTGAAAGTGAAGTTGCTCAGTCGTGTCCGACTCTGCGACCCCATGGACTGCAGCCCACCAGGCTCCTCTGTCCATGGGATTTTCCAGGCGAGAGTACTGGAGTGGGTTGCCATTACCTTCATCTCCAAATCAGATTCTCCTAGGAAGAGTGACAAAGATCCTAATGTATTATGCCAACTTTCCTTGTCTAAAGCTGAAAAGGCTATCCAAGGATAGAGCTGGGGATTGTATTATAAAATAGTCCAATTCTTTCCATTCTGGAGACTGCGTAAGGCAGCCTAGGCTAACGAGCAGACAAACCTGCATGTGGAACTGGGTGAGAACACAGTTCTCACCTCTTGACGCTCTTCCTTCTCCCCCCATCTCCCCCACCTGCTCCTGCCTCTCTCTTCCCTCCTGCTCCTGCCTCTCTCTCCTCCTCTCCCTCCCCTCCTGATCCTGCATCTCTCTCCCCTCTCTCTCTCCTCCTACTCCTCCCTCTCCTCCTCCATCTCTCCTCCTCTTTCTCCCCCTCCTGCTCCTCCCTCTCTCTCCCCTCCTGCTTCTCCCTCTCTCTCTCCTCTCTCTCTCCTCATGCTCCTGCCTCTCTCTCCTCCTCTGAGCTCCACTCCTGCTCCTCCCTCTCTCTCCTCTCTCTCTCTCTCCTCCTCCTTCTCCCCCTCTCTCTCCTCCTCTATCTCTCCTCCTCTTTCTCCCTTCCTGCTAACCCCTCTCTCTCCCCTTCTCCTCCTCTGAGCTCCCCTCCTGCTCCTGCCTCTTTCTCTCCTCCTCTGAGTCTCCTTCTGTTTTCAGTCTTTTCCTCTTCTCACTTGCCCTCCCTTTTATTCATCTTTTCCTTCCTTTTTTTCTCATTATCTTCTTCAGTTCAGTTCAGTTCAGTCGCTCAGTCGTGTCCGACTCTTTGTGACCCCATGAATCACACCACGGCAGGCCTCCCTGTCCATCACCAACTCCCGGAGTTCACTCAAACTCATGTCCATCGAGTCAGTGATGCCATCCAGCCATCTCATCCTCTGTCGTCCCCTTCTCCTCCTGTCCCCAATCCCTCTCAGCATCAGAGTCTTTTCCAATGAGTCAACTCTTCACATGAGGTGGCCAAAGTACTGGAGTTTCAGCTTTAGCATCATCCCCTCCAAAGAAATCCCAGGGTTGATCTCCTTTAGGATGGACTGGTTGGATCTCCTTGCAGTCCAAGGGACTCTCAAGAGTCTTCTCCCACACCACAGTTCAAAAGCATCAATTCTTCAGTGCTCAGCTTTCTTCACAGTCCAACTCTCACATCCATACATGACTACTGGAAAAACTACAGCCTTGACTAGACAGACCTTTGTTGGCAAAGAAATGTCTCTGTTTTGAATATGCCATCTAGGTTGGTCATAACTTTCCTTCCAAGGAGTAAACGTCTTTTAATTTCATGGCTGCAGTCACCATCTGCAGTGATTTTGGAGCCCAGAAAAATAAAGTCTGACACTGTTCCCACTGTTTCCCCATCTATTTCCCATGAAGTGATGGGACCGGATGCCAGGATCTTTGTTTTCTGAATGCTGAGCTTTAAGCCAACTTTTTCACTCTCCACTTTCACTTTCATCAAGAGGCTTTTGAGTTCCTCTTCACTTTCTGCCATAAGGGTGGTGTCATCTGCATATCTGAGGTTATTGATATTTCTCCCGGCAATCTTGATTCCAGCTTGTGCTTCTTCCAGCTCAGTGTTTCTCATGATGTACTCTGCATATAAGTTAAATAAGCAGGGTGACAATTCTCATCAAAAATAAGTATACTGCATGGTGTTTTAATACCGAATTATGATCCTGAATGTCATCAGCAATGATACAATCTAGAAAAAAACAAAAACAAAAATACTGAGACCATCAGTCTTATCTGGAGATTCCAGCTCTGAGATAGGAAGCTTAAACTCCCTGTTGGTATCAACTTATTTCCCTAGGTGGTCCACCTGTATACTGGCTTTTAAATAAGTTCACATTATTGTAAGTTTTTTTTTTTTTTTTTTGCCTATTGTGTCGATTAGTTTTACAGAGTCTATGCTTTGATTCTGCCTGCAAATTTACCAGATAAACTTAATAAGGCCTTTAATAGGATGGAGACAAACTACCAGGTGCCTGGTTCTATTTTCAAGAGCTCTCCTCAGCTGTCTTTAGATAATGAAAATAAACACTAGAAAGAACCGCACAGACCATAAAGTTTTATGAATAGCCAAGGATAAAACACATTTTTTTCAGTAAAGCTTCAAGACACAGAAATGTTTAACCAAAAAAAAAGAACTGAAGTGTGAACTAAAGACTCAAAACAGCAATATAGTTCTAAGTACATCCATGGAGGCTGGCACATGTTCTAACTCCACTCAAGGGCTCAGAGAACAGAACCGATGGGTGGGGGTGGAAAGGTGGGGGAGCACTAAAAGCTGTGTGACTCAAAAATAAACTCAAAATGGGTAAAAGACCTACATGTAAGGCCAGAAACTGTAAAACTCTTCACGGGGGACACAGGCAGAACTCTGACATAAATGGCAGCAAGATTCTCTTCGACCCACCTCTGAAAGTAAGGGAAATAAAAACAAAAACAAACACATGGGACCTAATTAAGCTTAAAAGTCTTTGCACAGCAAAGGAAACTATAAACACGGTGAAAAGACAACCCTCAGAACAGGAGAAAATAACTGCAAATGAAGCAAATGACAAAGGATTAATCTCCAAAATATACCAGCAGCTCATGCAACTCAACATCAGAAAAACAAGCAACCCAATCCAAAATGGGCAGAAGACCTAAACAGACAGTTGTCCAAGGAAGACATAGTGGTAGTTTCGTCGCTAAGTTGTGTTCGCCTCTTTGCAACCCCATGGACCGCAGCCTGCAGGGCTCTTCTGTCCATGATTCTCCAGGCAAGAACATTGGAGTGGGTTGCCATTTCTTTCTCCAAGAGATCTTCCCAACCCAGGGATCGAACCCAGGTCTCCTGCATTGCAGGCAGATTCTGTACTGACTGAGCTATGAGGGAAGCCCAAAAAGAAGACATACAGATGGCCAATAAACACAGAAAAAATTCTCAACATCACTCATTCTTAGACAGATACAACTCAAAACCACAATGAGGTAACACCTTACACCAGTCAGAATGGCCATCATTAAAAAATCTACAAATAATAAATGCATGCTGGAGAGAATGTGGAGAAAAGGGAATGTAAATTGATACAGCCATTATGGAGAACAGTAGGGAGGTTACTTAAAAAACTAGGAATAAAACTACCATATGACTCAGCAATCCCACTACAGGGCACACACCCTGAGAAACCCATACATGAAAAGGATACCTGTACCCTAGTGTTCACAGCAGCACTATTTACAATAGCCAGGACATAGAAGCAACCTAGATGTCCATCAACAGATGAACGGATAAAGAAGTTGTGGTACACACACACACGTACACACACACACACAAATATATACACACATATATATCATGGAATACTGCTGTGGTTCAGTTGCTAAGTCGTGTCTCATTCTTTGCAACCCCTGCCAGGCCCCTCTGTCCATGAGATTCTCCAGGCAAGAACACTGGAGTGGGCTGCCAATACTGGATTGTTTCCCGGGGCACCTAGGGATTGAAACCACGTCCCTTATGTCTCCTGCACTGCAGGTGGGTTCTTTACCACTAGCACCACCTGGGAATCTCCCAGAGTTTGCTCAAACTCACGTCCATCGAGTCAGTGATGCCATCCAGCCATCTCATCCTCTGTCGTCCCCTTCTCCTCCTGCCCCCAATCCCTCCCAGCATCACAGTCTTTTCCAGTGAGTCAGCTCTTCGCATGAGGTGGCCAAAGTACTGGAGTTTCAGCTTTAGCAACATTCCTTCCAAAGAACACCCAGGACTGATCTCCTTTAGAATAGAAGTTAAATAATCAGGGTGACAATATACAGCCTTGTTGTACTCCTTTCCCAATTTTGAAACAGTCAGTTGCTCCATGTTCTAAAATAGTTAAAAGTTCTAACTATTGCTTCTTGACTTGCATACAGTTTTCTCAGGAGACAGGTAAGATGGTCTAGTATTCCCATTTCTTTAAGAATTTTCCAGTTTGTTGTGATCCATACAATCAAAGGGTTTCACATAGTCAATGAAGCAGAACTAGATGCCTTTCTGGAATTCCCTTGCTTTCTCTATGATCCAAAAAATGTTGGTAATTTGATCTCTGATTCCTCTGCCTTTTCTAAACCTATCTTCCCAGCTTGTGCATCTGGAAGTTCTTGGTTCATGTACTGCTGAAGCCTACCTTGAAGTATTTTGAGCACAACCTTACTAGTGCAAAGTGAGTACAACTGTCTGGTACCTTAAACACTCTTTAGTATTGCCTTTGGGATTGGATTGAAAACTGACCTTTTCCAGTCCTGTGGCCACTGCAGAGGTTTCCAAATTTGCTGATGTATTGAGTGCAGCACTTTATGGAATACAACCCAGCCATAAATGGAACAAATGTGATTCAGTTCTAGTGAGATGGATGAACACAGAGTGAAGTATGTCAAAAAGCAAAAAATAAATATTGTAATTTAATGCAAATACATGGAAACTAGAAAAATGGTACTGATTAACCTATCTGCAGGGCATGAATAGAGATGTGGACATAGAGGAGAGTCTTGTGGACACACTTGGCAAAGGAGAGGGTGGGACAAATGGAGAGAGTAGCACTGAAACATATACATTACCACGAGCAAAACAGACAGCTAGCGGGAAGTTGCCACAGCACAGAGAGTTCAACCACATGCTCTGTTAACAACTCAGAGGGGTGGGAGGGGGTAGTGGGGCTGCGGGATGGGAGGGGGGCTCAAAAGGGAAAGCCCACGTGTATATCTACGGCTGATTCATGCTGTCATGTGGCAGAAATCAACACAGTGGTGTAAAGCAATTATCCTCCAAGTAAAAATAAACTAAAAAAAGAAAGGCTGTGTCACTGGTGTGCAGCAGGAACTGTTTCAGTAAGCATTACATCCTAAAAATAATATTCTCATTTCCACATAAGAGAAGCAATAATTAGGTAAATTCAGCCCAGAAATGCATAGACACAGGGTAGCAATGGCTGAAACTAAAGATTAAAAAAAAAAAAAAAAAAAATCTCTCTAGTTGCAGTGTTGTAGCCATGTGTTCCGGGAAACAAACTCACTCAGAAGGACAAAGCAGATAGTGGAGTGCAGTTTATTACCCTGGCGGGCCCAAGGCAGAATCTCCTCTTAGCCAAGGACTGCAACCAGTTTTTGTGAAAACCTTTTATACCCTAAGTGCACATGCACAAACCTACCTCCCCAAATTCCCTGACAATCAAATTAACCCGTGATTCATATGCCTTAAGCCTAGGTAGTGAACAGTGGACAATTATCAATAGGCCTGTGGTCATACCCCAATAAGCACAATAAAATGTATGATTCTATACCTGGGGCTCTTCCTTCCGGGGGCCTGGTTTTCCATTGGTTGTCGTTTCCATAGATACTGGGCATAGAGCTCAAAGTCCACAGTCCTGCCCAAGATGGAGCCCTGCTTGCAAGGTGGAGCCTGCTGTCTCCTCCTTCAGCAGGATGGTGTACATGGACTCATCCATGTCTTATGGTTTTCTAGTTCACCTAGCCAATCATTCAAAACCAAAACTTACTAAAGCGCTGCTAGACTCACAACAAAGACTGCCCTGTAGAATAAACAAACATGTACATCACCCCTCCACACACACGATTCTGGTTTTAAGTGAAAACTGAAGAGGACGGCTGGGTAACTTAGAAAGGACCAGGAATGGGAATGAGAAACAGAGAAGTCAGTGTCCACTTAAGAAGTTCTCAGTAAAAGAAGACAGAAAAGAGAACTGAAACAAAGAAAGGTGCCGGGGTCCTGCCCCGGCTGATCCAGGGTATTCGAAGCGGGGACGGCGTCGGCGACCTATTTATTTAAATATTTTATCAAAGATATAAAGAGTAATAGGATGAGGATAGCTCAGTAGGAAAATTCAGTGGAGAAAAGAGGCTGAGTAGCTTGGTTTACGCGGGAGACCAATAAAACTTCAAGACAAGAAGTTTGCACCACTTACGTAGGCCGCAGGCGTCCTTCCGTTCTCCCGAAGGAGAGGAGACACTGAGGCCTCCCCGGTCGGATCTTAGAAGCCCAGGCATAATTAGTAAGCATGGCGGGTTCCGCGCTCCAGATGGAGACTCAGCCAGAGTGAGAGAGAGAGAGCGACATGGGGAGACCAGTATTTTGAGAAACTGATCCCAATTCTTTATTTTCCATGGTCTACTTTTATACACTGAGATGTTATGCAAAAGTCACGCGGGGTCAGCAGTCCTGACTTTTACCAAAGTCAGGTGCTTCATACAAATGTATACAGAGGTCTTAGGGGTGTTACATCATCTTCTGGCCAGGGGGGCCTGCTGACAATTTACGACCCTCTCCTTGTGACAGCGGTCAGTCAATCAGGACACTTATTTCTCCAGGGCTGATTATTCTCAAAACAGATGCCACCCAAGTAAAGTTACATTCCTACAGGGTGAGGGTGTAGTGGGTTTTAGTTAAGGAAAGAATTTACTTAGCCTAAGGTCTAACGTGATTAATATCAAAGGTTAATTCTATATATTCATTAATGTGTGTAAAGGCAGGGGATATGGAGACTTAGCAACAAACATTGGCTCAACAAATGAAAAACCCTTCACCAACACAATTTCTAATTAGCCCATTATACTTATACTAATAGTTTTCTAACTTCTCTAAAGAACCTGTTTTTAGAGGGTTGAAAGCATCTTGTGCCTCTCACGGTTGGGAGGCTGTGAGCGATCACATGTGGCTGGACGAGCCTGTCAGGCAGGCTAGAGAACCTTCAGAGGAGTTTGTAGGTTAAAACACTCTTATCACGCCCAGGAATTATTATTAACTGGAGCTCTAGGTTAACTCCTTCTCCGAAAGAGGTGGTGGGGGACAGCCCCCCGTAAAGTCAGAGGTGTAGGTAAGAGCACAAAGTAGTAAAGTAGGCAGGCTCTGGTTATGGGGGCAGATGCTCGAGGAGTTCCAGGGGGACTCCTGAGGCTCGATCCCGCCTTTGCGTATGTTGAGCCTCCTTCCTCATGACCTTTGTCACGGGCGGAGTACCTCACTCTGGCCCCCAACAGAAAGGGATGGGGGAATATAAAGAATAGACTTTGAGGGGCTTCGCTGGTGGCTCAGTGGTAAAGCGTCTGCCTGCCAGTGCGGGAGACACGGGTTCGATCCCTGGTCCAGGATGATCCCACGGGCCACAGGGCCCACAAGCCACAACTGTGGGCCTGTGTTCTGGAGCCTGGGACCACCGCCGCGAGCCTCTCGCCACAGCTCCTAACCCTGTGTGCCCTGGAGCCCACGCTCGCAACGATAGGAGCCACTGCTGTGAGACTCCAGCAGTGGCCGGGCCGCAACTGGAGAAAAGCCCCGGCAGCAACAAAGTCCCAGCAGACCAATAAACAAAGAAATACTGTTAAAAATTATAAAAAAGAACAGATTTTTAAAAAATAATCATAACGCCTCAATAGTGCTGTTAAGACTTCTGGGTTTGATGGAGTAATCAGCTACCTTCTATCGCCATTTAAATCTGTGTTTCTAATCAGAAAAAAAAGAGTTTATCTTAACAGATAACCCAGAGATGGATTTAAAAAAAAATACAGAATCTGAAATTATAAAATATATGACTTATTCCTATAAGGCATAATTAACTTATAGAACCCTCAACTGACAGGGAAAATAAATTTTAAGTCACGTTTGAAGTCTGCTTCATGAGGTGGCCTGCAGCAGCAGCAGCCCAGCCTTCCTTCTGCAGGGCCTGTCACTCACTCCTGGAAGTACACTCCCCACTTCTCTTGTGATCTAAATCAAGGTTCATGCAGTTTCATAAAACTACCAGTCTTATATTACTCAAAAAAATCCTAGAAAATTTTCTAAGTCATAATGATTCCTGAGTTTGTCACATGACAAGGCTTTCTGTAACCAACCACAGTCTACATCTCATGACCTACATTATGCAGATGCATGTTTTTCTAGAGAAATTTAGATCCTAAATTTTTAAAAAATGCTTTCCTTTTTAGATAATTTTACTGAAACATATTCACCATATTTACTTTTAAACATATTCACTTTTAAGAACAAATCACAAATGTACATTAAAAAAAAGTATGGCTGTAGTTCTTAATCATAAGCAAGAGATTCTCTTTTAAGGAAAGAAAAAGGAACTTATTGTAAAGAGATTTCGTTGATCTAAGAATCTCAGAATTCGATGGAGAAGGTGGCTTCCAGGCTATGCAGACAGGAGCACTACTTAGAATAACTCGGCAGAAGCACCTGACTCAGCTGTTAACCCCGTTACTGCTCTGGCAAACACCCGGCCTGCAGCTCGCACGGCCAGCACTGGGGCACTGGGGCCGGGACGCCCCCTCACTGCACCCCGTGCTACCAGTCTTACCGGCCAGCAGCGGGCAGACGGGTTGGGTGCATCTGACTGGCAGAGCTGGGTCACATGTTCACAGTCTTGCTACAGGGAGGCTGGGAAGGAAATACATGGTAACTTCAACCTCTGTATTTGAAGGTAGGTTCTCCTCATACCAAAGTTCATGAGGTAAGAAATTCCTCAAACATAGAAAGAGGGCTGAGATACTTGGTAGGCTGAAAATGGTAAATGCCTATCCCAGTAGTTACGCATGTACTCCTGTATTTATGCCCAGTTATTCTCAACCTCCTTCACAGGCTCCTGTTCCAAACGCTGGCATTTCCTTCTCTGCATGTTTTCATCTGCATACATTCTCCTGAGATTTCATCTGTTTCATAGTTTTATGGCTCCTAAATGTACCTCTTTAGCCTCATTCACATCATCACTGTGGTAAGTCTGCTAAAGGTTTGCCAAAATCTATTACCCTTTTCTTCTGGAGAAAGAATTTAGCTTGGCATGAAGCTTCCCGAACATACAAAATTTCCTAGTCTTTCTTGAAGCTAGTTCTGACTACACTGCTAATTCCTCTTTAAAGGAATGTGAACAAATGCGGTGAGTGCCACTTCCAGCTCTAAGACCTCAGATGTTCACATCTGTTTACTCCATGTTTCATCTCCCTTCCCTTTCGCCAACTCTGCAGTCTGTGGTAAGCCCACCTCAGCCATACAGATGACAACAAAGGCAGCCTAGGAACCGGGATCGCTGAGAAGCAGACCTGCCCACCAATCTGAAGTGCTGAGCTTGAACTGATAAATGAGACAGAAATAAAGGTCTATATTTTGTAAGCCACAAAAATTGTTTTGGGGTGTGTAGTTAATAGCTTCTGAGCCTTTTGCTAACTTATACACACATACGCACACACATTTCCAAGTTTCCAACTTGCATTAGAAATCTTGGGGCTGGCTTAGATTTCTCCTTCTCTCTTATTCTCCCAATTCAGGAGATCACTAAATTATTTACATTTCATTTATTTGTCTCTTTCTCTAAACCCAGAGTGACCACCTCAGTCTGGGTTCTCGGTTTCTCTCTTGACGTGAGTTCATTGCTATATGAGCTCAGGTCACCAAAACAAAACACCATAGATGGGGTGGCTTAAACAACAGAAACTTATTTTCTCACAGTTTGGGGGCTGTAAGTCCCACTTACTCCTCCTCATCTCTTCTTGACTTAAACCTCTGCAGCTAATGCCCCCATAAGTTTCAGCAGAAACCATGACATTTAAAACAGAACAACTAAGTTTCCTCAAGGAGAGTTTCCTGTGTGCTGAAGCTGGTCCCCTGGGGAAAACACTAATGGAAAAGATCCTGGTTACAGCAAAGACCTCCGTGGACTTCACGTGAGACGATCACTCCTAGAAATGGCCCTGCAGTTGGGATAAAAAGTCAGAGGAAAACAAAATTTAGATCAATTTTCTTGAGTTTTACATGTCTGCCCTCATTTAAAATTTGTCACATATACAGGTGAAGTAAGACTTTAGTATGCTGCTTCCTTGTTTTTGGTATACACGATTAAAGCCCTGACCTAGCACACAGAAACAATAGAAAATTCCCATATGATGCTTCTGATTGGGAGGACTCAGCCTGTGTAAATACCAAGTAACTCAGCTCCCAGGGGAGTGACTGATTTTTGTGATCTTTCCAGGTTATCGCCATTGATCATTGCTAAACTTTTTCATGGAAGGTTATCAAATTATAGAAAATAATAGACAATAATGTCTCCTGTGGCCACACTGATCCAACTATCTCATTTCATTTAAATTTTAACTTCTGGTCTTTTTAAAATGTGTGTAGGCTTCAACCTAATATGAATAAGGAAACTAAAGTCTATCCAAAATTGAGCAATTTCTCCATAATCACCCTATTTAATTGGACAGTGGCAGGATTTACTAGAACCTAGATTTCACTTACCGATCCCTATGACTCCTTTTCAATTCTGCTTCCTCTTACCATTAACCAACATTTTACAGTAGTTAGCTGAAAAGAGCAGAAAGTTTGAAGTTCAGGGTAAGTTTAGAACATGGTATTTCAAGTCATTTAAGCTCAGTTTTTTACCTGTAGAATGGAATAATAAATCTGGATTCATAAGGATGTTATGTGTAAGCATCTAGATTACAGCAGGTACTAAATAAATATAAGTCATCTTTATACCAATCAAACAGCTATGGTTTCTATTTAGCTAACAATTTACTGGCCAATTGTTAAAATATTTAGGAGTAACAGACAAGAAAATTTTAAAAATCTGACTTCCTTTCTACTCTTTCCCTCCCAATCTGCACACACAGACACACACATCCGAGTACTTGCACACACACACATCCCTTCCCCTGAAAAACATCTGTGAGGCAACTCTACAGTCACCCTTCCAACACGAATATGATTTCTCACGCAGAGGCTCTGTGTAGGGAGAGTGGTGGCTACAAGCAGAGTGTTTTTGGCGTCCCAGGAGGAAACCCCCCAACACACCACGAAGTACTCGCCACCCCACATCCGTTGCCTGCCCAGCCTGCTTGCTTACTTGTGGGATATAAGACATTGTATATTGTGATTTCTTGCTTGTTAAAATAGCCTTACTTGGGAGGGGTTTTGCATTTGCCCTTTTAGGTTGGTACAAAAGTAACTGCAGTTTCAGACCATGAATTTTAAATCATATAACTAGGCTCAAACACATCTTTATTAACCAAAATAGGAACCATTATAATCAACACATTTTTGCCAATGAGAAATTTGCTTATTCCCATAGAGTAAAAATCCGTGTTTCAGCATTCGAAGAACTCTTGGAAAGCATTTTCTGCTTCCTGCTGGTTGTGAAAGTGTTTTGCCTACAAAGAGTCGCAGAGATGCTTGAACAAGTGGTAATTGGTTCACTAGGGGTCAGGTGAATATGGCAAACGAGGCACAACTTGTTCCACTTTTGAAGCGCTGGCTGTGCTACGTCAGCTGGGGGTTTTCGAGCAGACCTGGGCCTGCTCTATCGTTCAGCGCTGGCCGCAGGTGCTGCAGTTTTCTGTGCCCCGCATCAATCTGCTGAGCACACTTCTCAAATGCAATGGTCTCGCCAGGATCGAGAAAGCTATCGTGCATGATGCCAGCAGCAGACCACCAAACAGTGATTATGACCTTTTTTGGTGCAAGTTTGGCTTTGGGAAGTGTTTTGGAACTTCTTCTCCATTCAACCACTGAGCTAGTCATTGCCAGCTGTCATATAAAATCCACTTTCTGTCACACATTCTCCATCACATTCTGATGGAGAAACGGCTGGTTGTTGCTACATACAATTAGAGAAGACAACATTTCAAAATGATGATTTTTTTTTTTAAGTCTGCTCAGGAGGCACTCATTTATTGAGCTTTTTCAAATGCTGAGTGACTGTAAAATGGTTGGCATCTGAGTTTTTCGGCAACTTCTCGCATCGCTGTAGCAGGTCAGCTGGGGCGACTGCTCTCCACCGGCCAATGCCACCTTCCCATGGCCAGCCACTGTGCTCCTCACCCTCAAGGCTCTCGTCTTCTTTGCAAAACTTGAACCAACACTGCACTGTACCTTCATTAGTAGCTCCTAGGCCAAATGTGTTGATGTCTCGAGTTGTCCCCACTGCTTTACAACCCATCTGAACTCAAATAAAAAATCACTTGAAATTGCTTTTAGTCTAACATCATTTCTATAGTCTAAAATATAAAATAAACAGCAAACAATGTCATTAGCTAAAAAATAAAGCAAGAAATGTGCATTAAAATGATGTATAACATAACATAAACATACATTTATTTTAAAATGTATTCCTAAGGTTAAGACAAAGGTCAACAATGCAAAACCACAATTACTTTTGGACCAACCTAATAGTTCAATCTATTGGGTCACTCAGCAATCAACTCGGTCAGAAAGTTGGTCCAGCTGTACTAGAGTCTCAAAGGAAAAACGGGAGAGCTAATAATGACTATTGGTTAGTACAGTTATTGACTTAGTACTGTATGTCATAGAGTTCAAATAAAGAAATTAAGTAAGTGACCAAAGTCTTAAAAGGTATCATCAACTCACACAAATATACAAATAGTGAAATGTATTAAGACTTCAGAGATTTATGAGAATATGTTTATCAGTTACAATTTGTAAATAACAGAGAACAACTCTGCTTCCTTAACCAGGAAGAGAGTGTATTAAAGGAATAACAAGTAGTTACGGAACAGACAAGACACTGGAGAACCAAGTCTGGACGTGAGAGAGGGATGAGGCAGGGCTGAGAGCGCTCCGTGTGTAGATAGCATCTGTCCTTCCTGTCTGTACACCTCCCTGTGTAAATCCAGGGAGAAATCAATCAACTGGCCTAGTTTGGCACAAGTGCACAAAGAATAAAATTCCTAATTTACAGCCCCACCAAAGCTACAGAGGCTAAATGATTCCTCCACAGGAAGTGAGGTGGTTCCCAGGAAGAACAGGTGCTGAACAGCCGTGTGAACCAGTGTCCTGCTCTAGAACACAGGACAAGCTGGTCTAGTGGGAAGGGAAAGAGACTAATTTAGGGAAGACTTTCTTTGTATCAGGTACTGTGAGGTTTCACACATTGTGTCATTTAATTCTTATACCAATCTTGTAAATCAAATATTATTTCCCCCACTTTCTATCTGAGAAAACTATAGCCAGGTTAAGGAAACGGCTCCAGATCAAAAACCAATAAGCATGTGGGCCGGGACCTGAATTCATGTCTGCAAGCTCTACAGTTGTCTTGTTTTGAGCTGGAAGGTACGACAAGACGTGGGTGCTGCTAGCCTCCGGGTAGAGCGGGCTGTTTAGATGACAGTGCAGGGGCCCGGCAGGATGCTGGGTCCTCCAAACGAGAGCAGGAGAGCAAACAGGTGCCAAGATGGAACTGGCTCCTGCAGGGAGGCCCCTTCCAGGGAGTCTCAGAGGAAGGGCAGCAGCTACAGAAACCTCCTGCTATGCGGGCAGTGATCAGCCTTTGATTTGCTTTTTAAAAAAAATAATAAAAACAGAAAAATATACCTGACCTCCAGTTTGGCAGGATAAAAGGATGGCAAAAGGCAGATATAAAGGTGGAAAGGGGTCACAGAGCGTGAACACAGCTGAGGATCTGACTTAGCCCAGTATCTGGGGTATCGATAATTCTTGTGGATAGGCACTTTGTCTTCTAATAATTCACCACTGAAAAATGCTTACAGGGTACATGCGCTACAAACGACAGTCATAGACTGCTGTAAATTGAGGCTTGAGAAACGGGCAGGAGATCAAATGGGCCTGGTAGAACATGGGAAGGAGATGGAGACTGCTGAAGGACTTCGAACAGGAGAGTGACATCATCCCATTTTACCAAAATTACCCTGGTTGCGGGGTGGCAAATAGACTAAATGGGGAAAAATGACAGCAGAATGTCTAGTTATTCCCACTTATTCACTTCCTGAGTGAAAGAGAAAGGTTTCCTTAATGGAACTCTGTCCCTTTGCTGTGTACAGGGCAAAATTGTGCAATGCACTTTCTGGCCCAAGTACCCTGCTCTCTCTTTGTTAATGTCCTTCTTCCCTCTTCAGTCCCCATTTATATCTAAAAATCAGGGGCTGCCATCTTCTTTATTTCTGCTCCCCACTTAACCACCAGACTAGGAAGGCACTGCTACACCAATGACTGCCAACATTTCAAGGTGGTGCTTCACTTCTGGGACTGATGTTCACATTTTAATCAGTGCTGTCCATCGAACCAACAAGACCATTAATGCTGAGGCTTCAATAAACGAATGGGCCTATTAAAATATCTGGATTGGGAATTTCTCTTAGCACTCAAATCCATCACAAAGTATGAAAGTATCTGGCCTCCACTGAAAGGTTATTTTTGATGTTGAAAAGCATCTTTTCATGAAGCGAAGTGAAAGGCAAAGGAGAAAATGAAAGATACACCCATTTGAATGCAGAGTTCCAAAGAATACCAAGGAGAGATAAGAAGCCTTCCTCAGTGATCAATGCAAAGAAATAGAGGAAAATAGAATGGGAAAGACTATAGTCCCTTCAAGAAAATTAGAGATAACAAGGGAACATTTCATGCAAAAATGAGCACAATAAAGGACAGAAATGGTATGGACCTAACAGAAGCAGAAGATATTAAGAACAGATGGCAAGAATACACAGAAGAACTGTGCAAAAAATATCTTCAGGACCCAGATAATCACAATGGTGTGATCACTAACCCAGAGCCAGACATCGTGGAATGTGAAGTCAAGTGGGCCTTAAGAAGCATCATTACGAAAAAGCTAGTGGAGGTGATGGAACTCCAGTTGAACTATTTCAAATCCTGAAAGATGATTCTGTGAAAGTGCTGCACTTAATATGCCAGCAAATTGGAAAACTCAGCAGTGGCCACAGGACTGGAAAAGGTCAGTTTTCATTCCAATCCCAAAGAAAGGCAATGCCAAAGAATGCCCAAACTACCGCACAACTGTACTCAGCTCACACACATTATTAGTAAAATAATGCTAAAAATTCTCCAAGCCAGGCTTCAGCAATACGTGAACCATGAACCTCCAGATGTTCAAGCTGGTTTTAGAAAAGGCAGAGAAACAAGAGATCAAATCGCCAACATCCGCTGGATCATAGAAAAAGCAAGGGAATTCCAGAAAAACATCTAGTTTTGCTTCATTGACTATGATCAAACCTTTGACAGTGTGGATCACAACAGTGGAAAATTCTGAAAGAGATGGGAATACCAGACCACCTTAGCTGCCTCCTGAGAAATCTGTACGCAGGTTAAGAAGCAATGATTAGAACCAGACATGGAACAATGGACTGGTTCCAAATTGGGAAAGGAATACATCAAGGCTGTATATTGTCACCCTGCTTATTTAACTTATATGCAGAGTACATCATGAGAAATGCTGGACAGGATGAAGCACAAGGTGAAATCAAGATTGCTGGGAGAAATATAAATAACCTCAGATATGCAGATGACACCACGCTTGTTGAAGAAAGTGAAGAGGAACTAAAGAGCCTCTTGATGAAAGTGAAAGAGGAGAGTAAAAAAGCTGGCTTAAAACTCAACATCAGAAAACTAAGATCATGGCATCTGGTCCCATCACTTCATGGCAAATAGATGGGGAAACAATGGAAACAGTGACAGACTTTATTTTCTTGGGCTCCAAAATTACTGCAGATGATGACTGCAGCCATGAAATTAAAAGATGCTTGCTCCTTGGAAGAAAAGCTATGACCAACCTAGACAGCTTGTTAAAAAGCAGAGACATTACTTTACCAACAAAGGTCCATGTAGTCAAAGCTATGGTTTTTCCAGTAGTCATGTATGGATGTGAGAGTCGGGCTACAAAGAAAGCTGAGCACTGAAGAATTGATGCTTTTGAACTGTGGTGTTGGAGAAGACTCTTGAGAGTCCCTTGGACAGCAAGACAATCCAACCAGTCCATCCTAAAGGAAATTCAGTCCTGAATATTCGTTGGAAGGACTGATGCTGAAGTTGAAGCTCTAATACTTTGGACACTTGACATGAAGAACTGACTCACTGGAAAAGACCCTGATGCTGGGAAAGATTGCGGGCAGGAGGAGAAGGGGATGAGATGGTTGGATGGCATCACCAACTCGATGGACATGAATCTGAGCGCTTCGGGACTTGGTGATGGACAAGGAAGCCTGGTGTGCTGTAGTCCGTGGAGTCACAAAGAGTCTGACACGACTGAGCAACTGAACTGAACTGTAGTGAATTCCATTCATGACCTTGACCTTTTATGATCTGGTGTATAAATGACCTACCGTCTAAGCTGTGTATTTTGCAGCATGAAGGGACTTCCCATGCTGCAGCATTCCTTTTTGTCATTTACCACATGTGGATGTAGAGAGATCAGTGCAAGTGAAATAGTAAGATCAAGTGCTTATGTTATGGGATGTGAGACCTTGAGCAAGCTATGTCACCTTTCTGGGCCTTAGTTTCCTCGTCTACACGTGGATATATTACTGACACCTACCTCATATCTACCTCTTAAGGAATTTTTGAGGATTAATTCAAAGTCAAAAAGCACTGAGCACAATACCGAGCACATAGCAGTCAACAAACACGAGGGACTGTGGGTTAATATTTCTAGCATATCAGCGAAGTTACTATTTTACACCACTATTCTGCAGTTATGATGCAGGTTTTTGGGCTCCCAGATGAGACGGTCCTTCGAAGTGTGATTCGTGGCTCATTTAACTTTACATTCTCAGTGGAATAGCTAGTACTTGGTAAGTGGTTAGCAAATAACTGCTCAAGGAATGAATGGATTTTTTGGACTTTGCGCTTCTACATGTCTCTGTTTAAAAGTCATATTATCTAAGTGGTTTAAAATGTTTGGAGGTTTTGTGGGACTAAAGAGGCAGACTAAGTGTCAGAATAATCATCAGAGTGTATCCAGCAGTGGGATGGGAATTTTACAGGCTTCCGCGCTGTGCTGTCAGGCTCCTGAGAGCTTTCTCATACAACATATCTTATACCCCTCAGTACAACCCTAAGAGATAACATTTCCAGATAATGAACAAGAAAACAGCCGTGGAACCAGCTAATTTGCTTGAAGGCATTGCATTCCTAAGGGGAACAGGTATAAATGAGAAGGGTAAAGTGCAGTAGTCAGAACCCCAAATAGTTTGGTCCCACCTCTTATCAGCTGGGTAACCCTGGGGGAGTCACTGAAGCACTCCTGTCAGCTGCCTCACATGTAGAAATGACAACGAGAGCGTTCTCTCATAGGCTGTTTTGAAAACTAACTGAGGAAAAGACCATTCAGTCTCCCTGTCTGAACGCAGTATAACTCACCCTCACCACCGCAGGCCGCTGGGCCCTCGGCAGTGCCACATGGGCCCGAACTCATGGCAGTGACGCCCAAGGCCTCAACCCTGGGTGACTCCCTCCCTGATATGGGCAAAGTCCAAAGCTTTCTTGTGTCCCTTTTATACAAAGAATACTTACTGGAAAATGACTAACGAACAGCAAAGTTGAATAAAGTGCAAAGTATGACTTTTTTAAGTTTATTTTTTTAAATATTTCTCTCCACAGTGATGAAATGTGCCCATCACAAAGGACATGCACACAGAGAAGCTTTTCTACACCAAAGAGCAGAAGCCTTCCTGGTTCCACAGGTGATGTCCAGCAGGTCACCTGTGGTATCAGGGGAGACAGGTCCTTTTAGGCAACTGACCGCAACACGGGCTAGTGTCAGCCACAGGCCAGTGGGGCGCTCTCATGCTGGCTGCCCAACAGAATCACCTGTGAAACTTAAAATAGTCGATGCTTAGGTTCCACCTCAGACTAATTAAATCAGAATCTCTTGGACAAGGCTCAGGCATCAGTAATTTTTTTAACCGCCTTAATGATTACTATGTACAGCCAAGATCGAAAACTAGGCTGAAAGCTTTGTGGCCACAGCAGCTAAACTCACCTGATCAGTTTTCCACTGGTTCTTCTACAAGACACCTTGTTTATCTGGAAAGTGTTTCTCATCTGTAATTTGTATGTATATTCTTAATTCATATATAAATCATTGGCATTGTCTTGAATAATATTTTCTTGCAGTATTCAATTCAGTTCAGTTCAGTCACTCAGTCATGTCCGACTCTTCGCGACCCCATGAATCGCAGCACACCAGGCCTCCCTGTCCATCACCAGTTCCTGGAGTTTACTCAAACTTATGTCCATCGAGTCAGTGATGCCATCCAGCCATCTCATCCTCTGCCGTCCCCTTCTCTTCCTGCCCCAATCCCTCCCAGCATCAGGGTCTTTTCCAATGAGTTAACTCTTTGCATGAGGTGGCCAAAGTACTGGAGTTTCAGCTTTAGCATCATTCCTACCAATGAACACCCAGGACTGATCTCCTTCAGAATGGACTGGTTGGATCTCCTTGCAGTCCAAGGGACTCTCAAGAGTCTTCTCCAACACCACAGTTCAAAAGCATCAATTCTTTGGCACTCAGTTTTCTTCACAGTCCAACTCTCACATCCATACACGACCACTGGAAAAACCATAGCCTTGACTAGATGGACCTTTGTTGGCAAAGTAGTGTCTCTGCTTTTGAATATGCTATCTAGGTTGGTCATAACTTTCTTTCCAATGAGTAAGCATCTTTTAATTTCATGGCTGCAATCACCATCTGCAGTGATTTTGGAGCCCCCCCCAAAATAAAGTCAGCCACTGTTTCCACTGTTTCCCCAACTATTTGCCATGAAGTGATGGGACCAGATGCCATGATCTTAGTTTTCTGAATGTTAAGCTTTAAGCCAACTTTTTCACTCTCCTCTTTCACTTGCAGCATTAATTACCACTAATTAAAATTGAGTATATACAACTAAATACTGATGCTTATATTACTATTCAAACATATATATCTCACTCTAAGTAAAGTCGACTAGTAAAGGGTCAAGACAACCATTGATCCTTCAGTGAAGTCACTCAGTCATGTCTGACTCTTTGCAACCCTGTGGACTGTAACCTACCAGGCTCCTCCGGACATGGGATTCTCCAGGCAAGAATACTGGAGTGGTTTGCCATTTCCTTCTCTAGGGGATCTTCCCGACCCAGGGATTGAACCCAGGTCTCCCGCCTTGCTGGCAGCACCTTTAACCTCTAAGCCACCAGGGAAGCCCAGTAAAGGGTCAAGATAACAACTGATGACAGAAAATCCTGATTCCTATTCAGTGCGCAAACTTAAGGGATTTCTCGTCAGGAATCCCCACCGGCTAGATAGGTGTCTCCATCTACTGGCAAAGTGTGATATCGCGCCTGATTCCCTGCATCCAGAGGAGACTCCTGTCTTTAACAGGCGCTGTTACCCTCCACAAAGAACCGATGTGGAGGAAGAGGGCCCCCTCCCAGAAGGGCTCTGTGACTGACTTCAGGGAAGACCTGTTTCTTCTGGCCCCAAGCACAGATTCAGCTACCTCCAAGTCATGCTGGTTCTTTCAAGGAGAGGCTAGTGCTAGCAACGAAAATCCGAAGCTGGCCTCAGGCTTCAGTACCTAAAAAATATTTATTGAGAAAACTTTAATATCTTCCTGTAGATTGAACTATAAAAGAGTTATCCAGAATATATTAGGAGGTCCTGCTGATTTTTTAATTATCACTGAATTACGCTTTGAACGTTACTATCAGCCTGGAAGGACACTGTAAGAAACGCTGAGTGCTGCCTTCACCTTTCCCAGTGTCCTCACTCACTATCAGAACCGCGGCTTTGTTCCATGCCGGGGTCCAGCCCCGGTGGATCCAGGGAATTCGAAGCGGGGACGGCGTCGGCGAGGATCAGGAAACAACTGCTTAATTAAACTTTAATTAAGGATATAAAGACTAATAGAATAAGGATAGCTCAGTGAGGAAATTCAGTGGAGAAAAGAGGCTGAATAATTCAGCCAGAAGGTAAGAGAAAGAACGACATGGTGAGACCAAGTTTCGGTGAACAAGGCCCGCACTTTATTTTCCAAAGTAGTTTTTATACCTTAAGTTATGCATAGAGGATAATGGGCGAAGGGGTAGAGTCAGGCAGCAAGCCAGGCTTTCTTCCTGCAAACTTACCATATGCAAAAGCTTAGGTGATTTGCATCATCTTCTGGCCAGGAGGCCTGTTAACATTTTAAGATCCTTTCTTCAGAAAACTTATTTTTCTCTAAAGGTGATTGGTCAGGAGCCACCCTCCAAAAGCATTAGATAAAGTTGCATTCCTACAGAGCAAAGGTGTGGTGGGCTATAACAAGAAAAAGAATTAACTCAAGGGTCCAGGTTACAAACATTAAAGCTACTACTTACACCAATTCTATTAATCAATACACTGCCAGGGACACAGCAGGTAAGGGATATGGAGACTTAGCAGCAAACATTGGCCCAACAAGTGAAAATCCCTTCACCAATACAATTTCTAATCAATCTTTTAACTACTCAAAAGAATCTTGTGTTTAGACAGTTTAGAACATCTCCTGCCTCTCACAGTTGGGAGGCTCTGAACAATCACATGTGGCCAGAAAAACCTATTCAGGCAGGCTAGAGGATTTCCAAAGGAGTTTGTAGGTTGAAACACTGTCACACCCAGGAATTATTAACTGGAGCTGTAAGCTAACTCTTTTTTCAGAGAGGTAGTGGAGGACAGCCCCCCGTAAAGTCAGAGGTGTAGGTGAAAGCACAAAGCAGAAAGTAGGCAGACTCTGGTTTTGGGTGTAAATGCTCGAGAATTTTCAGGGAGACTCCTAAGGCTCTATCCCGCCTTTGCGTATGCGGAGCCTCCTTCCTTATGACCTTTGTCATGGGTGGAGCTCCTCACACTGGCTCCCGGCAGTGATAGAATTCTAGTTGAGCTATTCCAGATCCTGAAAGATGATGCTGTGGAAAGTGCTGCACTCAATATGCAATATGCACTCAATATGCAATATGCCGGCTCCCGGCAGTTCCAAGCTGCAAAGCTCAGCGTCTAGCACTCCATGCCCTCAGTTAGGGGTCTCCACACGACACAATTCCCATCAACAGGGTGTAAGGGACACTGTCTAGTTTTCTACTCAATAACCTCACTCCTTACTAACAGAGCCCAGTTCTGTTCACACTAGCAATATGCCCAAGAGTTGGGAATACTCATCAGTTTCCCCTTTCACATCAACTTTGGAAGACTGAGCCAGATGTGTGGTTCTTGTCTAATAAGGAGGGCTCTGCAGAGTGCAGTATTTCTACTTTGACTTTCTATCTCCACCCAAGATTTCCATTTATCTTTTTCACCTATTTTCACAAATACTATCTTTCTGTCTTCTCCCATTAAACCACCCTAAAATCTTTCTAAAGTAAACCATGCAGAAGCCGCAGCAAGGAGAGTCAAGAGAAACAGAAAAAGAAGAGAGGGAAAGAAAGAGAGGAAAAGAGAAGAAGGGAAAGGACAGGAAACAGATAAGAAAGGAAGGGGAGAGGGGAAGATGAAAAGGGGGAAGGAAGGGAAGGTTGGAAGGAGAAAGGGCAAATTATGCAGAGAGTGAGAAAGGGAGAGGGAGAGCCAGGGAAGAGGAGCCAGAAAGGAGGGCAGAGCGGAGAGACGGGACAAACACGACCGGGTGAAGGGGAGCCGTGCGGGTCCAGACGGATGAAGGGACAGTGGCCACCACTGCCATCGGCGACTCACTGTGAGAGTCAGAGAGGCTGATCCATGGTGGGCGTGATAAAGGGATACCAATAGAAAGCCCACTGCCTGCGGGGTACGAGTCTGGTTCCAAGCTTTTGAAACGTTTTTCTCTCAATACCTGTTGTCAGGTGAGCAATCACCTTGAGACAATGGTTCCTGTGTGTTCAGGAGGCAACACTTGCCTATCCAGAGGCAAGAGCCTGTGGCCACAGTGTCGCTCAACAATCAGCGTGATAGCGTGATGAGCAGCGATGGTTTTTATCTGGCAGCGCATAGGTAGGGCCAGAATGAATGGCACTCATGAATAGCTGATTCCGGCTCTCACAAATACTGAGGTTCCCACGCAGAGCCCTGCCATGTGCTGTGCTGTGCTTAGTCGCTCAGTCGTGTCCGACTCTTTGCAATCCCATGGACTGCAGCCCACCAGACTCCTCTGTCCATGGAATTCTCCAGGCAGGAATGCTGGAGGGGGTTGCCATGCCCTCCCCCAGGGGTCTTCTCAACCCAGGGATCGAACCCAGGTCTCCTGCATTGCAGGCAGATTCTTTACCAGATGAGCCACCAGGGAAGTCCAAGAATACTGGAGTGGGTAGCCTTTCCCTTCTCCAGGGGATCTTCCCAACCCAGAAATTGAACCGGGGTCTCCTGCATTGTAGGTAGATTCTTTACCAGCTAAGCTACCAGGGAAGGCCGAGTATAGCTAGCATATGATAAATATTTAGTGACTACTTGTTCCTTCCCTCACTTTCTGTGTTCACACACAAACTTTCTACTTTCTTTATTTGTCTAACATATCTCATGGGTCACCAACCTACTTATTTCTTAACAAAGACAAGCTTCTTCCATCAGTTTTTTAATCTCATTCTCCATGGAAGGGTAAAACTCATTACATGTGGCATTTTTTTTTATCTTGACAATACTCCTTTCTACATTCTGATATCAAAAGAGGGAAATGTCTAGCTTTGAATTTAGCTTAATGCAGCCCACTAAAATAAGTACCTAAAACAATTTTAACAGAAGCCTAGCATGCAGAATACACATTAATGCCCATCTAAACTTTTATTTGGGGCTTTCCTGGTGGCTCAGTGGTAAAGAATCTACCTGTAATTCAGGAGATGTTGGTTCTATCACTGGGTTGGGAAGATCCCCTTGGAGAAAGAAATGGCAACTCACTCCAGTGTTCTTGCCTGGGAAATCCTACGGACAGAGGTGCCTGGTGGGCTACAGTCTACGGGGTTGCAAAAGAGTTGGACATCACTTAGCAACTAAACAACAACAACAATACCTTTATTTGGCTTCTCGACATATTTCACTATGCAAAAATTGTCTTTTTTCAAAGAAGAAGCACTGAATTTCTCTAGGTAGCTCCTTGTAAATCTATACCAATTTTATACACAAATGGCTACAGTCCAACTTTCTCAACTGACTCTTCTATGAAAGGTACAAGATGATCTTGGATGGAAAAAACTGAACTTTTACAATTCAGTAAATTGTTAATAATTATTTAAGTCTTTCTTCACTGTTTGAATCATAATACAGTTTCTAATTGTATCCCTGCTTTCAATTCCTGATCCTATAAAAAGAAACAATGGGATAGCCAAGCTATTTCATCTATAAATAGATACCAGGTTATTTCTGCTCCCCTCAGAATTTCTGTTTTCCTACAGATGATTGTAATTCTCAGTTACTAGGGCTAAGCAGTTGACAGAGTACATTCCACTACAAAACAGCATGGAACAGTTTTATGTCCTAGTTCCATTTTCTTTAGTTAAAATAATGACACATTTTTTAGATGAACTAGCTTCTTAGCTTCCAGCCATGGCTAAGAAGTAGACAAATGCTCTGTTCTATGTTTATGTCATAGAAACCAAGTGTGGTTTCAAGAAGAAGCAAACTTTCCAGTCAATTGTTGTTGGAAGAGCTAACTATTAATAATTCACAATAAAACCATGGCTGATATCAGATACTTAGTACTCACATGGGCAATAAAAGGAAAGGCTAACACTATGTAAACCACATGCTATGGTCCAGGCAGGAAAGAACTCTATTAAACAGGTCAATTAACTCAGCAGTCTGAAGGCACATTTGATAATTTACTCATCTAAAAGGTAAAGACTTCTATCCAAATCAACCACTGCATAGATGCGGTCTTAATCTGGGTTGCTATTAATAGAATATCATAGATGGGGTGGCTTAATAACAGTCATTTATTCCTCACAGTGCTATAGGCTGGAAGTCCAAGGTAGAGCCAGCAGATCTGGTATCTGGTGAAGACTCTCTCCCTTTTTCACAGGTGGCCATCTTCCCTTATATCCACCCTGGCAGAGAGTAAAGAGAGGAAACTAGCTCTCTCATGTCTCTTCTTAGAGACTAATCCCATTAAGAGGGCTCAGTGATCAGTGCAAAGAAATAGAGGAAAACAATAGAATGGGAAAGACTAGAGATCTCTTCAAGAAAATTAGAGATACCAAGGGAACATTTCATGCAAAGATGGGCTCGATAAAGGATAGAAATGGTATGGACCTAACAGAAGCAGAAGATATTAAGAGGTGGCAAGAATACACAGAAGAACTGTACAAAAAAGATTTTCACAACCCAGATAATCACGATGATGTGATCACTCACCTAGAGCCAGACATCCTGGAGTTTGAAGTCAAGTGGGCCTTAGGAAGCACCACTATGAACAAAGCTAGTGGAGGTGATGAAATTCCAGTTGACCTATTTCAAAACCTGAAAGATGATGCTGTGAAAGTGCTGCACTCAATATGCCAGGAAATTGGGAAAACTCAGCAGTGGCCACAGGACTGGAAAAGGTCAGTTTTCATTCCAATCCCAAAGAAAGGCAATGCCAAAGAGTGCTCAGACTACCACACAATTGCACTCATCTCACACGTTAGTAAACTAATGCTCAAAATTCTCCAAGCCAGGCTTCAGCAATACGTGAACCGTGAACTTCCAGATGTTCAAGCTGGTTTTAGAATAGGTAGAGGAACCAGAGATCAAATTGCCAACATCCACTGGATCATTGAAAAAGCAAGAGAGTTTCAGAAAACCATCTCTTTCTGCTTTATTGACTATGCCAAAGCCTTTGACTATGTAGATCACAATAAACTGTGGAAAATTCTGAAAGAGATGGGAATACCAGACCATCTGACCTGTCTTCTTACAAATTTGTATGCAGGTCAGGAAGCAACAGTTAGAACTGGAAATGGAACAGCAGACTGGTTCCAAATAGGAAAAGAAGTAAGTCAGGGCTGTATATTGTCACCCTGCTTATTTAACCTATATGCAGAGTACAGCAGGAGAAACGCTTGGCTGGATGAAGCAGAAGCTGGAATCAAGATTGCCAGGAGAAATATCAATAACCTCCTACATGCAGATGACACCACCCTTATGGCAGAAAGTGAAGAACTAAAGAGCCTCTTGATGAAAGTGAAAGTGGAGAGTGAAAAAGTTGGCTTAAAGCTCAACATTCAGAAAACTAAGATCATGGCATCTGGTCCCATCACTTTATGGCAAGTAGATGGGGAAATGGTGGCTGACTTTATTTTTTTGAGCTCCCAAATCACTGCAGATGGTGACTGCAGCCATGAAATTAAAAGACGCTTACTCCTTGAAAAGAAAGTTATGACCAACCTAGACAGCATATTAAAAAGCAAGAGACATTACTTTGTCAACAAAGGTTCATCTAGTGAAAGCTATGGTTTTTCCAGTAGTCATGTATGGATGTGAGAGTTGGACTATAAAAAAAGCTGAGTGCAGAAGAATCGATGCTTTTGAACTGTGGTGTTGGAGAAGACTCTTGAGAGTCCCTTGGACTACAAGGAGATCAATTCAATCCATCCTAAAGGAGATCAGTCCTGGATGTTCATTGGAAGGACTGATGCTGAGGCTGAAGCTCCAATACTTTGATCACCTGATGCGAAGAACTGACTGATTTGAAAAGACCCTGATGCTGGGAAAGATTGAGGGCAAGAGGAGAAGGGGATGACAGAGGATGAGATGGCTGGATGGCATCACCGACTCAATGGACGTGAGTTTGGGTAAACTCCAGGAGCTGGTGATGGACAGGGAGGCCTGCTGTGGTGCGGTCCATGGGGTTGCAGAGTTGGACACAACTGAGCGACTGAACTGAACTGAATCATTTAAGGCTCCATTCCCTGACACCATCACACTGGGGGAGGTATGTGTGGGGATGATTTCGGATTTCATCACATGAATTTGGGGGAAAGACAACTATTCAGTCCATAGCAGATGCTCTAGGGTGTGGGTTGGCTTTAGGAATGTTATTCATGGTGTCACGTGAAGGTGCCCAGTTAGTGACAACTGACTTCAGCTGGCCATATTTCAGGCCAGAGTGTTTTCTTTTCTATTGAATGGGTGCTTGTGTTTTTAGGATTTTTGGTGTCCTGATAAATAACAACTGTTAAGAAGAGTACCCACACTTGCAAATAAAGCCAAAAAAAAAAATCACTTCATGCCTTTTGAAAGCCACACTAGAGCTTTCTGTTAAGAAGCTATGATATCTAACAAGGGTCATCTGATATATGGAAAGATGACTTGGACATGTTATCTACTTTTGATTAAGGCCCTGATTCTGTAAAGCTATTTATTTACTTAGAAAAGATAAGTTACATTTTTTTTTGTCCAGTAGAGATGCAAATAATTTCTTTTTAGCATAAATGATATTCCAAAGTTTGAAATTTATTGCTCTATAGAACATTAACTAGTTTTGTATCTAGCTGAGGAATTGGTCTTAGCTGTCTTTCACTTTCTTTCAGTCTCTTATATCCTCTTTGAACCAGCTTGACTTTCCTGTAAAGTGAACTGCATCTTTCATGTGTACTCATCACATATTTGTATGAATTACATATATTTTAAAATTATATTTTGCCATATCCTCTTCCCCACCCTACCACAAATAAAAACAGATATACTTAAAGATAATACACTCAAAATATCTACTTTCTTTACTGGAAAATTTGCCTGTATAACATAGCTTTAGAGCTGAAGTCAAAAAGTCTTGTCAGTATTTCACTCGTGAATTTAACTCACTTGTTCATGCACTTCCTGGCAGAACTGTACAGCTTCAGCCCTCGGTCTCAGCTCTTCAAAGGCAGGTCATTTTCACTATGTGGCAGACTGTAGATAATAACACCCTCTATCGGCTGAGGAATGGAAAGAAAAGCTGAGCTGAATGTGCACAGTCTTTCCTCCCATATCCATCAACCAAGGAAGGCATTCACCCTTCCCTGGGGAGGAGGTAAAGAGCAGGAGAAAAGAGGCCAGAAATGAGGACAGAAAGTTAAACCACTGCTGCCGCAACTCGGGACATCTGATCTCCCTGCTCTTCCGGGAATGGAGTGACCCTCCAGTCTGGAGAAAAGCACAGGCCGGGTCTTTGCCGTAACGAATCAAGTGACTGCTCCCCGCATGTTTAGCATCTTAACTATAAACCAAGCAATAACACAGAACACTTTTATATTGGCCCTTATAAGAGACATCAACCAATTCATATAATATCAAAAGAAGTAAGTTTTATTCAACTTTAACTTCAAGCAAAGTTGGTACACAGGAATGTGTTAAATGAACAAATGACTGAATAATGAGGTACAGGGTGCTATTTCAACATATCAAGGGAAGCTGAAGTTTTTCTTACAAGTAAAATAGAGAGTCTAGTCGGAGAAGGCAATGGCACCCCACTCCAGTACTCTTGCCTGGAAAATCCCATGGATGGAGGAGTCTGGCGGCCTGCAGACCATGGGGTCGTGAAGAGTCAGACACGACTGAGCGACTTCACTTTCACTTTTCACTTTCATGCATTGGAGAAGGAAATGGCAACCCACTCCAGTGTTCTTGCCTGGAAAATCCCAGGGGCGGGGGAGCCTGGTGGGCTGCCGTCTATGGGGTCGCACAAAGTCGGACACGACTGAAGCGACTTAGCAGTAGCAGCAGCAGCAGTCAAATAGCAAAGCACATGTCTGCACCATGGCAGTTAATGAAGTAGTTTTTTGAAAGAATGGTGGCTAAATCAGCTTGGAGATAAAAATAACATCTGAAATATACTGATTTGCTCCTTCCCTGTGCCTCTGAATTTCATCCAAATTATCCCACATCAATCAGAATGAGTATCATTAAGGTCCTTCGGTAAAGGAGATGCCACATGATCTCTTGGAAGAGAATTCCATGTCCCTCAAATCTTAAAGCTGAGAACATTTAGAAGTCCATGTGAAATCCTCTCTGCTCCAAAACAAATGCAATTCTATTTTCTCTTCAGAAAAGGAATGAAGCTTTGTTAGAGAAATCTCCTCTTTGCAAAACATATTTTCACAATTTTGCATGAAATCTATCCCAGATAATCTGAATCTTTTTAAAAAAGAAAATCTAAACAAGCCCAAACTAGAAACAACCAGAAAGTCTATAAATGGAAAAATAAATTGTTAGTAGATTCATATGAAGGAATATCAGCAATAGAAAGAAAAAACTACTGATAAACACAGAAACACAGATAAATCTCAACACATTAGTTTAGTGAAAGCCAGACATAAAAAAGCACACAATACCTGATTTTATGTCCATGAAATCTAAGAATAAGTAACAGTAATCTATAGTTACAGAAATCAAAACAGTAATTGTTTATGAGGAGAGTGTGTAGAGGAGAAGGGAACTGACTGCAAAGGGACAAAAGATCACGTTTCTGGGGTGAGGGAAATGTTCTATATTTTATTTTGTTTAGTAGTTTTGTGAATTTGTATAATTGTCAAAATTTACTGAACCAAGTACTTAATACCTGTGCATTTGAATTTATGTAAATAAAAACTCAGAAAAGAAAATACAGGGCTGTCACAGATACTGCCAACAGCCTTGCCAGCACTTTCAATAAACCAAGGACCCTGAAGTTTCAACTGCTTTCTTGAAAGCAGAGAAGATTATAGCTGAACAAAAAACTGTGTTCTGGATGGCTGTACTTTTTCTCCTCTGTAAATAGTCAGCTTCATCTGTACAGGTAAAGTCAGGAAGTCAGTTTCCAGGTAATTCCTTACTCCAAGGTGTGCTAGGCTCTGAAGGGGACCAAAACCAGTAATTAATGAGGTCTGCTCTTTATTACGGAGAAGGCAATGGCACCCCACTCCAGTACTCTTGCCTGGCAAATCCCATGGACAGAGAAGCCTGGTAGGCTGCAGTTCATGGGGTCGCTGAGGGTCGGACATGACTGAGCGACTTCACTTTCACTTTTCACTTTCATGCATTGGAGAAGGAAATGGCAACCCACTCCAGTGTTCTTGCC
The DNA here is from genome assembly GCF_002263795.3 of Bos taurus. Lineage (NCBI taxonomy): Eukaryota > Metazoa > Chordata > Mammalia > Artiodactyla > Bovidae > Bos > Bos taurus. The sequence goes on along the minus strand of NC_037334.1, from coordinate 110,229,347 downwards.
TGGAGAATCCCAAGGATGGGGGAGCCTGATGGGCTGCTGTCTGTGGGGTCGCACAGAGTTGGACACGACTGAAGCAACTTAGCAGCAGCAGCAGCAGCAGCAGCTCTTTATTAGCCAGGGTGCCTTTCTGATCTACTTCCCATTCAAACAGATCTAGAGGGCTGTTGGGTACGAAGTTTTCACATCTATTCAGGTACCAGATCAGCAAAATGGTTCTGCGGTTGATAATAAAATCAATAGATCATTTTTTAAATATCAGCACAAGCACAGTTCTTTCTCCAAGGTAAAGAGGAGGAGGTTGCCAGCACCAATTAATCCAAGCCAGGACACCCCAGGATTTATGGGATGTGCAGAAATACTCTATTCAATCTTAATGACATTGTACCAGTTTCCTTAAATGGACTAGGCTGTGGAGACTGAGGCTTTCTAACTATAGAGTGATCTTGGCCAAACGACTTCAAATGAGCAGGTACCAGGAGGGTGAAACAGGATGATTTATTTGGATGATCAAATGAGGTCAATAATCATAAACTGAGATGAGAGTCCTTCTCAGCCTCCTCTCAGAAATCTGCATGACACATATATAACTTGACTTCCTTTTGAGAAAAACACTTCCTCAGAAACACAGCCTTTAATAAGCTAGTCCATTGTTTTATTAGGCCACTTGCTTCTGAGGTACTATAATTGCTACAGAAAATATCAAAGTATTTGTAAGCATTAGGGAAGAATAAGGAAGTCAATCAGGAGGATGATTCTTAATTACTACTGAGGTTCCCCTCCATCCTTTTTAGAAGTTTATAACTCTTGACTAATGGCAGTACTGACATATAGTCCTTTTGAAGTACTGAGGGGGTAAGGGGAGGTGGGCGGAGAGCGGTTGCATACCTAAGGGGTCCTTGGGCTACAAGGGTAGAGACAAGATCATGACATTAGGTGACTGGTGGAGGAGAAAGTGGGACATGTTAGCAGATCTGAGATACCTTTAGGATGACAGGTTCCTAGACTGCATTATCTGTTAGCTCCTGTCAAGGATTTCATACATGTGAAAGCTGAGGTCTCTGATAGAATATGATGATCCGAGCTTCCTCTGTGCTGATATCAGTTGATAAAATTCATAAAAAAATTATGAAGCATCACTCTGGATGAATAAAATAGCTAAAGCAATGCTCAAGGGCTACTCCATCTACGCCCAAACAAGAACTCCCCTGGGTTTAATCCATTTGGCTAATTAGTGTGTTGGGCTCTTCTATCCAGACAATATATGTGAATTTTAGCCACCTGCACAACTTGAGAGCCATGACTCTCAGAGTGGGTAAAAGTAAAGGGATTTTGCGTCCTACGTGAATATCACCAAAGGGCATCTCCTTTGGTGAGGGAGCTTTCAATAATCCAGCGGACAAGAAGACACATTCTGGGGATGTCAGTGTGCCTCCTCCCCAAGCTACCCTAGTGTCTGTTTAAAGTGCCCGTGGGCAATGGCCAAGGTGGCAGGGATGAAGGCGGTGCCCGGCTTCCAAACACGCACAGGCTGAGGGGACTGCTGCTGCTGCATGCTGGGGCTGCGCCCAGCAGAGACAAGTGCTGAGCCCCTATATGCGTGTTTCCTGAGATCCAGCCAGCCACCCAGCGGCAGGTTAATTAACTGGACTTCTTCCATCATGGAGAGGACAGCAATTTGTCCTCATGCATTTGTGTTCCTTGCTTTTAATACCTCTGCCAGCACCACCATGTATGAACTTAAGGAGCGCCTTACTCACCACCATGGCATTCCCACAACATTATTTTGGATCAAGAAACTCATGCCATGGCAAAAGAAGTACACCAAAGGGCTTGTGCTTATGAAATTCACTGGTCTTACCACGACCCTGAAACTCCAGAAGGCCATGACCTGACAGACTAGTAAGACAGCTTACTGAAGACTGCATTATGACGACAGTTGAGAGAGAATGCCCTCAAAGGACAGGTGTTATTGTCCAAAAGGCAGTACATGTTTTGATTCAACAGCCAATACACGGTACTGATTCTCTCATACTCAGAATGCCTGAATGTGATAATTAAGTGGTGGAAGTGGGAGTAACCTATTACGTTGAATAACGCTCTCTCAGAGTGCTTGGTTCCCTTCCCCTCAACTTTGGGCATTTCTGGTTTGGAAATCTTGGTTCTTAAGGGAGGAATGCTTTCACCAGGGAACAAAGCAAACTGAATTGGAAACTGAGGAACAAACAGGTAAAAGGAGAGAAAGGAGATGCTCTACTGTCCAGATGACTTCTGATTGTCACAGGGAAATTGCTGCTGCTGCTGCTGCTGCTGCTGCTGCTGCATCACTTCAGTCATGTCCGACTCTGCTCGACCCCATAGACAGCAGCCCACCAAGCTCCACCGTCCCTGGGATTCTCCAGGCAAGAACACTGGAGTGGGTTGCCATTTCCTTCTCCAATGCATGAAAGTGAAAAGAGAAAGTGAAGTCGCTCAGGCATGTCCGACTCTTAGCAACCCCATGGACTGCAGCCCACCAGGCTCCTCCGTCCATGGGATTTTCCAGGCAAGAACACTGGAGTGGGGTGCCACTGCCTTCTCTGCACAGGGAAATGACATTGCTGCTAATTTCTAGGGAGTAGGAAGAACTGATATTCTCTCCCGAGTCCTGTCAGGGTCCCCTAGCACGGGGCTGCTGAAGGAAGACTGCAGGACGACGAGCTGCAGTGCAAGAAGAGACATGCTCTTGCTGCCTGCTGCTCTAGTCAGTAGTCCTCCAGCAACGCCCCTCTGATCCATCAATTTACTCCAGAGGCAAGGATGATTCCAGCTGGCAGTTTTTCCAGACCACTAGGACCTCATGATTGGAGAAGGCAATGGCAACCCACTCCAGTGTTCTTGCCCGGAAAACCCCAGGGACGGGGGAGCCTGGTGGGCTGCCGTCTATGGGGTCGCACAGAGTTGGACACAACTGAAGTGACTTAGCAGCAGCAGCAGCAGCAGCAGGACCTCATGGCCTCATAGGACTCATTCAGAGGTGCCAGCAACAGTTGGCCAATGCAGCTTCCTTAGAGATACATTTTATCTCTGTTTAGCAATCCTCCAGTGCCTTGTTCCTGAGGCACAAACATCAGTGAGGTTGCACCGCTGTCCTCAGAGCTCTAAATTCCAGGTCCAGGAAGCACGCCTCAGAGCTCTACGAATCCCTGCTCCTTGAGGCCTCTGCTTCAGGCTTCTCAGTTTTAATAATTTCAATCTTTCCTCCCTGTTTCTCTGTTCCTACAAGTGGAGAGCTGCTGAATAGACTCAGACTGAATTGCTTGTCCGTAGTTGCTTTTTCAGTATAAACACCCCTAAGGAAGCCTCTAATAATGAATAGTATTTTCTAAAGTCTGTTTCCATCAAAACCTCTCAGATATTAAGGGCCGACCTTTGCATCAGATCCCCATGTTATATGCTATTTCAGACTTTTTACACAAAATTTTCATTGCTGGGGGAAAAAATGAATTAAATTAGCTGAAAATACTTGTTCATGTGTTCAAATTAAGCGGTATTTTTAGAAATAAGTAGACAACCTGAGGATAAAGTTCTGCACAAAACAAACAAACAAGAAAAAAAGGTCAAGGACTGACAAAAAACAAGCAGATAAACTGGTGTTGGTGACTGGTGTCTATATCTAGGGCATAATGGAAGGAAAATCTCTGGTTCTTTGTATGTGACAAAAAAGTAATGTGGTTGGTCTCCAATGAATAGAGTATCAAGAATAAGTAAAAATAACTCCAAGGAAAGACAGTGCAGATTCAACAAAGACTAAGATACCAGACTCCCCTACACGTCATAAAGACAGATGCTCTCAGAGGCAGAGGCACAGAGTGCGCACGAAAGGGGCAGGTGCACACAGCTCATTGGGGCCTCTGGTGGGAAGACCGCCTTGAGGGAGGCATTAGGTAGGCACCTGGGTGAAATAAGAACCAAAGTAAGAGGGGGTTTACAATTGTGAGAAACTCGGTAAATCCAGTCTTGTACGTTGGGTAACTTTTGGGGCATTGCAGACTTGCTGTTTCTCTCTCTCTGGAAAAAGGGGAAGCCTCACTCAGCGATGCCAGTGTGACTCATTCAGCAATTGAGATCACCTATTTCTCAGATTGCTCCCCAATCCAGGAGGATTAGGCCTATCAGAGCCCAGAATTTCACATGGAATAAACTCTCAAAATAACCTTATGAGGCAGAATTATTTTTATCCTCACTCTACCGATGAGGAAGTTGAGACTCAAAGAAACTAAGCTTTCCCAGCTGGCAAGTGGCAGAGCTGGAAGCCAGGTGCGTCTGTCTCCAAAGTCTCCTAATGCCATGCTGTGTGCCCAGCTGTAAGCTCAAAGTGGAGAGAGTTTAGTCACTGAAGCATGGCCCAGTTACGCTATTTGGGCATCAAGATTATTTTGAGCTAAAGACTTGACAGCAGGTACAAGAAAGCTTTTCACCTTGAAAGCAGGCAATAAAACTCCCACATGAATTATGTCCTTCTTATTCTGGAGGAAAGAAATGCTATCACCATCTGGGAGTCAAGGCTGAGAGAATTCTGCACAAGCAAACCTTGTTAAAATACTTCTCATCTTCCTTTAGCCTCTTCATATATTTAGTTACTGTCCCACAATTGCCTTTCTTTGTTCAACCTAATATGAAAACATTTAGGTTTTGCCACTTCTTTGGGTTTTCATTTTCTTATGAGGATTCCCATGACACATAAAAGTTTCATGGAATAAATCTGTATGCTTTTCTTCTGTTAACTGGTTTTATGTCAGTTTAATTCTCAGGCCAGCCAGAAACCCTATGAGTGGAGTACTAACTACAACTGGCAATCCAGTTTTGCACAGACAACTATTTTCTGGCCACTGAAAAATGCCAAATGATGTGAATTTTTAAGCAGGTAGTTTTCTGGTTTTTGAAGGAAGGAGAAGGAAGAGATAAATTTGTAAGTTGCTATGATAAGTTTAATGAAACATGGAATACTCTATGTTATTTACATTTGTTTTCTTTAGAATTGACTTAAAAATGTAGCATCAGTTGTTCTTGGAAAGTAACATGGCATGTTTTCTCCCCTTAAAACATGTCATTTCCCTTTTTGTCACTTCTTAATGGAAAGTAAAATTCATACTAATAGAAATGTCTTTATTTTTAAAAGTAAACATTCTTTTTTCTGAATACAGAATATTGTCAAACAGCTGCTATTGAGATGGTTTTGAATTCAATATAAACCCTTGGAAAATGTTCTAAAATATTCCCTAGCATCTTCTTTCTGATATTGTTACCTAACATTTTTAGATGAGATAGAACCAGCTCTATTTCCCATACCTTGACTGAAATGTCCTTTCAATCCTTAATTTTCACAAGGTGTTGCTGCTTACAGATGAGGTGCTGAGAAGACTGACTCATCAGCGCTTTGCCCACACACACTGGACTAGACCTGCCTTAGTGCTGATTGAGCAAGGGACTCCAGGCATCAGCAGAGGGCACTCTGATCCAGCCAAGGTGTGGTGATGCCATCACGGCTCTCTGAGTGTGCACCAAACTCATTCAAGTATATACATTACACACAATTTTTATATCAATTATTGTTGCTGTTGTTGAGTAACTAAGTCATGTCTGACTCTTTAGTAACCCCATGGACTGTAACCCTCTAGGCTCCTCTGTCCATGGGATTTCCCAGGCAAGAATGCTGGAGTGGGTTGCCATTTCCTTCTCCAGAGAATCTTTCTGACCCAGGGATTGAACCCGAACCTCCTGTATTGCAGGTGGATTCTTTACCACTGAGCCACCTGGGAAGCCCATATCAATTAAACCTCAGTAAAAAATAATCATATGAGCAGCTACTCTACTCAATAACCTAGTGGAGTGAGGACATGAGGGGGATGGGGAAACAGAATAATGACATCACCTCACACCAGACCTTAATCTGAAGGAAGTCTGGAATTAAGGGTTGCTATTAAAATGCTGTATATTGTCACCCTGCTTATTTAACTTATATGCAGAGTACATCATGAGAAACGCTGGACTGGAAGAAACACAAGCTGGAATCAAGACTGCCGGGAGAAATATCAATAACCTCAGATATGCAGATGACACCACCCTTATGGCAGAAAGTGAAGTCCTCTTGAGGACTAAAAAGAGGCTAAAAGCCTCTTGATGAAGGTGAAAGAGGAGAGTGAAAAAGTTGGCTTAAAGCTCAACATTCAGAAAACGAAGATCATGGCATCTGGTCCCATCACTTCATGGGAAATAGATGGGGAAACAGTGTCAGACTTTATTTTTTTGGGCTCCAAAATCACTGCAGATGGTGACTGCAGCCATGAAATTAAAAGATGCTTACTCCTTGGAAGGAAAGTTATGACCGATCTAGATAGCATATTCAAAAGCAGAGACATTACTTTGCCAACAAAAGTTCGTCTGGTCAAGGCTATGGTTTTTCCTGTGGTCATGTATGGATGTGAGAGTTGGACTGTGAAGAAGGCTGAGCGTGGAAGAATTGATGCTTTTGAACTGTGGTGTTGGAGAAGACTCTTGAGTGTCCCTTGGACTCCAAGCAGATCCAACCAGTCCATTCTGAAGGAGATCAGCCCTGGGATTTCTTTGGAAGGACTGATGCTAAAGCTGAAACTCCAGTACTTTGGCCACCTCATGCGATGAGTTGACTCATTGGAAAAGACTCTGATGCTGGGAGGGATTGGGGGCAAGAGGAGAAGGGGACAACAGAGGATGAGATGGCTGGATGGCATCACTGACTCAATGGACGTGAGTCTGAGTGAACTCTGGGAGTTGGTGATGGACAGGGAGGCCTGGCGTGCTGCGATTCATGGGGTCGCAAAGAGTTGGACATGACTGAGCGACTGATCTGATCTGATTAAAATGCAAATTTATACAAGAAAACATGGTCAGGTCTTGGCACAAGTGTCACCTTTGGCTTTAAATCTTCCCTTCTAGGACTGTTTTCTAAGAGCCATACTGCTGCCAGTTCTAGAAATATTGTGTTCATCACTCATAGCTACTCAGAAATGGTGAGTCAGGCTCACAAGGGAGAATAAGTGGGACTTATTTGGACCATTTTCATCTCTTAACATCCATTAACTTTCATTTCATATTGAAATATTTGACCACAGTTAAATTATACACTGGATGTCTTTCATTTAAATCCTATTTAACCCATTGTTGATGTTCAGTCACGTCCAACTCTTTGTGACCCCGAGGACTGCAGCACAAAAGGCTTCCCTGTCCTTCACTATTTCCAGGAGTCTCATGTCCACTGAGACAATGATGCCATCCAACCATCTCATCCTCTGTCATCCCCTTCTCCTCCTGCCTTCAATCTTTCCCAGCATCAGGGTCTTTTCCAACAAGTCAGCTCTTCACATCCAGTGGCAAAAGTATTGGAGCTTCAGCTTCCACATTAGTCCTTCCAATGAATATTCAGGACTGATTTCCTTTAGGATTGACTGGTTTGATCTCCTTGCTGTCCAAGGGACTCTCAAGAGTCTTCTCCAACACCACAGTTTGAAGGCATCAAAACTCTTCAGTGCTCAGCCTTTTTTATTGTCCAGCTCTCACATCCATACATGACAATTGGAAAAACCATAGCTTTGACTAGACAGACTTTTGTAGGCAAAGCAATGTCTCTGCTTTTTAATATGCTGTCTAGGTTGGTCATAGCTTTTCTTCCAAGGAGCAAGTGTCTTTTAATTTCATGGCTTTAGTCACTGTCCACAGTGATTTGGGAGCCCAAGAAAATAACAGTGTGTCACTGTTTCCACTGTTTCCCCATCCATTGCCATGAAGTGACGGGACCGGATGCCATGATCTTCATTTTCTGAATGTTGAGTTTTAAGCCAATCTTTTCATCCTCCTTTCACCTTCATCAGGAGGCTCTTTGGTTTCTCTTCGCTTTCTGCCGTACGTGTGGTGTATTCTGTGTATCTGAATATCCTACAACTCAATAAAAACAATCTCCAGTAGAAAGTGATGTAGGTTTTGTTTGGTTTTGGTATTATGAACCAAAGACGGTATATTACTGCCAATATAACAGCAATGCCTGCCATTTCTTCCCTTCTAATAGGATCCCAATTTCATGTTTATATAGTGCTCACTGCTCTCTTTCCCAGCCCTTGGGGATGAATCATGTTTGTGTGCTGCATGCATGCTAAGTCGCTTCAGTCATGTCCAATCCTTTGAGATTTTATGGACTGTAGCCTCCTAGGCTCCTCTGTTCATGAGATTTTTCAGGCAAGAATACCGGAGTGGATTGTTGTGTCCTCCTCCAGAGTATCCTCCTGACTCAGGGATCTAACCCATGGCTCCTGCACTACAGGCAGATTTTTTACCACTGAGCCACTGGGGAAGCCCAAATCATGTTTAGTCTAAGTTAATCATTTCTCTTTATCAGTGATGGGCCAAGTGGTAGTTTATGCGAGCCAGTTCTATCCAGTGATACTTAGGGAGAATCTATTTGAGTGGTGTGATTAGGGTGTTTCCTATTAAAAGAACAAAACCTCAAAAGGATAAATAATTTTGCTTATCTTCCTTCTTTCACACTTGGTAATGTCTGATGTCTACAGTTGTTGGCAGCCACCTTGAAACCACAAAATGAAGACATGAGGAACTTTAAAATGAAACAGGAAAAGCAGGGGCGGGGGAAATCCCTATGTCCTTGGGGTTTTTAAAGTATGTTTAATATTAATTTCTCATTTAAATTTCTTCTCTGCAATCACCCTCAGTGGATTTTTTTTCCCCCCGTCTTCTAGCTTTATTGTCTTTCAATAGTCAAATATTTCTCTTGGTAAATGTCACACTGCACTTGAAAATATGTCTTTTGATATTGATTTCTAACATAATTCCATAGTGATAAGAAAATAGACACCATATGATTTCAATACTTTTAGACCATGAATTTTTGCACCTTGTTTTATGTCCCTGCCTATACTCCAGTGTCTCCTGGTTTATAGTCTATGGGAACTTCGAATAGAATTTGTATCCTACTGTTCTGTGAAAATTGTATAAATCTTAATTATGTTGAATTGGTTCAAAGTGCCTTTCACTTCTACTGTGTGCTGTGCTTAGTTGCTCAGTTGTGTCTGACTGTGCAACCTCATGGACTGTAGCTGCCAGGCTTCTCTGTCTATGAGGATTCTCCAGGCAAGAAACTGGAGGGGTTGCCATGCCCTCCTCCAGGGTATCTTCCCAACCCAGGGATCGAACCCAGGTCTCCCACATTGCAGGCGAATTCTTTACTGCCCTGAGCCACCAGGGAAGCCCTCAGATATCCTTCTATTTTCTGTATATTCATTCTATTAAATGTTGAGAGCTTGATATTAGGGGAAAAAATTATATCCTTTACAGCATCACTGAATAATTGAACCAATGTGGGAAAATTGCCTATCTCTAGACATTTTGATGTATGACAAAAGTAAGTCCCCATTTGTTCCAAATCATGGTTAGTTGGGATTTTCTGTTGCTTAATCCTAAAGTCATTTTTAACTGATAGATAATTATTTCTCTATTTAGGGGAAAGGATGAGAGTGTTTTTATCTGCATGAAAGACAGTATTTTGTTATTGTTGCTAAGAATAAGGGTGTGTGTTGGACAGCCAAGGGAAGAACTATGGGAATATCACTCCTACTTTTCACTCCAATCATTGCCTGAAAACTCTATGTTTGAAAGATTTCTCACTTAAAAGTCTCTGCATTCCCAACACAGACTCCAAAACCTCACTCTCTTGGCCTCTCTTGTGACTTGGGTACAGGCATGAGCTTTAGACTGTTCCAACTGGATGTGCCCACACAGTATGTGCCTACAATATGAATTGTAAGTCACTGCTGTGGAGGAGGTACTGTACAGAAGCCATTTCAGTAAGAGTGATGGCCAAGATTCGAGTCTTCAGTGGTGCCAGAGACACCCAACACCCAGGGCTGGCCATGCAAGTGACTTGGGGTTATTTGGACATCTTCTTAACCACAAAGGCCACATAAGATTTGTAAAGATTTTTCTATTGAAAACAGCTGAAACTGATTCTAAACACCTGGACTGATACATTTCATTTAACAGTTTAAGCATTCTTGATTTATCACTTCTTCATCTTAGCCTAAAGTCTGCCATCTAGTCCTCACTGAACTCAACAGACCACTGATTCCAACTAAATCTGACACTAAACGGGCCCTCAAAATGTAAGTGCCACCCTGGCCCCACTGGCCCTTTCCAAATATCTAAGAGTAGTACTGACTTATATTCCGTATCTTGGAAACTCAGGTTTTAAGGCATTTTCAGATATGAGCATAGCTTATTGCATAGGATATGCTAGCACCTCTTGGTGAGATTATGTATTTCTTTAGCCAATTAATTAGGGCAGTAATTTTCAGCATTTTTGGTTTCAGGACTTCTTCACTCTGAAAAATTATTAAGCCCCACCCTAGGATTTGGTTATGCAGATCATATCTATTAATATTTCCTGTATTTGAAATGCTGAGATCAAAAGAGTCAATTAACTTTCTTATTATGAAAATAGTTTTTCCATAATATTTTGCTGATCCTCTGAAAAGAGTTCAGGAATCCCCAGGCAACTCTATCACTCTACAAAAAGCATGGAATTAGGTATTTACTGTACACCTGTTGTGTGCACAACACTGAAATAGACTTTATACCAAATTTGGAAGTTCAGCTGAAGGCAACAGCACAAACAGAGGCAGAGCCATGAGAACAGGACTTGCATGTGAGAAGAAGAGGAGGAAACCAACCAGGTGGAACACTCTGAAGATAAGGGAAAACAATGAGAGACACTTTCCCATAAGATCTAAATTTACCCTAAGTGTCTCTGGGCAATGTTATTTGTTCAGTGGTCTTGCTACATAAGAACTGTAAGAAAAAACCCTTTTGTTTCAAAAAAAGAATAATCTTTTAAGGCTCAGTATTTTTTAAAGATAAAATTAGTTTCAAATTAGTTACTGAAACTAATTAGTTTCAATTAGTTTAAAATTAGTTTGTTGTTCAGTCGCTAAGTCATGTCCAACTCTTTGCAATCCCATGAACTGCAGCACGCTGGGCTTCCCTGTCCTTCACTATCTCCCTGAGTTTGCTCAAACTGAAGTCCATTCAGTCAGCGATGCCATCCAACCATCTCATCCTCTGTCTCCCCCTTCTCCCCTTGCCGTCAATTTTTCCCAGCATCAGGGTCTTTTCCAATGACTAGGTATGGTATATTTGTGGAGAGATTGTCATTTCCCAGCAGGAAAGGTAATGGTAATTTCCTTGTGGGCTCTGGTAAAGGGCAAAGAGATAAGCTAATATGATACTGTGTCTTTTTTGCCATTTAGTTCATGAGGAATCAAGTGAGTTGTTTCTCCTTATCACTGAAAGAGAGTGAAACTCTCCATGCCAATATTCCTCAAGCTTCCTGGGAAATTTGAGGCATACACTACACCACTTATTAGGTAAGGATCTTTGTGTGAGGATCTTAGTTGCCCTTCCCACCACTTCCTGAAAGAGCTCCAGGCTCAGCCCAGCGCCAAGTGAGTCATGGCCATTTCCACAGGTCTGCTACACCTCAGCTCTTGTTAGCCAAGTGTAGGAGAAGACGGGACCTGGAGAGTATCACTTCCTCTCAAAGAGCCAATGCTAGAGACTTTCATTCCTCAAGCAAGTGTCATCAGTCAAGTTTGGAGGTTTGGAGGACGGTCCAATGCTTGGGCAGAAAGCACAGCTGTAGCTACAAGGGTCGCTTCCAGAATGAAATGCAATTCTGGCCAGTCACATAGGATATATGCACGTAATAGGATGTATGCACGTTTGGACGGATGGGTGACAAGCTGTCTATCTATATGTGTGTGTGCAAATATGTGTGTGTGTATATATAAATTTTATTTGAAAAACTAAATGAAAAGTAAAAAGGAATAAAAAAACAAAAACCTAAATATAAAGAATACTGAAATGCAAACAAACCAATATGCAGAATCAAGTTAATTTTTTATCCGATTTTGTCTAATTTTAAGTTAAATACATAAAACATCACAAAAAACTTCGCTTCCTTTACACCGAAGGACCAGTGGCGTCCACACTCCCTGGAGTAACACAGAGCATGCATTCAGTCACCCCTGACTTTCCCCTGCCTTTTTTCTCTGCCCCGGGTTCCTGAATTCTTGCCTCTCTCTACCCACCACCCCCTGGCCACCCACCTGTCTTTAGAGCTCTCCCGACAGCTGTCCTCTCAACGCAGTCTCTCCTGGCTCCATAGACGCAGAGGCGCTCCTCCTGTGTGGCTCATCTCGTCGGCGTTTTGGGGTCGGGCACCTTGTCTTGTTTGCGTTGGTATCCCCAACACTCTGTCAAACCCCACACAGGATTCTGTAAGAACCACCGAGGACAGGGTACAGGGGTGGACTGAGGGAAGCACACGGGCCAATGTGTGTCTGTCTCCTCGCTGGTTACAGCCCCGGCTGTCGCAGCGACCGTCACCTCACCTCCTTCCCCGCGTCTGCCTTCCCGTCAGGCGGAACGTGTTCACTGTGCCAGGAGCTGGCGCGGGCACCACAACCCTGGAGCCCGGCCTTCAGATCCAGGAGCCCCGTCACACAGGCACGGTCTGGCTGACGCCTCTCTTCTATTCCCCAAAGGTCGTCATCTAGCACCAACCTGTTGCCTCCCTTCAGAGAACCTACAGGTGGTGGCTTCTGAGGAAAAAAAGTGTTGTTGTTGTTGTTTTTTTAAGTTATTTTTCTCTCACGTTGTCTTGCTCTTCTAAGTTATAACCAAATTCTCTCAGAAAAGAATGGCAGCCAAACAACAAGCATGCGCTTCCTCGTGTCGTACTTCCTCTCATGCGGGTACGGCACACGTTTAGAAGGTACTAGAGACCTCCTGGAGAAGGCAATGGCACCCCACTCCAGTACTCCTGCCTGGAGAATCCCATGGACGGAGGAGCCTGGTAGGCTGCAGTCCATGCTAAGGGTCGGACACGACTGAGCGACTTCACTTTTTTTCAGTTTTCACTTTCATGCATTGGAGAAGGAAATGGCAACCCACTCCAGTGGTCTTGCCTGGAGAATCCCAGGGACAGGGGAGCCTGGTGGGCTGCCGTCTATCGGGTCGCACAGAGTCGGACATGACTGAAGTGAATAGCAGCAGCAGCAGAGACCTCCTGTCGCAGGCACATACGCAGCGGCCGCGGGCAGGCACGCAGGCGCATAGGCAGCGGGCACGCATGCACATGCGCATTCAAAACAAATCCGTAGCTACTGGTTTTGCGAAGCCTGGGGTGTAGAAACGGTCTCGTGTGTTTGCACTAAACAAGAGCAAAAGAAAATGGCCACTAACAGAGTATGAAAGGAAGAGTTTTAAAACAGCTCCACAAGAGTCCATGTATGTTTCGTTTTCTATAGTATTTCAAGAGCATAAAACAGCACCTCAGAGCGTAGGCACTAAGTAGCATTCGATGAAGCAGAATTAGTTAAGTCAGTAACTGGAGAAAGGAGTGAAACACTGCTGGATGGGAGGCTGTCACCTTTTCGTGTATTATACTGCTTAGAGACTCAATTCAGACGGTGAACTGAATTCAGGCTGGAAAATGCTCACACCTGCCACTAATTCGGCCACTGCCCTTGCATATTTCCTCTATAGAGAGCAGGGTGTGGTCACAAATGAGGAAACAAAGCCTGAGTTAGGGATAGAGGCCAGACTTGTAAAGTTCAGATAGGGAAAAAATAGCCAAAATAAGTAAGTTGTAAAGACCGGTTAGTCAGAGACAGTGGAAAAAACTAAAACGGTAACAAAACCTTTTGATTTGAAATATACATTCCTGGCTGCAATTGCAAATAGATGATATTGCTAACAATTGTCTAAGATTTATACCATTATTTTTCCCCTTGAGCATTAAATCAGCTATCTGCATGTCTTTGGTGTAGATGAAAACGAAATACTGAATATCCTGTGTACTTCTTTAGAGATGTCTAGTAGAATTCAGCTGGAATTGGAAATTAGCATAATTGGAATTGGAAATTCAGCCTACAGTACAGACACTGAAAAAATCCCTACAGAATTTTTTTATATAACGGACTAAAATCATCCTAAACTCTCATGCCACTGATTTGGGGGATAGGGGAAACAAATTTACCAAATAAAAAGTATCTCGGTCTCTTTTGCATTAGGCTCTTTTGAATACATGTTCAGTGGAATTACATGTTCAGATTTTCTCCCAAGTCTATTTCTTTCTTAGTGGTTCAATTCACTCCCTTTTTTCCAAGATTGCATATGGATAACAGAAAGCCTTCTCTGTTGCCAGATCCTTCTCTCCTCCTCCCTTCACCCACCACCACCATTCCATTTAGCACGTGCCTCAGCCTTCCAACTGAGCTGTGGGCTAGGATGGTGCAGTCACACACTGCCATGGAGTCATGGCTCACTTTGTCACAGTGGCTTGGCAGCCAGCCTTTGAACAGTATACTCTCAGCTCTCCTTAGTTGCCCTAATGAAGCCGGTGGAAAATTCAGCTCTCCAAATGTCACCCACAGTCATGGAAAACTGAGCTGTCACAGGCCTCTCCTTCTGCCCAAATATATCACCAGTGACCCTCACTATCGTTCAGTTTATGCGGAAAATACATAAATTCAGAGAGGCTGACACCTGTATTGTTTCAAGTTTTGATCACTTAGACTCCCAACACAAATAAGATGCTGGCACATAGTAAGTTCTCAATAAATATCTGACAACTCAGAGAATGAGGAGAGATTGTGACTGAACAGATAACTAAAAATGAGAACAGAATGGAGATGGAGAAAAGGACGAATTCTTGTGGAATCCATGGATCTAGCAGTAGATAAAGCCAATTTTTATTCCTGGACATTGTAGATACTCATATATTTGGGTTAGGTTTTGGTCACTTACAACCTAGCAATTAAAAAAAGGCATAATCCTAATATAATTTAACAAATTCCAAAATTTAGATTTACAAAGTCATAATTTGTAAGGAAAACAGAGTTTACCAACATTGGACTGAGAAGAGACAGAATTTCCAATTACTTCAGTAACAATAGAAAAAAATTAAGTAGTTAAAAATCACCATGTAATAAAGACTTTATGTAAGCCTTTTATCCCCTTAAATAGACAAGTTCAAAAAATGTATCAAAGATAAATGAATTTCATGAGACAAAAGTATGCCAGTTTCACCTCACAAAAAGTGCTACTACAGAAATCAAAGTGACTCAGTGTTAGAAATCTTTGAATAAAATTCACCAATTACACCAAGATATTGATTTTCTAATATATGCTGAAAACCATCACTTGATAAAATTCTATCAGTTCGGTTCAGTCTCTCAGTCATCTCCAACTCTTTTCGACCCCATGGACTGCAGCACCAGGCTTCCCGGTCCATCAACACCTCCCCAAATTGGCTCAAACTCATGTCCATTGAGTCAGTGATGCCATCCAACAATCTCATCCTCTGTTGTCCCCTTCTCCTCCTGCCTTAAATCTTTCCCAGCATCAGAGTCTTTTCCAATGAGTCAGTTCTTCACATCAGGTAGCCAAAATATTGGAGTTTCAGCTTCAGCCTCAGTCCTCCCAATGAAAATTCAGGACTGATTTCTGTTACAATTGACTGGTTTGATGTCCTTGCAGTCCAAGGGACTCTCAAAGAGTCTTCTCCAACACCACAGTTCAAAAGCATCAATTTTTTGGCACTAAGTCAAGCGGGCCTTAGAAAGCATCACTACGAACAAAGCTAGTGGAGGTGATGGAATTCCAGTTGAGCTATTCCAAATCCTGAAAGATAATGCTGTGAAAGTGCTGCACTCAATATGCCAGCAAATTTGGAAAACTCAGCAGTGGCCACAGGACTGGAAAGGGTCAGTTTTCATTCCAATCCCAAAGAAAGGCAATGCCAAATGCTCAAACTACCGCACAATTGCACTCATCTCACACGCTAGTAAAGTAATGCTCAAAATTCTCCAAGCCAGGCTTCAGCAATATGTGAACCATGAACTTCCTGAGGTTCAAGCTGGTTTTAGAAACGGCAGAGGAACCAGAGATCAAATTGCCAACATCCGCTGGATCATGGAAAAAGCAAGAGAGTTCCAGAAAAACATCTATTTCTGCTTTATTGACTATGCCAAAGCCTTTGACTGTGTGGATCACAATCAACTGTGGAAAATTCTGAAAGAGATGGGAATACCAGACCACCTGATCTGCCTTTTGAGAAATCTATATGCAGGTCAGGAAGCAACAGTTAGAACTGGACATGGAACAACAGACTGTTTCCAAATAGGAAAAGGAGTAAGTCAAGGCTGTATATTGTCACCCTGCTTATTTAACTTCTATGCAGAGTACCTCATGAGAAACGCTGGACTGGAAGAAAACACAAGCTGGCATCAAGATTGCCGGGAGAAATATCAATAACCTCAGATATGCAGATGACACCACCCTTATGGCAGAAAGTGAAGAGGAACTAAAAAGCCTCTTGATGAAAGTGAAAGTGGAGAGTGAAAAAGTTGGCTTAGAGCTCAACATTCAGAAAACGAAGATCTGAACTCTTCGCATGAGGTGGCCAAAGTACTGGAGTTTCAGCTTTAGCATCATTCCTTCCAAAGAAATCCCAGGGCTGATCTCCTTCAGAATGGACTGGTTGGATCTCCTTGCAGTCCAAGGGACTCTCAAGAGTCTTCTCCAACACCACAGTTCAAAAGCATCAATTCTTCTGTGCTCAGCTTTCTTTATAGTCCAACTCTCACATCCATACATGACTCCTGGAAAAACCATAGCCTTGACTAGATGGACCTTTGTTGGCAAAGTAATGTCTCTGCTTTTGAATATGCTGTCTAGGTTGGCATAACTTTTCTTCCAAGGGACAAGTGTCTTATAATTTCATGGCTGCAGTCACCATCTGCAGTGATTTTGGAGCCCAAGAAAAAATCTGTCGCTGTTTCCACTGTTTCCCCATCTATTTGTCATAAAGTGATGGGACCAGATGCCATGATCTTAGTTTTTTGAATGTTGAGTTTTAGGCAAGCCTTTTCACTCTCTTCTTTCACCCTCAAGAAGCTCTTTAGTTCCTCTTCGCTTTCTGCTATAAGGGTGGTGCTATTTGCTTATCTGAGGTTATTGATATTTCTCCTGGCAACCTTGCTTCCAGCTTGTGCTTCCTCCAGCCCAGCATTTCTCATGATGTACTCTGCATATAAGTTAAATAAGCAGGATGACAATGTACAGCCTTGATGTACTCCTTTCCCAATTTGGAACCAGTCTGCTGTTCCATGTCCAAATCTAACAGTTGCTTCTTGACCTGACTACAGATTTCTCATGAAGCAGGTACGATGGTCTGGTATTTCCATCTCTTGAAGAATTTTCCACACTTTGTTGTGGTCCACACAAAGGCTTTGGAACAGAAGTCAAAAAAGGAGATGTTTCTCTTCCTTTTTCTATGATCCAACTGATGTTGGCTTTTCAATCTCTGGTTCCTCTGCTGTTTCTAAATCCAGCTTGAACATCTGAAAGTTCTCAGTTCACATACTGTTGAAGCTTGGCTTGGACAATTTTGAGCATTACTTTGCTAGCGTTTGACATGAGAGCAATTGTGTGGTAGTTTGAGCATTCTTTGGCATTGCCTTTCTTTGGGATTGGAATGAAAACTGACCTTTTCCAGTCCTGTGGCCACTGCTGAGTTTTTCCAAATTTGCTAGAATATTGAGTGCAGCACTCTCACAGCATCGTCTTTTACGATTTGAATAGCTCAACTGGAATTCCATCACCTCCACTAGCTTTGTTCGTAGTGATGCTTCCTCAGGCCCACTTGACTTCACATTCCAGGATGTCTGGCTCTAGGTGAGTGAGCACACCATGATGATTATCTGGGTCTTGATCTTTTTTGTACAGTTCTGTGTATTCTTGTCACCTCTTCTTAGTATTTTCTGCTTCTGTTAGGTCCCTACCATTTCTGTCCTTTATTGAGCCGATCTTTGCATGAAATATTCCCTTTGTATCTCTAATTTTCTTAAAGAGATATCTAGTCTTTCCCATTCTATTATTTTCCACTATTTCTTTGCATTGATCACTGAAGAAGGCTTTCTTATCTCTCCTTGTGGGTTTATCTTTCCTTTTCTCCTTTGCCTTCAGCTTCTCTTCTCAGCTATTTGTACGGCCTCCTCAGACAACCATTTTGCCTTTTTGCATTTCTTTTGCTTGGGGATGGTCTTGACCACTGCCTTGGGTACAATGTCACGAACCTCTGTCCATAGTTCTTCAGGCACTGTATCATATCTAATCCCTTGAATCTGTCATTTCTACTGTATAATCATATAATATTTACCTCTAAATATTTTTAAGTAGCAGAACTTAACCAAGGCTATCTACCAGAAATTCAGAGCATACATTATCCTTAATGGTGGAACACTAAAAGCATTTCCACTTGTCAATAACTACACAAACACAAAAATCTCTAAACACTGCTAGTATCCAACATTCTGTGCTGGATTGCTACAGCAATTCTAACTAAAAACAACTATGTGAAATGTCAGGAAGCATTTAATAGGAGGCTTCCTGTGTGCTCTTTTGGATCTGTCAGGAATTCTGTTCCTTATAGAGGCAAGCCTCTCCAGGGGGCTGAGGAATCCAGGCATTTCCTTCATTAGTTTTTTATACAGTGGTAAGTACCCTCTTCCTTCTTGTGAACAATAAGGTAAAAGTGATTGTTTACAACTCTAATATGGATCGCCTATGTTTTGTTAAGTCTGGAATTTTAATCTTTATCTTTGCTGAGTGCTACCTTGTAAGACAGTATATATGCCCACACCATGTTGATTAAAACACCTTTGCTCCATCAGAGCTCTGGTCCCCGTGTCTTTCTTTTTCTCTCTCTCTCTCTCTCCCTCTTTTTCAGGCTGCTTCCCTGGAGTAGAGGCTCTCTGAGTTCACTTTCCTGCCCAGGCTTCTAAGACCCTCTTGAGAAGGCACTCTGAGCCTTTACCTCATCAAAAGGGTGCCTGAGGCCTTTGTGAACAGAGCAAGCCCCATGCAGGGGCTTCATTGGCTTTCTGCATAAACCAAGGAATATCAGCCTCTTTCTCTCCCTTTTACTTTCTTATCGGTCAACTCCCGACCACCAGGTTCCGGTCCATTAAAGGACCTCAACAGTGAAATATGAATGTTTGTGTGTGCTCAGTCATGTTGCACTCTTTGTGATCCCATGGACTGTAGCCCACCAGGCTCCTCTACCTGTGGAATTTTCCAGGCAAGAATACTGGAGCAGGTTACCATTTGCTACACCAGGGGATCTTCCTGACACAGGGATGGAACCCATGTTTCTTGCATCTCCTGCATTGGCAAGCAAATTCTTCATCACTTTACCACCTGGCAAGCCCTGAAATATGAATACTGGATAAAAAAACAAAGGCTCATCAATTGCAGAAGATGGGATTCTCTTGGATTTCCTAAATCTAAACTGACAAACTTTTAAGAGTTTTTCAGTGTCAGAAAAGATCACTGTATAAAAAGCAAATTGCTTTTACCAGGACAGCAATAATCAATTATAAACTTTATTTGAAAAAGACATATTTCACTATAGCAATGAAAATAAAATCCCCAGAATTAAATCTGTCAAAAAATGTATAATTATATAATGAAATCTTATTAAATGAAGAGAATACCACTTCTGGTTTAATGAAAATACAGATTGTTTTCAAGTGAAAAGTGAAAGTCGCTCAGTCGTGTCCGACTCTTTGTGACCCCATGGACTATACAGTCCACATAATTCTCCAGGTCAGAATACTGGAGTAGGTAGCCTTTCCCTTCTCCAGGAGATCTTCCGAACCCAGGGATCTAACCCAGATCTCCCACATTGCAGGCGGATTCTTTACCAGTTGAGCCACAACAAAAGCCCAAGAATAAGTGGACCACACAGTTCAAACCTGAGTTTTTTAAGGGCCAACCCTGAAACAGTAGAGAAACAGTAGAGAAATACTATTGCAGGGTTGACCCTTGAATAGCACAACACAGGTTTGAACTGTGTGGTCCATTTATACTTTTTTTTTCAGGTATGTATAGTCTGCAGTTAGTTGAATTCAGATCATATAGTACAGATGCAGAACCATGGATATGGAGGAACCACAAGTATGGAGAGCCAACTATAAATTATACTCAGATTTGACTGCATGAAAGGTGGCACCCCTAACCTCCTGCTTAAGAGTCAACTGTAATTCTCTTCAAATCAGTACCATGAATGTACTCTAACTAAAATCAAAACCTCAAAAATGCTCACTAACAGCCAAGAAATTTCTGAAAAACATTAGGAATGCATCACTCCAACCATTTCTGAAAACATACCAGAAAACTGTAAACAATTCATTATTTATTAGGAAAACTAAATGCCTTAGAGAATTTAACACATAATAAAACACCACCCCAAATCAGGAAGAATGGATTTCAACAAATAGTTTTTGGACTTTTGAATAAAAGTAGCTCTGTACCTTGCACTCTTCACAGAAATTAATTCCAAATGGAGATCGAGATGCATACATAATTAACTTAGAAAAAAATACAGAACATGCTCTATCTATATTTTGAAATAAAAGTCCTAAAAATATTTATCAATTTAACTATATATAAATATAAAACATCTGTTTAAAAAAGATACCAAAAGTAAAACTAAAGACAAGCGACCAACTGGGAGAAAACACTGAAACAGATGTAAAAGACTAATATCTATATCCAAACTACATGAAAAACTCCTAACTAATTCATGAGATAAAAAGACAAATCATTCACAGAAAAATGAGCAGTGTTGGCAAAAGGCAATTCACATGTCTAAAGCAAATATATGAAAAGATGTCCATCTTTACCTTTACCTACTAGTAAAGGTTTTTCCTAAACATGAACAATAAAAATGACAATTTTTCACCTATAAATTAAAAAAATTTAAGCAATGAAGTATCTCTTTAAAACTGCCTAACTCTGGCTCAGCAAGTCAAAGCTTAAGCATACAATAAATCCTTATGCCCGTACAATCATACAAGATGATACTCTTTTAGCACTGTTTGAAAAAAAAAGCAGTAAACTACCCTAGTGTCCATTATAGGCTAAGTAGGTTGTAGAACACTATACAAAAATCAACAGGTCAGATTAGGTGAGATTATATTCAAAGAGACCACGGAGAAAAGTTGCAGAATGATATACATATATCTATGTAAAAACTGAAGCTATACATTTCTTGTAGCAATTACATATATATACATTCACAGAAAACATGGAAGTGACTAAATGGAAAGTTAACAATTGTTACTTCTAGGGAAGGTATTGGGATTGTTAATCAAAAATAGACTGATGTTTTAAATGCAGTCATATACTACATTTGCAATTTAAAAGGTAAAGAAAAAGCAGCATGCACAAACTGATAACATTTTAAGAAAAAATATACACAAAAAATTTTCCTTTGATGGTGAACATACAGGAAAAATACTGGAAGGTTACCTGCCAAAATGATGCTTTAATACTATCTAAAGCTATCTCCAATAAAAATAATATACTGAACTCCTGTATTTTCATTTGAAAAAAAAGTTCCAGATTTGTCACAGTAATACAATTTCAGTTTAGCACTCTTATTGTTTTAGATATTTACAATGTTCACATTGTTACAGAACTGTATACTGAAATTTGCCGTATCTTTAGATATAGTATTTGGGGCAAGGGGAAACAGTTTTTAAAGTTAGAACTTAAGTGATAATTAGGGCTTCCCTGGTAGCTCAGCTGGTAAAGAGTCTGCCTGCAATGCAGGAAACCCCAGTTCAATCCCTGGGTCAAGAAGATCCCCTGGAGGAGGGATAGGCTACCCACTCCAGTTTTCTTGGGTTTCCCTGGTAGCTTAGACAATAAAGAATCCCCCTGCAGTGCAGGAGAGCTGTACAATCTTCACACTGTACATAACTGTACACTGAAATTTTGCCATATCTTTATAATATAGTATTTGGGGCAAGGGGAAATACAGTTTTTAAAGTTAGAGCTTAAGTCATTACTAACATTTAAGTCAATGGCTTTATTAAGTTTATATACATTTCTAAAAGAACAAAGTACAAAACAATACTGGCTTATTTCTTTAGCAGTTTACTATTAATAATTCTACCTTTAACAAAAACACTTCACCATTAAACAAAAAACTTTGATAATTAAAGTTATCATTGATCAGCTTCTTGTGAAGACTATTCCTTTGGAGATTATTCTGTAAAACTATATCCTAATTAGAATGGCACTGGCATTCAGATACAACCAGCTGAATTTTATGAATAACACTACTTTCGACTATAAAAAATTTGAACTTTATTAATTCACTTATTGCTGAAGTCTTGAACCACAGAAACAACAATGATGAAAAAAGGGAAAAGTGCCAGAGCTGCCTGGTTTCACAATGGTTATGATACAAAAATGTAGTCAGAAAACAAAACAAAACAAAACAAAAATGTAGTCAGCAGTTTCTTTCCAAATAAAAAGGTCTTCAGTGGGGAAGAAAGACCTTTGAAGGCTATCTTCAATGGAATTTGGAATTTCCCTCACCCATTCCAGGTATCTGTTCAACTGACTCCTATAGCAAGTTGCCTTGTGAAAGCACCTCTCATATTAAAAAAAGTAAGTTCCTTTAGAATGTACAACGGAGAGAGGACATTCTACAATGTACAGTGTAGTACAATGGAGAGAGGGTACAATGGAGAGAGGACTAGGTCAGTGTTATAACTATGTTTTCATCAAAGGCCACCAAGGAAAGACACATGTCTTTTTACCGCATAACATGAAGGCACTTTTTAAACATATATCACTTTTAACTTCAGTTTAACTTGGTAATACTTTACATGAGAGACCCAGCATACCTCAGTATGTTACAAACATTCAAAAAACACAAGCTTGGTGATGACAATTCAAAAGAAGTCATATCCAAGTAACTGATGAAGAAACTCAGAAAATAGATCATTTGAGAAGGCTCTTTACATCTTTAAAACAAAAGATAGTTATAATTTTATTTCAAGAAAAGTATTCAGCATGTAAAGTGGAGTCACAGTGACTGACTAGTCAGTAGTGCTGGCATTTATTTTCCTTTCACACTGAAACTTGGAAAACAAGGGTATGAGTTAAATTCAACCTCTTTAATAGAAAAGTCTTTGATTTAGCTACCTAACTTTATTTTTATAACAAAGCACTTTTAATGTAATTTAAAACACACAGGCTTTGATTAAAGAGTAACTGTAAATGGATCCAGTTTTCTTCCAACTGTGACGACAACTTTGTCATTTCTTCCAGAAGTACTGGCTCTGAAGGAAGCGTTTTCAGGTGCAACTGAAAAGAAAAATGATAGCTGAACATTTAATTTAAGAAAAGTAAAATTTTGTTTATGCTGGATTTAACTGTTTTACAAGGAACCTCAGAAGACACTACTCTTGATTTTTTTTCTTAAAGGCTGGTTTATTACAATCTCACATCTCCCTCTCCTCTATTATGAGTCTTCATGGTTCTGTCACTCTCTCAGTAAAACTGAAGTAATGACTCTCCTCTGTTTAAGGAGAGTCCCGATACACATGAAGAAACAAAGTCCTAGTTCTAAATTTACAACTGTGGTAAATTTTGGAAAAAATACAGGAACAATCTGCAGCATTTCTAATTTTTTATCCTACACACTACCATCTATAAATTTACTTTTTAAATAATTTCAAATAATTAAGTCAAGTGAAAACTTTTAGATATTTATGAGATAAATAATCTATCTACTATTACTGAAAATCAGCATCATCTACCTCCTTCAATATGTTATAGCAGTGAGATAAAAATGAGTTCTCCATTATATTCGTCATAAAAGCAACTCTGTTACTGTCAAATCGTTTGAAACTCCTTCAACCAGGACAGAAGTAAACCTTACTTTTTTCATGATCATTAAAAAAAAAACCTGCCAAAATGTAACTAAATAAAAACGCTAATAGGTTAATTATGTCTATGGATGATATAGAAGTCAGGGGGTTGAGTCAAAATTGTGCTGAGCTAAAAAACAGAAGTCAACAAAGAACATTTACAAGCTGCTGCCCCATCCAGCTATCCAGTATGGTAGTCACTAGGCACAGAAAGCTGTTGAAATTAATTAAATTTCTATAAAATGAGAAACTCAGGTTCTTAGTCACATCAGCCACGATTCAGGTGCTCAGTAGCCAGATGCAGTGAAGTATGGATACAGAATGTTTCCATCTCTGCAGACATTTCTGTCAGACAACGCTACTGTGGAGGAGGGCAAGCTGTGAAGTGCTGTCTCACATCTTAGACTTACCTTCAGAAACAGGGCGAGGTATGCCTGGGCTAACTGAAAATCCCGCTTTCTGTCCAACATTGTCCCAATCATCTTCAAGAAGCTCTTCATAATGCCTACTGAACCACCACAATCAGGAGACAAACTTCGAAGCTCTGTTTCAATTCCTGACGGGCCTAATTCTTTCAGAAGGTTAACAGCAGCTTCATCTACATTGTTTTAATAAGAATCCAGTTATTACCAACAATCATTTAAGAAACTAGTTTTCATTTCAAACTCAACATGTATTTAAATTTGCATTTTTAGCAATTTCTTTCTATTAAGGTTGTTAAAAATCTAATTAACATTTAGCACCAGACATTTTAACATGCTTATAAATCAGTCAGAACAAATTCAATATAAGAAGGCTACAGAAGTATATACACCAAGTTATTAATAGTATTTGCTAGTGAGAATAAGATGAGGTGAGGGAATTTATTTTTGTATTGTTTATAAAAGTTATAAAAGTATCACTTGACCATTAACAAACATTAATACTACAGAAATATATGTGGGGAAAGACTCCACCTTATTCACTGCAAATCTACTTTTCCCTAGAAGTAAGCACTCTTGTTTCATATACATCCCATGAAAACATACTCTGCTGCTGCTAAGTCACTTCAGTTGTGTCCGACTCTGTGCAACCCCAGAGACGGCAGCCCACCAGGCTCCCCCATCCCTGGCATTCTCCAGGCAAGAACACTGGAGTGGGTTGCCATTTCCTTCTCCAATGCATGAAAGTGAAAAGTGAAAGTGAAGTCGCTCAGTCGTGTCCGACTCTGAGCGACCCCACAGACTCCTCCATCCATGGGATTTTCCAGGCAAGGGTACTGGAGTGGGGTGCCATTGCCTTCTCCAAAACATAGTCTATACACTTATACAAGCATTTGATATTACAATGGCAATGACTATGCTTTTAGGTTTTTGCAAAAGAACAATACCACTGACAAGAGTCTAATACATTTTGTTTTTCAGTAGATATTAAATAATAGTGCCTCTCCTCTTTGCTCCCCCATAAATGTAACAAGTTACTCCTTTTATAATCCTGCTACTCTTTAGCTATCAGTGCAAGTACCATTCTTTGACTTTTGCCAATGGAGTGATACTGGCATGAAAACACAAAACAACTGGGTCAGAAGACAAGAGGGTAAGTCAAACGGGAGAATGACTGTAATTCTGTTCATTGCTTACAGCTCTCATGATCATTATTAGCTATAGATTGTAGCTTTCAAAATTTACGACACTCAATTTTTTAAAAAAGTCTTTTTGTGTGATAATTTGGTAATGTCCGAAATTACCTAAAACAAAAGTCTATTGCAAACTACACTGCAAAACGCACTTGTAAATAAAAAGAAGAGCAAAAAAGAAAAAAATTCCAATTTTCCATACAGAAAGAAAGAGAGGTTCTCAAAAGATTATCATCTTAACACCTGAGTGTAGCATCACTCATCTACTGTAAACAAAGCAAAAATTACTTCAGATTAAAACCAAGATTTCAATCCTTTTGGCTTTTACTTTCAACTACTGAGAAATCTGCTAATATTTCACTCAATTCTCGTCATATAAAGTAACATAGTAAGCTGAATAATTTTATAAATATTATAAATATAAATTATAAATATAAATGGTAAAATATTTTATAATTTAACTTACATTTATTATTTACCAGTCCTTCCTCAAGTTTCAAGCAGAAATCTGATTTTTGAGCCAAAATTCCAAGATTTACCACTTTAGACTTAAACAAAAACAAATACACATTATTCAAAAACCACAATTATAACAAAAAATTTGTAGTTTATAATTAAAAGCTAGCATTAATTTACTCTGTATCTGTAAAACTGGGTCTTGGTTAAAACTACAAATGTACAGCATACCATGCACGCCCCGTGTGCCCAGATGCTCCTCTAACTGGGCTCTCACCTGCTGAGGATCATTATTCTGTTCAGGTGCAGCATATCTGGGTACAAGACCAGGAATAGTTGGAATAAAAAATGGTGCTGATTTGGGTACTTTGGGTGGTTCCTTTGGTTTATTCTTTTTCTAATTAAGAAAAACGAGAAAAGGAAAAAAAGACTAGTAATTATCTTGCCAACAGTTTCTAACAGTTAATTCCCACTTAATTTTTAAAAATCCCCAAAAGTAAAAAAAATGAAAAGAATTAAATTCAGATTAGGATACTGAAATGAAATCCCAAACAACCAATATACCACAGATATCCTTAAATTGGGCTTCGCAGTGCAAACCTCTAGTACTCTTGCTGATAAGGCAAAAGGAAAATGATAGGGTTCAGGAGAAGCTCTGAGGCAAAAATAGCTCATTTTCCTGAAACGTGAATATTTAGGTGAAGAAGTAACAAGCAATTTTGAACTTCTTTTACACTGAAATACAAGATGGGCTAGAAAGCAAAATTTACATAAATGCTCAACAGTTTTTCAAATTTCTCTTCTTCAAAAGAAATCTGGAGCCAGAGGCAGTCTCTACCGTTAAAAGTAATTTAGTAAATTTTGTGTGTATGTGTGAAGCATTCCCCTAATTCTTCTATTTTATTGGAATTTTTATTTTTCCTTAGTACTTTGTGTTTTTAAAAAGCAATAGAATACTATTGTTCCTTCATAAACTATTTCAAGTGTCAGCAAAATTCTATCACAAAAATTCCACTGGAATTCCCACTGACAGAATTCAATTTTGGTGACATTGTTACATATCACTATCTCAAGAGAATTTGATGGACTCTTAAGAAGTCTCACAATTTTACCTTACACTACTCCTCTTCCATTCTTTAGGAACTGAGGGGAGATTTGCTTTTTGAAAGAAAGTCAGGGATATTTGTGGCCTCTTGGAGCCACAGCATAAAACAAAGTCGAACAAAGTACAGCCCATAGCAATGTAAGCACAGCCTTCTTTGTGATAGGGAAACTGTAGTAATGTAGTAAGAGTCAGTTACCCTTCCTAACTGACTGTTCTTGAGTTAGAAGGCAGTCACTGAGTTGTAAATAAAAACAAAAGGCTTTGGAGAAGTTCCACAGGGTTCTGGAAATTACCTAATTTCATAAAGGAAACGGTGAGTATAAAAGTTAACCACAGGACAAAAATAAAAATTCTAATTTCTTTCATTCAGAAGGAAATTAATATTGGAGGTGTTATAAAGAGCATTCATTCACAATTTCTCTATATTTTTATGCAGAACAAACTGCATCTTAGCAAGAAGAGTGCCCACCAAATGTAGCTCAATTAATTGGGCATTATTCTAATTGGTCCCTCATACTCACCTACTTGTTCTTTTGAATGTATTGCTTTTAAAGCCATTCCATAAACTACTTCCTTTACAGTTGATAGATTAGACAATACAACTATGTACCTAAACAACATACCTTTATACTGAGGCCCAATCTTTCAAAAGGTGAGCAATAAAAAGGAGCACTTTCAAATTTTGAGTCAAATGAACATGTGAAAACTCTCTTTTCTTAGCCGAGACATGTATGTCTTTTCTGGTGCCAATTTACTAGCTACAAAAATAGTTAGGATGGCATGTCATAGCTATCTGTCAGTGTTCCTTACACTTTTTTTATGCCAGCCCATAATGTGACTTAGTACACACATAAACTCTAGTGACTGTATGTATGCTCAGTGCTGTGCTTAGTCTCTCAGTCGTGTCCAACTCTGCGACCATATGGACTGTAGCCTGCCAGGCTCCTCTGTCCATGAGATTCTCCAGGCAAGAATACCCAAGTGGGTTGCCATGCCCTCCCCCAGGGGATCTTCCCAACCTAGGGATTGAACCCAGGTCTCCCGCATTGCAGGCGGATTCTTTACCATCTGAACCACCAGGGAAGACCATAATTACTCAAGTGGGTAGCCTATCTCTCATCCAGGGGATCTTCCCAACCCAGGAATCGAACCAGATTGCAGGGAGCTTCATTATCAGCTGAGCTACCAAGGATGCCTGACTGTATGTATATATCTAACCAAGTTGAGTTTCATAAAACAAAACACCCTAATTCTCAGAAGATAATCTCTGAAATTTTCTAGTCTGTATGTTTCAGTTGCTTTTGATACTCACAAATAGGGGTCATGCAACATGCTTTGAAACACGTTAATTCATGCCATAACTGTCCATTTGTCATGTAAAACTGTAAACTCCTCAAGGACAAAGGGCCAAGTTATTTGCCACTGCTATTATCTCAGGATGCTACCTACTACCTAGTTCACACTAATTTATGTGCCTGAACCTAAAAGCAAACCTTCCTGTAGCAGACAGAGCAGGGTGTGGTATGGTAAAGAGTGACTGAAGTTTACTTTTAAAAAGACCAGTGAAAGTATTCTAGTCCCCAGATGTCTAGAAACAGAAACATCACACATTATGATGACTTCCCCCCCTCATTTCATAAGTTAAGTGAGATTAGGCTAGGCTTAAAACAATTTCTAATAGCTCTGTAGTTGCAGGCTATACTACTGCTGTATTTGAAGGTCCTTGAGTGCTCTCAAAGTAGATATATATACATGGAGAAAGTCTTGTAATAATATTAGATTAAATAGCATTCAGCTAAATGGTATCTGCTGTACTATCTTAGGCATTAACTACTCCACCTAAAGACCTCCAAGAAAGGGAAGCTATCTTTACTAAAGAAAATACTTTTGGAATATGTCTTCAGGGGCCAATATTAAGTGTACTATCAGATCAGATCAGATCAGTCGCTCAGTCGTGTCCGACTCTTTGCGACCCCATGAACCGCAGCACGCCAGTATTACCTTAATAACATCAAGATTAAGAAGGTTTTTCCACCGGGATTCAGGAAGGAGTGACAGAGTTACCAACTGCTCATTCAACTGTTCTGGGGAGTCATACTCTATCATTTCCTCACTTGGTTCTACAGTTTCTTCTGATAATTCTACATCTTAAAACAAAAAATTTTCAAGTATAACAAATTAATGCTGAATGTAATTTTTATCATATAAAAGCAACTTAATTAACTTCAAATCCATTAGTATTTCACAACATGTTCACTCAGTATAACTCAATATAACTTGTAAACTCTATTCATTTTATTTTCTCATATTAAGTACAATTTCCATCACCAGACTCAAAACATTTCTCCACTGTTTTACATGAATACTCCATCAATTATGTCTTTGTTTATACAAAGATTCATGAAGTCATTCAAAATACTTCATTAAGATAAAAAAATACTATGATTGAATGCATTAAACTGCCTTCAGTGGCAATATCCTACAGGTTAGGTTTATTATATTACTCTTCAAAAATTACTTTACTAGTTTTTGATTACCTTGGGTTTGACAAGTACCAGGAAGCATCACTACTGAAGGAACATAATCTGTAGGAAGTGGCCGTAATGAAACAACTGAATACAGGGAAATATTGGACCTGAGACATAAAAAACATAAGCAATATCACAAAATTTATTAAAAATATTTTCAGAGAAGCTTCGATTACTGGTAACAATCTCCACGATCTTGAATTTGGCTATAAATTCCAATCACTTGTAAAAAAAAAAAACTCAAAAATAGACAGTATTAATTTCAAAATGCTTTGACTCATATCACAGATGTCATCACAAGAAAGCTGCCTATAAGTATTATGAACAGAGTCTTTATTTTTAATGTAGCACAAAAAAGTACTTGAGAGATTAGTAGTGGATAGTATTTTTATGGATAATATTTTTATAAGGTAACGTAACACCCATTTATTTATACTGCTTTGACAAATGGCAACCTTCATCTAAGGAAATTACAACTGAAGGAAAGATGGACTCAGAGCATTACGTCAGACGGTGATTACACGGATCAGATCCTTGGGGGTGCTGAACAGTCATGGGTTCCCCTGTCTCTAGAATGGTCCTTTAAGTGCTACTTGACCCTGCGTCATGACTTTGGATCTGACTGACTAATCTGATCCACATCTGACTAATCAAGATGTGAATATCTGTCCCAAAGTGGGCTAATCATATTGTTTCCTGTACATAATGAATCTGGAATGGGAATTCCAGGTTCTGAGTTATATTAACAGCTGTACTATATACTCTGTTGCTGAGGTACCACAACACCATTCTTCTCTTATCTTGACTGTTCAAGCCTCAAAGATTCCAGGAGATACTCCATTCTGCTTACTAAGGTGACCAGAGTCTATTTCTATTATATATTAAATTTATTTTCACATCCTAAAAAGTCAATTAGAAAACCTTGTAAGTAGAAAAGGAATTCATTTTTTTCTCTTCCTCAATAATAAGAGTTAAATTTTAAACTCACTTATCCTTTCTGCAAATAGAAGTCAAATAGGGTAACAAATAAAAATCAAACATGTTCAACTCTTTGCGACCCCATGAACTATACAGTCCATGGAATTTTCCAGGCCAGAATACTGGAGTGGGTAGCCTTTCCCTTCTCCAGGGGATCTTCCTGGCCCAGGAATTAAACCAGGGTCTCCTGCACTGTGGGCAGATTCTTTACCAACTGAGCTACAGGGAAACCCGATATTACTATCCTTTCTGCAAATAAAAGTCACAGATAAAAATCTGTGGCTAACAGATAAAAATCAAACATGTGTAGCTTAGAATATACACTTGAGCTGCTGCTGCTGTTAAGTTGCTTCAGTCGTGTCTGACTCTGTGCAACCCCATAGACAGCAGCCCATCAGGCTCCAGCATCCCTGGGATTCTCCAGGCAAGAACACTGGAGCGGGCTGCCATTTCCTTCTCCAATGCATGAAAGTGAAAAGTGAAAGTGAGGTCGCTCAGTCGTGTCCGACTCTTAGCGACCCCATGGACTACAGCCTACCAGGCTCCTTCGTCTATGGGATTTTCCAGCCAAGAGTACTGGAGTGGGGTGCGCTACCTAAATTATTAAGCAGAAGTTGACTTAACTGTAGATTTAAGGTGAACTATGTGACACTTCCATTTTATAAGTTAAAAAACCCCAAAAAACTGAAGGGCAATGTTAGCAACTATGACTGTCTGACAATATCATCTTCCTTTTTCTTCTTACCCCAGAAAGAACTGTATGAGAGAACTTACCACAGATAAACTCCAAGGTGGTCGACATGGGAGGTGGCCAGAAAGTCTCCAGTCGGGGACATAGTGACATTAAGAGGAGCCGAGTCCAACAAGAAGCTGTCTATAAGACTACAGAAAGAACCAAGACGTTACAGTCCTTCAACTCTACTAAAAAGGACACAATTCACAAAATATCATTTGCTAAAAGAACAAAGGGTAAGAGATGAAGAAAATGTTTGCTTTTTACTTTTAAATCACCAACACCAAAAAGTCATCACTAACAAAGAGCTTTGTCAACTAAGCTACGATGGGAAAATAATCTCCTCAATGAGAGAGACCCAGAACACTAAACAGATCAATTAATTTGAGAGAGAGTTTCAATAAAAGGGAGAATACAGGAGACAATGCTGTTTTTCTGGAATGCCATTTTGGTAGGTTCGGAAACAATTCTAAAGATCACACATTTAAAATAATTTATCAGCACTCTCCTGTATTTGTTATGCCAGTGAAAATAACAAAAGGGGTAGGCAACAGAAGAAAGTAATAAAAATGGCCATGGGAGAATGGCAGTGGGGAAAAAAGTTCGGGCAATTCTGTTTTTCAAACAGGTGACCATGTGCTACACAGCAAGCAGGAAACTCAGTCTGTGCAGCATCACCGTAAAGCAGTTCACGGTGCTCGTCCACACGGACACTTCGGACAGCTGCAAGCAGGGGCTGTGAAAAGCTGGGGAGGAAAAGGGAGCGATGGCACTCCAGAAGACGACGCACAGCAGGCTCCTCAGAGAGCAGTGTGTGCGATGAACATGAACCTTACAGACGGGCAGGACTTCAACAGATGCCGATGGTCAAGAAAGCACCTTCTGGGAGAAGGAATGTGGAAGGCAAGGCAAGGGGAACCGTGTCCAGTGAGGAACGCAGTTTGGTCTTGAATACCAAACATCTGAGTTTATCTTTTAATCAATGGAAAGCCACTACAGGCTTTTGAGCAGATAGCAGTATAATTTCTACTTTCATAAGAAAATCTGGCAGCAGAATGTAGAATATATTTGAACAGGAAGAACAGTGAGATTATGGCAGCAGTCATCTAACAAGCAGGGAAGATCTGAACTAGGATAGTGGCAGCGGGAAGCGAAATGAGGCGAATTTAAGGAGCAAACAGAAAGGCCTAACACACGGGCACGTTGCAGACGAGGCTCCCTAGGCTGGCTGAGAGTGCGAGTACTCTGTGCACCTTAAGAGGAGTATGCTGGTTTTAGTAAGAGCTGTTTCAAAAACTACTTTATTCACTGAAGCCATTACATTATCCATGAGAAGGCATGGCAAAACGACTGAAGTTCAGAATCTTTGGTAATTACA
This sequence comes from Bos taurus, assembly GCF_002263795.3. Taxonomy (NCBI): domain Eukaryota; kingdom Metazoa; phylum Chordata; class Mammalia; order Artiodactyla; family Bovidae; genus Bos; species Bos taurus. The sequence continues at coordinate 110,196,678 of NC_037334.1, read as the reverse complement.
TTATTTCAATAAATAAAATAACAGGAGTTAACACTTTTTTCAGTGTTCCATGCTAGGAAGTATTCTGAGCACTTGTGACTATTAATTAAATCCTCACAACCCCATGAGGCAGATCCATCCTTACTATGCCCGTTAGAAAAATGAGGCCCAGTCATACTTGCTCAAGGTAGAAAGTGACAGAGACATACCTGTCACCAAGAAGTCTGCACACTTAATCACCAAAAGCTCAGGAACACCACTACTGAAACTAAAGGTACAGCAGCCGACAGAGCACACACCCAGAAGATGACTACAGCGTGACTCACGGAAACACTATGAGCCGCTCAAATGTCACATGGAGGCCATGATTAAAGGACCCATACAAAATCTTTCTCAATCTGTTCAGAGTGATTAACAATTACAAACCTTAACTAATGAATACAAAATAGTAGGACAAGACTAAAATTAGCAGCACCACAAACAAACTAAAGTGGGCTCAGGACAATGACTGATGTTTAAATTCTCACTTATGGGAAAAAAATGTGATTAATAATCTGTCTGATTTCTGTTCAACCATTCCTTGGAAACTCATAAACACAGCTGCTTGGGGGATCAAACAAATTGGGGAAAAGGACATTTGCTAAACACTTATTATATACCAGAGACTGTCAAATTATTTAATTCATTTAATACAAACAACCCAGAGAAGAACCACTATCTCAATGTACACTGATGACTAAGCCTAAACTCAGGAATTTTAGAACTCACCATCTAACTGCTCACTAAAGTGTGTGTGAGGGATGAAACTACCTGACACGTTCAGAATCTATCTGTTAAAGAGGAATCTACTGCTTGAGCAAATTTATTTTACTTGATACTATAATTATTTTGGCAAATTCACTGTGCAACATGGTTTCCACAGCTGTTGTGTGTGGGTAGACTGGCCCTCCATTATGTAAAAGCATCAAATCAAAGAAGTGGTTTTCACATAAACAGCATGTTTTACATGGCCACAGTTGCTCATAGAGCCTAAGTGTAAAGGTTTAATCCCAGACCTAACTACCATATTGTCACCTGCTAATCCTACAAAATGAAAAGTTCCAGGTAAATTATAAGCTTTTTGAGAAAATGTTAAAAAAAATCCTCATTGTAAGGGGTCAGATTTTTAAGCACAGAGTCCCATGCATACAGGTAACATTAACTCACTTCTGATTATATTCTAAACCAGTGCAGACAATGTCTAGATGTTCAATCTCCAAAGTGATGGAATCCTCAAAGAACAGAACAAATGGATAGTTTTGCCTCAGTGGGAAATGCAAAACAAAATTCTATTCCAATTGTTCTCACGTAATGCCCCTCAGAAAGCAGGGATTGGGTGGATGAGATAGAACAAAATGCAAAATTCTATTAAAACTATTTAATTTTATATTTTTCTCACCCTGAAAAGTGTTTAACTCTTAAGAGATTAAAATTAACCATAAATAAAAGGTGGTAGCAGATGACAGAAAATTTCAGGGACAAAAATTTCAACCTCATTTCTCTGAAAACCCTAGAAACAGAAGAAAATTTTCCACACTTAAAACAAAGAAACCACTTTACAGGGAACAGTTCAGTACCATGCCTTTGTTTCAGATAGACACAATTAATCCCAGATGGCTGCATCTGCATATTACCACACCAAAGGTCCACTTACACACGGCTTCACAGTGTAGCCTTTGTAATGAGTGTACTCACTCTTTACATATTTAACATGTTATGTAAATGATAAAACTGCTTACTGAAGAAAAAACTAGGAATCCCCAAAGCTTGCGTTACTAATTATGTTTAAGAAAAGAAATGAAATTTAAAAAGTCAATGATTACCTACAACTGTATGGTCCTTACTGTATCTTCTACATCGAGAAAACCAAATCATCCTTAGTACATACCCAAGCAAGGCTGGTACCACGACTGCTGGGAAATCTTTCTCTTATGCTGTTGCTGCTGCTAAGTCGCTTCAGTCGTGTCCGACTCTGTGTGAACCCATAGACAGCAGCCCACCAGCTCCCCCGTCCCTGGGATTCTCTAGGCAAGAGTACTAGGGTGGGCTGCCATTTCCTTCTCCAATGCGTGAAAGTGAAAAGTGACAGTGAAGTCGCTCAGCCGTGTCCGACTCTAAGCCAACCCCATGGACTGCAGACTACCAGGCTCCTCTGCCCATGGGATTTTCCAGGCAAGAGTACTGGAGTGGGGTGCCAATGCCTTCTCCATCTCTTATGCTAACTACAGCAAAATCTCACTGACAAACTATGCTGCCTCGGGCAAATCACTTAACTTCTGAGCCTCCATTTTCTCATTTGTGAAACGGGACTAAAACCAGTACCTCTCTAACAGAATATGAGACAAGATGAAAACTAAAAGCACTAAAGTGCCCAGAAGTCCATGGAAAAAGTCGACTGCAACAGGGCAGCAGCAATTGTGGGAAACTGCTTTTCAGCCTTCTCATCTGCTCCACTTCAGATCTTAACCAAAGAGGTAGTTATTTGTGTCTTTATTAAAAACATACTTTGGTCCAATCAGTGTAGATATTATTATCTTTTAACAATCCTATGTGACTCATCTCTCGCTCTTGCGTTCCCCCAGCTTAGTTTCCCTGTATTCACTTAAAACTGTCTGTGTTCACTGAAAAATAAGATACCAGAGTTGAAAACATGTCAGATTTAAATGTGTTCATCTTTTTACTAAAATAAGAAATTCAGCAAAAAGCCTTATGCTGAATCAAAGACTGGTGGCTCTGAATGCTACTTTTGGATCCTAATTTTTCCAACCCCCAAAAAACTTACCATTTTTAAAAAACGTTCTGACTATTTAGTACTATTCAACATTAACCTCCCTCTCTCATCTGATGTGAACTAAAACTACTAAAAAGGAAAATGAAAAGGGCAAAGTGTCAACTCTATTTCCTATACAACTTTCCTACTACAAAGCAATTCAAATCATGTTTAATTTTAGAAAACAGAAGAACAGAAGTCCAAGAAGCAAAAGACTAATCAAAATTCCTAATGGTACCTTAAAAAAAAGTTTTATTTTATTTTAATTAAGAAAGTACTAACTTGACTGAACTTTTTGAAGCTGGAGGATAGTCAACTGATTATTTATTTTGCTTGACTCGACTTTAAGTAAAAGAGAGACACACTGTGGACAAAGCTGCCCAGTTGTTAGAGCTGGACCATCGGTGGCACTTCTGCTGTCTACGCCAAGCCCTGTACACAGGCTGTGGACGGCTGTGTCTCATTCCTGAATCAAACTTGAAGGGAAGTAAGGACACGAGGGTTTTTCCTTTCTAAAGGTCAAACTGCTTTCAGGTATGAGCTTATCTAATTCCTGAGAAACAAGAGGAGCAGAACTGGACAGATCTTAACTGAGCAATATTCCTGAAGACCGAACTACCTTCCCACTCATCTTTCTCACCTCTCTCTTTCCTCATTGTACGTTCCTTTCCCATCACTCCTTTCACACTCCACCTAAGGAATTCTTTGGTGAGTGATATGACTGCAAGTTGTGTGTACTCCTACATAATTTTTAGCAACAAATTACTCTCTGTAGGTTTCTACTGATCAAATTATTTAACAGAATTAATGTTTTCTCTTCAAGTGCCGATTTAGTAGCAAGTTTCAACCTATGACAGGTTTCTTAACACTGTTGGGTTTTATCCAAATCTTAAGACACACATTTCCATTATGTTAAGGTATCTAAATGTCTTCTTTCAAGAATTATGTTAGAGACAGAAAATATATAATATACACAAAGTTAAGGGTTCTGACCTCTTAATTCAATATCAACAACAACAACAAAATACAAAAAAATGCTCAGAATAAGTTTGCAGTCCTAAAGTATGATCTCTAGTCTGGAGTATTAAAAAGGCCAGATGAGCTTTCTTAAGTGAGTTTATGCAACTCACTTCTACTTCTCAATTTTGCAGGAATAGCGAACCTAAGAGATTGGAATTTCCTCACTATCATTTCTTTCAGCACTAATCTCTTAGTTTGAGATCAAACACACTTCAAGGATAAAATATAAGTCAGGTTAGAAAAATCTCCAAATACAGTCACAGTCAAAAAGTACATAATCTGTTAACAACAGGTAAAAGTCACATGTGAAGACAATGACTAAGAAAACTTCTGCTAAGGTTAGGGATTTAACAACTCACCACCCAGACGGAAGGTCCCAAGTTCTAATAGAGCAATCCATTGAAGCACTTATTAACCAACGACCATCAGGGCTGAAAGTCTTTAAATTGAAAGAAAAACATAAATATTAGAGGTGTGTACACATGTATGGATGTGTCTATGTATATTTGTATCTGTATATTTAACAAAGAATGTAAGAAATGAAAAGATAATGCACACTTCATTAAAAAATGTTTGATGCATAAAATGTAGACCACCTCATCTTATATAAAAGAAAATACCATTTCTTATATACCCCTGAGGATACTGCTAAGGATTAGGCTTTTACATGAATTATAAAACTTTTAAAAATGAATAGTAGTACATAATTTTTACTCCATAATCTATTTATAGACAATTAACAAATGTTTGACTACTGTTTTTAACATAAATCTGTGCTGACAACATTCAATTAGAAATATTTTATTAGCCTAATTTCATTTATAAAGTATCAATGAAGCTTTGAACAAAGCCACATTTCCAAGAAGAGTCTATTCCAAAATGATTTTAAAGAATGCAAATTCTCTTAATGTAGAGAAGTTACTGAAGAAGTTGTTCTTGTAGATTCAGCTAAAAATCTTTTCTTCCTTAATGATGTTTTAAATATAATTTAAAACCACAATAATATTTTCAAAATAAAATTTAAACAATAAACTACTTATGACACCATAAAGAAGTTGTATCTTCTCTACAAGTTGTATCTTCTCTATAAGATAAAATGGAAGAATAACATGAGGTTTAAACCAGGTCAAATGTGAAGAAAGACCGAAAAGGAAAAACTTTTAAGTTTATATGAAGTAATTGTTCATCCAAGAGACTAAACACACCACAGGGATTATGACCATTGGTTTTGGGATTATGACCATTCATATTAGCAAATGATAACTGGAATAAGTGAACTCCAACTTGGTCATCGGGCTGCAATGATACTATGGAAACTTAAACCTGAAAGTATAGAGAAACTCAATTTACAGAAGGATAGTGTAGATAATGAGGAATGGGAAAATGACTCTGACAGCTAAAGTCATGTTATAAAGGCTCACAGATTTAATTGAAGAGGAGTAATTTATTCTTGACTAGGAGAAACTCCACACATAACTCAAAAGGAAAGAAACAGGAAGAACAAGTTGGCTCTGACAGATGTTTTCAAAAATGAAACTTCATTAAAATTACTTCACTCCCACCCTCACTGCTATAGTTGCTGTCACAACAAATTCTGCTGATGAGTAGTTATGCCAATTTCTTATCTACAGAACAAAGTAATTTCCTGGCCATTTCACCCCTATTTTTAAGGAAATGGGTACACATTGTAAATTCAGATTTTTGGTGTGAGACCTGATAAGTGAATACAGCTTGGGGGGGTGCCACTAAAGAGCTAGAAATTTGTTTTATTTCTGTTTCAAGTAAATCAAGATACCTGCAACTGATGTAAAGTCTTCAACATACACTGCTTATACTGAGTACTTCTTACCATATTTCCCACCATAAGAACATAACAGTAAGATAAAATACATATTCACTAATTAAACTCTTTTGAAATTAAGATAAACATTAGAAATCACACTAAACTAGAATAAACCAAGTATTAGATATGCCAGGTCTCCTACTATTAATTCATTATGCATGCAGAAAACAAAAATGAGTTCTCTCAGCTTAGTTTAATACTAAGTCAAAAATGATACCTATGTTTCAATGAATCATTCTGGCCTTGTTTAGAGTTAAAGAGAACAAATGAACTCTTGGATATACATTTTAATCTAATGGCATTATCCTCCTGAGAAATATTAAAACTTCTTTTCATTCTAAATTTTCCTTAAAAAAAACCTGCTTTGAAAATTAGTCTCCAAATTATTTACTTTGAACATCTCATATGATGAGTTTAATGCCATTAAAAGATAGCAGTTTCAATTATTAGGACATTTTTAACCTAAATAGAAATAGAAATTAATCAAGTTTTATTTTAACATCTAAAGTCTGTTTTTACCATGTCATTTATTTGGCCTTGGTGTCCAGAAAACTCTCTGACAATCTTCCTAGTTTCTATGTCCAAAACACTAATGGAGAAGTCGTCCAAGGCAAGTCCCAGAATGCCACTAGCAAGACAAATGCATTAGTTTTAACAAACGAACAAAAACAACCTCTTGAAACTAAAATCTCACAGTCAAGTTTTGTTAATCAAGTATACCTTTGGGTAAGTTAAACAAAATGTTCTTTCATATGAAAAGTTTGGTTTTTGTTAAATTATATACAGCTGACCACTTACAAGAGGGTTAGGGCACTAACCCTCTACAGTCAAAAGTCTGCATATAATTTTACAGTTGGCCCTCCCCGTCCACGGCTCTGCATCTGTGGATTCAACCAACAATGGATTATGTACTGCTATCCTGAAGTATTTAGTGAAAAAAAGCTGTGCGTAAGTGGACCCGCACAGTCCAAACTTGTGATGTTCAAGAGACTACTGTACCTTACTTAAATTAAAGAACTTTTTCTAAAAACATCAAGAAGAAAATCCATCATCATTAGAAGAAAAACTTACCTGTCTCTATGTAGCAGCATCAAATTTGGAGATGAATCGAGGCTCACAGAATGAATTAAAACTTTGTTTTTAAAGTTCCAGAACTTGAGTACTCCTTCACTACCAGCTGTAATTGTCAACTGGTTTAATCCATCCACTGCAAACACTCTAACAGATCCTTTATGGGCTTTAAAGCATATGTTAAAAGAAAGAAGAAATAAGAATTGCAATGGGCCTCTCCAAACACTACACAAAGAGTGATTACTTTATTTGAATATCTAAGTTCCCACTATTCAACTTCCCTAAAATCTTTAATGTGGATTTAGGAACGGAGGGAAATTATCTACTACATGAGTAATAACAAAATCTACCATCAGGTTGATGCCATGGAAGGTTTCAAAAAATAGTTAAGATATTCTGTTTAATACAAGGAGAAGAACCAAACACTTAATTTCTATAATAGCCACTTTCCCTTAATACAACTATGATTTCATTCTCTTTGAGTACTTCAATGAGGTGTTCTGCCACATAGGGTTGACGATAACCCATATGCAACTTTAGCAAAATGCCTGGAACTCAAGAATTTAATAAATGCCAGTGACAGTTATTAGCCTTTTATCTATCTATAATACTTTTTTAAAAAAATAAGAAAAAGAAAAAAAAGGCTGATACCTTGATCCCTGCCGAAACTCCCCCGGTGTATACCAGACTGCATGTTATACACATCAACAGCTCCCGATGAGAGACCAATCACAGCAAAGTTTCCACAGGAAGTTATATCTACTGCCTTAGGAAAAACAAAATTAACACAAAAGACACAGAAAGTAACTAATATTGTTATTGTACTTTACGTTTTCCAAAGTATTTATCAATTGTCTCATTTTTTAAAAAAGATAGAAAATGCATTACTTCATTAATTTTCTTAAACATAATTATTTTGGGGTGTATTAAAAATATCTGCTTGATTCTGCCTCCCTTCTCTAAGTATCGAGAAATCCATACTTCCAAGATGGCAAAATATAACCAAAATTAACTTCATTGAAATTTAAATGACATATCAACTGGTATTTGATTTTTATTTTTATTCACAACAGTGCTAAAGTCAAAGCATCCATTGCCTGATTTCTTACTACCTTACTTTACTTTTGTAATTGCTTCTATAGCAGATACAAAAGTGAAACCATATTAGTTTCAGTTCAAGGGAAAGTCCCAAGTATTTTAATTACAACTCGTTTTTTTTAAGGAAGGAAATATACAAGGTAACTAGAGAAGGAAATGGCAATCCACTCCAGTCTTCTTGCCTGGAACACTCCATGGATGGGGAGCCTGGTGGGCTTCAGTCCATGGGGTCGCAAAGAGCTGGACACAACTGAGCACACAGAACACACAGATAACACGTGGAAAACATCCAGTTTATCAAGTGTCTGTAAAACAAACTCCTATTTTAACACTTAGAGAAGCAATGTTATACTAAAAAGATGCCTTTTCTTTCTGTTAAACACATAGACTGGCTACATGGGGGTCACGGCCAGAGAAAGCCTTCCCTACCACTGTGTGTTAGTCAGATGCCACCCACCTGGGAGTCCATTCAAAGACTGCTGGCTTATGCCGAAAGAAAGAGATGACTTCTAAGACCCAAAAGAGAATGCTTACTACAGGATATCTGTTCCAAACAGTAAGACTGATACACCACTGAGTCAAGATATATTTACATAGCATCCACAATTTAACTGTGTTCAACTTATATATATTTTTCTAGATAATTATAGCGTATTTCTTAGAAAATGTTTTTATATAAGAAATTATGGACTAAAAGCTTAAAAAAGTATTCTGTCTTCCTAAATAGAAACTAACATAATTTTACCTATTTTGAATAACTCAGAAATTTATGCTGCGTTGTACAGTTATGCTCTTAGGAACTAATGAAGATACTAGGCTATATTGCTGAGATTGTTTAGTCGCTATGTCGTGTCTCTTTGCGACCCCACAGACAGCAGTCCACCAGGTTCCTCAGTCCATGCGATTCTCCAGGCAAGAACACTGGGATGGGTTGCCATTTCCTTCTCCAGGGGATCTTCTTGACCCAGGGACTGAATTCACGTCTCTTGCATCAGGCAGGCGGATTCTTTACCCTTAAGTCACAGCCTGTAAGTAATGACGGTCCTGAAGGCACTATTATACCCTAGTCCCCATATCCAGAGAATACGTGACAAGACCCTCAGTGGATGCCTTTAATGGCGGGCAGCACCAAGTCCTACACGTACAGGCTTCTCCCTATACTAATGGGCAAGCAGTGTATACAGCACGGACATGTTAGATAAAAAGATGATATTAGACTGGGACAGTGCTATTCAGATGGCATACAATTTAAAATTTATACATTGTGTACTTCTGGAATTTTCTATTCAGAATTTTCAGACTGAAGTTGAATAACTGAAACCATGGATGGGGGTACTGCTGTACTTTTTGGAACCTGAGTTTATTTTAATAGGCTTTATTGTTGTTAACAGGATGGCTTCTAACCTATTTTTTTAAGACAGCAAACAAAGGAAAAATGAATAAGGTGAGGGTTACCTGTGAGTGAAAAACTGTACTCTGTGCACTGGCTGTCTAATAAACACTGGTTTATTGCATACTGGTTACCGCCTCTGCTCCAGACAGCTAACTCTGCCAGACAAATGACGCAGCACCAGCTAAGTATCACTGTGCTTGTGTCTGTGAATATATATTGTGTGTACACACACACACACAACGTCCCTGTGGGTGATCACTATAGGCTAAGAGTTAAAAATACAGGTTCTAGAAGGAGTGGTCTGAGGTTCAAATCCCAGTTTACCACTCGGTACTAGTTTTACTCATCTTGGGCATATTACTCATTATATTAAGCCTCAGCCTCCGTTTTACTATCTATAAAAAGAGGCTAACAATATTCCACATCATAGGACTGTTGTGAGAATAAGATAAAATAGCATGTGCCAGGCAGAGAGCCTGGAACAAAGTAAGCACACAAAAATGTTAGCTGTAACTGTTATTTACACTACTATTATTTTAATAGCTACTCAACTGTTCAGGTAAACTTGAGAAGTTTAAGATAGAATCTCTATGGCTTAGAAATCAAAGTTTAAGAGTGGAGTTTTGTACTATGGAGAACAGAGCATACACACTGACCAAAAAAACCCGTACAAAATAGGATCAAAGTAATTATATTTCCATACACTAGCAAAAACAATCCAAAATGAAATTAAGAAATCTATTTACAGTAGCACTGAAAAGAATAAAATACTAGGAAAAGTTTAACCAAAAACGTAGGAGACTGGTACACTGACAACTATAAAACATTGGTAATAGAAATTAAAAATCTAATTAAATGCAAAGCCATCTCATGTTTATGGATCAGAAGTAATATTAAGATGGTAACACTCCTCAAATTGAGGTGTATAATCAATAAGATCTCTATCAAAATCCCAGCTGCTTTCTTTGCAAAAACTGACAAGCTGATCATACTGAAATTCAATAGACCAGAATAGCCAAAACAATCTTGAAGAACAAAAATTAGAAGATTCAATTATCCTGATTTTAAAAAACTTTACTACAGAGTGACCATACTCAAGACAGTGTCATACCGGCATAAAAAAGACAAAGACTCACTCAACAGAACAATCGAAGAGACCTGTGAATAGAAAAAAGCCCTCATGCATGTCAAACAATTTTTGGCAAAGGTACCAAGACCATTCAATGTGGAAAGAATAGTGCTTTGGGCAAATAACACTGACATAACTAGACATCCAAAGGCAAAAGCATGAACTTGGACCCCTATATGATATCGTACACAAAAATTAACCTTAGAAGGGTTACAGATCTAAATTTAAGAGCTAAAATTATGAAACGCTCAGAAGAAATTACAAAAGTAAATCTTCATGACCTTGGGTAAGGCAATGTTTTTCAAAAAACCACAAAAATGGCTAGACTTCAAAATTAAAACCCCTTTATGCTGAAATGACGCCAAGAAGAAAAGGAAATGAGAGCCCACAGAACGTGTGTGCTTAGTCGCTCAGTCATGTCCGACTCTTTTTGCGACCCTCTGGGCTGTAGTCTGCCAGGCTTCTCTGTCCATGGGATTTTCCAGGCAAGAATACTGGAGTGGGTTGCCATTTCCTTCTCCAGGGGATCTTTCTAACCCAAGGTTCGAACCCACATCTCCTCCATCCCCTGCACTTCAGGTGGATTCTCTACCCACTGAGCATCAGCCCACAGAACAGGAAAAACTATTTGCAAATCGTATATCTGATAAGGGACCTGTATCCCAAATATATAAGGAGCTATTACAATTCAAGAGTAAAAAATAAATAACTCCATTAGACAATGGGCAAGTAACATGAACAGACATTTCTCCGAAGACATAGAAGTGGCCAGTAAGCCACTGTACGAGAAAAGACTCTGATGCTGGGAAAGACTGAGGGCAGGAGGAGAAAGGGGTGATAGAGGATGAGACAGGTGGATGGCATCACCAACTCAATGCATATGAAAAGATGCTCAACACTGTTAAATCACTGGGAAAATATGAAACAGAAGCCACAGTGATAAACTACTTTATACCTACTAGGACAACTCCAGAATCACTGCAGATGGTGACTGCAGCCATGAAATTAAGAAGCTTGCTCCTTCCTAGATAGCATATTAAAAAGCAGAGACATCACTTTGCCAAAAAAGGTCTGTATAGTCAAAACTATGGTTTTCCAGTAGTCATGTATGGATGTGAGAGTTGGACCATAAAGAAAGCTGAGCACTGAAGAACTGACGCTTTTGAACTGCGGTGTTGAAGACTCCTGAGAGTTCCTTGAACTGCAAAGAGATACAACCAGTCCATCCTAAAGGAAATCAGTCCTGAATATTCACTGGAAGGACTGATGCCAAAACTGAAGCTCCAATAACTTTTGCCCCCGGATGTAAAGAGCTGACTCATTGGAAAAGACCCTGATGCTGGGAAAGATGGAAGGCAGGAGGAGAAGGGGACGACCGAGGATGAGACGGTTGGATGGCATCACCAACGTGATGGACATGAGTTTGAGTTAACTCCGGGAAATGGTGATGAACAGGGGAAGCCTGGCGTGCTGCAGTCCATGGGGTTGCAAAGAGATGGACACAACTTAAATGACTGAACAACAAGGACAGCAATAATCAAAAGGAACAAAACTCTTATACATTGCTGGTGGGAATATAAAATTGTGCAGCCACTTTGGAAAACAGGTTGTCAGTTCCTTAAAACATTAAACAGAGTTACATTATGTTAGGTGATCTAACAAGGTACAAATACAGAGAGAACAAAAACATATGTCCACACAAAAGCTTGTACAGCATTATTTATAATACCCCCAAACTAGAAACAATACAAATGTCTATCAACTATCAATGGCTAAACAAAATGTGGTTTTATCTACAGAATAAAATAGTATTCATAAAAGGAATAAAGTACTGATACATCCTACAACATGGATGAACCTTAAAACATGCTAAGTGAGGAAGACAGTCACGGAGGCCATATATTATGATTCTATCCGTGTGAAATGCCCAGAATAGGTATTGAAGTTGCCTGGGTTGGGGAGATGGGGGAAAAGTGAGAGAATGAGGATTATTGTTAGTGGGTATAGGGTTTCTTTTTAGTGATGAGAATGTTTTAAAATTAGACTGATTAGATTTTGGTGATAATAGCAAAATTCTATGAATACACTAAAACCCACTAAAGTATACATTTTAAATGAATGAATTTCAAGGTAAGTAATTTTATATCAGTAAAATTTATTTTGAAAAAGCAGAGGCAACAATTCTGCAAACCAAATTTGACATCATTTCTATATAGCTTAAAATCTGAACTCAATAGAAGACTTACATTATTATCAAAAGAAAACAAAATAAAATGTTAATAGAGTAAGAAGTTATAAGTTAACAGTGGCATTTAGAAAATTATATTTAAAAAGGCTTAGACAGTACTCAGTCAGACAAATAAATAACTTCTACATCTTTAACTCAACTAAAGATTTACCTGAATCTTACTCCTACATTGAAAGAGAAAAGGAAGGAAGAAACCTTAAGATTCACATTCATTGAATATAACACTATATACTCAACATAATTCAGGTAAGAAAGTATACTGATAAATGCTGAAACCCACCTCAAAGAGTATTCTAAGTAATCCTATATTAAACAGAAAATTTAAATGACCAATATACTACATCTAGTCTAGCAAAGCTTAACTTAAATCTATAATAAGTTAAAACCTTAAAGATTTTAAAATTTTAAAATAAGTTTTAAATAAAATACATTTATTTTAAAATAAATAAAATATAAGTTAAAACCTTAAAAGATTTTAATAAAATAATAAATTTTATTGAAATTCTAATAATTTTAAATCTTAAAATCTATAATAAATTTATATATATATAAAATCTCATATATAATTTCCAGCTTCTCTCCAAGCTGGAAAACTTTAACACTATTAGGGAATAATTTCAAAATGTTAAACTATGTTCTTCGTTCTTTCAACGAATATTGCCAGTAATAAAACTGAGTTTAATAAGACAACCACAGGACAGTTCTATAGGAGGAAGCGCCCTCGCAAACACGTCACTCACTGTCGCAGTTGTGCTGTCTGTCTTCAGCCCTGCTGGCCTGAGAAAGTGAGCACCTATGGTAGATCTCTGGTAGTTCCAGGTGGAGCAGGAGAGCTTACCCTGATGGCAAGCAACGATACCATCCCAGTCACTTTCACGAGCTTCCTCTAAAACATAATTTAAATCGCTCATTCACTCACCTATTTAATAAGCATTTAATACTCTATGTTATAATTTAGCATTAAGACACAGTATGGTAAACAGGTAATTCCTGCTAACAATGAGTTTCCAATCGAACAAGAAATTCTGATTAGAAGACATTACAGTAAGATTAAGTATCTTTTTAAGAGTATTCAGGAGGAGTTTACTAAGAGATCTGGGGAGAGTAATAAATGGCTCCTTGAAAGAAGTAAAACAGGTAGAAATTAATGGATTGGGGGTGTGGATTGAGACACACACAGACGGGCCCAAGCGTAACTCGAACAAAATTAGGCACAGAAAGTAAATGCAGTATTTTCCTGAGGGGTGGGAGAAGGGCAAAGCCACTGGTCCACATTACCAACAGTCTTAAAAGCCATGTTAAGAAGAGCAGATTCCATCCAAAAAGGTAATTAAGGGGTAATTAAGATCTTTGAGCATATGACAGGAGGTACTTAAAGTAAAAAAAAAAAATATTACTCAGGTTGCTATAAACGGAAATGGTGATAAACAATTATTTCTATGACAGTTTTCACTCAACAGTCTTCTCATCTATCTACATTTTTCTTAAAATTGTTTCTTGGAATGATGCACTGCTCCAACGACACAGTTCACTAAGACCACCGTGTGTTCATATCTTAATTAAGTTAGCCAAAGCTCCATATTATCAGTTCTCACCTTCTACATTAGTGACTTTCTTATACCAGGCTTATGAGAGAATAAATTAGAAGACTTACAAAATAGAATAGCAAATATGTTTATTATAGTTTAGGGAGAACAAAGCCTAGAATTAATAGATAACAAGTTCCGATTATAAGTAAGTCATTTTTGGTCTTCACACAAGACTTGCATGCATTTGGGATGCATCCTGGATTCTTACTATTGTTTGCCAAAACATTTATTAAAATGGAAGAAATAAAGAAATATATTCAAGTGACCCTCCAGATGCTTTTTAGTATTTGTAAAAACATTTACTAAAATGGAGAAAATAAGAAACACACAGAAGGAAATAAATGACAGGGCAGAACTCGAAACACAACACGAAGCTTCTTACCAGCTGCGAACTCTGTGACGGGTGGGAGTCTCACAGACATGGTGTTCTGAAGTCCTTTACGTTTGACTCTCTTTTTATTTATTAATCCTGGGGTTAGGTGAGAGGGGAATATAGCTATGAATGTATGATGAAAATGTATATAAGAGAAAAGCTAATTCGTTGAACTTTTTATGTAAAGTTCAAGATATTCCCATTTAAAAATCTTTAATATAAAGATTATGTTATTACCACTATCTTAGTGGTATTGAAAATTGCATTATAATATAAATGAAGAGACTGCACTTACAATATTAGCAAAAAAATAGCAAATTATATTAAAATATATAAAATACCACTGAATAATCTTAAATATGCAGGACCAATAAGAGAAAAACTAAAAACCTTCATTGAGGAACATTAAAGACAACTCGAATGGGGATATATCATATTCCTAGATGAGACAATTCTTAAAGATTATCAAATCTCTCCAATTTGATCCTAAGAATTATAATTGTGGATGTTGATTTAAAATTGATTCTGAAATTCATCTGGAAGTATATACATGTATGAATAGCCAGGATATTAACTTCCAAAGAAGTTTAATTATAAATAAGCCTGAATATTGTTGTTTAACAAACAAAATCTTTCATATGATAAAAACCATGGGCATGAATAGAGAATTAAAAAATCTCTTCTGGCAAAAAGATGGGACTCTTCTTACTTGGATGCTTCCTGTAAGCTCCTTTCCATCTTTAAATTCTGCATTCCACAGATGACACCACACTTATGGCAGAAAGTGAAGAAGAATTAAAGAACCTCTTGATGAAAGTCAAAGAGGAGAGTGAAAAGTTGGCTTAAAGCTCAACATTCAGAAAACTAAGATCATGGCAGGTGGTCCCATCACTTCATGGCAAATAGATGAGAAAACAGTGGAAAAAGTGGAGGACTTTATTTTGGGGGGCTCCAAAATCACTGAAGATGGTGACTGCAGCCATGAAATTAAAAGACGCTTATTCCTTGGAAGCAAAGTTATGACCAACCTAGACAGCATATTAAAAAGCAAGAGACATTATTTTGCCAACAAAGGTCCGTCTAGTCAAGGCTATGGTTTTTCTAGTGCTCATGTATGGATGTGAGAGTTGGACTATAAAGAAAGCTGAGTGCCAAAGAACTGATGCTTTTGAACTGTGGTGTTGGAGAAGACTCTTGAGAGTCCCTTGGACTGCAAGGAGATCCAACCGGTCCATCCTAAAGGAGATCAGTCCTGAGTGTTCATTGGAAGGACTGATGTTAAAGCTAAAACTCCAATACTTTGGCCACCTGATGAGAAGAACTGACTCATTGGAAAAGACCCTAATGCTGGGAAAGACTGAAGGTGGGAGAAAAAGGGGACAACAGAGG
The DNA here is from genome assembly GCF_002263795.3 of Bos taurus. Classification (NCBI taxonomy): domain Eukaryota; kingdom Metazoa; phylum Chordata; class Mammalia; order Artiodactyla; family Bovidae; genus Bos; species Bos taurus. The sequence continues at coordinate 110,180,737 of NC_037334.1, read as the reverse complement.
ATGAGATGGTTGGATGGCATCACTAACTCAATGGACATGGGTTTGGGTGGACTGCGGGAGTTGGTGATGGACAGGGAGGCCTGGCGTGCTGCCATCCGTGGGGTCGCAGAGTCAGACACGACTGAGCAACTGAACTGAACTGAGCAGATGGCTCCAGTTGCATTATCAATGTCTTTTGAGTGGTAGCATTATGTTTTCCCCACCTAAGATACCTAACTCTTCAATCTTACAGTAGCACCTGAACCACTTCTACAGCAATACTGAGTTACAAATCTTATTACTGCTCTTTCATATAAGGGAATTTCATTTTATCCTAAGAAAGAGGAAATTTAATAATGAAACCTCCTTTGGTTATCTCCCAGACTCTTTGAGATGAATTTTTTATGACTAGTAGCTTTTTTTCCATTTTGCAAAGACCTACCATGTCCCAAGCTCTTGTTAAATTTTTCGTGTACCGTGGAAAATGACTGAAGTGTTCCATCCTGACCTGTTGATATACACAGAAAATGTCTAATCAAGCTTCATCAAAACAATGGACCATTTGAATCATGACGCTTATAAAATTATATTCTATAAAAAGCATGAAGTTAGCTGGCAGCACTTTAAAAGGAAGCTGATTGTAACTACCTCATTCATAATATTCAACTGCCCATGGAATGCCATTTTGTAAAAACAAAGGATAAAATGAGGTGCTAATAAATTCCAGCAGATTATCTGGATAGGCAAGGGCCACATTTCTGGAATTTGTCCATTCTGACTCCAACGATTACTAAATAGAATGATGTTCCAAATAAAAGTAATATCAGCTAGTGTTTCCTGAAGTATTCAAAAACAATCACCTCATTTTACCCAGATTTTCCAGTCACTCAAAGGGAATCTGAATCTAAAAATGTATAAATACCAAACCTAATAGATATAAAACACTTTGTTTTCATTACTTGCTGAATTAAACTAATAGCACAAAGCAGAAACTCACTTGCACTAAGAATGTGTTGTCCATTTTGTCCATAATATCTTATTCTGGTAAGAGGAGCACTATGTCCCATTCTGAATCTCAGAAGCCGGCCTTCACCTGCGGGACCATCAAATATCCATATCTGCCAAGAAATGAATAAAAGTAAAGCTCTCCCACAAGTGATCTGCAAGCAGTCAAACTATCTTCTACATAAATCTACTGGCATTGGGTAATGCCTGCAGACCACTGATCCTGGAGTACAGGTTAGGGAAAAGATAAGCTGTCTAAATTTCTCCAACTCCAATAATCTTGCCTGGAAAATCCCATGGACATAGCCTGGCGAGTGACAGTTCACAGGGTCACAAAGAGTTGAACACGACTGAGCAACTGAGCACAGCACAACTTTCTCACTTCATGAAATTCAGGCAATCTGCTATGCCTTTTATTTCATCTGTATCAATGTCTTATCCCGTATTCCTTTCACCTGCTAGGTTTCACGCTGATACATTAAAGCAGGCTTGTAATAACCCAAAGGAAGGCAGTAATAAGCACAGTACCCTGAGAGCGTTGTCAGCACCGTTTGTGACCAGAAGCGGCTCTCTGTGGAGAAACGTCAGTCCGGCAATCGCTGTAGAATGTGCATTTCTCATTTGATTGATTAACTTTTTGTCTTCTAGATCCCAGAGTCCAATATGGCCACATGGGCTTCCAGCTGCCATTACTGGGTGACCATCTGTTGTTAGATAGAATACACTAAGAAAAACATGCACCATCAAACAACTAAACTTAACAATGCTTCTCTCCACTCTTTTAATCCATAAATATAAATTTAAAATAAAAGACTATAGACCAATAATCTACCAATATTCCTTTGGCTCTTTATATTCCAGTATTTCATTCATTTGTTAGATTAAATTATAAACAAATATTAAGAAAATTTCTATGAACTTCAAAGTAATACACCTGAAGTTTTCTTAATTTTCATCCATAAACAAGTTGAGAGTTACCTGTGCGAAATGAAATCGAAGTAATAGGTCCCCAGTCTTGACGAAACTTCATTAACGTTTCATCAAATTTAATGTTGTGAATGATAACCTGACCCGACATGAGACCAACAGCCACAACATCCACAGCTGGTGCCTGAAAATTAAATGACTCAACTTCTTATTTTCTTAATCAAATAGCTTTAATAATACTGATGTTACCAAAATAAGTATTAATAATGGAATATATTTCTGGAGATGACAAAAACAATGAATACTGTCATTCTGGCATACTTTAATTGATATCTGGCATGGAAATATTTTGGAAAAGGCAATGGCACCCCACTCCAGTACTCTTGCTTGGAAAATTCCATGAATGGAGGAGCCTGGTAGGCTGCAGTCCATGGGGTAGTGAAGAGTCGGACAGGACTGAGCGACTTCCCTTTCACTTTTCACTTTCATGCATTGGAGAAGGAAATGGCAACCCACTTCAGTGTTCTTGCCTGGAGAATCCCAAGGACGGGGGAATCTGGTGGGCTTCTGTCTATGGGGTCGCACAGAGTTGGACATGACTGAAGCAACTTAGCAGCAGTAGCAGCATGGAAGTATTTAGGAATGATTTTTCCAAATTACTTCCCAGCTTCAGTCTGGTAGTCATTATCACTTCCCCACCCACAAACATAGTAAACTTGCTAAGAAAATAGCCATAATACAAAAGAAGCTGATACGTGAAATCAATACAGATCATTATTGCCTGTAATATAAAAATTAAAAATAAAAAAAAGACAACTCTTAGAAAACATATAAAGTGAAAGTGAAGTCACTCAGTCGTGTCCGACTCTTTGCAACCCTGCAGACTATAGCCTACCAGGCTCTTCCATCCATGGGATTCTCCAGGCAAGAATACTGGAGTGGGTTGCCATTTCCTTCTCCAGGGGATCTTCCCAACCCAAGGATTGAACCCGGGTCTCCCACATTGGAGGCAGATGCTTTAACCTCTGAGCCATCAGAAAACATATAAAGGCTCGCCATATGCATGGCGACATAAAAGGCCAACTACAAAGGAAGTGAAGTGGTCTATCCAAAGAATACAAGAAAAACCTATAACCCATGTTAAAAGGCAAATAGGTTATACAATTAGTCTGTTCCAGCTCTAATAGTCTATGATTTTAATCTTCATTTTATACAATAGTATTACATACAGACTCTATACTATGTTTCCGTATTTAAGAACAGAAGATCAATGTCCAATACCATTACAAAATGAAATCAGGCTAAACATGTAATTAATTTGCCATCAAGTAACTACTATGCATGAGATCCTGTGTAGAAGCTGAGGATACTAAAACAAATACGACGGCTGGCTCTCAAAGAACCTAATCATCACCTGTGGGATATTCTGGGTAGGTAAAAGCAAAGCAAGGTGATGGAAGTGAGACAATGAGGAATGTGTATAAACCGAGCAGGTGTAAGGAATGGATATTTGGAAAGACAAGGTACATGGCCTGTATACGTGTCCAACATGTAAGGTTCTCTGCAGCAATACAGCCATTCAGACATACAGTTCTACAAACTCAAAGACAAAAAGCAGTTTTATCCGGAAGGGTCCAGCATCTAACAAACAATTAATACTGGACACTGATTGAAGGTAGGAGGAGAAGGGGATGACAGAGGATGAGATGGCTGGATGGCATCACTGACTCAATGGAGATGAGTTTGAGTAAACTCCAGGAGTTGATGATGGACAGGGAGGCCTGGCGTGCTGTGGTCCACAGGGTCACAAAGAGTCGGACACAACTGAGCGACTGAACTGAACTGAACAGACCCATTAGCTCAAGCTACAAATCTCAACACACTGACAAAGTTCTCTGCATGACCTACAAACTCACTTGCTTCACTGAAAAAAACCTCATCTCCACTCTGACCAAGGCACTGGACTCTCTATGTTTATCAAATGATTGGTAAACATGGAGCCACACCAACCACAGAATTAAGAGACTAATTCCAAGCAAAAAGGTTTCCACAAATATTTATAGACAAAGGCACTGTTTTCAATTCTACTTCCAAAACACTGTTTTTTAGGGTAATATTTATAAAAAACTAGACTACACATTATTTTGTCTTTAGGTCCACATACATGGTTGGCCCCTGAAACTGAAAGATCCTACCATTGCCTTCATTTCTTATCTAACTTAACAGAAAAATACTAACCTGCTGAAGCGCTGTCACTCCAACTTTCCATCCCGCAAATGTATATAGAAGTTTACTACAAAAGGAAAAATAGTTGAAAGCTATTTTTTGGGGGATAAAAAACAAAATTAACTGCATATTAAATAATGATATAGTAACTATTTATTAAGTTCTTACTCTGCCCCACATTGTTCTAAGTAGATATATTAATCTATTTAATACTTAAAATAATGCTATGATGTAAATAGCACCTTTTTTCAGATTAAGAAACTAAGAAACTTAATTACATGAAAAAATTAAGCTAAGATTACAAGGCTAATACTGACAGAGCCCAGACTCAGAGCCTAAGCTGCTAAGAACTACGATACCATGCAGCCTCTTGGAGAAATTAAAAAGAGAAAGGAAAAAAAAAATACATAAGTAAAAACTATTTTATGTGACAGATACAATTTAAAATAAAATCTTAGATCTCACTTTTTACCGCAATGTGATACCGGAAACCTAACACAAAAAAGGAACACTACTTGGTGATGGACTGGTGTGCTGAGGTTCATGGGGTTGCAAAGACTCGGACACGACTGAGCGACTGAACTGAACTGACAACACTACTTGTATGTTACATGACTGTCATGTGACAGCAGTGATGCTGCTCTGCATTTCAGAATCAAGCCACGAATGGTAGTTTATAGAGCAGAGATACCTGAGATTGTTATGACAATAAAATACTTATTCATATATTAAATTCTTTAGGCACAGATTAGGTCACTCTCACACAAAACCTACAGAGATAACCTTGGGGCAGAGAATATTTCCATCATTATTTCCTAGCCTATTACAGAATAGGTACTCAATGATATTTGTTAAGTTGAACAGAAACACTTATTTAAAACTAATAATTAATAGGATATACATTAAACCTCTGAAAATCTTACTTTCCCTTTTGAATTTGTAGGGGCTTTGGAAAGGAAAATCTGGATGATCAAATATTTCTCACTGCTCTTTTAATGATTATAAAGAAAACTGAAAAAAAAAAAAGAAAGAAAGAAAACTGAGCTGCCACTCTTTTCTCTGGATAAATGTACAAATAACAGGCAGAGATATTCACCATCATTTATCTAGCCAGCAGCAGCTATACTAACAATATTACAGACATTCATCATGTTTATGCTTGAAGATGAATATTCTTCTACTGTGAAAACCATACCTAAATGCCAGCACTAAATAAACACTGATTTGTGTCTCCATCTAATGTTTTAGTTTATTGAGAACTAGAAGCTGTTCAGTGACGACCTCAATTATTTTTCTGATCTTGTGTACTAAAGACTTCATTACAGTTTTATGAATTCTTTACAGTGCCTAAGGATATTAGAATATAGTTTTTAATGAGCATTTATGAAGCTGCCTACCATGTTCCAGGACCATATTCCAGCTTTCACATATGTGATTCCATGAGTAACAACCCCAGGAACAGGTATATTTACTGAAAACTCTCCAAAAAAGATATAAAGGAAAGAAGAATTGAGAGCCTTCAAGAATGCTTTAGGGAGTAATAGATGAGGATAAGGTAGGAATCACTTATGCTGCAAACAGAGAGCTTACTTGGATTTTACATTCCATAACTGGAGGCTTCCTTGTTCACTGCCAAGAAGTATTTTATTCAAGTAGGTACTTGGGTGCAGAATTGCAGAAATTTTAAATACTGATTTATCGAAAGGCAATTGCAGGTATTCTTCTACAAAAGTAAAGGTTATAAATAATACATAAAACAGTTTAAAATATTTTTCATACACCCATATATTTAGCACTTAAAATCTACCATATCAAAGATTTATGTACTAATATAAATCAAAGACATATACTAACTTATAAACATTCCCTGAGAAATTAAACAAATGTGATAGGGGCAACTTGCAAATTTACTTAGATTGTCAAGAATTTTCTAAAAGTTCTAATGTCAATCCTACTTAAAATTTGACTCACTGCCAAACTGGTTTACGGGATGAAAATAAGAGTTCAAAAAAAAAAAAAGACACTAAGGGAATCAGACTTAGTAGTTTTATAATTTGATCAAGAGGCAGCTAAGGTTCCGAATCAAGTGCATGGGAGGGAAGGAGCAAATATCTAAAGAGTTTGATTAGCTCCTCAAACATGTAAAAAGTCAGAGGCAAACTTAAATGAAATCAGAAACAAGCCTTCTCACAGTTACACAGGAGATCCTCAAACGGAGGAGAGGAAAAGAACTTGCAGCCCTGAGTGGAAAATGGCACAGCCTGCTGTCTTCTGCTGCAAGCTCAAAACATTTTTTGAAACATCACATGCTTAAAATTCCTACATGTGAATTTTGTTTTCTACTTCACAGTTCATCCATAATGAAAACACTTTCTCACTTAATTTCCCAATGAACTTGAGTATCAGAGAACGAACACTTCTATTAAACTTTAGTTTCATTCTATCTGGCTGCTGCATACTCCAGGAGTATGTGTATCGCAGTTTAAGGAGCATAGATAACAGACAAGAATTATAAAATCCTTTACTTAAATATTACTTTAAAAGATCCTCGCCTCTATTTGTAACTAGCAGTCTTACTTAAGATCACTACAAAGAGCTCCCTGAAGACACCATGCTGCTGCAAGAGGAACAAAAAGCTAGGTACCAGTATCAAAAGAAAGCTGGCTGAACTCTAAGAGTCAGATTCTCTAACTTCATAAAAGGCCTTTTAATAGTCATCTGCATATGGACTATGGTTGAAATTCTGTTCCCTCCACTTGAGCAAAGAAAAAACAAGAGTGGCTAACCTGAACAAGAACATGGAATGACTGCCAGGAGGGCAATCCCTAAGACTTCTACTAAAAATAAACATACTACCTCAAAAAATGAGTTAATCAAGAGGTAACAAACACTAAAAATGCACACAGATCAAAAAACTTAAAAGCTTTAATTCATGTCAGACCCCAGAGTCTTTTACCTGACGAAAGCTGCGGTTATTCTGGTGATAAATTCCTAACCTTTGGTGATAACATGACCCTATAAACATAGCACAGTGACACTGTTTAAGAAAATCACAATTAAAGGACACTGACTCATATTCTTAGAAAAAGGATATTTATTTTCCTTCAGATGACTGGATCTTAAAGTTTATATTACAATCTCACTTACGAAAATTGAAAAAGCAAACCAAGTATTACTCAGGTGTAAGTATACACCAAAATTCTCCCCACAGAGAAAATATCACGTCATTAAACTTGGAGAACTATAATGCAAAGCATTATGAACAGCTCAACTAGCTAACTAAAACTGCTTAGCAATTTTTTTACTTAGAGCCCTTTTGCCTTATACACATTAAAGATTCTTAAAAATTTTTTACTGCTTACATGTGAAACCTCTGGTATAGAAGTCATCCTTACAGAGATATTTTAGCTAGACACATACTATTCCAAAATAAAGCAGTAAATGGGTTAATTCTTACCTTCTGAATATATGTGCCAAATAATAAGAACGCTGTCAGTATCAACAGAGATAACGTGGTCCCCAAAGGGCTGCAAAAGATGGATTTCTGCCTTATGACCCTTAAAGGTATGCACTACCTGCAACGTCAAAATTAAAGAATTTCATGTTATTCATTCATCATGTAGTATTATTCATATTAACCAAAAAAACCACACAAATCCTGAAGATGCTCACATTAAGAATGCCCAACTTTCAATTACCCAAGGTTAGATCAACAAACAGCAAGGAATCACACATTTTCACCTGCTTCCCCAGCGAGTCCAATTAGGAAACATGGGCTAGGAACATGGAAATGAGATCTTTGAGGCTCAGCTTTTCAACTAAGCTTAGGGAGAAGGCATGCAAAGAGCTGGGTCCCTCAGCCAAGCCAACCAGCACAACTCCATGCATTCTGGAAAAGTGGGATGTTCCAGAAGGCTGACCTCTATAGCCACCACCAGCTGGCTTCCACAGAAGACAAGGGAGGGCGATATAGGACACTTCTTCCCTCCAGCTTTCTGCTGGACACAGACATTCTGACCCTGACAGCAGTCCCTGCACCTCACTCATTACAGTCCCTCCCCCACGGTTTCAGTTCTCACCAGGCTCCAGGAGGGCTATTTCTTCTCCTTCTCCCTCAGGCCCTATGGATGGTAACAGTTTCCTACAGTTCATAGTCTCTGATAGCTTTCTACTCCTCATCTGTACATTTATCTCTCAGGAAAAACCACAAACTGCAATATTTTGAACAAAAAAAGGACCCTGACTCTCTAAAAAGAAAAAAAAAACTTTTACTGCCTCTCAAAACAAAAACTCCCATTAAAGAACTTTAAGTTGCCTTCCTCTGCCACGGTAGAGATGATGGAAAACACTGGGAACAAACATCCGTAGCCTGAGTCAGACTTTGAGAAGTACAGTAATTCCATCACCTGGCTATCTAGCCATCCCCATGGCTACATTCCCTTTCATTCTGGACCACTAGTGCCAGTCATCTCTCAAATTAGTCATCTCAGGACAAACTTAGAAACATACGAGTAGATTAAGACAAGAAAAGATCCTCCCTTAGTAGAGAGAGCAGAAGATCTAGCTTTTTCTATGTAGGCAACAAGCACCTGGGTCTTAGAAAATGAGTCATGGGCTACGATGTTCGTAACGAAAAAATCAATCCACATAAAGCAGTGGGACAGATGTGAATCTCTTAGGAAAATATTTTCAAAATACTCTTGACTGAATCCTACCCCAACCAAATAAAGTAGAAAACTCCAGAGATGGGACCTGGTTGGAAACAAACAAGCTGTAGCAGCTAGCTGCCCAGATGATTCTAAGGTTGATCCCAGGCAAAGAAAACCAAACCAAAGCATCACTTTTAACTGGTTATGAAAATTTGATGAAATCAACTTTCTCTTCCTCCAGCAAAGTGAATATACATTAAAAAAACAAAAAAAATACGTCGAGAGTGTCTCAGATGAAGAGCAACATTAAAGTTCCCTCTCACTACCATGACAATCAATCACTGACTGCAAAAGACAAAACAGTTCAATGATACAAACCTCTTTATTACGGGCGAATGCAGAGAAAACATTCCCATAAGCAGCAAAGACTAATCTCCCATCAGCTGCCATACAGCAGATGTCCTGTGGGAGAGAGTTACCTGGAAAAAAAGAAATATAAAATGAAAGAAGTAAACATATTTTTTAAGAAATAAAGATATTTAAGATTGTGGAACAAATACAAACTTCAATTATGCATATAACATCTTTAATTTCTTATAATTTAAAAATATGCACGTATGACAATCAGAGCATACAATTTAGACTTCAGTGTTATTTTAGACATCTAGTAGCAACAATCACATTGAAAATATGACATCACCTTGACTTTCTCTCAGAGAATTAATGTCCAGTATCTGCAGACACAAGAACATAATCCTAAAGGATTGAGAAGCTTTTTGAGGTTATTTGGGGGAAAAAATCCTCACTCAGTACACAAAACTCTGGCAGATGGTCATCTAATCTCCATGTGAATGCCTTCAGCATATTTTAAAAGTAGGTCAAAACTGAGAACTCTTAACTCTACCATTTGGAGTAACTTAAAAAAAATTCCATATGATATTCTACACGCTGACCCTTTCAAGTGAATAATACGGTTTCCACTTAAGTCTTCTCCAAGGCAAACATGCCTATCACCTCCAGCCATTTCTCATCAGGATTTCTTGATTCCTCTCTCACTACCATGGTCACATGGGCTTTTACTTTTTATTTCCCATTTTGGGGGCGGGACTGTTAAAACATAAGAGAATTGTTTTAAGTATCATTCACGCTGTTATTACATTTCCAAATACTATTTTTATAGGTTTATCATTTTAGTATTGCCCTTCTACAGCCTTCTATAATCTTTTTTAAAAATTAGATTTATCAGACATACACTCTAAACTCATATAGCTCTGTTTTTCTTACAAAAATCACATTTGATGGTGAAACTAGAATCTCTCAGTCCTAGCAAGCTCTTCATTCTATAAAAGAGTTTAAAAAAAAAAAAAAATTCTTCCATTGCAAAAAAATATCAAAATGTGGGAAAAAGGAAAACTCTTTCTTACAATGGAATGATAGAATCAGAAAACCACTATTTGATAATCATCCTACTAATAACTCAGGTGAGAATCACCACTAAATCATAGTCAGCAGTACTTTGACTATCAATCAGTATGACTAATCAAAGTCAGTATGAAACTTTGAACAGTAAAGACTATTTAAAGTGAAAGTGAAGTTGCTCAGTCCTGTCCGACTCTTTGCAACCCCATGGACTGTAGCCTACCACACTCCTCCGTCCACGGGATTTCCCAAGCAAGAGTACTGGAGTGGATTGCCATTTCCTTCTCTAGGGGATCTTTGCAACCCAGCGATCGAACCCGGGTCTTCTTCATTGTTCAGTTCAGTCGCTCAGTCGTGTCCAACTCTTCGCGACCCCACGAATCGCAGCACACCAGGCCTCCCTGTCCATCACCAACTCCCGGAGTTCACCCAAACCCATGTCCATCGAGTCAGTGACGCCATCCAACCATCTCATCCTCTGTCGTCCCCTTCTCCTCCTGCCTTCAATCTTTCCCAGCATCAGGGTCTTTTCCAATGAGTCAGCTCTTTGCAGCAGGTGGCCAAAGTATTGGAGTTTCAGCTTTAGCATCAGTCCTTCCAATGAACACCAAGGACTCATCTCCTTCAGAATGGACTGGTTGGATCTCCTTGCAGTCCAAGGGACTCTCAAGAATCTTCTCCAACACCACAGTTCAAAAGCATCAATTCTTCGGTACTCAGCTTTCTTCACAGTCCAACTCTCACATCCATACATGACCACTGGAAAAACCATAGCCTTGACTAGATGGACCTTTGTTGGCAAAGTAATGTCTCTGCTTTTTAATATGCTGTCTAGGTCGGTCATAACTTTCCTTCCAAGGAAAGTTGGTAGGTTAAGCATGGTAGGCATATTCTTTACCGTCTGAGACGTAAAGCGTCTACCTGCAATGAGGAAGACCCGGATTTGATCCCTGGGTCACGAAGATCCCCTGGAGAAGGAAATGGCAATCCACTCCAATACTCTTGCTTGGGAAATCCCATGGACAGAGGAGCATGGTAGGCTACAGTCCATGGGGTCGCAAAGAGTCCGACACAACTGAGCGACTTTACTTTCACTTTCAATGTATCTTACCACATGCACTTACTACATTTATTAGCTACAAAGGGCAAGACTTCAAAAGGAGCTGCTTGATAAATGTCACCTTAACCAAATGATCAAAGTTTTCACTGCCAGGAAAAAGACTAACCAATAGCATGTGCTTCCTGATATGGTTCGCTGAGAATTCAGCATCATTTCTTTGTTATTCTTTCAACACTGCAGAACCTGAACCTAATCATGAGGAAGTATCAGAAAAAGTCAAATCGAAAAATATTCTTTAAAAAAGACTAGCCTACACTACTCTAAAAATATAAATGTTGTAAACCACAAAGAAAGAGATGAATTAGTTTAAAGAAGACCAAAGAGAAATGACAACTGAAAGTAACAATCTGTCCTGGATGTTCTTGTTAGCTATGTACATTTACCATAAATACATGCCTAAGTTTTTATGTTTCACAAGTCTTAAATTTAAGTCCAAATTTTAAAAGAATGTTAAAAGATACTAAACATGCACAAATTCAGGATAAAGTCTATACTTACTTACTGCAACCAGACTAAGTTTCTGAACCTGTTTTTAAAAAAGAGAACAAATGATTAAATTTTTTCTAACAAAAAAATTATAATAATCTAGCACTTAAACATGAAGCTCTAACCTCATACATAAATTTGCTATGCGGTCCTTCCTTAAAAAGACACTTACTGATAATAAGTGTCGGTAATAATAATCATCGGCATTAGCCGATTATTCGTCCAGTTCAGTCCAGTTCAGTCGCTCAGTCGTGTCCACCTCTTTGAGGCCCCATAGACTGCAGCCCACCAGGCTCCTCTGTCCATGGGATTCTCCAGGCAAGAAGACTAGAGTGGGTAGCCATGCCTTTCTCCAGGGGATCTTCCTGACCCAGGGCTCAAGCTCAGGTCTCCTGCATTGCAGGCAGATTCTTTTACAGTCTGAGCCACCAGGGAAGCCCATTCTCATTATTAGAAAGCTTGTATTTTCTACTACTTCGTCAGTGATGGAAGGGTAGGCATCATGTATAGTTTTATATATGGGTCATGTAATAAACATTTTTAGGCTTTGCAATCTGTGCGGTCTTTGTTGCAATCACTCAACTGATAATATATCACAGAAGCAGCCACATATGGAAAAAAAAAAAAAAAGCATGACTATATTCCAATAAATTTGAGTTATGGATATATAATTATAATCTTTAAAACTGTCATATGCTGTAAAATACTATTTTTTTTCTTTTGATTATTTCCCGGCCATTTAAAAACGTCAAAACCATCTAGCTCAGAAGCATAGAACACAGAAGGGTATAAGGAAGAACTCAAGAATGTGACAGTGTAAGACTAAAAGTGCCCTTGAAGATGAATTAAATAATCCATGTTTCTTAATTGAGAGTAGACGGATGCCTCCATCCCACTCAAACTCTGACTGTACTGCATCCTACTACTATGCAAACTTTACTTGGAGATTATGCTAATATTAGAATAAACACAGGAAAAAAACAAATAAAAATGTGATAGGTCATACAAAAACAAAATGTTGGCAGAATTGGCTTGCAGGCTGTAGTTTGTGGGCCCCAACCTATGGTTACTGATCTAGCTATGTGACTTTGAGAAAGTTACTCAACTGCTCTGTGCCTCAAATTCCTCACCTATAAATTAAGGATTAAAATAGGTCCCTAATTTTATGGGATTATTATGAGGATTCAATGAGTAAAATTTGTGTGAAGAGTTAGAATGGAGTCAGTCATACAGTAAATCCTCAATAAGTGTTAGGTGCTATCACCAACACCGTCTCCATCTCGGAGATGGCCTTCCCTTTCCATTCCTCACTTGCTCTTCCTGCTACCAACAACCAGTTCTTCTTGCTAACAATCCATCTGATTTTCACAATGCTTCAAGAAAAGCTTATATTTTCTAGGAGGACAACTTTACAACAGTTTCCAGGAAAAGTGCTTAATTAACACTGACGAGTTTTAACCTCCTCAAGTAAGGCCCCACCTTTCACAGAGCATACCTTCATCAAGAGAAGACAAAAGAAAGAAGAAACAGCAACAAAAGGCTATTTCAAAGACTGATGATATATTTTAGAGGAAAAACCATCAGCAACAAGCAGGAAGGCCTTGGGCAAGTAACAGTTTTTCTGAGATTTAGTTTCCTAGGTCAGGAATCAACAGTTAGAACTGGACATGGAACAACAGACTGGTTCCAAATAGGAAAAGGAGTACGTCAAGGCTGTATATTGTTACCCTGCTTATTTAACTTATATGCAGAGTACATTATGAGAAACTCTGGACTGGAAGAAGCACAAGGTAGCATCAAGATTGCCGGGAGAAATATCAATAACCTCAGATATGCAGATGACACCACCCTTATGGCAGAAAGTGAACAGGAACTCAAAAGCCTCTTGATGAAAGTGGAGAGTGAAAAAGTTGGCTTAAAGCTCAACATTCAGAAAACGAAGATCATGGCATCTGGTCCCATCACTTCATGGGAAATAGATGGGGAAACAGTGTCAGACTTTATTTTTGGGGGGCTCCAAAATCACTGCAGATGGTGACTGCAGCCATGAAATTAAAAGACGTTTACTCCTTGGAAGAAAAGTTATGACCAACCTAGATAGCACGTTCAAAAGCAGAGACATTACTTTGCCAACAAAGGTTCGTCTAGTCAAGGCTATGGTTTTTCCTGTGGTCATGCATGGATGTGAGAGTTGGACTGTGAATAAGGCTGAGCGCCGAAGAATTGATGCTTTTGAAGTGTGGTGTTGGAGAAGACTCTTGAGAGTCCCTTGGACTGCAAGAAGATCCAACCAGTCCATTCTAAAGGAGACCGGTCCTGGGTGTTCTTTGGAAGGAATGATGCTAAAGCTGAAACTCCAGTACTTTGGCCACCTCATGCGAAGAGTTGACTCATTGGAAAAGACTCTAATGTTGAGAGGGATTGGGGGCAAGAGGAGAAAGGGACGACAGAGGATGAGATGGCTGGATGGCATCACTGACTCGATGGACGTGAGTCTGGGTGAACTCCGGGAGTTGGTGATGGACAGGGAGGGCTGGCGTGCTGCGATTCATGGGGTGGCAAAGAGTCGGACACGACTGAGTGACTGAATTGAACTGAAGTCCATGTAAGGGTGCCACAAAATAACGAACATTCTTGGAAAGAAACGCTGCAAGGTTTAGAGGATGTGGCGCCTCTGAACTTTGTCATGGTGGCAGAAAATAGATGTTCAGGGGAAGTTTAGGGAAATTAGTCTGTTATCAAATGTAGAGAATCGCGTAAACCGTAACTAATCTCACCCTCCCCAGTTATCCCAGTGTATTTTAGCCCGCATCTCTAAAGCGGTTCTCCTCAGGAACTGCACAATGAGATGGCTTACAACCCTTTCTAATTAAAAGGGCGCGGGGTAGCAGTTTCCTTCACCGCATTTATTTCTAACCAAACACTCTGCCGCTGAACTGCGACGTTCTCCGGGACCTCCCCCAGCCCGACCACCGCCGGGGCTCGTCGCAGGCGGACGGCACGCGCGGTCCACACACGGACGGCCCGGGAGGAGGGCGGCGCGACCCCGGGGCACTCACGTCGTAGGTGTGGAAGCTCTTGCCCACGCACGTGGTCACGTAGAACCGACGCTTCAGGGCACTGAACCGCACCGCGTGGGGAATGTCGCTGCTGAAGAGCCCCAAGGCCCGGAACCCGGCGAAAAGGGCGCTGGCGGTGCGTTCGCCCGGGCCTCGCTCCATCACGGCCGTCGACGGCGGCCTAGCGCCTACAGTCCCCGGGAGACCGCGCGCCCGGGATCCGTCAGCGCGTCCTCCGCAGCACAACCCTCGACCGGCGCTTCCGGCGCCCTAGCGCTTCCGGTGCTCGCTGCCAATCGAGCGAGCGGATGCTGTCTTCGGTGCAGCTGAAAAGTAACTCCCCGCGGGACGCGAAGGGGAGCCAACACTTGGGTTCCGCGGCCCCAGTCTAGCGCACGGTGAGGGCGTTCCCCGCCGTACCCGACTAGCAGACACTGCGGTCGCTTTCCCGCGGGCCTGGAGGGGCGGGGCCGAGTGGGAAACCCGGCGGCCGAGGGAGTTGAGGGAACGCGGAAGTCTTTGCCCAGGTTTTCCAGACGGACGCGTCTAATCCGACTGGAGCTGGGGGACCTTTCTAAAGGCCCAGAGCCTCCCGGTGGCTCGGCTGGTGAAGAGTCCGCCTGCAGCGCGAGAGACCTGGGTTCGATCCCCGAGTCTGGAAGATCCGCTGGCGGAGGGACCGGCTGCCCCCTCCAGGGTTCTGGAGAATTCCAGGGACTGTGTCGTCCATGGGGTCGCAAAGAGGCGCACGCGACTGAGCGACGCTCACTTTTTTAAACGCCCTTATCTTGTGGAGATACGTGTTTATGGATGAAATTATATATCTGGGAATTTGCTTTCAAAATAATTGGAGATGAGGTGTAGGGTTTTTATGACCTGCATGTTTTTTAATACGTTTATATTAAAGACTGTTAATTGTTGAATCTGGGGGATGGCTGTGTGAGAGATCATACTTGTATGCTTCCGTATGAAATTGAAATTTGCCATAGTGAATATGTTTGTATTCTACAGAGTTTAAGGTAAAATATAAATTGGAATATTAATGGATTATTAAATTTTTACCTATGAATCATAGAAATATGTACAAATGGTTTTAATTATCAGGTAAACAATAAGAATGTTCTAAATTGTGTATAATGCAAATGCTGTGTTTATCATTGCGAAAAAAAAGTCTTCTGTCCATATTGGCAGTTTGGGGGGAAAATTGCAAAAGTTTCCTGATCAGGACTTTACAGTTCACAAAGACTTTGATAATACCCATGGCTGATGATTTGAATGCGGAATTGATGCTTGTGAACTGTGGTGCTGGAGAAGACTCTTGAGAATCCCTTGGACTGCAAAGAGATCCAACCAGTCCATCCTAAAAGAAATCAGTCCTAAATATTCCTTGGAAGGACTGATTCTGAAGCTGTAGTACTCCTGAAGTGAAGAGCCGACTCATTGGAAAAGACCCTGATGCTGGGAAAGAGTGAAGGCGGGAGGAGAAGGGGACAACAGAGGATGAGATGGTTGGATGGCATCACTGACTGGATGGACATGAGTTTGAGCAAGCTCTGGGTGATGGTGATGGACAGGGAAGCCTGGCATGCTGCAGTCCTTGAGGTCATGAAGAATCACACGACTGAGCCACTGAACAACAATTAGCTTAATATAATCCTCAAAAAAAGACGGTGAGATATTTAGGGCAAAAATTATCGTTTTACAAATGAGGAAACAACTCATTGGGAATAAATGATTTGTCCAGTTCCCAGTTTATTTAGTGCCAAATCCAGGCTAGAACAAGCTTGAATAAGCTAGAATAAGCTTACCTAGTGGCTCAGAGGGTAAAACGTCTGCCTGCAAGGTGGGAGACCTGGGTTCCATCCGTGGGTCGTGAATATCCCCTGGAGAAGGAAATAGCAACACACTCCAGTACTCTTGCCTGGAGAAGCCCATGGATGGAGGAGCCTGGTGCATGGGGCCAACAAAGAGTTGGACACAACTGAGAGATTTCACTTTCCCTTTCAGGATAGAACAAGGTTTAGAAAAGGTTAAGGAAAGATCTTTGGCATTGCCTTTCTTTGGGATTGAAATGAAAACTGACCTTTTCCAGTCTGGTGGCCACTGCTGAGTTTTCCAAATTTGCTGGCATATTGAGTGCAGCACTTTCACAGCATCATCTTTCAGGATTTGGAATAGCTCAACTGGAATTCCATCACTTCCACTAACTTTGTTCGTAGTGATGCTTTCTAAGGCCCACTTGACTTCACATTCCAGGATGTCTGGCTCTCGTTCAGTGATCACACCATCGTGATTATCTGGGTTGTGAAGATCTTTTTTGTACAGTTCTTCTGTGTATTCTTGCCATCTCTTCTTAATATCTTCTGCTTCTGTTAGGTCCATACCATTTCCATCTTTTATTGAGCCCATCTTTGCATGAAATGTTCCTTTGGTATCTCTGATTTTCTTGAAGAGATCCCTAGTCTTTCCCATTCTGTTGTTTTCCTCTGTTTCTTTGCATTGATCACTGAAGAAGGCTTTCTTATCTCTTCTTGCTATTCTCTGGAACTCTACATTCAGATGTTTATATCTTTCCTTTTCTCCTTTGCTTTTCACTTCTTTTCACAGCTATTTGTAAGGGCTCCCCAGACAGCCATTTTGCTTTTTAGCATTTCTTTTCCATGGGGATGGTCTTGATCCCGGTCTCCTGTGCAATGTCACAAACCTCTGTCCAAAGTTCATCAGGCACTCTGTCTATCAGATCCAGTCCCTTAAATCTACTTCTCACTTCCACTGTATAATCATAAGGGATTTGATTTATGTCATACCTGAATGGTCTAGTGGTTTTCCCTACTTTCTTCAATTTAAGTCTGAATTTGCCAATAAGGAGTTCATGATCTGAGCCACAGTCCACTCTTGGTCTTGTTTTTGTTGACTGTATAGAGCTTCTCCATCTTTGGCTGCAAAGAATATAATCAATCTGGTTTTGGTGTTAACCATGTGGCAATGTCCATGTGTAGAGTCTTCTCTTGTGTTGCTGAAAGAGGGTGTTTTCTATGACCAGTGTGTTCTCTTGGCAATATTCTGTGAGCCTTTGCCCTGCTTCATTCTGTACTCCAAGGCCAAATTTGCCTGTTTATCCAAGTGTTTCTTGACTTCCTACTGTTGCATACCAGTCCCCTATAGTGAAAAGGACTTCTTTTTTGGGTGTTAGTTCTAAAAGGTCTTGTAGGTCTTCATAGAATCGTTCAACTCCAGATTCTTCAGCATTACTGGTCAGGGCATAGACTTGGATTACCGTGATATTGAATGGTTTGCCTTGGCAATGAACAGAGATCATTCTGTCGTTTTTGAGATTGCATCCAAGAACTACATTTTGGACTCTTTTGTTGACTATGATGGCTACTCCATTTCTTCTAAGGGATTCCTGCCCACAGTAGTAGATGTAATGGTCAGTTCAGTTCAGTACAGTTACTCAGTCATGTCTGACTCTTTGCAAACCCATGAGCCGCAGCACGCTGGGCCTCCCTGTCCATCAAGAACTCCCAGTGTCCACCCAAATCCATGTCCATTGAGTCGGTGATGCCATTGAACCATCTCATCTTCTGTTGTCCCCTTCTCCTCCTGCCCGCAATCTTTCCCAGCATCAGGGTCTTTTCCAATGAGTCAGCTCTTCGCAGCAGGTGGCCAAAGTATTGGAGTTTCAGCTTCAACATCAGTCCTTCCAATGAACAACCAGGACTGATCTCCTTTAGGATGGACTGGTTGGATCTCCTTGCAGTCCAAGGGACTCTCAAGAGTCTTCTCCAACACCACACTTCAAAAGCATCAATTCTTCGGTACTCAGCTTTCCTTATAGTCCAACTCTCACATTCATATATGACCACTGGAAAAACCATAGCCTTGACTAGATGGACCTTTGTTGGCAAAGTAATGTCTCTGCTTTTTAATATGCTGTCTAGGTTGGTCATAACTTTTCTTCCAAGGAGTAAGCGTCTTTTAATTTCATGGCTGCAGTCACCATCTGCAGTGATTTTGGAGCCCCCCAAAATAAAGTCTGACACTGTTTCCCCATCTATTTGCCACGAAGTGATGGGGCCAGATGCCATGACCTTAGTTTTCTGAATGTTGAGCTTTAAGCCAACTTTTTCACTCTCCTCTTTCACTTTCGTCAAGAGGCTCTTTAGTTCTTCTTCACTTTCTGCCATAAGGGTGGTGTCATCTGCGTATCTGAGGTTATTCATATTTCTCCCAGCAATCTTGATTCCAGCTTGTGCTTCATCCAGCCCAGTGTTTCTCATGATGTACTCTGCATAGAAGTTAAATAAGCAGGGTGGCAATATACAGCCTTGACATACTCCTTTTCCTATTTGGAACCAGTCTTGTTCCATGTCCAGTTCTAACTGTTGCTTCCTAACCTGCATTCAAGAGGCATGTCAGGTGGTCTGGTATTCCCATCTCTTGAAGAATTTTCCACAGTTTATTGTGATCCACACAGTTAAAGGCTTTGGCATAGTCAATAAAACAGAAATAGATGTTTTTCTGGAACTCTCTTGCTTTTTCAATGATCCAGCAGATGTTGGAAATTTGATCTGTGGTTCTTCTGCCTTTTCGAAAACCAGCTTGAACATCTGGGAGTTCACGGTTCACGTACTGCTGAAGCCTGGCTTGGAGAATTTTGAGCATTACTTTACTAGCGTGAGAGATGAGTGCAATTGTGCAGTAGTTTGAGCATTTTTTGGCATTGCTTTTCTTTGGGATTGGAATGAAAACTGACCTTTTCAGTCCCATGGCCACTGCTGAGTTTTCCCAATATGCTGGCATATTGAGTGCAGCACTTTCACAGCATCATCTTTCAGAATTTGAAATAGCTCAACTGGAATTTCATCACCTCCACTAACTTTGTAGTTATGCTTCTTAAGGCCCACTTGACTTCACGTTGCAGGATTTCTGGCTCTAGGTGAGTGATCACACCATCGTGATTATCTGGGTTGTGAAAATCTTTTTTTACCTAACTTATTTAGGGACACTTAATGGTAGTTAGAAATTTGAATTTAGGTGTATCTGACAATTAGATTTATGTTTTAACCTACATCTAGGCAATGAGACAAAATTTTAAAGCTTAGAACTCTCATGGAAGGTTTAGTCTTATGGTATCAATTAGACATGCATTTTAGCTGTTTTACTGTGATCTTGTTAAGGCACTGTGTTATGGGCTGATTATGAGTTGCCTAGTTTTAACATTGTCAGAATACATTTCTTCTCATCAGCTGCTTCCCTGAGTTTCTTGCTATCCAGCTGTCAGCAAGGTGTTCAAATATGTGTTGGAGAAAAAAGAGCTAGTTATTGCTCTTTTTACTTTGAGATACCCCTAAGGATGCTAGTCCCAAGTTAGGATAAAGGAGAAGATGGGGAATTCCCTGACAGTCCAGTGTTTAGAACTGTGGGCTTCCAATTCAGGGAACCCGAGTTTGATCCCTGGTAGAGGAACTATAATCCTGCAAACCATGAGGTGTGGCCACAGTGGGGGGAAAAGGTGGATGTAGTTGATCATTGACAAATGATAATATTCAATTTGATTCAATACATTGGTGCTTCAAAGAATTCAGGTAAATTAAAAATAAATGTAGCTATGTCAAATTGTCATTTCTAACTTTTAAAAAAGGGGTTAAATATGACTTTTTCTGAGTAGTTTATGTAATAAAGACCATTTCTTTTTTGTTACCAGCTTCATGTATTGTGATTACCAGCCTCCAAGATGCCCTCAATGGTGATCATGCCCTAGTGTAGACCCCTCTCACACTGATTAGGGTTGACCTGTAACAAGGCTAGATAATTTAAAAAACTGAAGATTTTGACTTGCTCCTTTTGGGTCATTTGCCCTGCAGAAAGTCAACAGTCACATTGGGAAGATACTCAAGCAGTCCTATAAGGTGTTTCATGTGACAAGGAAAGGGAAAGTGAAAGTTGCTTAGTTGTGTCTGACTCTTTGCGACCCTGTGGACTGCAGAGTCCATGGAATTCTCCAGGCCAGAATACTGGAGTGGGTTGCCATGCCCTCCTCCCGGGAATCTTTCCAACCCAGGTCGAACCCAGATCTCCCGCGTTGCAGGTGGATTCTTTCCCAGCTGAGCTACATGGGAAGCCCAAGAGTACTGGAGTGGGTAGCCTATCCCTTCTCCAGCAGATCTCCCCAACCCAGGAATCAACCAGGGTCTCCTGCATTGCAGGTGGATTCTTTACCAACTGAGCTATCAGGGAAGCCCAGACATGTAAGTAAAGCATCTTGAAAGCACATTCTCCAGCCCTAGTAAAGCCCTCAGATGACTGCGGCCATGCAGACATCTTAACTACAACTTCATCCAAGACCTTCAGCCAGAATCACTCTCAAGCCACCCCTGGATTCCTAAGTCTCAACTGTTTAACATAATAAACGTTAACTGCTATTTTAGGCCACTTAGTTTGGGGGTAATTTGTTACACACTAATACATAACCAGTACACTTATGCTTACCTTACTAATCACATTTAGAAATGGGTATGGTTTGTTTCACTGTATCGGCAGAACCATGTCAGAAATCCAAGGAGGTTTCAAGATAATGCTTGTCCACTCCCTTACTTCACAGATGAGTGAACTACTAAGCACAACTGTGGAATTAGGTGGTAAAAAGGACAAGTGTCATATATCAATACTCTTTATTCTCAAGCTAAGACTTTCTACCTTGGGGAGCTGTTCATTCTAGCTGCCCCAGTTTTTCCTCTCTGGTGGAAAATGTGCAAGAACATGTCTGTTGCTGGTTGAATAGAACCACTAAAATATATGTTGCACTGAGATACTGTTAGCCATGTAGAAATAAGAGATTGGATGAATATGTCGGGTCTATCTTTTCCTCAGGTTAGCATGTATCTTTCACTCAAATCTTGTAATGGCAATCCTGATCTGGAGTTTGGAGATGATAGGAAATGTTTGCTTAGTCAGCCTCCTTGAGAAATGTCAAAGTTGAAGCATAGAGAAACCTCTTTAGCAACAAACTGTTTATGCCTACTCTTTTCATGTAAATCTTTTTTTTTTCTTTTGTATCAAATACTCTGCTTTCAAGGTAATAAAGAATTTTAGGCTGCGCCTGTGGCCAGATCTGGCTGCTTCTCTAATCATCTTCTTTGCTAATGCTGCACTAGCCACAGAACTGCAGTGCAGGAGAACCAAGTTCAAACCCTGGGTCAGAAAGATCCCCTGGAGAAGGAAATGGCAACCCACTCCAGTATTCTTGCCTGGAAAATCCCATGGACAGGGAGCCTGGGGGGCTACAGTCGATTGCAAAGGGATTGCCAAGGGTCAGACATGACTGACCAACTAACACTTTCACTTTTCAGCCACAGAACCAGTCCTGAGAATCCTCAATGTTGCCGCATTTATGAAAGCATACCATGGAAATGGATGGTGGCTCCCTTTCCCAAACTTGGAACAAGCTTTTGCCTAATTAGACAACAACAAATGAAACAGTTCTTTGTTGTACTGTGCTGGCACTGAGCCTGCAAGAAGAGTCAGCTCTCTGAAAGGAGTATGTTTAGGATTTGGCATCATTATATACACTCACATAACATTCTCCTCTCCCATAGTTAGGCTGGAGCAGTTCTCTTTATTTTAAATATTCTTCCATTTCATTTTTCAGTCATAGCGGGAACTTGAAGCTGAAGTTCCCCACAGTGATAAGTTAGGATAATAGGATACACTGGCTGTCAGAATCAGATGACAATTTTGTAGAAACACCCTTCAATGTTCTGCCATTCTCTAGAGGGCGTTTCTAACCTGAGTGCCAGGAATTCAGGCTCTGCAATAACTCGTAAAGGATCACCTTCCCAAATGACATTGCCTGTCACATAACAGTTTTTTCCTAAGTATTCCTGATACTCCAAAAAAAAAAAAAAAAGTCTTTTCCCTGAATAGAATATCTGGTATGAGGCTAGACCCATGCAGGCTCACTCACAGTAAGGTCACTGTCTTTCTTTTAGCTTCATTTTTAAAAACATTCTGTGCTATACTGATAGTATAGAGACTTTTCTTCTCCATCCATTGCCAGACCTTCTTGACCCTGAGGTACTAAGAGAACCAGAAAAAAGAAACAACAACAACAACTGAAAGAATGAATAGAAGGAATTAACCATCAATTACCATAGAGGTTCTTAGTTTGTATTAGTTCTTCATAATGTAATTATTTTATCCAGAGGGCACTGTGAGCATGTTTTGCTATCTAGTACAATTTGAGCAAATTTTAGGTACATAATAAACACATATCAATAACCTCAGATATGCAGATGACACCACCCTTATGGCAGAAAGTTAAGAAGAACTAAAGAGCCTCTTGATGAAAGTGAAAGAGGGGAGTGAAAAAGTTGGCTTAAAGCTCAACATTCAGAAAACTAAGATCATGGCATCTGGTCCCATCACTTCATGGAAAGTAGATGGAGAAACAGTGGCTGGCTTTATTTTTGGGGGCTCCAAAATCACTGCAGATGGTGACTGTAGCCATGAAATTAAAAGATGCTTACTCCTTGGAAGAAAAATTATGACCAACCTAAAAAGTTATGACCAATTAAAAAGCAGAGACATTACTTTGCCAACAAAGGTCCATCTAGTCAAGGCTATGGTTTTTCCAGGAGTCGCGTATGGATGTGAGAGTTGAACTATAAAGAAAGCTGAGCACAGAAGAATTGATGCTTTTGAACTGTAGTGTTGAAGAGGACTCTTGAGAATCCCTTGGACTGCAAGGAGATCCAACCAGTCCATCCTAAAGGAGATCAGTCCTGAGTATACATTGGAAGGACTGATGTTGAAGCCGAAACTCCAATACTTTGGCCACCTGATGCGAAGAGCTGGCTTATTTAAAAAGACCCTGATGCTGGGAAAGATTGAAGGCGGAAGGAGAAGGGGACAACAGGGGATGAGATGGTTGGATGGCATTACTGACTCAATGGACATGAGTTTGAGTGAACTCCAGGAGTTGGTAATGGACATGGAAGCCTGGCGTGCTGTAGTCCATGGGGACGCAGAGTTGGACACGACTGAGTAACTGAACTGAACTGAACTGAACTGAATAAACACAAAATGAGGTGTTCACCAACCTAGAGAATTGTTCAGGAGAATTGTGAGGGCATAATTTCCCGTGCTTATCTTATTGTTACAGAATCAGCATCCATGGGTACAAAAATGGTGTCACAGAAGCAATACCCTGCCAATCAAAGACCTCTCCAAAACTAGAAATTTTGGATTCTTGTGGCTCTCTTCCTTACCTTTAAAATTTTATCCTGCTATAAATCTCAGTAGGCCCATATGAAACTATTTATGGGTCAGTTTAGAATTCTAAATAACTGAGTATGTGGCTGAATGTCTGACTAAATCATTGTCACTGGTGGTGGGCAGTATATTAAAGTATCACTGAGGCCCTATCACCCATTATTCAGATTAGAAGGAGAGGGGCAGACTACAGGAATCTGTATTTAATAGGCTTCCCAGGTGATTCTGATACCAGTCCACAACCCCCTTGGAAATCTATTGATCACTGAGGAAATGATTGGTGAGAAAGTACTAAAAAAAGTGATGCTGTTGGATATTACAAATAGATGAGATCATGGAGTGTGTGCTTCTAATTCTTGTTATCAAGGCTTCAAACTCTCTGGCACCAGTTAAGAAAGGGCTTTACTGAAATTACATGATCTTGCATGATGGAAACCTTAGTCATGTATGATCTTGAAACTGGTTACATTCACCCTGAAGTCTTCAAGGAAGTTCCAGGGAGAGGAATAACTCATTTAAGAATTATCTGCAGCCCTTCAAGAATAATGAGGCTGTTATTCTACTCTTCTAGAGACTAGCGTTTATTTTCTAGAGAAATGAACCCTTAGTAATCCTGATTTGGACATCAGGCACAGAAGCACAATGCAGCTGAGACTGGCAGGTGAAGCTGATCATCACAGGCTGACCAGGGGGTCTCCCAATGTCTTCCATACCCAGCTCCCAGAAAGTCAACTTTCAGATCCATATATGTCTCCACACAGAAGACTGCAGGAAGACTCAGGGAAACTGAATAGTTCCAAAGAGAAGACTCGACAGATGCTTCTGTTTGGTGAGCTTGTGCCAAAAATGCCTGCCACTTAAATGAGCTACATTCTGTTCAGGAAGTATTTATTTAACAGGTAATAAATGCCAGGCACTTCTAGATGCTTCTGATATCACTGTAGCCAAACAGATATATAAAACTTGTTTCAGATATACATGTAATCAAAACATGCAGAAGCCTGTTCTCATGAAGTCTGTCTTCTATAAAAGAGAGAAAATAAGAAAAGAAATAAATAATAACTTTTAAGTATGTTGATAAATGTCATGGGGGGGATGTATAGAGAGGAATAAATAGAGTTAGTTATAATTTTAAATAGTTTGGCCGGTAAATTCTCATAGAAATGGTAATCTCTGAACCAATGGTAATCAGAATCACAAAATATATTTTCTGTGTCCTACATACATTATGAATATATAGGACAGAACAATGTATTAAATTCATAACTAAATATGACAATATTATTTAATACTTTATATAACATATATAGATTTCAAATAATGTTAATAAACAAACCTCTCATGTAATCTTTATGTAATTCCCATAAAGAAATTAAACACTGGACTTCCCTGGTGGTCTAGTGGTTAAGAATCCACTCTGCAATGCCGGGGACGTGTGTTTGATCCCCAGCGGGGGAACTAAGATCCCACATCCCATGGAGCAAGTGGGCCCAAGTGCTGCAACCGCTAAGCCTGGGCGCCTCGACTGGAGACTCTTTGTGCTGCAATGACTCTGTCATTGTGCTGCAATTGTCTTTGTGCTGCAATGAAAGGTCCTGCATGACTCAGCAAAGGTCTCACGTGCCACAATTAAGACCTGATGCAGCCAAATTAATTAATCCAAAAAGAAATCAAACAGTGATACTAACTTAGAGGTTTCCCAAGTAACTTTCCAATATTACATGCCTAATGCTTCTTATTCATAAATAATCGTTCCTAATTTTTGTGGTAAGCATCTTCTGTTTTTTAATTTATTCATATACCATAATTTATTTAATCAGGTCTTATTATACAACAGGCTTTCCAGGTGGCTCAGTGGTAAGGAATCCACATGCCAAGCAGGAGATGTGAGTCTGATCTTTGGGTCAGGAAGATCCCCTGGAGAAGGAAATGACAACCCACTCCAGTACTCCTGCCTGGAAAATTCTATGGACAGAGTTGCCTAGTGGGCTACAGTCCATGAGGCCGCAAAAGATTCAGATGTGACTTAGTGACTAAACAACAACAATTATACAACAACTAATGTTTTACTGTTATGAATTGTATCCCTGGATTGTAATTCTAGTTAAGCTACGTTTCTCTGGGTAACTATTACTCTCCAGTTTTCCCATGAATTTGCCCATTACATATCAAGAAATTACCCGAAGAGTGTAATAAGTGAATGAATGTATGACTGTGTGAGTAAATATATTAGTGTGTGTTAATCATTCAAGTGAGTTCAGCTCTTTGCGACCCCATGGACTGTAGCCCGCCAGGCTCCTCTGTCCATTGAATCCTCCAGGCAAGAATACTGGAGTGGGTTGCGTTCTCTTCTCCAGGGGACCTTCCTGACCCAGGGTCTCCTGCATTGAAGGTAGAGTCTTTACTGTCTGAGCCACCAGGGAAGCCCAGTAAGCAGGTTATATTCTCAAGTAAGTCATCTTTTTAACCTCAAGAAAATGTTGGTTGTGAAGTTACATGATATCTGGTCCTTAAGAAAGAAAGCAAAAGTTATCCTGTGGTAAGTCCTCTAACTACCTGAAAAATCTGATTCAGATGAAAGGAAAACGTGATAACCATTCTACTTCCTATGCTCAAAGGGACTGAAAATGAGATTCTTAAAAATTCTTTTTTAAAAGGGAAATTATAATGATAATAAAAGAGAGGTCAGCTCTATTCCAAAAAGCTTGGATGGAGAAGCTAAGGTTAAAAAAATAAGCAGAATACTATAGGAGAGATTATCTTTCAAGATAAAGCTTTTATCAGAATATTTCAAAAATAAGAAACTGACTTTCTTAAAAAAAAAAAAACAACCTCCTGTTTTGCCCCTCCCCCGTCCTTCACCCCCTGATACACTTTATTTCCGTTTTTATTAGACACGTCTGTGTTGGATGCACAAAGAAAGAAACAAACTGGAAAACAACATGACCTGCCTAGTTTGGGGGGGAGAATGGAAGCCTCCAGAGCTAAAGGAAAAGTTAGAGAATCGTGCTTCAAATAGGACAGTAGCCAGACCAGTTCCTAGTTTTAATTTTTATTTGTGTATTTTTGCTCTCCTTGCCCCTGCCATCTTGCATCTGCTCCTTTGGGGTCAGGGAAGGAAGCAGATGTGAAGAAAATGTCCTATTCAGACGGTACTCTTGGTCGTACTTCTTAAACTGCCCAGTGCCCTCTGTCTCATGCAGCTTGGACAACTCTCGATCCCTCCCGAGATCCTGGTGATTACAGGTTATTCAATCTCCCTACCTTAGATTTCTCCTGGGGAGAGGTGGGCATTATTGTCAATACACTCTGCCTCATCTGCAAAGACTCTTACGAGGATCTTCTAAGGATTTGCTTGTATTTCATTTAGGCGAGCATGGAGTTGAATCTACAAGATTGTGCAGTTCAACAAACTGATAGTAAATGGTCAGCCATGCTTGTACTTAGCCCTGCTGCTGCTGCTGCTAAGTCGCTTCAGTCATGTCCGACTCTGTGCGACCCCAGAGACGGCAGCCCACCAGGTTTCCCCGCCCCTGGGATTCTCCAGGCAAGAACACTGGAGTGGGTTGCCATTTCTTTCTCCAATGCATGAAAGTGAAAAGTGAAAGTGAAGTCGCTCAGTCGTGTCCGACTCTAGCAACCCCATGGACTACAGCCCACCAGGCTCCTCCGTCCAAGCGATTTTCCAGGCAAAAGTATTGGAGTGGGGTGCCATTGCCTTCTCCATGTACTTAGCCTAGTCTCCATAATTGGTTTTTATGGGGGGAGCCACAAACTTAGCTTGGGAATTGGAAGTGTTGGGGAACTCACTTCCTGCCTTCTTGGTGAGTTTGGTGAGAAAATCATAGCTCTCTCTACATCTACAAATTCTCTTTAAAGAATCTTCTATTACTATCTGGCTTTCTTTTACTTTGGTTGTGATCCAGTTATAGTCACTCAGTCTGGCTGGCAATATCTTAAGCAAGTCCTAAAAGAATGTTTTGCAAGTTGTCTTAAGAAGGTTCATGAGGAGAGGAGAGTTGTTTATCATTTACTGTTCTCAGCTTTGCAACTTTAGAAAAAGTTTCCTTCTGTAGTAGACTGTTTTCAAAAACTAGTCATGACAATATTGCCCATCCCACGTATTCTGGGCATCGGGTGACCTTGACCTTGCTACCATTGAGTCTTGAGATCACTCTCTCCTCCTCTTGAACCTGGCAGGACCTTTGACTGCTTCAGAAAGAGAAGTATGGTGAGCATGGGGCTATGTGATTCTCAAGACAGGATCATAAAAATTACTGGCATTGCCACCTTGCTTTCTGGGAAAGCTAACTGTTAGAGTCAGCCTCCGTTCAGAGAGAAAGTCCAGAATAGTTCATGTGGGGAGACCACATGGAGTATTCCAACCTGTCACTCAGCTGTGATCTCAGTTGATAGCCAGCATGAACCACCACGTGTGAGAGTGAACATGCCTCTAGAATATTCAGCCCACAGCTATTGAGTCACTCCAGATTTCAGTTCTGACAACTGCCACTCTATCCCAGTCCAGCCCTTCCTGTATTCTAGACCAAGAGAACCCATAGCAGAGTACAATGTTTATTTTAGGTGACTTAAGTTTTTAGCGGTTTATTGCACAGCAACAGTAGCTTCAACAATTAAATACCTTCCTATAAACTCTTTTCTCTGCACCATGTCCTCAAAGCTCCCTTCTGGCTAACAAGCATTCTTCCTCTCAACCCCTGGCCCAGTCCAAGTCCTGCTGCTGCTGCTGTTCAGTCGCTAAGTCATATGCAACTCTGCCGCTCCATGGACGGCCCCCTCCAGGCTCCTCTGTCCCTGGATCCTCCGGGCAAGAACACTGGAGTGGGTTGCTGCCAGGGACCAGCCCCGGCTGATCCAGGGTATTCGAAGGAGAGACGGCATAGGCGAAGATCAGGAAACAATTGCTTAATTAAATGTTAATTAAGGATATAAAGAGTAATAGAATAAGGATAGCTCAGTGAGGAAATTCAGTGGAGAAAAGAGGCTGAATAATTCAGCCAGAAGGTAAGAGAAAGAACGACATGGTGAGACCAAGTTTCGGTGAACAAGGCCCGCACTTTATTTTCCAAAGTAGTTTTTATAAGTTATGCATAGAGGATAATGGGGGAAGGGGTAGAGTCATGCAGCAAGCCAGGCTTTCTTCCTGCAAACTTATCATATGCAAAAGCTTAGGTGATTTGCATCATCTTCTGGCCAGGAGGCCTGTTAACATTTTAAGACCCTTTCTTCAGAAAACTTACTTTTCTCTAAAGGTGATTGGTCAGGAGCCACCCTCCAAAAGCATTAGATAAAGTTGCATTCCTACAGAGCAAAGGTGTGGTGGGCTATAACAAGAAAAAGAATTAACTCAAGGGTCCCAGGTTACAAACATTAAAGCTACTACTTACACCAATTCTATTAATCAATACACTGCCAGGGACACAGCAGATAAGGGATATGGAGACTTAGCAGCAAACATTGGCCCAACAAGTGAAAATCCCTTCACCAATACAATTTCTAATCAATCTTTTAACTACTCAAAAGAATCTGTGTTTAGACAGTTTAGAACATCTCCTGCCTCTCACAGTTGGGAGGCTCTGAACAATCACATGTGGCCGGAAAAAACCTATTCAGGCAGGCTAGAGGATTTCCAAAGGAGTTTGTAGGTTGAAACACTGTCACACCCAGGAATTATTAACTGGAGCTGTAAGCTAACTCTTTTTTCAGAGAGAGGTAGTGGGGGACAGCCCCCCGTAAAGTCAGAGGTGTAGGTGAAAGCACAAAGCAGAAAGTAGGCAGACTCTGGTTTTGGGGGTAGATTGCTCGAGAATTTCCGGGGGCACTCCTGAAGCTCGATCCCGCCTTTGCGTATGCCGAGCCTCCTTCCTCATGACCTTTGTCAAGGGCGGGGTTCCTCACGCTGGCTCCCGGCAGTGATAGAATTCCAGTTGAGCTATTCCAGATCCTGAAAGATGATGCTGTGGTAAGTGCTGCACTCAATATGCAATATGCAATATGCACTCAATATGCAATATGCCGGCTCCTGGCAGGTTGCCATTTCCTCCGCCAGGGCATCTTCCTGATCCAGGGATTGAATCCCTGTCTCCTTCATTGGCAGGCAGATTCTTCACCTTTGAGCCACCAGGGAAGCCAATTCAAGTTCTATATCCTCTATAAACCCTTCTCTGACTTTTCCGGTCCAAAAGGAGCTCTCTCTTCTCTGAATTTCTGAGTACTACTTCACTTACTGGATGTTTTCCATGGTGCATACATTCTCTTTTCATTCTTAATTAACAGAATTCCCATTATGTTTACACAGCAGATGGTCTTACGGTTCAAGAGGGATTAATCCCCTCCTGTAGGTGAATATTAATTTGTCTAATACAATTATGGTAATTAATATTTTTCTCACCAGAGATTAGGGCGGGCAATGGCTTGAATCCTAATTCTAGCTAATGAAATTTGAAGGGAAGTCTTTTGGGAGGTTTTAGGGAAAGGTTTGTCTGTTTAAAAAAAAAGTGGGAAGGGGACATAATTGAAAATGGCTTTCTTCTGCTTAAAGTTATTGCAACTGCATATAACACCTAAAACTTCTGCGATCACCTTACAACCATGGAGAGAAAATCCTGAGGAAAAGACAACATGATGAAAAAGCAGAGCAGAAGACAAAAAGAATCTGAATCTTTGATGATATATTTAAACGACTAAATCACCAAACCCTGAAACCATCTTTTCTCTCATAGTATTGTATGAGGTAGTACATTTTTTCTCATTATTTAAGCCAGCTGAACAGAAATTCTCTTACCGAGGTGGATTCTGTTTTCTCCTGAAAGTGTTAAAGCACTCAGTTAAATGTGGTTTAAACAATAAAGCTATTTATAATCTCATGTTTCAAGAAATGTACAGGTCCTTTGACTCCAAAGTTGGTTCACTAACTCAACGACTTTATCACTGACCAAGATGCTTTGCAACTTCCTCCTTTGCCATTGTCAGTAAGCCAGTGATACTGTCCCTTCATGGTTACAAGGTGGATGCAGTCGTTGTAAACACAGTCTAAGTGTTAGGCACTCAGTCATGTCCAACTCGGTGACCCCACAGACTGTAGCCCACCATGCTCCTCTGTCCATGGAATTCTCCAGGCTAGAATACTGGAGTGGGGAGTGTTTCCCTTCAAGGGATCTTCCCAACCCAGGGATCGAAGCCAGGTCTCCCTCATTGTGGGCATATTCTTCACCATCTGAGCCACCAGGGAAGCCCTAAGAATAAAGAATAAAGAAGGAAAACTTTCCCAGAAGCCCCACAGCAGACTTGCCTCGGGTGCTATCGACTAAAACTACATTTTACATTCAAGTTTTAGTGTCAGGGGAGGCTGAGAAAACAACTATTTGGCATTTTTCAACATCTGTCAAGGGAGGCAGTTTCTGCCACCAGCTACAGCAGCAGCCTTGAGGCATAAATAAGATTGTTTTCCTGTATTCTGGCAAATTCGAGTCCAAAGAGCCTAAATATTTCCAACTTAGAGCTGCCATTCCTAATAGGTAAACGTGGAAGTCGAGCTGTGTATCTTTTACAGGACGAGATCTTAGGGGAAGAATTTTTTTGTTCTGTTTTTTCCTACGTTCTCCTCTCAGGAAATTAAAACTAAAATGCCAAATTACAATACTTTAACAATAATTAATTTAAAATCCCCCTAAATTTTTCCATGTCATGATCTACCAAAACCTTAATGAACGTTAATTGATTTTCCTTCCTGGTATCTGCCACTCCTCTTTCATCAGAATGGCACCAGTCAGAATTACAGGTTACTTGCAGAAATTATAATCATAGTATTAGCAACAGTATCTAAAACTTTACAAGAGCCCTCAGACCAAAAAATGTTCCAAAATCAGAATTTATAGTAAGAGACAGAAAAAAGGAATTGATAAAATCTGTGATTATTTAAGTTCAAAGATTTCCTAGGAAAATCAGATTGTATTTGTGAAAATTTGCAATGTGATGTTTTATCAAATCACATTCTTTGGAATAGCTTATGACCAAGAGTGATCTCTCTTCCTCTACGGGTACAGGAGTGAAAGAGCTCCTTGCTGTTTTTCCAAAACTCCTTTTGATAATATGAAAATTGCATTTTAAGGTTGCTGCTGCTGCTGCTGCTGCTAAGTCACTTCAGTTATGTCTGACTCTGCGACCCCATAGATGGCAGCCCACCAGGCTCCTCCGTTCCAGGGATTCTCCAGGCAAGAACACTGGAGTGGGTTGCCATTTCCTTCTCCAACATTTTAAGGCTAGACTCTGAGATTTCATGGGTTTCCCAAGGGGCTCATTGGTAAAGAATCTGCCTGCCGTGAAGGAGACGCAAAAGACGCCAGTTTGATCCTTGGGTTGGAATACCCCTGGAGATGGGAATGGCAACCCACTCCAGTATTCTTGCCTGGAAAATCCCCAGGACAGAGGGGCCTAGTGAGCTGCAGTGGGTGGGTGAGCTGAAGTCCATGGATTGGTAAAGCGTCAGACATGATTTAGTTACTAAACAGCTGACAACTGAAATCTCATTGGTCAGCATTAGCAGCACAAAGATATTTTATCCAACTTAATTTCACTTGCAGGAATGGAGAGTTTGATATGATTTATCTTTCCCCTTTTCCTCTTTCTAGTAAAAAAATATGTTATATTAATTCTACCTGTGGAAAAGTGAAAAATACTTTCCAGTTGGCCTTCTTTTTCACACCAAAAATTCAATAAAGAACAAGATATTATTTTATTTTGCAGATTTGGAGTTCAGTTCTGATGCACAGTACCAAGAAAGCATCATTACCTATTAAAGCAAAATTATTTGTAACCCTAGATTTCATTGACAATGTTAGTCTTCATTCACTAGCACTAATAATCAGTTTAAACTGCAGGCTTGAGATAACTATAAGAAAAATGATAAGCATGGTCAGCTCTGTATCTTAATTTAAATAAAAATGTATCTTTATAGGAACAAGAACTTTGCATTTTTAAAAACTCTTCATACCAAGGCCACTTAAACAACTTTCTGGGTTTTTTCCTTCCTGCCAGTCTAGAAAAAAAATTGAATAACAACATAATAGAAAAATTGGGGAAAGGCTTTAGTCTTAAGAATTACAATAATCACTTAAAGTAGCTACATTTAAATTTGTAGTACCATAATTTCTCAATTCTAAGTTGCTAA
The DNA here is from genome assembly GCF_002263795.3 of Bos taurus. NCBI lineage: Eukaryota > Metazoa > Chordata > Mammalia > Artiodactyla > Bovidae > Bos > Bos taurus. The sequence continues at coordinate 110,147,404 of NC_037334.1, read as the reverse complement.
TTTTTCTGCATTTTAATTTTTTTGAGCTTGCAACATATTGTACAATTGATTAGTGTAGATTTACATTGTTGTGTTTATGATGAGAGTATTTTCTTCTCTTTTCTTTTTTAATTTACTTGAAAAACTATAAACGCGTGTTGTGCCTTGCAAGGAACTGAGGAAAGACAGGTGTCAAATGATAACTATCCAATACAGTTTGGCACTTACTGTTTTGAGTATTCAGAATGACACACCTATCCTATCCTTTGACTTTATAAGTAGTTTCTACAAAATACCTTGCTTCTCAGTCCAGAGATAGGAGAATTTCTCAGCCAAAGATTAAGAAAATGAGATATACTATTTCTTCTCTAGGAGTGGGAAAGGATGAAGTATGAACAGATGAGCGTATAGGAAGATATTAGCAGACCAGACCTACTTTTATGACAGTTGTCATGAAAAAGCTTGACTGTGTAGCTAAAAGGCAGTAATGATAAAGGTAATTTGGGTCAAAGGCCAAACCCTAACTATTTATATTTAACGATCACAAGTATCACAATTTAAAGTAGAAACTAACAAACCAAATAAAAAGGGGAATTTAATATTCACCAAAGCTACAGTTTAGAGTGAAGATTTAATCTCAATAAGCTTTTCTGTGTTCAGTATAAAACATAAAAATAGCATTAAAATAGATAAAAAGGGGACACATGTTAATGAGGAAACTGATGAACGCAATTATCATGAAAAATTTTAGTGTTGATTTTGAATTCTAAAGAAGAGAAGCAAAAATTTGGAGAATTTTAACAAAAAGACTGAGTTTAAGATAGTTGTATATTATGCACAGAATACATATTTGCTAAATGCCTTTGAACATTTACAAAAATTAATTAAATGGAAGTGATAAGAAAAATCATAACAGATTTCCAAAGTTTTCAGGAAATTGTAGCAAAAACAAACAAAAAAACTTACATAGATTTCATAAGTGAGAGTAAAATCCTTTGGAGGAAGGATTATTTTAATTTCCATTCTCCAATCTTATCCTACAATAAGTATTGAGGTATATTCATTGCTATTATTTTTCTTCTTTCCACATCTAATTAGACATTTGCCTGGATCTCTTGAACTTTGAAAAGAACTTGATCATTCCACCATCTGTGTTGCTAGTCTTGCAAATAGATCACTTAACCACATGGGCAGGAATCATGGGTGGCATCCTGCGATACTCCTTGACTGGTAGAGGGCAGTGGGGTTGGTAAGGAAATTTTGTTGGTGATTTTTACCAAAACAAGGAGGGGGTGGGAACAACTGAATCCTAAATTTTGAGAGATGGCTTTGGTTCTTGTGACTTATTTATCTAAGCTGGCTTATGTTATCTAAGTTGGCTATCATTCACAAGACGTAAACTTGAGGATGGAGTTAAAGCTACGTGTTTGATCCTGTGTGGAAATCAATTTCCTGGTCCTAAATAGGGTGTCTCAGGAAAAGTAGAAGAGAATATCACCAAAAACAATGTCCCAACAACATACCTCTGTGTTATGGAATGCTTGGCTAGTTCAAAACACTTGTCTAGAAGAAAGTCAACAATATATTTCTCAGACACTTCTTAGGAATACGTTAAATATATTTAAACATCCAGTACCAACTCCATTCTATCCATTTCTCTTTTTAAAGTAATTTTTTTCTTTCTTAAAAATAATTTTTTCTATCAATTTCTGTTTCTTACCTTTCCCTTTCCATTTCCAGAAATGTGTTTCTATGCAAAAGTGAATTGTTTTTGTTCTATGAAATGTATACATTAAAGATGCAAAATTATCATAGCTTTCCTCTTTTACTTTACGACACAGACATTCTTGCTTTTAGTTAAAATCTACTTCTGCATTATGAAAATAGATGTCGCAGTATCATGGTAATTTAAATATCTTTCACCTCTGGTCTTCATTATATAACTGACGACTCTAGTTCTCTAAGGTGAATTAGTGCGTGGACATAGGAAACAGGAGTCCCAGGTGCTTCAGTCCTAGTCGCTAGGAAAGAGTATGTGAGAGGCGCAAATAATCTGTTTGCGTGGGGGATGCTCCCATTTACTGTAACGCAGGCCAATACATCACGTGATTCTCACAAACCATCTAACGCACGTAGGGCATATGCAGGGAATGTCCTGTCTTGAGTCAATATCCTCATATTAGAACCTAGACTTCTCGAGGGCAGAGAACCAGGTAGAGGCATAGTCTTCGCTGCAGACACCCTGGCAGCCACAGAAGGAAGGGAAACATTGGGCAGTGGGCGGTCCAGCAGGCGGCGCCGCGCTGGCGCACCAGCATCAGCGTGGCCTGCCTGTGCCGGCGGTCTTGCTGCAGGGGTGACTCTTCAAGGGCAGCCAAGCGGAGCCCTGCTTTGGCTTGCCCCAGACTGCATGGGAGAGCCTCAGACACACAGACGTGGGCACACACGGTTGGACAGGACGGTGAAACACTAAGGTCCTCCTGTGTAGATACAAGGAACTGTATTCCATAAGCTGTGATAAACCATAACGGAAAAGAAGAGAAGATGGACCTCCGAATCCCAGGAGAAGGGCAGGGCACTGCACCACTGGAAGGAGACTGAACTGAGAGTTGCCCACTATCTGCTGTTTGCCCCACATCCCTTAAATTCTCTATGCCTGGGTTTCCTCTTTAACTGGTGCTTGTGGCTTTGCTTTCCATTGAAGGAGACAGTGCATATCCCTGAAACAGGTTTTCATCATTACAATAAAAAATAACCTTGAGTGGACTAGTTGAGCAATATAGTGGGGAGGCCACTCCGTTTGATTGCCCTGGAGGGAAACTACAAAGGGGTATTTCAGACTCCAGAAAGGGGAGCCCTGACGGATTCCTGATGAGTAGAACTGATGACCTGGGGGAGCAAACTTGTTATTACACTTGGGTAGCGTCAATGGGTGCAAATACTTCCTTGAGAAAAAAAATCCAAGTTAAATGCCATTAGGCCTCATAGATTGAAATGGTACTCTCCGAAAGTGAAAGTGAGAGTTGCTCAGTCGTGTCCGACTCTTTGAGACCCCATGGACTCTACAGCCCATGGAATTCTCCAGGCCAGAATACTGGAGTGAGTAACCTTTCCCTTCTCCAGGGGGTCTTCCCAACCCAGGGATCAAACCCAGGTCTCCTGCATTATGGGTGGATTCTTTACCATCTGAGCCACCAGGGAAGCCCAAGAATACTGGAGTGTGTATCCTATTTCTTCTCTAGGGGATCTTCCCGACCCAGGAATCAAACCGGGGTCTCCTGCATTGCAGGCAGATTCTTGCTGAGTTATGAGGGAAGCCCTGAGGTACTCTCTGAGGTCACTGTCAAAAGCAGACACTCGGAGAAGGCAATGGCACCCCACTCCAGTACTCTTGCCTGGAAAATCCCATGGATGGAAGAGCCTGGTAGGCTGCAGTCCATGGGGTCGCTAAGAGTCAGACACGACTGAGCGACTTCACTTTCACTTTTCACTTTCATGCATTGGAGAAGGAAATGGCAACCCACTCCAGTGTTCTTGCCTGGAGAATCCCAGGGACGGGGGAGCCTGGTGAGCTCCCGTCTATGGGGTCGCACAGAGTCGGACACGACTGATGCAACTTAGCAGCAGCAGCAGCAGCAAGAGCTCTAAAGAGGATCTCATCACGATGGGAAAGGGAGTCGGGCAAACGATGAGAGCTGAGAACCTGGGAAGGCTGGAGGCGGCGGTTATGGCATGGAAAGCCACAGAGGCTTCTCCTGGCAGAAGTCAGCTGCCCTAACAAGACACAGGTTTGGGGAACAAGCGCTGAGCAGGTAAAAATGAACCAAAACAGGGTCCCAAGATCAGAGTTCAACACACACAAGAACCTCTTGTTCTTATGGTTTTATTTCCATATTCATTTCATTTATGAAAAAAGGTGTTGACACTGTAATAAGATTTGGATCAAGAGACTAACAAGTAAGAACACACATGACTATATTTGTGCTTAACAGTGGCGAAGAGATCTTACCAATTACGACCAATTAACATGACTCTGAGTAGGAAAGCTCTTAGGTTTCTTCCAGTTCTAGAATATCACTGTTTTATTATGAAGATGAGGATAATTTGTCAGCTAATTTGAACATCTGACTCAAACATCCTTGAACAAGAAAGTCTTGATTTATAGTACTTGGCACAAAACACTTGGGATATTTGGGTAATTAAACAGCAGATGCTAACAGATTGATAGCTGTTATTTGGTTCTCAAACATGTTGTACTCACTTGAACTTTCATTTTACCCAGGATTCCTCAACAGCAGTGCCCATTTCTACTCATGTTTGAGGTTTGCCTTGATAGTGACCAAGATGCTAATTATCTTTAAATATTTATTCAAATTTAAAAAGAGAACAGCTTCTTCTTATACTATCAGCTTATTTACTAGGTTTATTCAATTTTATTTTGAATTTTACTGTAAGCTATATGAATTCTGGAGAAATGTGTGAATGTTAGCATATAAAATCAAAGGTTTTAAAAGTATATTATCTTTTCTTTGTAGAAGTATTAAAGCTGCATTGCAGAAGGTGAGCAACACAAGGTTCACAAATGACAAATATCCTCTGGTATGCTTTTAAGATTTTCAAATTATTCATGTTTTCAGCTGTGCACCCAGAAATGACATAGAATAAAGGCTCAATGGGTGTTTGATGCTTGAATTGATGCAAGTTTAATTTTTAGTTTGCATTTGAGGGGCAGAGTGGACAGAGGAGTGTTGTTAAGAGAGAAGCCTGTGGTGAATAATAGCAGACTGCAACAACACTGATTAATTTGGGGAGTGATAATTGTTTTCTTTCTATACGTACAGATGGAATGCAGGAGAGAAAGCAGGTGGCAGACATCAGATGGCTTATCTGATAGTTGCTGCTGCCAATTTCTGACTCATGATGGTCTTAAAAGAACAGCTTATTCTTCAGAAACATGGATTTAACTTTTAATACATGGATTTAACTTTTAATTTCCTTTTAGTTGATTTACTCAGCACACTTACTGAGAATGCACTATGTGTTAGACATTGTACCAGGATAAAACGTGAGCTGTATTTGTAAGATTGCACCAGGTCTTCCTCAAACTCCACATCCATGTGATCTCTTTACCTCAAGCTATCCTGTCAATTTTCATATCGATGACATCTGCTCCAAACACAGTCTAAACTCAACCTTGATGCAAATACACTTTGCAGTTCCTCCCACCCGACCGGGTCCAGCACAGAAGCATATTAGAGAGAGTGAGAGAGGAAGGGGAGGGAGCAAGCTCGTAAAAACTGGGCATCCGTGAGCACATGCTTAGAAAGGAGCATCTTAGCTGTAATTGCCAAGACTCTAAGATGCTGACAGGAAAGTTGTACACAGAGATCAAATTGCCAACATCTGCTGGATCATCAAAAAAGCAACAGAGTTCCAGAAAAACATCTACTTCTGCTTTATTGACTGTGCCAAAGGCTTTGACTGTGTGGATCACAACAAACTGTGGACAATTATTAAAGAGATGGGAATACCAGACCACCTGACCTGCTTCCTGAGAAATCTATATGCAGGTCAAGAAGCAACAGTTAGAACTGGACATGGAACAACAGACTGGTTCTAAATCAGGAAAGGAGTATGTCAAGGCTGTATATTGTCACCCTGCTTATTTAACTTATATGCAGAGTATATCATGGAAAATGCTGGGCTGGATGAAGCAAAAACTGGAATCAAGATTGCTGGGATAAATATCAATTACCTCAGATATGCAGGTGACACCACCCTTATGGCAGAAAATGAAGAAGAATTAAAGAGCCTCTTGATGAAAGTGAAAGAGGAAAGTGAAAAAGTTGGCTTAAAACTCAACAAGGATATTGGGGGCCACCTACTGGCTTGGTTTAACTGAAATTCACCCCAAAAGCTGGGATCAATCCCTAAACTTTCTGTTGGATGGGGAAAATGGATCCTAACTGAGAAGTGGTATAATACATGTTGAGAAGACAATTACAACATCTATTAGGTAAGGGGCACAATTTCCATTTGGTAGAAGATATTTTTTATTTAGGAATCTCAAGCTGCAGTCTCAAGTAATGGAAAATACACATTTTGGAACCTGCTAGAAACTGCACTTACTAGTTTTGCTACATTTGGCGTTTTACTTACTAAACCTTTTCTTGCATCAGTAAGATGGGAATAGCAGCTAGCTAATAGGATTTACGGAGAAGGCAATGGCACCCCACTCCAGTACTCTTGCCTGGAAAATCCCATGGACGGAGGAGCCGGGTGGGCTGCAGTCCATGGGGTCATGAAGAGTCGGACACGACTGAGTGACTTCACTTTCACTTTTCACTTTCATGTATTGGAGAAGGAAATGGCAACCCACTCCAGTGTTCTTGCCTGGAGAATCCAAGGGATGGGGGAGCCTGGTGGGCTGCCATCTATGGGGTCGCACAGAGTCGGACACGACTGAAGCGACTTAGCAGCAGCAGCAACAGGATTTAGCAAAGATTTAATAAAATCACAAGAGGAAAGTAAGTGATAAAGCTATTCAATAACAGTTGACTTCATTTATGGGAATCCTTGCCTTTAATAATGGCATAAAATGCGCACAAAGGATCTTCCAACTCTGAAACTGTTTAAACAGAGTTAATAGGTAGAAATCAGCAATTAAGGCTCTCCAATGTTAAATTTATTTCTGCTTAATAGACAGTATCATGATTTTAAAATGAAAGAATGTATAAGTAGTACAGGGGAAGTAGTTGAAGAGAGAAAACCAAAGTGCTAAGAAAGAAAGAGGAAGTTCTAAAAGGACATTCTGAAGACCTTCACAATTCCTTTGGCAGTTTTTAAAACTTTCTGATTTTAAGCAATTTGATTGTGGTGAGTTTTAAAGTAGTTTTGTGGGGTTTTTTGTACTTTATTGAACTTTTTGAAACTGTAGGTTTATGCTTTTTGTTAAATTTGGAAATTTCCATTATTTCTTTCTGTATATTTTTTTGCGCCTGTACACTTCACCCTTAAGAGAATCTGACTATACACATGTTTCCCTAGTGGTCTGGGAGCGAGCAATGAGAATGAAGACAGAACAGGAAGTCTGGGGCAATGGGTCCCTATCTCCTTGTGTTCACCCAGGCCGTCCCTTCTGGGCTGGTCTGGGGAGCAATCAGTGGGCGCGCAGGCAGCCCTCATGCCTGGCGCCCAACGGTGCTGCAAGGTCCACGCTTCCTGACCCCAGTCATACTCCCTTCTGTGCCTGGCCTTGGGGTCTGTAACAAGGAGATTATTCTTAAGAAAAACATGAAAGATGATCATTAACATGATTTCTTGCTATGTGCTGTTTTTCCAGGTGCTATTTCTGTGGGATTTCTCAAGGCTGTGACAGTACATTGTTAGGAATCCCCACTAAATCTCCCCCTTTTGGTTTTCACAGTAGATACGCTGTCTGAGAAACTTCTTCATCAATTCTCAGATAGTTTTTTTTTTTTTTTGGTGTATCTGAGGACTAGACAGTTAAAAATATACATCCTGATATTATAGTACCAAGCAATCCTCCTCCTAAAGTTTTAATCCACAACATGGAGTTAACTGTATGTAAGCTTTCCTCAATTTCTTCAAATAAATCAGTTTCTGGGAGTTATTGTAAGTGAGCCTTCTTCATATTAGAAACAGTAGCCTGTAATTGGGAAATATCTAAGGGTCAATTATTATGAACGTGTCCTTTCAAATGTGTAGATAATTGATCCCAAGTATATGCACTGAGGGTCAGACATGACTGAACAACTTCACTTTCACTTTTCACTTTCATGCATTGGAGAAGAGAATGGCAACCCACTCCAGTGTTCTTTCCTGGAGAATCCCAGGGATGGGGGAGCCTGGTGGGCTGCTGTCCATGTGGTCGCACAGAGTGGGACACGACTGAAGTGACTTAGCAGCAGCAGCAGCATATGCACTTTGATTATACTTGTGAGGTGTGACACAAAATGAAGAGATACTCCAGTCACACTTAAGGTGAATTGTAATTGTAAATTTTGTACTTTGTCCTCTAGTAGGAAAGCTGCATTTTCTAAATCAACCAATCTTTCGTTAATTTCTTGGTCTGTGTGGGTCTGACTTCCCAGGCAGAACTTGCATTTTGGCGCCCCTGCTGTTCAAATGTGGTTGTTCGTACGGTTGGAGGCAGTGCCGCCCCAGCTACTGCTGCGATCAGGGCTGTAGCAATAATTCCCACAACCGCTGCTCTAAGGAATCCAATAAACCTTTTGGAATGTTGTAGTTCTTTCTTGATAACTTTTAAAAGAGCATGTGTTTCAGAAGAGCCTTCCCAAGGTCTGGTTTGATTTACTGGAAGCCATATCCCCAATATCCTTCTTAATATAACAAATGAGTGATTAGAATTATAAAGTAAAGAATTTAAGCAAGTATACAATTTGCAATCCTGGCAAGAACGTTCTTGTACACTTTCATTGATAGAAATTGTTTCTTTCAAGAGTACATAAAGATCTCTCATGTAAGCCTGAATATAAAATGTCCAGTTTGTACTGGTATTAAATGTCAATGAATAATTAGTTTTATCAGAATAATGTCCATCCCAAATTTGGAATTTTTTAAGACTTAAAACCAATTTCCAAATCTCTCCTTGCCCTCTTCCTTGATCCAGTTGTGCGAAGGGGGCGACGTGCCCCTGCCATGCCATAGAATTGGATGATCTGTATGCGTGGTAATGTTAGTATGGTCTGAGACTTTATGCACCCGCCAATGCAGCCTTTTGTGAGGATTGCAGGACTGATTTTGATGAGAGCAGTTAGAGACTGCATGCCCCTTCGGGGACCAGTCCCCTACATTCCGTAGGAACCATTAATCAAGAGTACTCCCTTGGTCCTGTGGCAATTATCCCCCTGAATCCGATCTTGTTCTTCAGTCCACTGCTTGTGATGCTCGCAGAAATGTCTGATATGCTGTCATTATTGGGTTCTGAGCCATTATAAGCAAAACTCAAACCAGAGAGATGTAACTGGACCTTAGTATAGTTACTATTTAAAGAATTAGTGGACAGCCAGGCTGGCATAGATAATTGAAGACATCCTGTAGCTTGTCCTACACAAACTGGCCAGGATTCATACCCATAAGTAACACTGAAGGGAGTCCCTTCCTCTTGTTTAAAAAGAGGAAGCCGTGTATCTTCAGGTCCTGGTATCCAGGAAGAATCATTAACATAAACTGGGATCATAGAATGACCCCAGTCAATGGGTTTTAGTAATGGGGAGTTAGATCAATATGCCCAGTTAGTATATTTCTAGATTCAGCTGTTGCTAGGGGCATGCTCACTGTGGTGGTGACGAGAGCAAACAGGGCAACAGCCAGACTGCTGGGAGTGACAACTTTCCCTTCATTTCCTAAGGTCTCCTCTGATTTCTGTTAATCTTTTAATTTGTCCCCGAGTAGGGATCTTGTTCCTCTTGTTCCAACAGGAGGGGAATCATCATCTTTGTTTCAGACTCAGGCCTTTGAAACTCATTCCTGGGGGCTCTGCGTCCCATGCGAAGCATCTCTTCTGTGGGAGTTCGTGCATGATACGGTTTCAGATGACTCGAGGGAATCCAAACAGGTGCTTCTGAATCACCTGGTGAAACACAAGCGAAACCCCTCCCCCAGGTTATCAGATCCCCCCTAGGCCACGAGTGTGCTACTGGACCATACCACCAACAGGTGGTTTGGGGTGAATTTCTTTTTGTTCCTATATAAAATGTCGTTCTGCTGCAGTAAAATCATTATGTTGATGCAAAAAATTTAAAGTAAATAATGCTTTATGTAATTTTTGCTGTGGGGGAAGTGACATTCCATCTCCCCCTTTTTGTTTTTGTAACATTCTTTTAGAGATCTCTTAGCTCATTCTACAATAGCTTGTCCTTGGGGATTATAGGGGATTCCTGTATGATATTTTATAGACCAAGCTTTTAAAAAATCCCTAAAAGCAGAACTAGTGTAAGCCGGGCCATGGTCTGCTTTTATATTTTGTGGGAGGCCCATAGTAGCAAAACAACTATGCAAATGTGAAATAACATGTCTTGTAGATTCTCCAGAGCAAGCAGTTGCCCAGATAAATTTAGAATTAGTATCAACCTTGACTTGTACATAAGCAGACTTTCCAAAGGATGGAACGTGAGTTATGGCCATCTGCCAGATCTGATTCGGCTTCAGGCCACAGGGATTAATTTCCCCCAGTTTCTGTTGGAGACATGGTTATCACAACCATCTGACATGTAGGACAAGTCCTCACAATCTGTTTAGTTTGAGCCCAAGTGATGTGAAACTTGGTTTTTAAACATTAAGAGTTACAGTGTGTCAGGTCATGAAATGTTGATGCCTCTGTAAAGGCTGGAAATAAAGGGCAAAGGAGACAGGGATCAAGACCATCTTCAAGAAAAAGAAATGCAAAAAAGCAAAGTGGCTGTCTGAGGAGGCCTTACAAAGAGCTGTGAAAAGAAGAGAAGAGAAAAGCAAAGGAGAAAAGGAAAGATATAAGCATCTGAATGCAGAGTTCCAAAGAATAGCAAGGAGAGATAAGAAAGCCTTCCTCAGTGGTCAATGCAAAGAAATAGAGGAAAACAACAGAATGGGAAAGACTAGAGATCTCTTCAAGAAAATTAGAGATACCAAGGGAACATTTCATGCAAAGATGGGCTCAGTAAAGGACAGAAATGGTATGGATCTAACAGAAGCAGAAGACATTAAGAAGAGGTGGCAAGAATACACAGAAGAACTGTACAAAAAAGATCTTCATGACCCAGATAATCACGATGGTGTGATCACTGACCTAGAGCCAGACATCCTGGAATGTGAAGTCAAGTGAGCCTTAGAAAGCATCACTACAAACAAAGCTAGTGGAAGTGATGGAATTCCAGTTGAGCTATTCCAAATTCTGAAAGATGATGCTGTGAAAGTGCTGCACTCAATATGCCAGCAAATTTGGGAAACTCAGCAGTGGCCACAGAACTGGAAAAGGTTAGTTTTCATTCCAATCCCAAAGAAAAGCAATGCCAAAGAATGCTTAAACTACTGCACAATTGCACTCATCTCACACACTAGTAAAGTAATGCTCAAAACTCTCCAAGCCAGGCTTCAGCAATACATGAACTGTGAACTTTCAGATGTTCAAGCTGGTTTTAGAAAAGGCAGAGGAACCAGAGATCAAATTGCCAACATCCGCTGGATCATGGAAAAAACAAGAGAGTTCTAGAAAAACATCTATTTCTGCTTTATTGACTATGCCAAAGCCTTTGATTGTGTGGATCACAATAAACTGTGGAAAATTCTGAAAGAGATGGAAATACTAGACCACTTGACCTGCCTCTTGAGAAATTTGTATGCAGTTCAGGAAGCAACAGTTAGAACTGGACATGGAACTAAAGACTGGTTCCAAATAGGACAAGGAGTACATCAAGGCTGTATATTGTCACCCTGCTTCTTTAACTTCTATGCAGAGTACATCATGAGAAGGGCTGGGCTGGATGAAGCACAAGCTGGAATCAAGATTCCCGGGAGAAATATCAATAACCTCAGATATGCAGATGACACCACCCTTATGGCAGAAAGTGAAGAGGAACTAAAAAGCCTCTTGATGAAAGTGAAAGAGGAGAGTGAAAAGGTTGGCTTAAAGCTCAACATTCAGAAAATGAAGATCATGGCATCTGGTCCCATCATTTCATGAGAAATAGATGGGGAAACAGTGGAAACAGTGTCAGACTTTATTTTTTGGAGCTCCAAAATCACTGCAGATGGTGATTGCAGTCATGAAATTAAAAGATGCTTAGTCCTTGGAAGGAAAGTTATGACCAACCTAGATGGCATATTAAACAGCAGAGACATTACTTTGCAAACAAAGGTCCGTCTAGTCAAGGCTATGGTTTTTCCAGTGGTCATGTATGGATGTGAGAGTTGGACTGTGAAGAAAGCTGAGCGCCGAAGAATTGATGCTTTTGGACTGTGGTGTTGGAGAAGACTCTTGAGAGTCCCTTGGACTGCAAGGAGATCCAACCAGTCCGTTCTAAAGGAGATCAGTCCTGGGTGTTCATTGAAAGGACTGATGTTGAAGCTGAAACTCCCGTACTTTGGCCACCTCATGCAAAGAGTTGACTCATTGGAAAAGACTGATGCTGGGAGGGATTGGGGGCAGGAGGAGAAGGGGACGACAGAGGATGAGATGGCTGGATGGTATCACTGACTCGACGGACGTGAGTCTGAGTGAACTCCGGGAGTTGGTGATGGACAGGGAGGCCTGGCGTGCTTTGATTCATGGGGTCGCAGAGTCGGAGACAAACTGAACTGCTATGTTTAGTGACATGTACAGAATATTGAGAACCAGGTAAGACACTAATGCCTGGGGAATGTTTTGTAATGCCTGTGTAATAGCTAGAATTTCTGCTTGTTGTGCAGAATATCCAGGTGTTTTAGTAACTAACGTAAATGCGCCTGTATATCCCGCTTTTCCTCGGCCAGCGCCACCTGTAAAAATGAGAGGAGCAGAGGAATGGGGTTGAGACTAGTAATTTTAGGCAAAATCCATCTTGTTTGTTTTAAAAACTGCAAGACAGGCAAATCAGGATAGTGGTTGTCAATTTGCCCAACATAGGCAGCTAAAGCTAGTTGCCAAGATAATGCATTTTGAAAAGAATGTTTTAATTCTTTGAAGGTTAGTGTAGTGCAAATAAGGCAGAGATCCTGTCCAGTAAGCTGTTGAACACGCTCTCTTCCTTTTAGAATTATGCTGCTGCTACTGCTGCTGCTGCTAAGTCGCTCCAGTCATGTCCGACTCTGTGCGACCCCATAGACGGAGCAGCTATCATATCTAAGTAAGGGCTAACAGATTTTGTTTGTGAATTAGCTAAGAATATCTATTCAACTATTAAAGACGAGTTTGCATAATCAACCCAGTAGGGGAGTGAGGGGTAGGGAAGACAAACTGAAGAGGCTCTAGAGGGTTTATTCTGTCTGTTTGGCAGTTTTGTACAGCTTGTTCTATAATTGCTAGTTCTTTCTCAGCCTCAGGAGTTAGTTGTCGGGAGCTATTAAGCTCTGGATTTCCTCTTAATAGAGAGAACAAATGGCATAAAGAATAAGTTGGAATCCCTAACTTAGGCCGAATCCAGTTTTACTATCTCCTAGTAATTTTTGTAAGTCATTTAAAGTTTTAATTGAGTCTCCGCGTATTTGTACCTTTTGCGGTTGGATTGTAGTACGGGTGACTATATTTCCTAAGTACTGAAAAGTTCAGTGTATTGTAATTTATCAGGAGCTATATACAAGCCAGCACATTGCAAGTATACCTTTAGCTTTATTTTATTATTTTTTTTAAATTTAAATTTATTTATTTTAATTGGAGGCTAATTACTTTACAATATTGTATTGGTTTTGCCATACATCAACATAAATCTGCCACAGGTATACACATGCTCCCATCCTGAACCCTCCTCCCACTTCTCTCCCCATACCATCCCTCTGGGTCATCCCAGTGCACTAGCCCTAAGCAGCCTGTATTCTGCATCGAACCTGGACTGGCAATTTGTTTCACATATGATATTATACATGTTTCAATGCCATTCTCCCAAATCATCCCACCCTCGCCCTCTCCCACAGAGTCCAAAAGACTGTTCTATACATCTGTGTCTCTTTTGCTGTCTCGCATACAGGGTTATCGTTATCATCTTTCTAAATTCCATATATATGCGTTAGTATACTGTATTGGTGCTTTTCCTTCTGGCTTACTTCACTCTGTATAATAGGCTCTACTTTCATCCACCTCATTAGAACTGATTCAGATGTATTCTTTTTAATGGCTGAGTAATACTCCATTGTGTATATGTACCACAGCTTTCTTATCTATTCATCATCCATTCATCCATTCAGCTTTCTTATCCATTCATGGACATCTAGGTTGCTTCCATATCCTGGCTATTATAAACAGGGTTGCGATGAGCATTGGGGTACACGTGTCTCTTTCAATTCTGGTTTCCTCAGTGTATATGAATCCTTAACAAAGTTCTAGCAATCAGAATCCTTTAGCTTTAAAAACAATCCCTGTAGGCTATCAATTTCAGGTAAGGCACATAGTATATCATCCATATAATGAATGATAAATGCATGAGAGAATTGCTGTCTCACTGGGTTTACAGCCTTGGCTACAAAATTTTGACAAATAGTGGGACTGTTAAGCATACTTTGAGGTAATACAGTCTATTGAAATCTTTTATGTGGCTCCTTTAAGTTAATGGAAGGAACTGAAAAGGCAAATCTAGGTTGATCATTAGGATGTAAAGGAATAGTGAAAAAACAATCTTTGAGATCAATAACAAACAAATGCCAAGTGCTTAGACTCATACTAGGATTAGGTAGGCCAGGTTGTAAAGCACCCATTGGAACAATAGCAGCATTAACAGCCCTTAGATCAGTAAGCATTCTCCATTTACCAGATTTCTTTTGTATAAAGAACACTGGAGAATTCCAAGGGCTAAAGGACTCAACAATATGTCACTTGTTAAGTTGCTCATTAACTAATTCATGTAAAGCCTCCAGTTTTTCTTGTTTTAGAGGCCACTGCTCTACCCACAGAGGTTGATCAGTTTTCCAATTAAGAGGCATGGGTGTGGGTGGAGGAAGGTTTATACGAGCAGTGGCCACTAGTGCAAAGCGGGCCGTTTGAAATCTTGAGTAGTCAAAGGATAAATTCTTCCTTGTTGATTTTTCCCAGTCCCAATCCTGGTATATAACCTTGATTGAACATAATTTGGTGACTTGCCTCACTCTATTGATTTGGAAGAATATGTGTCTCAGCATGCCATTGTTCCAAGAGATCACGACTCCATAGATTGACAGGTATGTCAGCAATATTGAAGAAGGAAACAGAACAGGCTCCATCTTGAAAGCAGGACTCCATCTTGGGCCGGACTGTGGACTTTGAGCTCTATGCTCAGTATCTATGGAAATGACATACCAAGTGGAAAACCAGGCCCCTGGATGGAAGAGCCCCAGGGCTCGTACCTAGACTCTCCATCACCTAAAAGAATACCCTAATTATCTGTGTCACCAAATAGAATCATAAATTCTATTATGCTTATTGGGGTATGACCACAGGCCTATTGATAATTGTCCACTGTTAACTACCTGGGCTTAAGGCATATGAACCACAGGTTAACTTTGATTGTCAGGGAATTTGGGGAGGTGGGTTTGGGCACATACACTTAGGGTATATAAGGTTTTCACAAAATCTAGTCAGGGGGTCGTCAGCTAAGAGGAGACTCTGCCTTAGGCCCGCTGGTGTAATAACTGCACTCCACTATCTGCATTTGTTTCCCGGAATTTGTGGCTACAACATTTGATGCATTGGCCAGGAAACTCCTCACTTTGAGGAGACAAGTCCCATTTGGGACTACTGTGAGGACTTGTGGCTTGAATATTCTAGAGGGGGAAAGGCACCTCGCCCTTCTGGAAGGATTCTGCTTCTCAGCACCCAGACCTTTCACGTTAGCAGGTAGTGGATGGCAGCAGGGGAACTGAGCGCTCAGGTGAGGAGGAACCCACCCAGCAGGGTGGAAGATGGGGCCTGATCACCCCCCTGGGAGGGACTAGAAGGAGCGGGGACCCACAGGAGCCTGGAATAGACAGGCGGCGATTGCTTGGTACACAGGTCGATGAACATGTGAGGGCTTAGGAAGGAAACTTGTGAATGCCATTTAGGAGATGGTGTCCATGCCGTCTTGGGGTAAATTATTACCAAGCAATCGCCAGGGGATTGTTAGGAGAAGAGACTTGGTCCTTGTATGCTCGTATTCTGCCCTCCCCCAGGGGGTGTCCTATCGGCTGTGAAATTCTTGACCCCTTTGGAACTGGCCAGGCTAGAAGGCGGGGGATACATAAGTGAGTACGAATTGGCTTTTCCAGATGGCCTGGGACATGGGATATTTAACCCATCTGTGTTTTCATCCTCACCTGATCAACCCCACCAAGCCAGAATGGACTTTAAAAGTTAAGGGAGAAACAGTCTTGGACCACATGGTGTTCTGGTTCGGCCGTGCTGACCAGCAGGTGAAGATACACCGATGCTCCATCTCCCTCTGGGACCTGGCAGGTAAGGCTCTTCTCAGCCTAATTAGGAAGGAGGTGGAATGGCAAGGTGTTCCATTGAGTGGAAATACCAGAAGTACATAGGGTCCTGAAAACTTTGTAGACAGAATGGAAAGGAAAAGTAGAAGACAGTCCAAGAAGGTAGGCAAGATGGGGGGAAGTGAATATAAGGCAACTGTATTGGAGTGTGTGATTAAAATTTAAAGAAGGGATTTGGAGGAGACTACAGGGTGAAGACGACACCTAACTGCCTCCACATACTCTGTGAGGTCCAACGGCCCCCTATGGGAGTAGGATGGCCACCTATGACACCATGAACTTACAAATAGTGGAAGCAGTCTATACAGTAGTCACAGGAGAGCCAGAACACCCGGATCAATAGCCATATATTGACTCATGGCTAGGGTTAGCTCAAGACCCTCCTATTTGGACAAGGTTCTGTATCCAGAAGGGAAATGGAAAAATATTAATGGCACAAAAATTGACTGATGATAAAAAAAAAGAACTTCTACAGGATTTGGACGTGGAGGACCTGCCCCTTCCCCCATACTGGATGATGACATGCCTGCCTCCCAGTGCCCCACCAGGACCAGAGGCCGCCTTAATGCCTGATCTAGGGCCGGGTGAAATTCCTACAGCAGCTGCTGCTCCTCCCCCAGCTCTCCTGGAGATCGCAGAGCTGCCATTTCGGCAGGCTCCAATCCCGGCGATGGAGACCTCTGGTCAACGACCCCAGAATTCCACCTGGGCAGGACCTCCTAGACCGTATCCACCTTTCCCGGTGAGTATTGATGGGGAAGGGGAAGAAACACAGAAATTAGAGGCTGCGCACTGCCAAGGAATGGGGGAAAGAACCCCACTACAGATGCCCCTCAGAGAGCTACAACAGCCTCCAGTTCAGGACGCATGTGGGCACTACCATCAGCCCCCCATAGCCTATTATTACCAGCCATTTTCCTCTACGGATATAATAAACTGGCAGAGACACACTCCACCGTATTCAGGGGAGCCACAAGCCATGATTAGGCTAATGGAGACTGTTGTTCGAACCCACCACCCTACATGGGATAACATAATCCAACTGCTAGTCTCCCTTTTCAGCACTGAGGAAAGACACAGGATCCTAACTGAGGCCAGAAAATGGTTAAGAGAAATGGCACCTGAGGGGACTGCAAACCCGCAGCGGTGGGCAGAACCAGCCACTCCTGATAAGAGGCCCAACTGGAACTGTAACACAGAGGAAGGGAGGGGCCATCTGGAGCGATATCAGGCAGCTATTTTACAAGGCCTCAAGAGGGGGGCCTGAAAACCTCTGAGGATGGCAAAACCCTATGAAGTGATTCAAAGGGAAAGCAAATCACCCTCTGAGTTCTATGAAAGACTGTGCGAGGCCTGTAGACTTTATATGCCAATAGATCCAGAGGCTGCTGGGTCTCAAATGGTGATAAATGCAGCCTTTGTGTCTCAAGCTTGCCCCAAAAATGTCAGATGGGGGGACACCAAGTGACTTATGAAATTTTATACATCCCTGAATGCCCAGTACCCTTGTTGGGAAGAGACTTGCTGTCTTCCCAAATTGGGGGCACAAGTGACCTTTCCCCCCATGAAAGACCCACTCTTTGAGTAGGCTCAACCACCCATTTACTCTTCCTCTCAGTAACCCCTCAAGATGAATGGAGGTTGCGTGATCTCCCTGAAGGAAAACTGGACGGGCTAAACAATTGAGAGAGAGAGAGAGACAGAGAGAGAGAGTTAATTCAACAATTCCCTGAGGTCTAGGCAGAAGACAACCCCCCGCCCCTCCCCGCCCGCCAGGCTTGCAAAACAAGGCCCACTGGTAATAGAACTCAAACCCGGTACAATTACGTCAGGCCTGCCTTGGGCCTGCCAGACCTTGCTAAGCCGTTTACTCTTTACGTGACTGAAAAGGACAAGGTGGCTATGGGAGTGTTTTCCTAGACTATGGGGACATGGGACAGACCCGTGGCTTCTCTTGAAACGGCTGGACAATGTTGCCACTGGGTGGCCGGGGTGCTCATGGGCAGTTGCTGTGGTTGCCTTACTGGTCCGGGAAGCAACCAAGCTGACTTTGAGCCAATATTTGATCATAAAAGCCCTGCATGAGGTCCACACTCTCCTGTGAGGGGACCCCCATAAACAGCTGTTGAGATCCCGGATTACTCAGTACCAGGGACTGTTATGTGAGAACCCCCATGTTACTATTGAGCCTTGTCAGGCCCTGAATCCAGCCACTCTCTTTCCTGTGGGAGAAGGTGGGCCCTTACATGATTGCAAGGAAATCCTAGAAGAAGTTTAGCCAGCAGACCTGACATGAGAGACCAGCATATCCCAGACCCAGATTGGGTCCTGAACACCAATGGCACCAGCCTGGTGAAACAAGGACGATGACTGTCGGGATGTAGAGTAGTCATGGAAGAAACCACACTGAGGCTCGCTCTCTGCCATCACGCTGGGCCGCTCAATGGGCCGAACTATACGCTCTAATCCGGCCCTCCAGCTGTCAAAAGGTAAGAAGACAAACATTTACACAGACTCCAGGTATGCTTTTGCTACTATACATGTACATGGGGCTTTACATAAAGAGAGAGGTCTTCTGACAGCCGACAGAAAGGGCATTAAAAACAAGAAGAAATCTTGACTCTCTAAGATGCTGTATGGGAACCTGAAAGGTAGCAGTGATGCATTGTTGGGGTCATGAAAAGGAAGATACGCCACGAACACGGGGAAACCGACTAGCAGATAAAGCTGCAAAACATGCGGCTGAGAAATTTGGGGCTGCTGGTGGGGGATCTATCAGAACCTTTGTACTCCCAAAAGTGCCTGAGTTAACTTTGTCCCACAGTATACCCCAGCCCAAGACCAGCTGGCTGAAGCAGAAAGGCCACCAAAAATGAAAAAGGTCAGTGCTGCCCCTGGAACAAAACCTCCAGGAATACAGTTAAAGGCACTCTGAGTGGACTTTTAACCCTGCCAACACTCATGGTATGTACCTTCTCAGGATGGGTGGAGGCTTCCCCACCCGAACTGAAAAAGCAAATGAAGTGGCTCGCTGTCTGCTTTGAGAAGTAACCCCCAGATTTGGGTTCCCGACCAGTATAGGATCAGACAATGGCCCTGCCTTTGTAGCCGACTTAATTCAACAGGTATGTAAAGCTATAAATATCCAGTGGAAATTACATACGGCATATAGGCCCCAGAGTTCTGGGATGGTGGAACGAACCAACCGGACACTTCAAAGAGACACTCTGCAAGTGGATCATAGAGACTGACTCCTCCTGGGTGGACTTACTTCCAATGGCTCTGCTCAGACTCATGGTCCCATGGCTATTTTCCGTATGAAATTGTGTATGGGAGGCCCCCTCCCATAATAAAACAGGTGTCAACAAATTTGCCTCATGTAAGGGGAGATGAGATTTCACAGCAGATGGAACAACTGGGAAAGGTAATAAATCAGGTAACTAAGTTGGTACAAGAAAGGGTGCCATTCCTCCTTGGGGAAAAGACTCACGAATTTGTGCCCGGGGATCAGGTGTGGGTCAAGGACTGGAAATATGACTCCTTGGCCCCACATTGGAAGGGTCCATGTACTGTTGTCCTAACCACCCCTACGGCAGTTAAAGTGTCAGGTGTCACTCCCTGGATCCACCACATGAGGGTGAAGAGAGCATACCACACAGACCCAGAGGACGCCGAGTGGACTATATACAAAAGGACCCCACTGATCCTCGTGAAACCAAGATCATCTTAAAGAAAAAAAAGAGATTAAGCTGTATAATCAACTGCTGCTACAAGAACTTGCCAGTACCATCTTGAGACTAACCATAGTTTCAGCTATGTGCTATAGTTAAAGTTGAATGTTGTGTATATATTCCTGATTTATCTGGCAATATATCAGCCACCCTAGGTGACATGAAAGGTCAGGTAAAAGCTATGTCTGATGATGATCTTTCTTTTTGGACTTCGGTCCTATGTTGCGTGAAGGGTGATTGGTGGAAAACTATATTTACCACTGTTATAGTTACCTTGATAGTTCTGCTTTGTGGATCCTGCATTTTACAATGTATTATGAACTTTGTAACCCAAAGGTTGGTGTCGTTCTCCCAAACTGGCAATGAGAGAGCCACTCAATATATCCCTATGAGTGATGCTCATACTGAGTTAAGAGCATCATGAGGGGGGAATGAAGGAGGAAACAGAACAGGCTCCATCTTGAAAGCAGGACTCCATCTTGGGCCAGACTGTGGACTTTGAGCTATATGCCCAGTATCAGTGGAAATGACAACCAACTGGAAAACCAGGCACCCGGAAGGAAGAGCCCCAGGGCTCATACTTAGACTCTCCAGTGCCTAAAAGAATACCCTAATTATCTGTGTAGCCAAATAGAATCATAAATTCTATTATGTTTATTGGGGTATGACCACAGGCCTATTGATAATTGTCCACTGTTAACTACCTAGGCTTAAGGCATATGAATCACGGATTAACTTTCATTGTATCTTTCTTTTCCTTTGTTCAGACTAGTTTCAGGGAATTTGGGGAGGTGGGTTTGGGCACGTACACTTAGGGTATTTAAGGTTTTCATGAAAACTGGTCGCAGTCCTTGGCTAAGAGGAGACTCTGCCTTGGGCCTGCTGGTGTAATAAACTGCACTCCACTGTCTGCATTGTCCTTCTGAGTGAGTTTGTTTCCTGGAACGTGTGGCTACAACAACATAAGGTTGTGTTAGATAGCTAGAATAGGAAAAAGGAGTCCAGAATAGCGGTGGCTAAAAGACAAGGAAGAGAAAAGCCTGCAAAAATAGAACAAAGGAAAGTCCAGACTGGAATGAGGACCTCAGATAGAACAAACAGCACTCCTGGCTAGCCCAGTATACATAGGGCAGGCCCAGGGGGAGGAAAAAAACCATAAAAAAGAGGAGCCAAAGGCCTGGGAGCCTCTCTCCTGCCCCTGCGTGCTCTCTTTCTCTCTTTCTCCCTCTTTCTCTCTTCTCTTTGCATCTTTTTGGTTGGCATGCCCTCATGCCTCGAGGATGTATTTTCCTATATTTTCTAAATAAAACTGAATGTAACATGAAGCTGTAACACTGATCTGTCGGAGAGCTGTGACACGCCAAGGGCTTTAACGTCCGTCGCTTCAAATCTTTGTTGTGACGAGACAGAACCGAGAATACACTCCCCTGACATCTATGGTGCTCTGACTCGAATATAACCTGGCTGAAACAACCTCTGCGCAGTCTCAGCAAGGAGGAGGCCAAGCACAGCAAAAGCCCAATTCGCGAAAGCTCCCACAGTGGAAGTGGAACGTGAAGAAAACCCAGCGCAGGGGAAGTGACAAGAAGCCCATCATGCTGGAAACCGGGACAGCAAAAAATGAACTCAGCAGAAAGCTCACGAGGCTCCGTCTCAGATTTGTGAAGACCTCTGGTTAAGGTAGGAAGTCCTCACTCCAATGGCTGAAGGGACATATGTCTAATGAAATCTTAATTCCTTTACAATCTCTCATTTCTTGTTTCCTGGAACCCCCTGTGAACAGGCGAGCGGCAGTGGGTGCAGCTGAGGGACTCTGGAGAGGCTACTCCTCAGTATGTCCCAAAGGCACTATCTGCTGAGCTCCAGTAGCTGTTGCCCAAGCTGGTGGGGGTTCTTCTGTCCTTAATCTTCTCTGTGCCAAGGATCAGGCCAGTGAAAACTGTAAGCACGCATCAGGTATTTAGCAGATTTTTTGGCAGGCTTTGAAGGGGATTCCTTGGCACGTTTTCCCCACTGCCTTTTCCTCCCATCCTTCATCTCCTCTCTCCCGGGATTTGAGCCTGGCCAAAACCCAGGATGCCTGGCTTCAGGAGCTAATGAAGCTCAGGTTATGATGTTTTATTTCAAAACTTCAGTGAGAGACACAGAGACAAGTAAGAGGTGGATTTGTCAGAGAGAAGCACACTCTGCAGGGTGTGAGCCATTGCACAGGGCAAGGGTTTAGGCCATGGACTTAGGCCATGGAATGCAGTCTCACTACCTTTTGACAGCTGGGTGAATTCATATGCTAAGGACTGGGAGGATCATCCCAGCCATTGGGAAACCACCACTCCTCCTATTTGGACAGTGCCTTGGAGCTGTCCTGCCACCTCTGGGTGTGTCAGTTAGCTTACAGTTCAGTTCGGTTGAGTCACTCAGTCCAACTCTTTGTGACACCATGGACCACAAGACGCCAGGCTTCCCTGTCCATCACCAACTCCTGGAGTTTATCCAAACTCATGTCCATCAAGTTGGTGATGCCATCCAGCCATCTCATCCTCTGTCAACCCATTCTCCTCCAACCTTCAATCTTTCCCAGCATCAGGCTCTTTTCAAATGAGTCAGCTCTTCACATCAGGTGGCCAAGTATTGAGTTTCAGCTTCAGCATAAGTCCTTCTAATGAACACTCAGGACTGATCTCCTTTAGAATGGACTGGTTGGATCTCCTTGCAGTCCAAAGAACTCTCAAGAGTCTTCTCCAACACCAAAGTTAAAAAGCATCAATTCTTCGGTGCTCAGCTTTCTTTATAGTCCAACTCTCACATCCATATGACTACTGGAAAAACCATAGCCTTGACTAGATGGACCTCTGTTGGCAAATTAATGCCTCCACTTTTTAATATGCTGTCTAGGTTGGTCATAACTTTCCTTCCAAGGAGCAATTGTCTTTTAATTTCATGGCTGTAATCACCATCTGCAGTGATTTTGGAGCTCAAAAAATAAAGTCATCCACTGTTTCCATTGTTTCCCTATCTATTTGACATGAAATGATGGGACCACATGCCATGATCTTAGTTTTCTGAATGTTGAGTTTTAAGCCAACTTTTTCACTCTCCTCTTTCACTTTCATCAAGAGGCTCTTTAGTTCTTCTTCACTTTCTGTCTTAAGGGTGGTGTCATCTGCATATCTGAGGTTATTGATATTTCTTCCAGCAATCTTGATTTCAGCTTATGCTTCATCCAGCCCAGCGTTTCTTATGATATACTCTGCATATAAGTTAAATAAGCAGGGCTACAATATACAGACTTGATGTACTCGTTTCCCGATTTGGAACTAGTCTGTTGTTCCATGTCCAGTTTTAACTGTTGCTTCTGACCTGCATATAGATTTTTCAAGAGGCAGGTCAGGTGGTCTGGTATTCTCATCTCTTTCAGAATTTTCCACAGTTTATTGTGATCCACATAGTCAAAGGCTTTTGCATAGTCAATAAAACAGAAGCAGATGTTTTTCTAGAACTCTCTTGCTTTTTTGATGATCCAGTGGATGTTGGCAATTTGATCTCTGGTTCCTCTGCCTTTTCTAAAACCAGCTTGAACATCTGGAAGTTCACGGTTCATGTATTGCTGTAGCCTGTCTTGGAGAATTTTGAGCATTACTTTACTGGCGTGTGAGATGAGTGCAATTGTGTGGTAGTTTGAGCATTCTTTGGCATTGCTTTTCTTTGGGATCGGAATGAAAATTGACTTTTTCCAGTCCTGTGGCCACTGCTGAGTTTTCCAAATTTGCTGGCATATTGAGTGCAGCACTTTCACAGCATCATCTTTCAGGATTTGAAATAGCTCAACTGGAATTCCAAACCTCCACTAGCTTTGTTCATAGTGATGCTTCCTAAGGCCCACTTGACTTCACATTCCAGGATGTCTGGCTCTAGGTGAGTGATCACACCATTGTGATTATCTGGGTCATGAAGATCTTTTTTGTACAGTTCTTCTGTGTATTCTTGCCACCTCTTCTTAATATCTTCTGCTTCTATTAGGTCCATACCATTTCTGTCCTTTATTGAGCCCATCCTTGCATGAAATGTTCCCTTGGTATCTCTGATTTTCTTGAAGACATGTCTAGTCTTTCCCATTCTGTTGTTTTCCTCTATTTCTTTGCACTGATCACTGAGGAAGGCTTTCTTATCTCTCCTTGCTATTCTTTGGAACTCTGCATTCAAATGGATATGTCTCTCCTTTTCTCCTTTGCTTTTCGCTTCTCTTCTTTTCACAGCTATTTGTAAGGCCTCCTCAGACAGCCACTTTGCTTTTTTGCATTTCTTTTTCTTGCAGATGTCTTGATCCCTGTCTCCTGTACAGTGTCATGAACCTCCGTCCATAATTCTTCAGGCATCTATCAGATCTGGTCCCTTAAATCTATTTCTCACTTCCACTGTATAATCATAAGGGATTTGATTTAGGTCATACTGGAATGGTCCCACATGTTTTCGCTACTTTCTTCAATTTAAGTCTGATTTGGCAATAAGGAGTTCATGATGTGAGCCAAAGTCAGGTCCCAGTCTTGTTTTTGTTAACTGTATAGAGCTTCTCCATCTTTGGCTGCAAAGAATATAATCAATCTGACTTTGGTGTTGGCCATCTGGTGATGTCCATGTGTAGAGTCTTCTCTTGTGTTGTTGGAAGTGGGTGTTTGCTATGACCAGTGCATTCTCTTGGCAACACTCTGTTAGTGTTTGCCCTGCTTCATTCTGTACTCCAAGGCCAACTTTGCCTGTTATTCCAGGTGTTTCTTGACTTCCTACTTTTGCATTCCAGTCCCTTATAATGAAAAGGACATCTTTTTCTGGGTGTTAGTTCTAAAAGGTCTTGTAGGTCTTCATAGAACCATTCAACTTCAGCTTCTTCAGCATTACTGGTCAGGGCATAGATTTGGATTACCGTGATATTGAATGGTTTGCCTTGAAAACAAACAGGGATCATTCTGTCATTTTTGAGATTGCATCCAAATACTGCATTTTGTACCCTTTTGTTGACCATGATGGCTCCATTTATTCTAGGGGTTTTGTGCCCACAGTAGTAGATATAATGGTCATCAGAGTTAAATTCACCCATTCCATTCCATTTTGTAATGACCTGGTCTTCCAGGTCATTACAAAATGACAATGGGACATCATTTACTTCTGAGGTCACCCAAGGGGTCTCTAAAGCATTGGGCATTACTTATTATATCCATTGTGCCTGGAGGCTTCAATCTTCAAGAAAAGTAGAAAGAGCCAATCAACTCTTAAAATCAGCAAAAAAAAAAAAGATAACCCAGGAGACCTCCCTGGGATGGAAGGAGGCTTTACAATAGCTCTCCTCTGCACCCACATTGCCCCTAAGGAACAGGTTCTTCTTAGCCCTTATGAGATGCTACATGGGAGACCTTTTATTTATGTCAATGACTCCTTCCTAGATCCAGAGGCTCAGACCCTCCAGTCTTATACCATGGCCATTTGTCAATTCCAATAGGATATATGCTTGGGTGGTGTGAACCAGGACCCAAAACATTCTAAGGAGTCACCACTATATACTCCAGGGACTGAAGTCCTAATTAAAGTGTGGAAAGATGGGTCCCCAAAGGCTCAACTCCATCCCACAAGGAAGGGCCCCTACCCTGTAATACTTTCTACCCCCAGAGCAGTCAAGGTACCAGGACATGACTCCTGGATTCACTACTCATGAGTCAACCCGTGGAAGAAAACAGAAGAGGACACTCAATACACCTGTGAGCCCCTGGGAGATCTCAGATACCTATTCAGGACTACCAATGAGCGCCATTCTAATGAACAGCCCCAAAATCAAATTTCTGAGGATAAGATTTCTCAGGACGCTCTAAAGAGCCAACACAGCTTGGCAGGGATTGTACTCCAAAATAGACAGGAGATAAATCTTCTGATCCCTGAACAAGGAGGGACTTGAGCCATCCTGGCCATGGGAATTTGGAGTTGGCTAATGCCCCTACTAATCCTTGTTATGCCGTACTGATGCTGCTTTTGATTGCTCCATGTATTATCACTTGTCTAACCCATTTTGTCTCTGCCCAGGTCAACAAGCTACAACATGCAGTTCCAGTTCAACAAGGGTATATAAAACTACAGCTGACCATGGAAAATATCAGTGACAGTTAGATGGACACTGCTATAAGTACTCTGAGGCCTGATACTAGCAAGAGGGGAAGGCCCAAGGCCGCTCACCATCCCAGTTCAGCAGGAAGTAGCCAGAAAGACCTCGACGTCTGTATTCCCAAAGAATTGGGCCTCCCATCTCTTGAAGGGGGAATGTTAGGTAGTTAGAATAGGAAACGGAGTCCAGAATGGTGGTGACTGAAAGAGAAGGAAGGGAAAGTCCTGCAAAATAGAACTAAGGAAGTCTGAGGACTAGAGTGAGGACCTCAGGTAGAAGAAACAGCACTCCTGGCTAGCCCAATTTACATAGGGCAGGCCCAGGGGGAGGAAAAACATATTAGAAGAGGAGCCAAAGGGCTGGGGGTCTCTCTTTTTCAGGCGCTTTCTCTCTCTGTCTCTCTTTCTCCCTATCTCTTCTCTTCATGTCTTTTGGGTCGGCATGCTCTCATGCCTCGAGGATGTAGTTTCCTTTATTTTCTAAGTAAAACTGAGCTGTAACACAGAGCTGTAACACTGTCTGAGAGCTCTGATGCACTGAGGGCCTTAATGTCCATCGCTTCAAATTTTTGTTGTGACGAGGAGATTACATTCCCCTGACAATTGGATAGTTGCTGATTGTTTATCAGGCCCTGAACAAGACAATACCATAGTGCTTCTTTTTAGTCCTTGTGCCTGTCCCAGACCTACAATAGACATTGGAGCAGGCTAGCTGGCCATGCTTTAGGCCAATGTTGAGAGATGATGATAATAGAAACATTGGCTCCAGTATCTATTAAACCTTGAAAATTTTGCCACTTACATTGACTTGACAACTGGGTCTGGATTCCAAAATCTTTTCAGTGAGAAAAATATGAGCCTGACCCGTGCTTCCAAATCTCCCGGAGCTGCGCTTTTTGTTTGAATGTCCTATATCCACATAAGGCAGAATTAAAAGCTGAGCACTTCTATCCCCTTTAGAAACCTTTTAAGGAAGAGTGGTAGAGACCATGGCCTTCAATTCTCCTTTATAATTACTATCTATAACTCCAGAATGAACTTGAACTTCCCAGGAAGTTAGTCCCAATCTTCCTAACAATAACCCAACAGTCCCCTGAGGAAGCAGTCCAAATATTCCTGTTGAGATAATAGCTGGTGTCTCTCCAGGGGTAACAATAATATCCTGACCACTGCTTACATCAAGGGCTGTGTTTCTTTGGGTTGCTGGGGATGATTCCATGACGCGGCATGTAATCCTGACCATTGTTGCTGGCGGGAGTAGTTGGGGAGACATTTGTGGAGTCTGAACAGGATTAGGCTCTCTTGTTTGCCGGGGCTGGGAGCTTACCTTGAGGCCGTTTCCTGAAAGCAGGGAATCATCCTTATGAAATTTAGAACGGCACTGATTTGCCCAATTATTTCCTTTTTTACATTTTACACAGAGGCCAGGAACATTCCCCTTTTGTGAATTACCTTTTTGAAAGTTCCCTTTCTTACATTCGACTCTAGTATGTCCAGGTTTCCCATGATTAACGCAAGTGCTGGGAAATTTTGGAAGTGGAAATCCTGCCATAGCCTAATCAGCTTTAAAGGGTTCGGTTCCCACTCCCTGGCATAGTTTAACATAATCCTTCAAACTAGCTTTTCTTTTCAAAGGGTTCATTACCTTCTTGCAATCCATGTTAACACTGTCATAAGCCAACAATTATAATGACATCTGCCGCCTTGACATTTGTGACTTGCATGCAGGCTGCAGGCTTGTAATTGGGCAGTAAATTCAGTATAGAGCTCCTTAGGCCCCTGGACAATTTTTTGAAAGGAAACAGAAGTCTGGCTTTTTGACTCTATTTTCTCTCATGCCCTCAAGCAGACCTTTGCAGTTGCTCTATGGCTTGATCCTTCATACATATTTGATCATTCTCTCTGCCCCATGGACCTATCCCTACATGTTGTTCTAATGAAACAGGGATATTATGAGTCTGATCATGTAGCCTGGGTCTCAGCATGGTCCGGTTACCAAGTTCTAAACTGAAGAAATTCCCCTGGGGCTAAGATTGTTTTTGCTAATGTCGATCCATCTACTGGAATGAGGTGATTGCCCTCTGCCACACCCTGAACTATTCCCACTGTGAACGGGGAATTTACACCATAATTTTGTACTGGCTTGTTTTAATTCCTTTAGGATTTTAAAAGGAAAAGTTTCATGAATAGCCTCATAGACTCCATTAGGGTTGTTAGGATGGATACCAGGAGCTACCCTCTCATGGATAGTAAAGGGAAAGGCAGTAGGAAAAGCGTCTAAATCTCCGTCCTGTGGTGCTTGTAAAATTCCTTTCAGTGTGGATGAAAGATGAGGAGTGGGCATAGACTCTCAGTGGAAGATGCTCCCTGCAAAAGCAGGTGGTGGCAGTGGGGGTCGGGGTGGGCGAGGCAGAGGAAAAGCTCCCTCATCTCCCTTGGCAGCCACCGGGGGCTTGCCCTTTCCCTCGGAGTCCACATACTCTGGACTTTGAGGTTTTTCAAAAGAGTCATCATCACTTTCATCAAAAGAATCACAAGTGTGCCAAGGTTCCAGTATCGATTTAATTAATGGCCATGTACTCTGAATAGAAATAGGGAGCGGAGTTCCTTTTGCACGTTCTTTCTTTAACTGGGCTCCAACCTTTTCCCAGACTTTTAAATCTAAGGCCCCTATTGATGGGAACCAGCAGCATTATTTATCTGTGGCTTGCAACAGTTCTAACAGTCGCCCTTCACTAACAGAAGCGCCCCCACTTCCAGGGCTGTCTTAGTAAACACGTGCGTTGGTGGTAGTGCACTGTCCACACCCTCCGTTTTAGCCCTGATCAAATGCCCGAAGGACTCACCACGGGAATTCTCAGAGGCCGCTCCGCCGTCCCAGCTTCTGGCTCGCCGTAGTTTCACTTGCTCTTGTGCTCTTTCACTCCAGCCCCACGTTGGGCGCCAGTTGTTGCCCTAATGGTCCAGGAGCGACGAGAATGAAGACAGAGCATGAAACCTGGGGCAAAGGGCTGGGGCTCTGCAGCCTTTACTGGACTGAGGTGCAGAGTCCGCTCTGAGTCCAACTTTTATTCCTGACTGCAGACTACAAGACTTTCTCAGATCTTACCTTTCTCAAGACACGAGCTGTGTTAATCACCTACTCCTACGTGTCATGGACTTCACTGACATGATCCCAGTCTCCTTGTGTTGCCCAGGCCATCCCTTCTGGGCTGGTCTCAGGAACAATCAGTGGGTGCACACCGACGCGGTGCTCCAAGGTCCACACTTCACTGACCCCAGTCATACTCCCTTCTGGGTCTGGCCTTGGCGTCTGTAACAAGGAGATTATTCTTAAGAAAAACATGGAAGATAAGCATTAACTTGATTTCTTAATATATTCTGTGTTTCCAGGTGCTATTTCTGTGGGATTTCTCAAGGCTGTGACAGTACATTATTAGGAATCCCCGCTACAGACATGCATTAGGCACTTGTAGCTGTTTTACGGCTCACTGATGGTCTTTTCACTTCCAATCATTTTTTCTCCATGTGTTTAACTTTGGATACTCTTTATTGGTATGTTTTCAAGTTGACTGATCTTTTCTTCTGCAGTATCTAATCTACTATTAATGGTGTCACTGTATTTTTCATTTCATATATTGCAGCTTTCATCTCTAGAAGTTGAACTTGGGTCTTGTTTATATCTTCATCATCTCTATTTAACTTTTTGGACCTATTGAAAACAGTTACCAAAAAACTTGCTCTACTGTCCTTGCCTGCTAATTTTAACTCCTATGTTAGTTTTGTTTAACTTTCATTTTTTCTTCTCATCATGGGTTGTATTTCCCTACTTCCTCATGTCTGATAATCTTAAATTGCATGCCAAACATTGTGAATTTTGTCTTGTTGGATATTTTTTATTCCTATAAATATTCTTGAGGTTTGTCACGGAGTGCACCAAAATTACTGGGACACCGTTTGCCCCTTTCAAGTCTTGCTTTTAGGATTTGTTAGGTGGGATCACTGCAGCACTTAGACTTGGGCTAATGATTTTCCATTCCTGAGATGAGACTCTTCTGAGCACCCAACCCAATGCCTACTGAATTGAGGTTTTTCTGTTTAGCTGGTGGTAACAGGAATCTTCCTGACCCTGAGAACCAGCCACTGTCGTCTAATTTCTCAGCAGTCTCTTTCCCTGGTCCTGGACAGGTTCCTTGCAGTGCCGCTGAGAACACATGTAACTAGTCAGGGATCTGCTGAACTCTCTAGGGAGGCCCTCTGCCACTCTCAGGTTTAGTTTTCTGTGTACCTCTCTGTCCCTTGAGCTCCACCGCGTGGTCTACCTGGACTCTCAGCCTATTTCTTCAATTCAGGAGGCCTGCTCGCTCTGCCTCAGTGCCCTGCCTGAGCCACTGTCAGGAAACTCAAGCCAGTAAGCTGGGTAACTGGTAACAAACTTCCTTTGTTTCCTTTTTCAGCATTACTGTCCTTTGTCACTAGAAGGCCAGTATTTTGAAAACCACTATTCCATATATTTTCCATGTATTTTTTTTCCTTGGAGTGTGTGTGTGTGTGTGTGTGTGTGTGTATGTGTTTGGGGTTGGGGGAGGTTGTTCCAGGGAGGAGGCTAAATCCAGACATGTTACTCCGTCTTAGCTGGAACAAAAATCTTCAATCAAAAATTTTAAGGACAAAATTGCTAAGCTGTCAGCAATCATGTGATTAAAGTTTTCAACCTTATTCCCACTGCTGCAAAACAGTCTTAGACAGAAGATAAAATAAAAAACACTAGAAACAGGCATTTAAATAGCTAAATTTATAATATTTTTCTTATAATTTGCATGGTCTTTTATTTATTATGTACTTTATAATTCATATAAGGGATTTGATTTAGGTCATACCTGAATGGTATAGTGGTTTTCCCTACTTTCTTCAATTTAAGTCTGAATTTGGCAATAAGGAGTTCATGATCTCAGCCACAGTCAGCTCCTGGTCTTGTTTTTGCTGACTGTATAGAGCTTCTCCATCTTTGGCTGCAAAGAATATAATCAACCTGATTTCGGTGGTGACCATCTGGTGATGTCCATGTGTAGAGTCTTCTCTTGTGTTGTTGGAAGAGGGTGTTTGCTATGACCAGTGCATTTTCTTGGCAAAACTCTATTAGTCTTTGCCCTGCTTCATTCCGTATTCCAAGGCCAAATTTTCCTGTTACTCCAGGTGTTTCTTGACTTCCTGCTTTTGCATTCCAGTTCCCTATAACGAAAAGGACATCTTTTGTGGCTGTTGGTTCTAAAAGGTCTTGTAGGTTCTTCACAGAACCATTCAACTTCAGCTTCTTCAGCGTTACTGGTTGGGGCATAGACTTGGATTACTGTGATACTGAATGGTTTGCCTTGGAAATGAACAGAGGTCATTCTGTCATTTTTGAGATTGCATCCAAGTACTCATTTCGAACTCTTTTGTTGACCATGATGGCCACTCCATTTCTTCTGAGGGATTCCTGCCCACAGTAGTAGATATAGTGGTCATCTGAGTTAAATTCACCCATTCCAGTCCATTTCAGTTCGCTGATTCCTAGAATGTCGACATTCACTCTTGCCATCTCCTGTTTGACCACTTCCAATTTGCCTTGATTCATGGACCTGATTCCAGGTTCCTATGAAATATTGCTCTTTACAGCATCGGACCTTGCTTCTATCACCAGTCACATCCACAGCTGGGTATTGTTTTTGCTTTGGCTCCACCCCTTCATTCTTTCTGGAGTTATTTCTCCACTGATCTCCAGTAGCATATTGGGCACCTACTGACCTGGGCAGTTTCTCTTTCAGTATCCTATCATTTTGCCTTTTCATACTGTTCATGGAGTTCTCAAGGCAAGAATCCTGAAGTGGTTTGCCATTCCCTTCTCCAGTGGACCACATTCTGTCAGACCTCTCCACCATGACCTGCCCGTCTTGGGTGGCCCCAAGGGCATGGCTTAGTTTCATTGAGTTAGATAAGGCTGTGGTCCTAGTATGATTAGATTGACTAGTTTTCTGTGAGTATGGTTTCAGTGTGTCTGCCCTCTGATGCCCTCTTGCAACACCTACCATCTTACTTGGGTTTCTCTTAACTTGGATGTGGGGTATCTCTTCATGGCTGCTCCAGCAAAGCACAGCCACTGCTCCTTACCTTGGACGAGGGGTAGCTCCTCACTGCCGCCCCTTCTGACCTTGAACATGGAATAGCTCATCTAGGCCCTCCTGCGACCTTGCAGGTATGACCTAAATCAAATCCCTTATGATTATACAGTGGAGGTGAGAAATAGATTTAAGGGCCTAGATCTGATAGATAGAGTGCCTGATGAACTATGGACTGAGGTTCGTGACATTGTACAGGAGACAGGGATCAAGACCATCCCCATGGAAAAGAAATGCAAAAAAGCAAAATGGCTGCCTGGGGAGGCCTTACAAATAGCTGTGAAAAGAAGAGAAGTGAAAAGTAAAGGAGAAAAGGAAAGATATAAGCATCTGAATGCAGAGTTCCAAAGAACAGCAAGAAGAGATAAGAAAGCCTTCTTCAGCGATCAATGCAAAGAAATAGAGGAAAACAACAGACTGGGAAAGACTAGGGATCCCTTCAAGAAAATTAGAGATACCAAGGGAACATTTCATGCAAAGATGGGCTCGATAAAGGACAGAAATGGTATGCACCTAACAGAAGCAGAAGATATTGAGAAGAGGTGGCAAGAATACACAGATCAGATCAGATCAGTCACTCAGTCGTGTCCGTCTCTTTGCGACCCCATGAATCGCAGCACGCCAGGCCTCCCTGTCCATCACCAACTCCCAGAGTTCACTCAGACTCACGTCCATCCAGTCAGTGATGCCATCCAGCCATCTCATCCTCTGTCGTCCCCTTCTCCTCCTGCCCCCAATCCCTCCCAGCATGAGTCTTTTCCAATGAGTCAACTCTTCGCATGAGGAGGCCAAAGTACTGGAGTTTCAGCTTTAGCATCATTCCTTCCAAAGAAATCCCAGGGCTGATCTCCTTCAGAATGGACTGGTTGGATCTCCGTGCAGTCCCAGGGACTCTCAAGAGTCTTCTCCAACACCACTGTTCAAAAGCATCAATTCTTTGGCGCTCAGCTTTCTTCACAGTCCAACTCTCACATCCATACATGACCACAGGAAAAACCATAGCCTTGACTAGACAAACCTTTGTTGGCAAAGTAATGTCTCTGCTTTTGAATATGCTATCTAGGTTGGTCATAACTTTCCTTCCAAGGAGTAAGCGTCTTTTAATTTGATGGCTGCAGTCACCATCTGTAGTGATTTTGGAGCCCAGAAAAATAAAGTCTGCACTGTTTCCACTGTTTCCCCATCTATTTCCCATGAAGTGATGGGACCGGATGCCATGATCTCTGTTTTCTGAATGTTGAGCTTTAAGCCAACTTTTTCACTCTCCACTTTCACTTTCATCAAGAGGCTTTTTAGTTCCTCTTCACTTTCTGCCATAAGGGTGGTGTCATCTGCATATCTGAGGTTATTGATATTTCTCCCGGCAATCTTGAGTCCAGCTTTTGTTTCCTCCAGTCCAGCGTTTCTCATGATGTACTCTGCATAGAAGTTAAATAAGCAGGGTGGCAATATACAGCCTTGACGTACCCCTTCTCCTATTTGGAACCAGTCTGTTGTTCCATGTCCAGGTCTTACTGCTGCTTCCTGACCTGTATATAGGTTTCTCAAGAGGCAGGTCAGGTGGTCTGGTATTCCCATCTCTTTCAGAATTTTCCACAGTTTATTGTGATCCACATAGTCAAAAGCTTTGGCATAGTCAATAAAGCAGAAATAGATGTTTTTCTGGAACTCTCTTGCTTTTTCCATGATCCAGCGGATGTTGGCAATTTCATCTCTGGTTCCTCTGCCTTTTCTAAAACCAACTTGAACATCTGGAAGTTCACGGTTCACATATTGCTGAAGCCTGGCTTGGAGAATTTTGAGCATTACTTTACTAGCATGTGAGATGAATGCAATTGTGCGGTAGTTTGAGCATTCTTTGGCATTGCCTTTCTTAGGCATAAATAATTGTACATAATAGCAATCAGTGAAACTTAGTTGATATTCTGTAAACACTGGGTGTGAAAATCATAGATGTATTCAAAAGTGCAATGCCAGCCAGGAGATGGTCTCAGAGTTATAGCTATAACAAAAACATGTGAAATAAGTTAATATTGAGTTGGAGAAAGAAATGGCAACCCACTCATTATTCTTGCCTGGGAATCCCATGAACAGGGGAACCTGGTGGCTATTGTCCATGGGTTGGCAAAGAGTTGGACATGACCTAGTGTTTAAATAACAACAACAAATATTGGGTTGGCTCAAAAGTTTGTTCAGGTTTTTCTGTAAGATCTTATGGAAAAACCCCAATGAACTTTTTGGCCAAGCCATAACTTTTGAATAATGGAAAGGAACAGTAAAAAACTTAGATCAGCTCAATATAATTATTTTTAAAAATAGTTGGTTTGTAAGGTTTAGAAAGGAATACAATTGAGACATTAAAAAACTTAAAAAAATTTTTTTGATAAGTGTATTTGATTTTTCAGATTGGAGGAAGATATAGACTTAATATGCTTTGACCTCAATAGAGCATTTGAGAAATTTCCCCTGACCTTTACTTTGATATGGACATAATGAGAAAAATGGAGATTTAGTTCTGCAAGATTAAAGGAATTTCTTTAAAACAAAGAACATGGACAAATGACTTTTCTGCCTATTGAGATGCCTGTTTTGAAGATCAACAAATCTTCTTCCTGTCTTGATCATCTTTTTCAATAACTTGAATTAAGCCATAGAAATCCTAAGAGGGAGAGTTAAAATAAATAATAGAATCAAGATTCAGAGTCTCAAGATCTCAATATACTGGATGTGACCAAAAAGTCAACAAATGCTTGAAAGAAATAAATATAAATACTTTTTTCAGGTTAAAATTATACAATAATGTAGAAACATAAAAACAGAAAATGTAACAATACAGTGACAGCACTAGAAAAAACATGTTCTCTCTTCCTCAAATTTTTCCCTCTACCACACACAGTAATATACAAGAGAGATGTCTAAAACAAAGATTGAGAGTGGAATAGTGGGCATATGTAACTTGGCAAGCAAAATAAATCATAATGATAAAGGATACGGTAATCAATAAATATCTTATATGAATTTTTAGGTGTTACATAGAGTACTAACAATTAGAAAGCAAAACTTTAAGGATACAGGATAATAAGGAACTATAACAGGAGTAGACTTTAGTTTAGCTTTTTCAGCTTCTGACAGAAGAGAAAACTAAGAATATTGGTAATTAACATAGGTAGCCTCAAAGGGCATATATCCAACTATATGCTTAAACCAGAATTTGCCACTTTTTCCCCATTGATTATAGAATATTTAGGGTTTCTCTCATGGTTTAGATGGTAAAGAATCCACCTGCAATGCAGGAGACCTGAGTTCGATCCCTGGGTCAGGAAGATCCCCTGGAGAAGGGAATGGCAGTCCACTCCAGTATTCTTGTCTGGAGAACCATGGACAGAGGAGCCTAGAGGGCAACATTTCATGGGTTCTCAAAGAGTTGGACATATGTGAACCGTGAACTTGCAGATGTTCAAGTTGGATTTAGAAAAGGCAGAGGAACTAGAGATCAAATTGCCAACATCCGCTAGACCATTGAAAAAGCAAGAGAGTTCCAGAAAAATATCTATTTCTACTTTATTGACTATGCCAAAGCCTTTGACTGTGTGGATCACAACAAACTGTGGAAAATTCTTCAAGAGATGAGAATACCAGACCACCTGACTTGCCTCCTGAGAAACCTGTATACAAGTCAAGAAACAACAGTTAGAACTGGACATGGAACAATAGATTGGTTCTAAATCGGGAAAGGAGTATGTCAAAGCTGTATATTGTCACCCTGCTTATTTAACTTATATGCAGAGTACATCATGAGAAATTCTGGGATGGATGAAGCAGAAGCTGAAATCAAGATTGCTGGGAGAAATATCAATAACCTCAGATATGCAGATGACATCATCTTTATGGCAGAAAGCGAAGAAGAACTAAAGAGCCTCTTGATGAAAGTGAAAGAGGAGAGTGAAAAAAACTAAGAAACATTCAGAAAACTAAGATTATGGCATCTGGTCCCATCACTTCATGGCAAATAGATGGGGAAACAGTGGCAGACTTTATTTTGGGGGGCTCCAAAATCACTGCAGATGGTGACTGCAGCCATGAAATTAAAAGACGCTTACTCCTTGGAAGAAAAGCTATGACCAGCCTAGACAGCATATTAAAAAGCAGAGGCATTACTTTTCCAACAGCAGTCCATCTAGTCAAAGCTATGGTTTCCCCAGTAGTCATGTATGGATGTGAGAGTTGGAGTATAAAGAAAGTTGAATGCCAAAGAATTGATGGTTTTGAACTGTGGTGTTGGAGAAGACTCTTGAGAGTCCCTTGGACTGTGAGGGGATCCAGCCAGTCCATCCTAAAGGAAATCAGTCCTGAATATTCATTGGAAGGACTGATGCTGAACCTGAAACTCCAGTACTTTGGCCACCTGATGCGAAGAATTGACTCATTGGAAAAGACCCTCATGCTGGGAAAGATTGAAGGCAGGAGGAGAAAGGGACAACAGAGGATGAGATGGTTGGATGGCATCACCAACTCAATGGACATGAGTTGAGTAAACTCCAGGAGTTGGCAATGACAGAGAGGCCTGGCATGCTGCAGTCCTTGGGGTTGCCAAGAGTTGTGCATGACTGAGCAATTGAACTGAACTGAGCGACTAAGCATGAGCACAACAGGACATTTATAAAACTGACCATGTATTAGTCCACCAAGAAACTGCAATACATTTCAAAAAGTAGAAATGTATAATCCTATTCTTTTAATTTGGAAAAGTTACTAGCATTATACGGTTAATAGATTTAATCTAAAAGTTATAGATTTATGAGAAAATCTTGCTCATTACTTTTCCTTGATAGTAATATAAATGATTATTTTTTATATTAAAACTCCAATGGGATACACAGAAGAAGGATACATAGTTCCTCTTATAATGGCACTTAAGGTCCCGGGCCAGGTCTTTAGAGGAAAGTTTTGGGAAAGAAGTTATGTCCTGATTTCCCTCAGGGCAAAGGAAACTTTCTCTCCAGCTATATCTGAGCTTCTCTGGGTAGAGCTGTGTCTTGTTTACTTTTGTATCCCCAATACTTGACTGAGGGCCTGGCACATAGTAGTTGCTTTGTAAATGCTAACTGGATGCATAATATAAGCTTCTTTTTACCTCTTGGCAGGTAAGGTAGATTTAGGAACCCTGACCTTCCCCTCTTCTATCATTCCTCAGCACTAGCCTCCTGGGCAGTGGCCAGGGGATAATTTCTACTCACAGGAGAAACTGATGTATCCCTGTCCTGCTCCGTCACCTGGACTGCATGGCTCGGGCGGCCCCTTCCACTGATGTCCAGAGCATTCTGAGTGGACGGTGAGTCAAAGGGTGCCTACAGCTCTAGCGTGCAGCAAGCATTCAAGAATCGGAGAATGGACTTGACGTCCCTTGGTGACCTTTGCCTCCTTTGTTTCTCTCAGGTGTGGGGAAGTTCAACAAGGGAAAGAAAGAAGGACTAGAGACATAATTTAAGAGAAAGGATGATGGGAAAGCATCCTGAATTCACCTATTCCCAATATTCTCTCTATAGGCAGACTCCAGGCACAGTACAGAAAGGGAGGGGAAAGAGCTGAAGAAAAGCGATGCCCCTCAGAAAGGTATGTATGTGCAAACTGTCTACTACATTAAAAAGATCACTCCTAAGAAATGAATTTGAGAATTTTTTATTAAGAAAAAATAGTGTTGATAACAAAGCAATATGTACATTTTAAAAACTGCTTACAAAATAAATTAAAGATATATTCCATAAATTTAAAAATATATTTTAGCTCTAACAAAGGCACTTCTTCAGGATAGGCTTGCATATACCACTCTTGTCTGTTAGGTAATTTTTTAAATTTGGCTTAGAATATTTTCACAACACTTTGCTTGGAACTTATTTCATGCTGCTTCATTATATGTACAACTTTGAGCACTCCTTTTGTTTTCATCTTCCTTTGTGAATGTTTGCCTTTTAAACAGAGGTTTACATGCTATCAAGTTCAACATTTTTATCTCCCAAGAGAAAAATTCTCCTTCCACTCAACTTTTAGATTCTTTCCTTGAGTAGGGTTTATATAGTTCCAGCTGAGAATTACTGCCACAAAGCCAGTGGCTCAGGCATTAATGCTTAAAAAAAAAAAAAAAAAAAGCCTCCCGTGACATTTGAGGGCTAATACTTTCCCCACATTATACACTTACATTAAACAACAGATACTTACAAAAACAAGCTAAGAAACCCTCTGAAATTAAAACAAACAAAGAAAACATTGGTGGTCTCTTAAATGTCACAGAGTTAACATTCCATCTACCTAATAAAAACGATTTGCTTTCTTGCTGGGAAATGTGACTTTATTGAAGGTTTATTTTGTTTTTATGAAATGCGACTGAGACGCTGCCACAGTTCTTTCAAGTATGTGACTTGTTCCAGGCACTCCTTTCTTTTGATTTGTCTTTTCCTTATTTTCCTCATTGTCTGGGTATTATTTATCTGTGGAATAGGAGAAGCAATAGTCAAAATTAATCATCACTATCTTTGGCTGATAATTTTGTCTTCTTTATGCAAACCTACCTCTCAATGTGTCCCCCAAGACACCCACACAGCTCCTACCTGCTTTCTCCAGAGGAATGCCCTCCCATCTCTCCACCCACAGACTTCAAGGGCAAGCCCCGCCTCCTTCGCAAGGCCTCTGCTAATTGCTCAGACATCTCTTTCGGAAATTCGTCTAGCATTTCAGAGTGTTTATCACTTAACTGGTTCTCACTTAGAGCTGTTGTTATTATTACATCATGGATATTCCCCATAGCACTGAGCACTAAGTTTTATACATGAGAAACTGAATATTTATTAAATAGACGAGAGCTGAAAATTTCATAATCTCCCTGGCAAGATCCTAAGTTCTTCAAGAAAGAGTTATCTTATGCTTCTCTATAGATATAATTCAACAGACCTATTACTTGTGCCCAGAGTGCCCCCAGCCTCTGTCCCTCCCAATCTCTAAGATGTACCACAGACACCTGAAGGCTTATTCTCAAGAGGAGTCTGTCAAAAAAACCACAAACGATTGCAATCATCTTCCGGCGTATTCCTTCACCTGAATTACTCTTGAGTAGAGACTGGGCCTCCTAAACACACAGTATTCAGATCAATATAGGTCACCAGGTTATTAAGCAAAAAGCTTACAACCTACCATCTGCTAAATCACTGATTTTAGGCTGCCTTTGGGCTTGAGAGAGGGCTAAAATAAATCACTCCAAACTTTCCCTTTTTCACATGCTGTCTAAACTTACCTAGAATGTCCCCTATGCTCTTACAACGATGAATATCATTGTGGTCATCTGTAGATTTGCCAGAGTCTCCTTAACAGGAGATACACAGCCAAACAGGTTTTTCATATGGCTGCCTGGTACTGAATATCCAACGATAGCTCATTCCAGAACCCTATGGCTTCAATCCCTAAAACTGACAGCCTTAGTCATCCATTTAGTGTACAGACTGATAAAGTCCATTGGTGAACAGGCCAAAATCATACAAATCTGCACTGGTTTTTTTTTTTTGTCTTTTTAGTTTGTCATTAGGAAGATAAATTGCCTGCTTTACTTGACCGCTGAAATAAATACTGAGAACTGGGTACATACCACGCACTGTTCCAAGTGCTTTTACATATATTGACTCATTTTATCCTTGCAAACGTTCTGCATGGAACTTGATTCTACGATCCTCATTTTTCAGATGGAACTAAGCACACAGAGACCAGGTAATTTACCTGAGTTTTCACAGAAGTTACGGGGCTAGGGTTCAAAGTCAGGCGAGACTGTCCCCAGACTTCTTGCCCCTAGCTCTGCACTACTGTTTCCATATTTAAAGTTATACATTCATTCAAATGTAACTGCGTATGCAAAAGAGTCAAAAGAGACAGCAACTATGCAAGCAATTACACAAATATGGGGTGGAGATTTAACGGATAATGTAACATTTAAGGAAAGAAGTATACATCGCTGCTCACCCTTCGTAATGGATACGAATCTCCTCAGGAGCCCACAGATAGGGATTTTAATTTTGAAGGAGCGGGCTTCAGGGTCCCCGGAGATTAGCTTTTCAGCACCCTCCTCCGCATGCGCCAGAAGCCAGGACCCTCACCCACCGCACTGTGAAGGGGACCTAAGGTCTAGCACGCACTCCGGCCCAAAGCGTCAGAGCCCCAGCAGAGGTCGGGGCCAGGGGGGACTCGGCGGCCCGCAGGTTTCCGCCGCTCCTTCCCTCCGAGGTCAGAGCCCGGGTCCAGGCTCGGCGCCGGGCCGCCGGGGGTCGGGGCTCGCCGGGCCCAGCCCCGCGCTCACTCGCCCGGGGGACCCTGCGGGCTGACTGGGTTGCCCGGCTCACCTGCGGCCCGCGGTAGCCCGGGCAGGCGGCGGCGAGCGCGGCGTGGGTTCTCACGGCGAAGGCCTCGCGGGCGGGCGCGGCGCAGCCAGGGCGCCCCTCGAAGGTCAGGCTCTGGATTTTGCTGAGGCAGTCGGGCTGCGCGCAGGCGGCCCCGCTCACGGGAGAAGACGCCGGGAGAGAGAGAGAGGGAGGGAGACAGAGAGGGGCGGGGGAGGGAGAGAGAGTGAGGGCGAGAGTGAGAGAGAGAGCGAGAGAAAGGGAGGGGCAGGGGGAGAGAGAGAGAGGAGAGGGGAGAGGGAGACGCGGAGGCGGGAGGGGAGAGAGGGGAGGGGCGGGGGAGAGAGTGAGCTGACGCGGCCTGGCGCGGAAGGGCGCTCCGCCTGAGGGCCGGCCCGGGTCGCGGGGGGCGCTCGGGGGAGGTCCGCGCGGCCCCAGGGGCGGCCC
The DNA here is from genome assembly GCF_002263795.3 of Bos taurus. Classification (NCBI taxonomy): domain Eukaryota; kingdom Metazoa; phylum Chordata; class Mammalia; order Artiodactyla; family Bovidae; genus Bos; species Bos taurus. Next base: position 110,106,418 of record NC_037334.1, on the reverse strand, counting down.
TGACGTCGGCCCCCGGCCGGTCTCGGACCCGCCTCCTGAGGGCCGGGCGGAGGGGCCGGGGAAAGGCGGGGAGGAGGCTCTCCTGCTGACGGGAGCGCTCCGGGGGTCCCCGCGGCCCGCGGCCCGAGGTGCGGTACTGACGGAGCGGCGCCCGCCCCGGGCGCCCTGACGGCGCCCCGGCCCGTCTCGGACCCGCCTCCCGCGGGCCGCGGGCGGAGCCGCTCCCGGAGTCCCGCTCAAATAGGACGCGCTGCCGCCCTGACGGGACCGGGGCGGCTTCCCGGGCTGGGCGCGGTGCGCCTGTCCCCGCGCCGAGCCAGCGTCTCCTGGGGACCCGCCGCCGCCCGCGCCCCGCGCCCCGCAGGGTCCCCGCGCCCCCCAGCTTCAGCCGCTGCCTCTCACCTGGTCTTCACAGTAGACGAAATGGTCAAAGTCGATGGCTTTCGTCTGGAAGAGAGAAAGGAAGGAGACGACAAAGATGGGGCTCAAATTCACAGCAGCGAAGCCAGCGCCGCCCTCCCTCTCTCCGCGGCTCCCAGGCTCTGGGATGCTCGGAGAGCAGCTTCCCCCGAGGCAGTTTCCTGTGCCAGTTTCTGCCTTTGACCATGTAGTGAATCTCTTGAGTTCTCAGACACCGCCTGCTAGCGTTGGAGCCTGGGTATCAAATGATTCTGCCCTAGAGCGACATCCTCCTTCCCCGCCGAAGTGGACATTGTACGCGGGGCCACTCGTCTGACAATAATGCTGTTTTTCCAATGCCCACATCTGCCCTGTAGCCGTTCATCCGCTGCACACATACATGCTCTGTCCAGAAATTAGAATGATCAGGAAAATGATCCACTGTATATTAAAAAATCTAAAGTGCCCTTATCCCGCAAGGGCATCCTAAAGCATCTAGAAAGATTCGAGGCGCACATTCTCCCAGGCTATCCTCATTGGATAGGGCCTCGCTCACCAGAATCCCCTCTGTTTTTCTTTTTCGAGACCTTAGTCACTGTCTTTTTGTTCTGTTTTTTACTTGCACCAGTGAACAGGATCTGGCAGAGAACAGAAAAGCTTGATGGATACCATGAGTTCCTTATCAATATCTGCTCCTCACCAGCATCTGCATATTTGATTTAATTAGTATGCCAATTTCTGGGTGGTCATTTTAGAAGGTCATATATTTCAATATCACTTGTAATTTTTTTTTGACAAAATGCTGGGCCTTGATTTTTTCCAAATCATTTTTCTTTCTTTAAAAGTTAAATTGTAGTGTGTGTGCCTACTCTTACTATAAAAATGCATTTTTAAAACGTTTCTTCACTTACCCCTTTTGTATAGTTATTCAGTTCTTGATAAATGATGTTCCGGTAGCTCTCTTTAATCTTCTTAAAATCACAGTCAGTAAAATTGTAGGTTAGCACGAGCCCTACCAGTTGCAAGATGAAGATCTTCCTAAAAAGAACTGAACGAATAATGAAGTATTAGGCATTGTACTTGGAAACCCACTCCCACCCAGTTTCACACTAAACTGTTTCCACCAGCAATGGCTTGCTACTAGAGTAGTGGCAGGGGCTGTCCTAGGGGCAGGAGGTGGGCAGCAGTCTGCCTCCCATTCCCAGTGCCCTTGAGGCTCATATTCACCCATTGTTGCCTTAAGTTGGAGTCTCCCTGATGCTCCAGAGCTTTCTGGCTCCACATATATAGCACCTAAACGCCTACGGGCTCTTTTCTCCTAGGCCAATGATTTTCCTTGATGTCATTCTCTTCCTTTATAGAATTCTAAATTGATGACCTGAAAGAAAAAAAATAGCACTATCCAAATCTATGGAATTTTAACATTAGTAAAATTATCAGGAATTTCCCTCACCTTCCTTCTTTTGTCATTGCCCTTTGCTATGTGCCTGAGTGTGCCTTTAGAAAGAGACCATCACATCTTTCCTTTACAGGACTGTTTCCATGACCAAACCCCTATCTTGGGAAAAACACCCCAAAAGTAGCCACTGTAAAGACAGGCACCACTGCCCCTTCATGACGTACACCCTGAGAATGTCCTTTGGCCACTTTCAACTAGTGCTTTCCCTTCTCTGTGGCTGCTGAGAAAACTCAAGGACTTACTTCAGGGGATACTTTGGAGGGTGGGTGCAGCCTTCGGCTCGGACTGCGCTTCTAGGGAAAGGCATGGACCCTACAGTAGTGACCGGAACCATGAGGGCAGGGAGGATGAGAAATGGAAACGAACGGGAGAAGACGTAATGGTCCTCACCCTCAGAAAACTTAAAAGTGGTACTCAGGGTGACTGGGGGCACCTCCGGGGTGCTTGGCAAGTTCTCTGGTGTCGAGCCCTTTGGAAGCCCACGGTCCAGCCGCAGCCTGGCGGACCCAGGTGCCGTCCAGAGCGCCCGCCCCAGGCGCGCCTCGTGCGCCCGGCGTCCCCGCGCGCAGCCCCGGGCGCACGCCGGCCGCGCGGCCTCGAAGCTCTGGGTCAGCCGGGGCTGAGCGCGGGCGCCGCGGGCTCCGGGGACGGGACGAACAGCGAGGCGGCGGACTCTTGTTAATCCAGAAAAGGGAGTTTAGAAGCAGTGATGTGAGCGGGAGAGCGCCCTAGAGGTTGCGCCTCCGCCTTCTGGGCTCCGACAGCGCCAAAGGGGACTTTAAGGGGAGGAAGACCCGAACCGACGGGCTGTTGAGGGCTGAGCACCCAGTCCCGGCTCTCCTGACACCTGACTCCGGCTGTCCCCTCCCCAGCGCCCTGCCTTGCGTTTCGGGGTCTGCAGAGCCCCGGTCCTTGGGGAGTCCCTGGGGGTCATCCCCGGATCGCCGCGCGTGAGCCCCAGCAAAGCTCGCAGGCCCCGCCGAGCCTGGGAACGAGGCCGGGCTGGCGAGCGCGGCGGGAAAGGTGCGGGCCGGGCTGCGGCGGCGACACGAGCCAAGGGGAGCCTTTCGGTGGAAGGCGCGCCGCGGCTCTACCCCCGCAGCGGTGCTCGGTTCGCTGGTTGAAGCCCGGGTTGTGGTGCTAACAGGGGTGCGGGCCAGCGGATGATTCACCGCTGACTGAAAAGATGGGCTTTTCTGGAACCTTCCAAGTCTGGGGTTTAGTGTCATGCCAGGATCCTTGGGAAGAGAAGTCCTCCGCCCCGCTCTCCCTCCACCAGCAGCTCCTCAGGGTCTCGTGGGATGATGCCAAAGCCTGATTCATCCGCTGTGCCGTCAGAGGTGTCCCTGGAGACCGGGTAGGCAGGCATGAGTTTCAGACACAGGTCTCTTCTCTGAGTTGGGACATGCTGACGGGGCAGAGACGGGGAAAAGCAGCTTCTGCCTAGGTTCCACTTGCGTTTCTCTAGGGTGTAAACGAACCGACTCCCTTCCTTTGTGTCTGCCTTGAGAACTGCGTCTCCGTCGGGTTTCGTGGACGCAGGGCAGAGAGGGAGCTGCCTCCTCCTGAGCATCCTGGAGGACTTCTCTGCAGTCTGCACTGCGCGGAACACTGGCCCGGAGGACTCGATCTCCTTCCCTGTTACTGGGTGGCCTCGTAGGCCCCTTCGGTCTGATGCTCAGCACCTCTTGCTTAACCGATCCCAGTTGCCTTGACATTTACAGTCATCCGTCCCCACCTGAATCCAAGCTGTCTTTCCAGCCTTATCTCCTTTATTCTCCTAGACGTCTGCCAAATAGCAGCTGAAGTTAATATGCTCTTAAGGGGTCCTTGGGGCTTGCCAGGTGGCCAGTGGTAAAGAACCTGCTTGCCAGTGCGGGAGATGTAAGAGACACGGGTTCGATCCGCGGGAGTAGGAAATGGAAACCCACTCCAGTGTTCTTGTCTGGAAAATTCCACGGGCCGCGGAGCCTACAGTCCATGGGGTCACAAAGAGTCAGCCACAGCTGAGCAACTGAGCAGGCGCAAGGTCGTGTTCTTCCCAGCCTCGCGTCCCGGGGGCCGGTGTTCTCCTAGCGCTCAGTACTCACTCAGACGGCTCCTTCATAAGTGCTCCCTTACCTGGATGTGGTCTCCCTTTCCTTTAAGCCATATTTATTTTGGGCTTCCCTTTTATGACCGCCATTTACTTTACATAATGTATATGTATAAATGGTTCAAGTGGATTCCAGGAGTATAGCATCAAAAAGTTAGAAAAAGGAAGCTTTAAGGAGAAGTTCTTTCAACAGGAAGTGATTTGCTTTCTGACAATGATCTTAAAAGATCTATGAAGTGACAGTGGCTCAGTCACGTCCGACTCTTTTTGACCCCATGGAGAAGTCTCCAGGCCAGAATACTGGAGCTAATCTATACTTCAGCTTACTGAGGATTTGAGTATATATTATGTTTCTTTCTTCTTTTTCTTTCTATGCAGCGCATGAGGCTGAGCCCCATAGTGCTAATGATGATGATCGTAGGCAGAAGAAACACTGGCTCCCCCTAATGAACGTGTAGAGTCCACTATATTCTCTCCTTTGCAATGATGGTTTGGAAGATCAGAAGTCATTTTTGAACTCGTCTTAATTCTTCATTTCTTAATAATGTTCTACAGTCCATGGTGTCACAAAGAGTCAGACACGACTGAGCAACTAAGCACAGCACAGCAGATGACCCTCCCTATACCCGATTCCCACATTTTTTTATTCCTTGGTACCTTTCTTTTGTCTTGACTCTTGGTTTTTTTTTTTTTCCTTATCTTTTATTTAGTACCAATGCAGCAGTGGCCACAGGACTGGAAAAGGTGACTTTTCATTCCAATCCCAAAGAAAGGCAATGGCAAAGAATGCTCAAACTACTGCACAATTGCACTCATCTCACACACTAGTAAAGTAATGCTCAAAATTCTCCAAGCCAGGCTTCAGCAATACATGAACTGTGAACTTCCAGATGTTCAAGCTGGTTTTAGAAAAGGCAGAGGAACCAGAGATCAAATTTCCAACATCTGCTGGATCATTGAAAAAGCAAGAGAGTTCCAGAAAAACATCTGTTTCTGCTTTATTGATGATGCCAAAGCCTTTGACTATGTGGATCACAAGAAACTGTGGAAAATTCTGAAAGAGATGGGAATACCAGACCACCTGACCTGCTTCTTGGGAAACCTATATGCAGGTCAGGAAGCAACAGTTAGAACTGGACATGGAACAACAGACTGTTTCCAAATAGGAAAAGGAGTACGTCAAGGCTGTATATTGTTACCCTGCTTATTTAACTTATATGCAGAGTACATCATGAGAAACGCTGGGCTGGAAGAAGCACAAGCTGGCATCAAGATTGCTGGGAGAAATATCAATAACCTCAGATATGCAAAAGCGTGAACGAGGAGACTGAAAAAGTTGGCTTAAAGCTCAACATTCAGAAAACGAAGATCATGGCATCTGGTCCCACCACTTCATGGGAAATAGATGGGGAAACAGTGGAAACAGTGTCAGACTTTATTTTTGGGGGCTCCAAAATCACTGCAGCCATGAAATTAAAAGATGCTTACTCCTTGGAAGAAAAGTTATGACCAACCTAGATAGCATATTCAAAAGCAGAGACATTACTTTGCCAGCAAAGGTCCGTCTAGTCAAGGCTATGGTTTTTCCAGGAGTCATGTATGGATGTGAGAGTTGGACTGTGAAGAAAGCTGAGTGCCGAAGAATTGATGCTTTTGAACAGTGGTGTTGGAGAAGACTCTTGAGAGTCCCTTGGACTGCAAGCAGATCCAACCAGTCCATTCTGAAGGAGATCAGCCCTGGGTGTTCTTTGGGAGGAATGATGCTAAAGCTGAAACTCCAGTACTTTGGCCACCTCATGCGCAGACTTGACTCACTGGAAAAGATTCTGATGCTGGGAGGGATTAGGGGCAGGAGGAAGAGGAGTTGACAGGGGATGAGATGGCTGGATGGCATCACTGACTCGATGGACGTGAGTTTGAGTGAACTCCAGGTGATGGTGATGGACAGGGAGGCCTGGCGTGCTGTGATTCATGGGGTCGCAAAAAGTCGGACACGACTGAGCAACTGAACTGAACTGAATGCATTTATAGCAAGCCACTTCAAAGATTTTGGAAAAGAAAACTGCTGGGGACCAGCCCCAGCTGATCCAGGGTATTCGAAGGAGAGACGGCCTAGGCGACTATTTATATGCTAATTAGAGATATAGAGAACAATAGAATGAGGATAGCTCAGTAGGAAAATTCAGTGGAGAAAAGAAGCTGAGTAGCTTGGTTTACGCGGGAGACCAATAAAACTTCAAGACAAGAAGTTTGCACCACTTACGTAGGCCGCAGGCGCCCTCTCGAATAGCGGAAGGTGTCTCACCCTAGACACCTTCTCGAGTGGGTCTTAGAAGCCCAGGCATAATTAGTAAGCGTGGTGGGTTCCGCGCTCCAGATGGAGACTCAGCTGGAAGTTAAAGGGAAGAATGACATGGGGAGACCAAGCGCTGGTGAACAAGGCCCGTAGCTTTATTTTTAACAGGGGCTTTTATACCCTAAGTTACACATAGAGGATAATAGGGGATGCAAAGTCAGCAGTCTTTGATTCTTATCAAAAACCAAGGTTTCTTTCCTGCAAATTTATCGTATACAAATGGTTTAGGTGATTTACATCATCTTCTGGCCAGAAGGCCTACTAACATTTTATGACTCTTGACAAGGACTTATCAACAAAGACTTATTTTCTCTAAGAGTAATTATTTTAAGGTTTGGCACCATCTTCCAAAGATAAAATTGCATTCCTATAGGGCGGATGTGTAATGGGTTTACAACAAAGGAAAGAATTTATTACCTTAAGGGTCTAAAGTTACTAACACCAAGGCCACTACTTATTTTTTACTATATACCAACTATTAATTAATACACATTCAAGGATACAATTCAGGGGATGTGAAAACTTGGCAACAAGCATTGACTCATCAATGAAATCCTTTACTAGTTTATTCTGACAGGTTTTAACTCTCTGAGAGGCTCTAAGCTATTTGAATATCTTAAGCTTCCCGTGCCTCTGGAGGCTAGGAGACTGTAAACAATCGTATGCATAGCTGCAGGAGTCCGGGTAAACTTGTCAGGCGAGTTAGAGAGCCATCTGAGGGGTTTGGATTTAAACACTCCTAATTGCCCAGGAACTTTATTAATTGGAGCTGTAAGTTAACTCTTTGACAGAGAGAGAGAGATGGTGGTAGGGGACAGCCCCCAGTAAAGTCAGAGGTGAGAGCACAAAGCAATAAAGTAGGCAGACTCTGGTTTTTTGGGGGGAAAATGCTCGAGAATATCCGGGGGGACTCCTGAGGCTCGATCCCGCCTTTGCGTATGCCGAGCCTCCTTCCTCATGACCTTTGTCATGAGCAGAATGCCTCACCGGCTCCCCGCAGAAAACTAATATGGGACAAATCAATTATTATAAAACATTCCCTGTTTCCAAGGAACTCACAATCTATTAAAAATATACGGTTGAAAACCATTAGTGAAATAGTATATATATTTCAAATGGCAACCATTTCAGGTAAGGGCATCTCTGAAAGTTCCTGGTGAGCTCAAGAGTTTCTTGTTTTTCTTTCTTCCATTTGTTCAAATGCTAACGCTGTGAGCAGTGACTACACGTATAGTTTGGAAAATCCTAGGTTAGGGCAAGAATGGGATCTCCCACGTGGCAGGAAAGTGAGATCAGTTTTTTGTGCTCTGTGATTACTCAGATCTTAGGTGATACTCTCACGCATGAATGGGCCAGAGAATGACCCAGAACCCAGCTCTGTCTTCTCCTACCCTCACTAAAAAGGTGTCATTTATTTATCCCCTTAATATTTTAATTCCTTATTTGATTCATTCTTTTCTTTTTCATTGCCTTATTCTTTCCCTCTCATCTTTTAAATTTACTTCTTTTCTCCTCTTCTTTTAACTATACGGAATACTTAGAGTAGCTAGTTCTCATGGGAAATTCAGTTTGTGTCTGGAGAAGTAGATCCAAGTTGTCAGCAAAAAAGGATACTTTTTTACCCTATTAAATCATAGTGTCATTGGACTTTAAAAAATGGAAGAGATAGCTTATTGATGAAATGGGAGAGATTTCCCTCTAGAGAGTGAGAAAAGTGGATGACACCAAACTTGGTAATGTATTAGGATGTGTGATAACGAACTTCCCCCAGGAGAAGTGAATTATTCTAGATCCTTCAGAATACTAGTCATATAATTACTCCTTCTTTTGGTGTTTATATTTTCATGCAGAAAGGAAGGGTCACACTTTGCAACAGTGAGCATTCTTTCTTGATATTCTCCCTTCATTATTGACAGGCATAATACAGTATGTGCATGATCTGAAGTAGTCAGTGTATGCTTTGAGATGATTGTGGCACATACCCATTTTGACCATTAATTTTGCATTGTATACTTGTTCTCAAGCAGCCTTCCTGTTGGTCTGATCCATTGATTGATTTCACCAAACTTTCTCTAAGATCCTTTGAGAAATGCTCAAAGGATTATTGACTACTGGTTTGGGGGTTTTTCAAGCTGGTTTTAGAAAAGGCAGAGGAACTAGAGATCAAATTGCCAGCATCCGCTGGATCATCGAAAAAGCAAGAGAGTTCCAGAAAAACATCTATTTCTGCTTTATTGACTATGCCAAAGCCTTTGACTGTGTGGATCACAATAAGCTGTGGAAAATTCTGAAAGGGATGGGAATACCAGAACACCTGGGGACATATATAGACCAGAGAGTGGCATGAGGGAGTTTCCTGTGACAAATGCAAAAAACATCCTTTTATCTCATTTTATTCCCAGGTTGGTTTTACCTGCATAATGTTGCCAGGTAAATGTTTAAATTAATTAATTAATTTAAAATTAATTAATTTTTAAATTAGGGAGTGAAAGAGGCTAAATATATGTGTGAAAACCTAGTACTTATACTCATTCCTCTGGAAAGAAACAGTTTAACCCTCATCCCTTTGGAGTAAAGCAAAAAGCTCTTGCTTACTTTACTGTTTTCTACAATCAAATAGGAAATTAACAAGGAGAAGGCTGTTCAAGAAGAAAGCAGAAGTTGAGCTTTGTTAAAATGCTGTCGAAGAGGTCAGAGCTGAAGGATAGTTCCATGCTAGGCATCTTTGTGGGGCTATTTACTAGGCTGGATATTTTCTATGCCCCCTGCCCCAGATACATTCTCCACCCTTCCCTATCTTGCTTTGTACATCAGGGAAATTGATCGATAGGATTGTATCAACAGGCTCCCTGGACCTCTGGCTTATGGTTGGGTTCAGCCATAGGAGATGTTGACAAGAGATCAGAGGGTCGGAGGACAGTGAAGGTAGGTTTTTAATTCACTCGCTTTCTCCTTGTTGACATTCTTAGATCGGATGCTTTCTTCTCTAGATCTCATTGGTGGGCTTTTTCATCTTGCTGCCTTCCCGGCTCTGGTAACCGCTCCTTCTCTCTGTTCCTTTAGGTCTAGGGGTGTTAATGGCACTGATTCTTGTATTACAGTGTGCCTGCACCAGACCCAGTTTATACCCATTGTCTTGGCATAATCAATTAATACAGCTTCCTCCTACCCTTAAGTGGCACTACTTGAATAATAAATTATATGATTATCAATTACCCTATAGTTCTTCTGTCAAACTCTCCTGCAGTTACCCAGTTTAAACGTGCCCTTTGTTTCCTGTGGGTCGTCTGACTGGTACCGTGACCTACAGTCATCTTCAGGAAGCCTTCGTCTAAAATCCCTTTCCTCACATTCTGTGTCTACCTTGTGGCATCATACTGGCTTTATAACTTTTACCCAGGAAATGGTGGCTCTTGATTATAATTAAATTCTAATTTTTGGAAAAAAGTTTACCTGCTCTTAAGTGTGAAAGATGAGTTATAAGAAATTCTTCAATTTTATTTTTCTTTCTTTCAAATAACATGTATTCCTAGTAATATAACCAGCCAAGATTTGTAAGAAAGCTATCCACCTACTTGATTCTATTGTGTAATTTGCTTCGTAAGTTGAGCCCTTATTGTTTACATATAAAAGGGTAAATGACAATTATATGAGTCAAGTGGTTTGTGAGTCAGGTGGTATGTGAGTCAGGTGGTAGCCAATAGCTTAATGCTTATCTGGTATGTTGGAGGCTCTCCATAGATCTCCCCTACAGTGAATCCCACTACTCTCAGTAATGATATCTGGGGTAAGCAGTCACCCTAAATATTTTCTCTCTTAAACAACTATTTATGATTGTGCTTCATTATAGTCTACTTTCTTTTCAGAGAGCCAGTCAGAGTTTCTGAGAAAGGGCTACCTCAAAATTCTAGAATTTCAGACTCATGGTGAGGATGGAGGGAGGAAGAAAAAAGAAAGAGGAGATTGGAAAGTTGAGGGTGATAAATGGACAGCAAAAAAACGTGGAGTCTAATAATCTGACCTGGAGCCGGTCCTCAGGTGGGACTGTCACCTGGAAAAGATGCTGAGAGTTTAGAGCAGGTGGTCAGCAAATTACAGCCTGTAGGCTGAATCCTATCCAGCCACTTATATATGTAAAGAAAGTTTATTGGAACAGAGCTATGCCCATTTGTGTATAGTGTTGTTTCTGGCTGTTTCTGCTCAGCAAAACAGCTGAGTGGTTGAGACGGAAACCATTTGGCCTGCAAAGCTTAATATTTGGTGTCTGGCCTTTTACAGAAAAAGTTTATAGACCTCTGGTTTTGAGAATTAGTCCACTTAGCCCTATAATAGTTTTGGTTGTTGACTTTCTCTGGTGCTTACCATCCTTTTATAAAAAAAGATAACCATCAACAGTGTGTAAGTGTCCTGTGGCCCCAAACCAGTAATTTCTACATGAGGGTGGCAGAGGGTGAGGTGGTTGGATGGCATCACCAACTCAATGGACATGAACTTGAGCAAACTCTGGAGATGGTGAGGGACAGGGAGGCCTGGCGTGCTGCAGCCCATGTGATCACAAAGAGTTGGACATGACTTCTCAACTGAACAACAACAAATAACATTTTATTCGCAACTGAATCACTGCAGATGGTGAATGCAGCCATGAAATTAAAAGACGCTTGCTCCTTGGAAGGAAAGTTATGGCCAATCTAGATAGCATATTAAAAAGCAAAGACATTACTTTGTCAACAAAGGTCTGTCTAGTCAAGGCTATGGTTTTTCCAGTGGTCATGTATGGATGTGAGAGTTGGACCATAAAGAAAGCTGAGCGCCAAAGAATTGATGCCTTTGAACTGTGGTGTTGGAGAAGACTCTTGAGAGTCCCTGGGACTGCAAGGAGATCCAGCCAGTCTCTCCTAAAGGAGATCAGTCCTGAATATTCATTGGAAGGACTGATGCTGAAGCTGAAGCTCCAATACTTTGGCCACTTGATGAGAAAAGCTGACTCATTTGAAAAGACCCTGATGCTGGGGAAGATCGAGGGCAGGAGGAGAAGGGGACGACAGAAGATTAGATGATTGGATGGCATCACTGACTCAGTGGACATGAGTTTGGGTAAACTCCAGGAGTTGGTGATAGACAGGGAGGCCTGGTGTGCTGCAATCCATGGGGTCACAAAGAGTCGGACACAAATGAGCGACTGAACTGAACTGAATTGAACAACAACAAATAACATTTTAATCAAGGGAATTTTCTCCCTTTTGTTGTTCTTACGCTTGTTCCTCAAAATTTGTACTATGAACTTTTAATTCACAATAAGTACCTGGGAATATTGATTATACTCCCAAGTTCCCAAGTCCTTTCTCATGTATTCCTAACGGTTTTAAATGTTCAACTCTCTTTTAGAAAACAGTTGTTTGCAAAAGTGCATTAGGAAAGATACGGAGTCTATAAACAAAGATATGCAGTAAGTACCTCATACTTTGTTATTTTACAAAACCAGGGAAGAACCTGGATAACTTCATATCTCAGAGAATACAGACTACTCTCACCTGTTTGAAATGAGAGATTTATAGAGTTATTTTGTCACTGTTATCCCTATTAGAAGAATGTGCCAGTGTGCAACTTCATTGTAATTTAATTCAGTGAAGGATACTTGATTTTCTTAAAACCCTTCCCCAAACTCTTCTGAAATTGAATACTTCCCACTTATATTTGGTTGGCCAAAAAGTTCCTTCAGTTTTTTTATAAGTAAAAAGGCTCATTTTTCATTTTCACCAAGAACTTTATTGAACAACATAGTCATCATTTTGTTCTACTACCATCTGCCATTTTCTAGACAACTTCATTATCTCATCTTTCCAAAACTTTTTATATTTTTGAACAAAGAACTGTTCCAGGTGCCTTTTACAGTCTTTCTTCCAGGTAATTGAAATTTTTTCCATTAAGAGAATTTTGTAAAGACTGAAATAAATGAAAATTCAAAGGTGCAAGATCTGGTGACTACAGCAGAATCAGATCTTACCAGCCAAACTGCAACAGTTTTTGCCTGGTCATCAAAGAAACACGTGGTCTTACATTATCCTGATGGAAGATTATACGTTTTCTGTTGACAAATTCTATTGAGGTCCTTTAATGGACTGGAACCTGGTGGTCCGGAGTCGACCGATAAGAAAGTAAAGGAGAGAGAAAGAGGCTGATATTCCTTGGTTTACGCAGAAAGCCAATAAAGTCCGTGACATGGGGCTTGCTCTGTTCTTTCTTCTAGTCTTGTATTATTTCCTAAATTTCAAATTATATCAAAATGAAAAACTGCAGAATAATCACAGATGCAGTCAAGCCTCAGTGTATCATTCCGTAATTCTGTAATTATTGTCCCTTTCCCAATGGCTTTGTAATTTTTCAAAACAACTATGTATGTTTAGAAACAATATATATGTTTTAGTTTCTAAAAGCTTATATAAATACTACTATTCTCCATGTGCTCTTCTTAGATATCATGTGCATCGATAATGTATGTATATATGCTTATACATACTGGCAAAATATTCCACATATCTGTTTAGATCTATTTTCACACAAATGGTAACATTGCTGTACACTATTATGAGCACTTTTTTCTTCAAATAATAATAAGCCTGATACTGTTCCCTGTTATTTCACAGTTTTTCTAGAATGTTTGTTGTTTCACAGTATTCTATTTGTATGAAAACATCAAAATTTATTTAAAGTCTCCTGTTTTATGAAATTATTTCCAATCTGCTATTTGAAATAATGCTTCAGTGAATAATTTGGTGTGTTCATTAGTTAGCACTTTTTGCCCATGTGTGAATTATCTATAAGATAAATTTCTACAAGTAAATTGCTGTGCCCAAAGGTGCACCTTTTGTGATTTGGGTAGATATTATCTAACTGGCTGTATCATCTAGTGTCTGTTTACAGAGCTGCCAACAGTATAGTGTCGCCTCAGTTTCGTATGAGAACACGGGTTCCGCGTCAACATAGGATGTTGTCAAAATTGCCTCTTTTGCCAAGTTAATGGGTGAAAAATTATTTTTCTTTTTGTGGTTGTTTTAAAGTTTATTGTAAGCCTCTTAGTTATGTAGACTTAGGGATCATTTGTATTTCCTTTTATGGGAGCTGTCTGGTTAAATGCTTTATCTGATTTTCTAAATGTTGATACTTTTCTTATTAATTTGAGAGAGTTCTTTATAAATTGAGAGATTATCCCTTTGTTTGTCATACAAACTGCAACAATTATCTTTAGGTTTGTGATTTGTTTTTGACTCTGCTGGGCAGATTTATTTTGAAAAATCTCGCTGAATTAATCAGTATTTTTTTTTTTCTCATGTCTTCTTTTGTGTCATAGCTGGAAAACCCTTACCCATTATAGGTTTAAAACAAGGAAACAATTTTGTTCACATTAATGCTATCATGGTTTCACTTTTTACATTGAAATCCTTGATATCTCTGGACTTACCCTGGGATAAAGAGTAAGACACGAGAGACACGGGTTTGATTCCTGGGTCAGGAAGATCCCTGGGGTAGGGAATGGCAATTAATTCCAGCATTTTTTCCTGGAAAATCTGGTGGACGGTGGACAGGGGAGTCTGGCCGTCTACAGTCCAGGAAGTCAAAAAGAGTCAGACATGACTGAGCACAAACACACACATGGGTGTGAGAAAGGTGTCTACCTTTTTTTTTTTTTTAAAAAAGCAAAAACAAACAAACAAAAAAACAAGTAGTTACTTGAATAGTACATCGGTGGCATCAGCAACTCAGTGGACGTGAGTTTGAGCAAGCTCTGGGAGACGGTGAAGGACAGGGAAACCTGGCGTGGTGCAGTCCACCGGCTCACAAACAGCCAGCATGACTGAGCAGCTGGACAACGTCTGAACATTAGCTTCTGAATAGTTCATTTTCTTCTATTGATTGTTAAGTATACTGGTCATGTATCTGGATACATCTGTGTCAGTATAAAACCAGAGTTTTATGTTAAAATTTACTCCTGATAAAATTTTTTGCTCTGCAATCTACTTTGTTTAATATTCATAGAGCCATCTCAGATTTTGGTTAATTAAAGCTTGGTATATTTTTATCCACATTTTATTTTTAACCTATTTATATCTTACCTTTAAAGTTGGTTTTCCTTGCAGCAGCTCTTGTTCTTTTCATACAATATGACAACGTTTGCCTTTTAATCTGAATACCTGTTCAGATCATTTATATTTAATATACTTATTGATAATGTTGGGTTTGAATCTATTATTCTGCTATTTTTCTATTCTACCATATTTTCTTTGTTTCCTTTTCCTTTTTTCTGTCTTCTTTTGAATTAATTCAGTATTTTTTTAAGATTCCATTTTATCACTGTATTTGCTCATTTGTTATGCTTCTTTTGCATGTGTGTGTATGTGGCTGCTTTAAAATTTGTAGTACATATCTGTAGATTATCAGTTTACCTTCAAGTAATATATCATTTCATGTGTAGAATAAATATGTTATAAAAGTGTGTTTGTTTTTCTCCCCTCTTGGCTTCTGTTCAATTGTCATATACTTTATTTATATATATTTAAAACTCCACAATACATTATTATTTTGTGTACATAGCCAATTAACTTTTAAAGAGATTCTTAAAATAAGAATTCTTAAAATTTTTACCATATATAATTATCCATATAGTTGTTACTTCTTGTGATCTTCTTATGTTGTGTAGACCCATACTTCCTTCCAGCAGTCATTTTCCTTCTGCTTGAGGGACATGGCATGCTCAATCCCTCAGTGGTGTCTGACTCTTTGTGACCCCATGGATTGTAGTCTGCCAGGCTCCTCTGTCCGTGGGATCTGCCAGGCGAGGATAGTGGAGTAGGTTTCCACATCCTCCTCCAGGGGATCTTCCCGACTCTCTTTAGCACTTTTGTAGTTCACATATGCTGGTAAGGAATTCTTTCAATCTTTGTATGACCACCCTCACCTCCCCGCAACCTCCCCAGCCTTCTTTGCCTTTAGTTTTCAAAGATATTGTGCTGAATATTTTTTCTT
Organism: Bos taurus; assembly: GCF_002263795.3. Classification (NCBI taxonomy): domain Eukaryota; kingdom Metazoa; phylum Chordata; class Mammalia; order Artiodactyla; family Bovidae; genus Bos; species Bos taurus. The sequence continues at coordinate 110,091,088 of NC_037334.1, read as the reverse complement.
CATTATTTTAAAGATTTGCTCTAATGGCTTCTATTATTGCTAAAAATAAATCTGCTGTTATCCTTATGGGCTTCCCTGGTGGCACAGTGGTAAAGAATCTACCTGCCAATGCAGGAGATGCAAGATAATCATAAAATGTCTTTTCCTCTATCTGCTTTTAACATTTTCTCTTCACCTCTGGTTCTTTTTATCTCCTGTTTTTTGAGGTAAAATTAACACATTGTATGCATTTAAGATGCACAAAGTATTGAAAGTAATCAAAGAGAGAAGTTTATAGTAATAAATGCCTACATTAAGGAAAAAAGAAAGACTTCAAACAGCCTAACTTTTACACCTCAAAGTGAGAAAAAAAGTAAACTAAGCCCACAGTTAGCAGAGGGCTTCCCTGTGGCTCAGCAGTAAAAAGTCCACATGCAATGCAGGAACCACAGGTTAGGAAGATCCTCTGAAGGAGGGCACAGCAACGCACTCCACTGTTCTTGCCTGGAGAATCCCATGGACAGAGGAGCCTGGACGTCTATGATCCAGAAGGTTGCAAAGAGCTGGACATGGCTGAAGCAACTTAGCACGCATACAAAGCTAGTAGAAGAGTGGATATAATAAAGATTAGAATAGAAATAGGAACTAAAAGGACAGTAAAAAAAAAAAAAAAAAAGAACAATGAAACTAAGACTTGATTGGTTGAAAGTATAAACAAAGTTAGACAACCGTTAGCTAGACTCACCAAGAAAAAAGAGAGACAACTCAAATAAATATATTTATAAAAGAAGGGGAGACATTATGGCTGGTAACTACACAAATACACAACAGATCATAAGAATGACTGTGAATAATTCTATGCCAATGAATTTGACAATCTAGAATAAGTGAATAAATTCTAAGAAACATACAACTATCCAAGACTGAATCATAAAGAAATAGAAAATATAATCAGACCAGTTACTAATGAAATTTAATCAGATATTAATAATCTCTCAAGAAAAGGACCAGCTGGTTTCACTGATGAGTTCTATCAAACTTGTAAGAAGAATTAAGACCAATTCTTCTCAAACTCTTCCAAATAGAAGAAGAAGAGGGAATACTTTCAAGCTCATCTTACAAGGGCACTACAAATAAAGAAAACTACAGGATGGTATCTTTGATGAATATGGGTGTGAAAATCATCAAAAAAATAGCAAACTGAGTTCATCAGTGCATTAACATGTTCATATAATATGATCAAATGGAATTTATTCCAAGGATGCAAGGATGGTTCAACATCTCAAATCAATCAATGTGATGTGTCACATTTAGAAAAAGGAAAGATTTTTATGAGTAAATATATATGGTAAGATTTTCTTATTTTAAAAATCTTTTTAAAAGATAATTGGGTGTTTCAACAAAATAATAATAATGTATTGTGGAGTTAAATATGTATGAATAATGTACATATCATCTCAATAGATGCAGAAAAATCATTTGACAAAACTCAACATCCTTTCATGATAAAAACTCTCAACAAAGTAGGTATAATGGGAACATAATAAAGGCCATATATGACAGTTCTGTTCAGTTGCTCAGTCTTGTCCGACTCTTTGCGACCCCATGGACTGCAGCACGCCAGGCCTCCTTGTCCATCACCAACTCCTGGAGTTTACCCAAACTTGTGTCCATTGATTTGGTGATGCCATCCAACCATCTCATCCTCTGTCGTCCCCTTCTCCTCCTGCCCCCAATCCCTCCCAGCATCAGGTCTTTTCCAATGAGTCAACTCTTCACATGAGGTGGCCAAAGTATTGGAGTTTCAACTTTAGCATCAGTCCTTCCAATGAATATTCAGGACTGATTTCCTTTAGGATGGACTGTTTGGATTTCCTTGCAGTCCAAGAGACTCTCAAGAGTCTTCTCCAACACCACAGTTTAAAAGCATCAATTCTCTGGCACTCAGGTTTCTTTATAATCCAACTCTCATATCCATACATGACTACTGGAAAAACTATAGCCTTGACTAGACAGACCTTTGTTGGCAAAGTAATGTCTCTACTTTTTAATATGCTGTCTAGGTTGGTCATATACAGCTAATGTACTCAACAATGAAAAGCTTAAAGCTTTTTCTCTATGATCAAGAACATAGCAAAGATGTTCATTATCACTACTTTTACTCAACACAATACTGAAAGTTCTATCCAGGTTGGTTAGGCAAGAAAAAGATATAAAATGCGTCTAAATTATAGCTTTTTAAGAAATATCTTTCATGCTTCCTTTTAGCAAGTTCAAATTTTCTGTATGTTAGAATACAGTTATATTAACTATTTAATGTCCTTTCTGATAACTCTTTTAGCTCTGTTATTTCTGAATCTGTTTCTGCTGATTGATTTTTTTTTTCCTAGTGGCATTTACTTCTTTCTTGCACTCCTAGTAATTTTGATTGTATCAATGATATTGTGGATTTTACTTTGTTAAAAGTCAGATTTTTAAAAATTAATATTTTGTGATTTTCTTTGTGACGTAGTTAATAGAAAAGTTTTATTTTGAGTCTCGAATTTCAGCTTTGTTAAGCAGAATCAGAGCTGTCTACGGCTACTTTTTTTTCCCCCAGGACAATGACTGCAACTTTCTGAGTACTCTCCTTAATGATCTATGAATTACGAGTTTTTCCAATTTGGTCACATATTATTCTTGGCCCTGTGTGACCATTCTCACTGTTCCTTTCATTGATTCTTTTCCAGATGTCCAGTATTATCCTTCCATGCAGTTGCCAGACTCCAGAGAGACTCATGTAGTGTCATATAAAGAAAACATGCTTGGAGATAGACAGCCTTGCATTCTGATTCTAGCTCTCCAGGTGCTGTCTGTGTAATTTTGATAAACTTACTTAAAATTTCTTTTCTCATGTTCTCATTTTTAAGATGAGGATAATAATAATGTGAACAATGGGAACAGTCACAGTAATAATGACTGCAGATTAGCTTAGAGAATAAGTGTTGCTTGGGTTTAGCACAGTTCCTGGCACATGGTAAGTTTTAAATGCCACTGTGAAAGTAAATGAAGGGGAATTCCCTGGTGGTGCACTGGTTAAGAATCTGCCTGCCAATGCAGGGCACATGGGTTAGATCCCTGGCCTGGGAAGAGTCCATGTGCCACAGAGCATCTAAGCCCACGAGCTGCGACTGCCGAAGCCTGTGCACGTAAAGCCTGTGCATGTAAAGCCTGTGTCCTGGAACAAAAAGAGCCCACACACTGCAACCCAGAGGAGCTCCTGCTTGCTGCAACTAGAGAAAGCCTGCATGCGGCGATGAAGACCAAGTGCAACCAAAAATAAATAAGTAAATTTAGAAAAGGTAAATGGGGGTAGTGAGTGGTGTTAATAGAATGTAGTTAAAGTAAAGCACAGTTCAAAACTTGGAAACAAGATCTGTCTGAAATAGTCAGTAATTAGATAAGCAGGGTGGCTATAGTTTTCCAATTCAACTTCTTGCTAAAGATGTGCCAAGGAGATAAAAGTAAAAGAAAAAACTTTTTCACTTTGAAGATTTAGTGAATCTGGGTGCAAATTCTCATTTAACCTTGAGTAGATATAATTTTTTTCTTTTGTATTTTTTCAACAAATTTAATATTATATATATTTATATATTTGGATGCCAAAAAGTTTCTTCTGTGTTCTAAGAGACACATTTTTCATTTTCACTCAGAACTTTATTGAACAACATATTCACTGTTTTATTTTACTTGTGCTCAGTTGCTCACAAGAGTCTGATTCTTTGCTCTACTACTTTCTGCCATTTTCTAGGCAACTTCAGAATTCCATCTTCCCAAAACTGTTCTAAGTGCCCTTTACAGTCTTCCAGGGAAATGAACTTTTTTCATTAAGATAACTTTGTAAAGACTGAAATAAATTAAACTTTGATGGTGCAATAGCTGGTGGATACAGTGAATATCAGAACTTCCTAGCCAAGTTGTAACAGTTTTTGCCTGGTTATCAAAGAAACACGCGGTCTTCTGCTATCCTGATGGAAAATTGTGCTTTTTCTGTTGACTAATTCCAGATGGTGACTGCAGCCATGAAATTAAAAGATGCTTACTCCTTGGAAGGAAAGTTATGACCAACCTAGATAGCATGTTCAAAAGCAGAGACATTACTTTGCTAACAAAGGTTCGTCTAGTCAAGGCTATGGTTTTTCCTGTGGTCATGTATGGATGTGAGAGTTGGACTGGGAAGAAAGCTGAGTGCTGAAGAATTGATGCTTTTGAACTGTGGTGTTGGAGAAGACTCTTGAGAGTCCCTTGGACTGCAAGGAGATCCAACCAGTTCTTTCTAAAGGAGATCGGTCCTGGGTGTTCTTTGGAAGGAATGATGCTAAAGCTCAAACTCCAATACTTTGGCCACCTCATGCGAAGAGTTGACTCATTGGAAAAGACTCTGATGCTGGGAGGGATTGGGGGCAGGAGGAGAAGGGGTCGACAGAGGATGAGATGGCTGGATGGCATCACTGACTCGATGGACATGAGTCTGAGTGAATTCTGGGGGTTGGTGATGGACAGGGAGGCCTGGTATGCTGTGATTCATGGGGAGGAAAAGAGTCGGATACGACTGAGCGACTGAACTGAACTGAATTCCAGATGCTTTTCATCAAGTCAGTTGGTCTAGTTGGGAGTGGTACTTGTTGAAATTAACTGTTTTATTGTCCAGAAGATGCTCATAATAGAGAACTCCCTTCCAACCTCAGCATATGCATGACATCACTTTCTTTGGATGAAGACCAGTGGTGGTTTATTTAACTTGCCCCATGATCTCTTCTGTTTCACATTATTGTACAGTATCCACTTTTTATCACCTGACACAATTTGCTTTAAAACCAGAATGTTTTTCTCATGTTTAAATAGAAGATCACTTGCAGAAATGTGGTCAAGAAGGTGTTTTTTCACTTATGTAGAACCCAAATATCAAACTGATTAACATAACCAACTTGGTGCAAATGATTTTCAACACTTGATTTGGACATTATGAGTATGTTGGCTATGTGTGGTATGATATTGATTATTCTCAGTTCATGTCTTTTTTTTTAAATTGAAAATAGATAATTTTTTTGTTTGTTTTTGTTTTAGAAGAAAACATATATGAATATTTAAACTCTCTATGGAAAATCACTTTCTATGTTCAAAGGCAAAAGAGAAAATCATAAAGAAAAAGATCAGCTTGGCTACATACAAATTTAAATCTGTGCACAAATAAAGGTATTTAAAAAAACTGTTGAAGGAATTAATGTTCAACCTGGAAAATATTTTAGTCACCCGTTCAGTTCAGTCAGTTCACTTCAGTTACTCAGTTGTGTCCAACTCGTTGCAATCCCATGGACTTCAGCATGCCAGCCTTCCCTATCCATCACCAGCTTCCAGAGTTTGCTCAAACTCATGTCCATCGAGTAGGTGATGCCATCCAACCATCTCATCCTCTGTCGTCCCCTTCTCTTCCTGCCTTCAGTCTTTCCCAGCATCAGGGTTTTCTCCTATGAGTCAGCTTTTCCCATCAGGTGGCCAAAGTATTGGAGCTTCAGCTTCAGCACCAGTCCTTCCAATGAATATCCAGGGTGGATTTCCTCTAGGATGGACTGGTTGGGTCTTCTTGCAGTCCAAGGGACTCTCAAGAGTCTTTTCCAACACTACAGTTCAAAAGCATCAATTCTTCAATGCTCAGCTTTCTTTTTTTTCTGAAATGTTGTTTCTCAAAAATTTAATTGGAGGCTAATTACTTTACAATATTGTGGCAGCTTTTGCCATACATTCACATGAACTCAGTTAATGTCTTGATTTGATCACTATCAACTTCAACTTGTCTACCTGACAGTGGAGCATCTTCCAGAGAGAAATCTCTAGCATGAAACTTCACAAATCACTTTTGACACATTTGATCAGTCACAGCATCTTCTGCATACACTGCAACAATCTCTTTAGGTGCTTCTGTTACGTTTTTACCTTTTTTGAAAAATAAAGCATAATATGATGAAAACGTTGCTCCTTTCTCCCATCTTCAATAATAAAATGGATACACAGAATTTCACCAATTTTGATGTTTCTAAAAAATATGCATGCTGATATAACAGCTGTCACAATTCAGTCTAACAAAATTGTTTCAAATGAAGTTAAAGACAGTTAAGCCCTAGAGCCCTACTAGAGCCATCTTACAGAAAAGAACAAACCTTTTGGCCAACCCATATATAAAAATGACTTTCTGTTGGCCACAAGTTGTCAATGGCAGAACTAAAACTAGAATTCAGGTATTTTTCTGCATCTCCCAGCAGCCTTACTGGGGGAAGTAGGAATATTTTTTGTTTAAAGTTAACAATAATATTTTTTTCTTAAATCATAAACATCTTAATATCTTAATTTCCCAAAAGGATTAGCTTGGCTTTATGTTGCCTTGGGCCCTGCAGTTTTCCTTGGTTACCTTGGCATATTTGGAATCAGAAATTCGATCTATTGCTGCTTTCTTCTCTTGTTGTATTTGATTATAAAAGTTTCATCTCTCAATTCAGTTTGTCTTTCATTCCAACATTGACTGTTAAACCGTTGTTGTTTGCTTTGCTTTCATGTTTCTGTTCTTGTCTTACTTTGCTTTATTTCGTTTCACTTCAGTTCAAATGTTTGTTGGTGTCACTTGTGTTCGCTGTGGACAAGGACCGCTTCAGTGTCGTGTAGAGAATAACAGAAGAGCAGCCCCTGTTTGAAGAGGCTCTGTTGGTTTGGTTGTTGCTCTGACTTTGACTGCTCTAACCCCTTACCTCCCTTCTTCTGCCTCATCTATCTTATCTTCCTGCCTCTCTGGTCACTTCACTAGAGTCATCCTTTCCCATCTCCATCTTCTCCTCTTGTAGGATTCCAATGGCTCTCTGCTGCCAAGAAGTCAGAGGTAGATGGAAAGGGAGTGGCTATGACAAAGTGCTGTAAAATTGACTATCTTTCCAAAATCTGCTATTCCTTTCTTGAAATGTGCTTTGTCTTTCTGCAGTGTTTTTAACCTGAAGACTGACTTGGCCAACACTAATATTGTATTTTACAAAACGCACATTGGGTTGAACCGTATTCCTTGGCCATGTGCTTTTTACTGTTTAATTTCCACATCTACTTTATTCTGTCCTTTGCTTTTGCTACCATTTCTCTTTTTCGCTTTTACTATTTTCCTAGACCAGCTTTTGCTCTCTAGTCCAGCTTGGTGTTAATCTTCATTTTATTTTCACTGCTGTTTAGTAGTATGGAATTGTACAGTATTATCAATGAATTACTAAGCTACCATCTATTGGAATGTTAGCAGTTATTCCATTTATTTCATGAATGGACATTTTCTGGCTCAGATGCACTTGCTTCAGATCAATGATTTTTATTAAGTACCTACAAGTTTTTTATTTTACTAAGTACTACAATATTAAGGTATCTTTAAGAAGTTTGAAGTCTTTCATAAATGCACATGAGACAGCAATATAATGAAGCACTAGAGAGACTAATATGAGTTAATATCATAAGATAGAAAAAGTGAACAGTGTGGGTTGGAGTTATTCATGAGAAAACCAATTTTGATAGTAATGAAATAGTGGGATTGGAGGAATTAGTTTTACTGGATGCAATATCACTGTACTGGAATATGTCTAGTTCACAAAAACTTAGAAGATATCGAGCTTAAAAGATATTTATCTATTGGAAAATACTATTTAAAAAGAATGTATATATGTGTAAAACTGAATTGCTTTGCTGTACAGCAGAAATTGGCACAACATTGTAAATCAACCATACTTCAACTAAAGAAAAATTGGTAGTTATCTCTCACATGACTTTTAAGTTCTCACTATGATTCACTTCAGTTCAGTTCTGTTCAGTCGCTCAGTCCTGTCCGACTCTTTGCGACCGCATGAATTGCAGCACGCCAGGCCTCTCTGTCCATTACCAACTCCTGGAGTTCACTCATACTCACATCCATCGAGTCAGTGATGCCATCCAGCCATCTCATCTTCTGTCATCCCCTTCTCCTCCTGCCCCCAATCCCTCCCAGCATTAGAGTCTTTTTCAATGAATCAACTCTTTGCATGAGGTGGCCAAAGTGCTGGAGTTTCAGCTTTAGCATCATTCCTTCCAAAGAAATCCCAGGGCTGATCTCCTTCAGAATGGACTGGTTGGATCTCCTTGCAGTCCAAGGGACTTTCAAGAGTCTTCTCCAACACCACAGTTCAAAAGCATCAATTCTTCAGTGCTCAGCTTTCTTCACAGTCCAACTCTCACATCCATACATGACTCCTGGAAAAACCATAGCCTTGACTAGATGGACCTTTGTTGGCAAAGTAATGTCTCTGCTTTTCAATATGCCATCTAGGTTGGTCATAACTTTTCTTCCAAGGAGTAAGCGTCTTTTAATTTCATGGCTGCAGTCACCATCTGCAGTGATTTTGGAGTCAAAAAAAAAAAAAAAAAAAAGTCTGACACCATTTTCACTGTTTCCCAATCTATTTCCCATGAAGTGATAGGACCAGATGCCATGATCTTCGTTTTCTGAATGTTGAGCTTTAAGCCAGCTTTTTCCCTCTCCTCTTTCACTTTCATCAAGAGGCTTTTTAGTTCCTCTTCACTTTCTGCCATAAGGGTGGTGTCATCTGCATATCTGAGGTTATTGATATTTCTTCTGGCAATCTTGATTCCAGCTTGTGCTTCTTCCAGCCCAGCGTTTCTCATGATGTACTCTGCATATAAGTTAAATAAGCAGGGTGATAATATACAGCCTTGACATATTCCTTTTCTTAGGTATCATTTAATTTGGGACTAGAAAGTGATTATCTGGCTAGAGGCTGCATTTCCTAGCTTTCCTGGTAACTGAGCATGTTATGCTTTGGTACATGAGAAGAAAATAAATTCCTTGCTTTTTACATGACTGATCTCTGGTCCAGCATTTGGTCTATCCTAATTGATGTAGTATTCGACCAAAACAGAGTAAAAACATAGACTAAATCCTCTAGCAAGTAAGACTGACATATGTGTTGATGTAATTTGTTGAGATGTATTCTATTTGAAGAATTGTCAACTTCAATTTTTCTTGTTTCTTTAAAGTCTTATGGCTACTATCTACAGCACAGTTGACTCAGGACGTTCAAGGAAGTCACTGTAAGTTTCCTTCTCAGCTTCAATTCTTGCTTCTTACCAGTTTTGCTTTGCATTACTTTTCTCTAAGTCACATTGCCCATAATAAAATATTTAAGAAGCAGTAGTAGTTCTGACCAATAGCCTAAACGGTGCTTGAACTGAATGACTGAGTTTCTTTCTTATAATTTCAACGTTGGCTCCAGTCCAGACTTTCTTTGGAGAAGTTGCAGACAGTAACATCAGAACTGCTTCATTCCTGAGGTCCTGGAGCAGTTCTGTAGGACCCCAGGAGCACTTTTGAGTCCTTCAGTATAAATTATATGGTCAGCTGAAATATACCTGTAGGAGATTTATTTCAAAGGATCTAACTGGGTATTCTGCTGTTTTCACAGAGGATTATTAGTAGAAGTAGAGGAAAAAAGTAAAATGGAAAAACTCATAAATTTTGTCACTTGACAGCACCTACACTTCCTTGGTGGCTTAGTGGTAAAGAACTCTCCTGCCAGTGCAGGAGACATGGGTGTGATCTCCAGGTCAAGAAGACCCCCTGGAATAGGAAATGCAACTTATTCCAGTATTCTTGCCTGGAAAATCTCATGGAAATGGGAGCCTTGTGGCTACAGTCCATGGAGTCGCAAAAGAGTCAGGTACAACTTAGCAACTAAACAACAGCAAGGCAAAGGTTTACTGGGAAAGGAGGTTGACAGTGATAACTAAGGAGACATGAGAATCTTTAGGGTGTTTTTGTGGACATTTCCCAACCCTGAGATACTAAGGTACATTTTTGAAGAGCTCATTTTCCTATGTTTCAAATTTCTTAACTGTACTTAAATATAATAGGTTGTACCTAAGATATCTTCCAGATTCTATGTTTCTATAGTCTTTTTTCTTCACAAGTGTTCAAATGGACCAGAGAAAAGGGAAAAATCATTAAACTTTTACTACTTTGTTTATATGGCTACTAGCCAATTATTTTATTGATTAGTAATAATAATTTTATTAGAATTAACCAATTATCAACTGATAATTTTGGAAGAGTAGTCAGATGGAGGTAGAGTGTCTATCAACATATTTACTTATATAAATTTAGTATGTACTAGATACTGCTGTAATTGCTTTATACAGTCCTATCAAGTAGATGCTAGATTTCCCCATGTTATAGATGAGAAGACTAGGCCATAGGGAGATAAAGTCACTTTCCAAAAGTCACACATCTAGTGCTGGGTAGACTGGAATTCAAGCGGTCAGGCTCCAGAGTGACAGATTTTAATACCATATTATATTGGTATAAAGGAAAAAGTCTGAGTCAGTCTCTTGTGGGACTCCTTTCTCCTGGGTCCTGATGGGCACAAGGTTCTGTTTGTGCCCTCTGAGAGTCTGTTTGCCCAGTCCTGTGTAAGTTCTGTAATCAAATCCCACTGGCCACCAAAGTCAAACTCCCTGCGGGTTCTCAGTCCCTTTGCCAGATCCCCAGCTTGGGAAACCTGTTATGGGTCCTAGAATTTTCTTAACAGTGCAAAAATTTATCTGGTATAATTGTTCTGCAGCTGGTTGTCTGCTCAGCAGCTCTATGGTGGGGTTAATGGTGACCTCCTTCAAAAGGATTTATGTCACACTCTGTGTGACCAGGTCTGCTGCACCCAGAGCCCCTGCCCCTGAAGCAGGCCACTGCTGACCCGTACCTCCACAGGAGACACTCAACCACTCAAAGGCAGGTCTGGCTCAGTCTCTGTGGGGTCTCTGGGTTCTGGTGCACAAAAGGTTTTGTTTGAGCCCTCCAAGCATCTCTGGTGGGAATTGGGGTTAGATTCTAAAGGCGACTTCACCCGTCCTACCATCTTGCTGAGGCTTCTCCTTTGCCCTTGGACATGGGACATCTTTTTTTTTTTTGGTAGGATCCAACATTCTCCTGTTGATGGTTGCTCAGAAGCGAGCTTTACTTTTGACATTCTCTCAGGAGAAGACAAGCAGCACACGTCCTTCTACTCTGCCATATTGTCAGTCGGACTAAAACTGAAGAAAGGAGGGAAAACCACTGGCCCATTCAGGTATGACCTAAATCAAATCCCTTATGATTATACAGTGGAAGTGAGGAATAGAGTCAAGGGATTAGATCTGATAGACAGAGTGCCTGAAGAACTGTGGATGGAGGTGTGTAACATTGTACAGGAAGCATGGATCAAGACCATCCCCAAGAAAAAGAAATGCAAAAAGGCAAAATGGTTGTCTGAGGAGGCCTTACAAATAGTTGAGAAAAGAAGAGAAGCTAAGGGCAAAGGAGAAAAGGGAAGATATACCCAACTGAATCCAGGGTTGCAAAGAATACCAAGGAGAGATAAGAAAGCCTTCCTCAGTGATCAGTGCAAAAAAAAAAAAAAAAGAGGAAAACAATAGAATAGGAAAGACCAGAGATCTCTTCAAGAAAATTAGAGATACCAAGGGAACATTTCATGCAAAGATGGGCACAATAAAGGAGAGAAATGCTGTGAACCAAACAGAAGCAGAAAATATTAAGAAGAAGTGGCAAGACTATACAGAACAACTATACAAGAAAGGTCTTAATGACCCAGATAACCATGATGGTGTGATCACTCACCTAGAGCCAGACATCCTCGAATGTGAAGTCAAGTGGGCCTTAGGAAGCATCACTACGAACAAAGCTAGTGAAAGTGATGGAATTCCAGTTGAGCTACTTCAAGTCCTAAAAGATGATGCTGTGAAAGTGCTGCACTCAATAGGCCAGCAAATTTGGAAAACTCAGCAGTGGCCACAGGACTGGAAAAGGTCAGTTTTCATTCCAATCCCAAAGAAAGGCAATGCCAAAGAATGTTCAAACTACCCACAATTGCAGTTGTCTCAAGCTCTAGCAAAGTAATGCTCAAAATTCTCCAAGCGAGGCTTCAACAGTATGTGAACTGAGAACTTCCAGATGTTCAAGTTGGATTTAGAAAAGGCAGAGGAACCAGAGGTCAAATTGTCAACATCCAATGGATGATATAAAAAGCAAGAGAGTTCCAGAAAAACATCTACTTCTGCCTTATTGACTATGCCAAAGCCTTTGACTGTATGGATCACAGCAAACTGGAAAATTCTTCAAGAGATGGGAATATCAGACCACCTTACCTGCCTCCTGAGAAATCTGTGCAGGTCAAGAAGCAACAGTTAGAACTGGACATGGAACAACAGACTGGTTCTAGTGGTGACTGCAGCCATGAAATTAAAAGATGCTTTCTCCTTGGAAGAAAAGCTATGACCAAACTAGACAGCATATTAAAAAAACAGAGACATTACTCTGCTGACAAAGTTCTGTCTAGTCAAAGCTATGGTTTTTCCAATAGTCATGTATTGATGTAAGAGTTGGACTATAAAGAAATCTGAGCACCAAAGAATTGATGCTTTTGAACTGTGGTGTTAGAGAAGACTCTTCAGAGTCCCTTGGACTACAAGGAGATCCAACCAGTCAATCTTAAAGGAAATCAGTCCTGAATATTCACTGGAAGGACTGATGCTGAAGCTGAAGCTCCAGTAGTTTGGCCACCTGATGTGAAGAACTGACTCATTGGAAAAGACCCTGATGCTGAGAAGGATTGAAGGTGGGGGGAGAAGTGGATGACAGGATGAGATGTTTGGATGGTGTCACCGACTAAATGGACATGAATTTGACCAAGTTCTGGGAGTTGGTGAAGGACAGTGAAGGCTGGCATGCCACAGTCCATGCGGTTGCAAAGAGCTGGACATAACTGACTGACTGAACTGATAAAGGAAAAAGAGGAAAGAAAATCCAAGAAGCCTCCTTTTGATAAAGGACAAGGGACAGAAATATCTAGTTGCTCCATCCTCATCCTTTAAAGTGCACACATGCACACAAATACGATTCAGAATATGGTAGTACATTCTAGAATTTACTGTGTTCTTACTCTGTACCAGTGTTATAGTCACATATGCTGTCCATTTTAATCTTCACAGCTGCTCTGGGAAGTGGTGCTGTTAGAGTGAACTGTACAAAATTGCCCACCTTTGACTTTTTCTGAATTGCAAAAATGACAACATTATAAGGTTCAACCTATTATTGTTACCCTTTAACTCCTGAAAGAAAGAAGCTTAGAATGGTTCTGCTGCTTTCCCAAGGTTGCACAAACTGTGAGTAATGTACTGGTAGCTCTAAATGGAGCTTGTTAGAGTCTAGACCTCATGCTCTTAACCAAATGCTACCCCCTTTCTGCATACGCTGTTCTGTACAAACTTTCTTTGTGTGCCTGTGTATCCCACTCTTTTGTTCCTTGCATTCAACACGTGTTTGTGCAAACTCAGAAGGGTACTGCTTGCTTTGGTCTCTTCTTAACGTTAAGATCACTCTAGGGCCTTTCTGCTCAAAGTACATCCTGTGGATCAGTAGCAATGGCACCACTGGATAGAAATGCAGAATCTCAGGCCCAAACCAGGACTTCTGATTCAGAAACCCCACTTGAGCAAAATCTTCGTAAATGTACATACATGTTAGATAAATGTGGTTAGGACATGCTGAAAAGTTTCCGGCAGCTCCTACCTGGTGAGGAAGGACTGTATAACATTCCTTAAATGGAAAAAATGGGGATGAGATCTCCAGGTATTTAATATAGATGATTCTTATGCATTCAGATAGGTGAGATTAACAGGAGAAATTTTGCAACATGTCAGAACATTCAGACATTGAGATCCTTGTGGACAGAGAAAAATGAGATCATAAGGTCTTATACAATTGGCCAACCCTTTTGCATTTCTTAATTCCTCTGTCCCTCATGTTGACCTTCTGTTTGCTCTGTCCCCACCTTATGAGAACAGCTTCATTCCTGAAAATGCTGGCAAAAGTTTCATCTTTTGGGGGTTTAAAAAATAACATGCTGAAAAGTGTGTAAATAAAGAGATTACTCTAATCCAGGGGGTTTACCCAGCTCTGATTCATATCCTATAAACTCGAGGGAAAGCCTTCATCCAAGCTGATAGAGAACTCACAGGAAGAAGTTTTTTGATTAGGTAGAACATGAATCAGGCCTTGGGAAATCCCAGGAGCTAGAATCAAGTGCTCTGAGAGGAGCCAGCTAGGATTTTAATCTGAGTAGGGACCATGGATAATGAAAATGGCTGAGGTGATGAGAAATATGCTGAGGCAATAGGTCATACATGTGTAATGTATTCATATAATCAAATCCCCCCACCCCCTAGTTTAATAAAGCTGAATTGCTGCTTCCCATGTGAGAGGAGGAAAGAGAGGGTCATGAATAGCAGTTAAGCAACTCTGCTCCCGGCTGTATCAGGCAAAGGAAGTCCTAAGTGAGAAAACATTAAAGCAATGCATATTTAACTGTCCTAGTTTTGATTAGCTTTGTATATGTTCACGTTAGTGAAAATAATAATTGTTTCAAATGGATTATCAGCACCTATTTCAAAATCCCAATGGTACAAAATGGTATTAAGAGAAAGTTCCCCACCAAAATTTTAATTTTTCTCCTAAGGGACTATCAATATTACCCTTTCCTTATGATCGTTTCCCCAAAGAGATTCATTTCAAAATATTTTATACAATGATAGCCTACTGTGTTGTTTTACACTCTAATCTTTTTGCTAAGATTTGATTGCTCCACATCAGTGCCTGCCAAACTGCCTCATGATTTTTAGTGGCTTTGTAGTGATCTATTGGATGTTTGGACCTTATTATAATTTCCTTAACAAATTCTGTATTGGTGGACATTTAAGTTGTTTTCAAACTTTGCTTTAACATGTCTAAGTAAATGAGAAAGATAGCAGTTAAGGGCCAAGACTCTGGAGACAAGCTTCTTGGGCTCATGTCCCAGCTCTGTCAATTTGGTTACTGGGGAAGTGACTACACACAGTCTTCTGACATAAAGCAAGAAGTATGCAAGAGGGAGCTAGTGTTTTTTGACTTAATGTGTCTGTAGGATTAGTTTCCAGAAGTGAAATCTATATGTCTTTGGGTGTGTGCATTCAGAATTGTGATAGACCTTGTCAAGGTGCCCTTCCTAGCTGTTTACAACTTAAAGAATAATTGTACCTTTTCTTCCATATTCTCTCCAACACTGAGTATATTGAGTATGTTGGGAACTAAACCTTTAATTTTTTTCTTCTGTTTATTAACCAGTTAAAATGCTAACCACTAATAAAGCTTGAAGAAAATTGAAAGAGAACCCAAAGTTGATGAATAGGATTAAAATAAACTATTTTCTATTTTTCTCTAGGGTATATTCTATCATTGCAGAAGGAGTTAAATATAATTTAGTTTTCATCAGGCTAACACTATAAAACTCCAGGAAAGCTTCAAAATCTGAGTTGTAGGAGGCAAACCAGCTTGTTATGCTCTGTTTCTCTTCTCTCCTTACTTGCATACTTGACTGTGTTTCCCAGTTGTCCTGCATATAGGAGAGTCCATGTTACTAGTCTGTGGCAATATAAAGTGGGAAAAAGCTGCACCTACCGCCAGGCCTAGCCCATAAAGTACCTTGCATTATTCTTCTATTTGCCCTTTCTCTGCTCATTGGTCAGTGAGAGGCAGAGGATCCCAGCAGTTCTCAAAGGCCCCAAGGAATGGTGGCACCACCATTTGGAAGGGGCTTGGGTTCCTGTGTGACTGTGTGGAGGAGAGAACACTCCAGAACCCCCACTGACTAGTGTGAGACTGTGATATTAATGAGGAAAAAAAATGGGTTCTGTAAAGCCACCATTTGGGGGTATGTGCTCTAGCTATTTAGCCTATGGCAGTGCTTCATGACATTGTGTTTATTATGGCCTCTCAAAGTAAAATTATTAGACTTTTTCATAATTTTCCCCTTCATGAAATTTTAATACTGCAGGTATGGTGTATTTGTACAGGCAAATATGGCCTTGGAGTACAGAATGAAGCAGGGCAAAGGCTAATAGAATTTTGCCAAGAGAATGCACTGGTCATAGAAACATCCTCTTCCAAATACACAAGAGAAGACTCTACACATGGAGACTACCAGATGGTCAATACCATAACCAGATTGATTATATTCTTTGCAGCCAAAGATGGAGAAGCTCTATACAGTCAGCAAAAACAGGACGGGGAGCTGACTGTGGCTCAGATCATGAACTCCTTCTTGCCAAATTCAGACTTAAACTGAAGAAAGTAGGGAAAACCACTAGACCATTCAGGTATGATCTAAATCAAATCTCACACGATTATACAGTGGAAGTGAAAAATAGATTCAAGGGATTAGATCTGATAGACAGAGTGCCTGATGAACTATGGGTGGAGGTTTGGGACATTGTACAGAAGACAGGGATTAAGACCATCACCAAGAAAAGAAATGCAAAAAGGCAAAATAGTTGTCTGAGGAGGCCTTACAAATAGCTGTGAAATGAAGAGAAGTGAAAAGCAAAGGAGAAAAGGTAAGATATTCCCATTTGAATGCAGAGTTCCAAAGAATAGCAAGGAGAGATAAGAAAGCCTTCCTCAGTTATCACTACAAAGAAATAGAGGACAACAACAGAATGGGAAAGACTAGAGATCTCTTCAAGAAAATTAGAGATACTAGGGGAACATTTCATGCAAAGATGGTCTCAATAAAGGATAGAAATGGTATGGACCTAACAAAAGCAGAAGATATTAAGAAGAGGTGGCAAGAATACACAGAAGAACTATACAAAAAAGATCTTCATGACCCAGATTACCACGATGGTGTGATCACTCACCTAGAGCCAAACATCATGGAATGTGAAGTCAAGCAGGCCTTAGGAAGAATCACTACAAACAAAGCTAGTGGAGGTGATGGAATTCCAGTTGAGCTATTTCAAATCCTGAAACATGCTGTGAAAATGCTGCACTCAACATGCCAGCAAATTGGGAAAACTCAGCAGTGCCTGCAGGACTGGAAAAGGTCAATTTTCATTCAAATCCCAAAGAAAGGCAATGCCAAAGAATGTAAACTATTGCACAATTGCACTCATCTCACACGCTAGCAAAGTAATGCTCAAAATTCTCCAAGCCAGGCTTCACCAGTACATGAACTGTGAACTTCCAGATGTTCAGCTGGATTTAGAAAAGGCAGAGGAACCAGAGATCAAATTGCCAACATAAGCTGGACCATCGAAAAAGCAAGAGAGTTCCAGAAAAACATCTATTTCTGCTTTATTGACTATGCAAAAGCCTTTGACTGTGTGGATTAGAACAAACTGTGGAAAATGTTTCAACAGATTGGAATACCAGGCCACCTGACCTGCCTCCTGTGAAATCTGTATGCAGGTCAAGAAGCAACAGTTAGAACTGGACATGGAACAACAGACTTGTTCCACATAGACAAAGGAGTACGTCAAGGCTGTATATTGTCACCATGCTTATTCAACTTATATGCAGAGTACATCATGAGAAATGCTGGGCTGGATGAAACACAAGCTGGAATCAAGATTCCCAGGAGAAATATCAATAACCTCAGGTATGCAGATGACACCACCCTTATGGCAGAAAGCAAAGAACTAAAGAGCCTCTTGAAAGTGAAAGAGGAGAGTGAAAAAGTTGGCTTGAAACTCAACATTCAGAAAACTAAGATCATGGCAAATAGATGGGGAAACAAGGGAAACAGTGACAGACATTATATTTTTGGGCTCTAAAATGACTGCAGATGGTGACTACAGCCATGAAATTAAAAGATGCTTGCTCCTTGGAAGAAAAATTATGACCAACCTAGACAGCTTATTAAAAAGCAGAGACATTACTTTGCCAACAAAGGTCCATCTAGTCAAAGCTATGTTTTTTCCAGTAGTCATGTATGGATGTGAGAGTTGGACTATAAAGAAAGCTGAGCACTGAAGAATTGATGGTTTTGAACTGTGGTGTTGGAGAAGACTCTTGAGAGTCCCTTGGACTGCAAGAAGTTCCAATCAGTCCATCCTTAAGGAGACAGTCCTGAATATTCATTGGAAGGACTGATGCTGAAGCTGAAACTCCAATACTTTGGCCACCTGATGTGAAGAACTGACTCATTGGAAAGGACCCTGATGCTGGGTAAGATTGAAGGTGGGCAGAGAAGGGGATAACAGAGGATGAGACAGTTGTATGGCAACACCAAGTCAATGGACATGCGTTTGAGTGAACTCCGGGAGTTGGTGATGGACAGGGAGGCCTGGTGTGTTGCAGTCCATGGGGTCGAAAAGAGTTGGACACGACTGAGCAACTGAACTGAACTGAACTGAATGGATGGTGTATTTCTGTTTATGTAATGTAGGTACATCTGTGCGTTTTTAGTAAAAACAGTAGGTTTGTTTTGCTCCTCATCTACTCACCAAGGACCAATTTTTGCCCCATTTTGGGTGCTATTGGTCCCATTGGTATTTCATGGTCTACCCAGATTAATACACTTGGAAGCACTTTGAAGAACACCTTTAAATTTTTCTTGGGATAGTTCAATGCAGTCTTATTGGGAAGTCAAGAGGGAAAAGATAGCTGAGCTTCTAGGAGTTCTTCTCATCCTGAGTTTCTATTTGGCATTTATAAGCTTCATAATGCCCTGATTTTGCATGATAGTCACTGTCAGGAATTCTGACAGGGCGTGTGCCATTACATTCACTCCTTCCGGTGCACTGAGTCTTCTGTATGTGGACGAGGGAGGCAGGCGGTGAAGAGACAGTGCGGAGACCGGCCTAGAATGTTAGTCATTTGAATGGGATGTGTTAGCATAGTTACCATCACGTCAGTTACTGTCACGCTGCAGCGCCTGTGAGAGGGAGCTGAGGCGTGTAAGGAGGGCCAGGACCACTGAGTGATGATGGTGAAGCTGCTTCGATAACTCATTCGTAAGATTCTGTAGTTGAAAAGACACTGTCATCTTTACTTTCTCAGTAAATAAGCATCTGAGAAACTTCTTAAAAGGAGTAGGAAGGAACAGAGAAACATAGGAGCACCTTTTCTGTGGACCGTGTGCTTTATGAGATAAGCAGAGGCATACATCCTTGCCAACACTTGTTATTTTCATCATTTCTTCTTAAATAATACTCTCTCCCTCACTCCCTCCCTCCTTTCCTTCCTTTTTTATTTTTTTGATAGTAGCCGTCCTAGGAGTCATAGCTGTTATCTCATTGTGATTCTGATTTCTGTTTCCTTAATGATTAATGATACTGAGCATCTTTTCATATGCTGTTGACCATTTGTATGTCTTCTTTGGTGAAATGTTTACTCAAGCCCTTGGCATTTTTTTTTTCCTATCCCAACGTCTAGTTGCTTTGTGTGTGTGTGTGTGTGTGTGTGTGTTTTCCCCCAGCTTTATTGAGATATTATTGACATATGAAATTATGAGATATTTAAGTATACATCATGGTGATTTGATCCATATATACATTGTGAAGGGGTTTCTTCCATCTAATTAATTAATGCATACATCACCTCACATATCCCCCACTTTTTTGGCAAGAAAAGTTAAATTCTACTCTCTTAGCAAATTTCAGTTATATAATACAGTGTTATCAATTATATCACCATGTTTTACACTAGATTCTCCGACCTTATTTATCTTACAGCTGAAAGTTTATACCTTTTAACAGTCTCTCGAAAGAGAATAAGATAGTGGACTAGAGGAACGTGTGCTCATCTTCTGCGAGAACACCAAAATCACAATCAGCTGCTGAACAACTGTCGGCAGGAGAATGTGGGATCCCACCAAAAAAAGATACCCCATGTCCAAGGCCAAAGGAGAAGCTGCAACAAGACGGTAGGAGGAGTGCAACCGCATTTAAAATCAAGCCTCATCCCGCCAGCGACATGGGCGTGCAAACGAAACCCTGTGGCGCCAGGCCCCGGGAAGGAGCCGTGACCACCGGCAGAGACGCGCCAGACCTGCATGTGGGTTTGGCCATCCGCAGGCACAGGGGCTCTGGCAGCAGCCATCCTGGGGGCCCAGCATGGGGCCTGAGTCTTCTTGGAGGAGGTCACCATTAGCCCCACCATAGCGCCTCCAGGCAGGTGACCCACAAACTGGAGAACAATTTTACCAAAAAAGTTCTTGCACTAGTGCAAAAGTTTTAGGGCCCACAACAGATTTCCCAACCTGGGGATCTGCCAAAGGGACTGAGAAAAGGTACTGGAAAAGGTCAGTTTTCATTCCAATACCAAAGAAGGACAGTGCCAAAGAATGTTCACAGTACTGCATGATTGCACTCATTTCACATGCTGCCAAGGTCACGCTCAAAATCCTCCAAACTAGGCTTCAACAGTATGTGAACTGAGAACTTTAAGATGTTCAAGTTGGATTTAGAAAAGGCAGAGGATCCAGAGATCAAATTGCCAACATCTGTTGGATCACAGTAAAAGCAAGAGTTCCAGAAAAACATCTACTTGTGCTTTATTGACTACACCAAAGCCTTTGACTCTGTGGAGCACAACAAACTGGAAAATTCTTAAAGAGATGGGAATATCAGTCCACCTGACCTACCTCCTGAGAAACCTGTATGCAGGTCAAGAAGCAGCAGTTAGATACTGACATGGAAAAACAGACTGGTTCCAAATCAGGAAAGGAGTCTGTCAAGGCTGTATATTGTCACCCTGTTTATTTAACTTACATGCAGAGTACGTCATGTGAAATGCTGGGCTAGATGAAGCAAAAGCTAGAATCAGGATTACTGGAAGAAACATCAATAACCTCAGATATGTAGATGACATCACCCTTATGGCAGAAAGTGAAGAACTAAAGAGTCTCTTGATGAAAGTGAGAGAGGAGAGTGAAAAAGCTGGCTTAAAACTCAACATTCAAAAAGCTAAGATCTTGGCATCTGGTCCCATCTGCTGCTAAGTCACTTCAGTCATGTCCGACTCTGTGCGACCCCATAGATGGAAGCCCACCAGGCTCCTCCATCCCTGGGATTCTCCAGGCAAGAACACTGGAGTGGGTTGCCATTTCCTTCTCCAATGCATGAAAGTGAAAAGTGAAAGTGAAGTTGTTCAGTCGTGTCTGACCCTCAGTGATCCCATGGACTGCAGCCCACCAGGCTCCTCTGTCCATGGGATTTTCCAGGCAAGAGTACTGGAGTGGGGTGCCATTGCCTTCTCCAGTCCCATCACTTTATGCCAAATAGATGGGGAAACAGTGGAAACAGTGACAGACTTGATTTTCTTGGGCTCCAAAATCGCTGTGGATGATGGCTGCAAGCCATGAAATTGAAAGAAACTTGCTCCTTGGAAGAAAAGCTATGCCAAACCTAGACAGCATATAAAAAACAGAGACATTACTTTGCTGACAAATGTCGTATAGTCAGAGCTATGGTTTTTCCAGGAGTCATGTACAGATGTGAGAGTTGGACCATAAAGAAGGCTGAGCCCTAAAGAATTGATGCTTTTGAACTGTGGTGTTGGAGAAGACTCTTGAGAGTCCCTTGGACTGCAAGGAGATCAATCCAGTCCATCCTAAAGGAAATCAGTCCTGAATATTCATTGGAAGGACTGATGCTAAAGCTGAAGCTCCAATACTTTGGCCACCTGATGCGAAGAGCTGACTCATTGGAAAAGACCCTGATGCTGGGAAAGATTGAGGGCAGGAGAAGAAGGGCATGACAGAGGATGAGATGGTTGGATGGCATCACCAACTCAATGGATGTGAGTTTGAGCAAACTCTGGGAGATGGTGAAGGACAGGGGAGCCTGAATTGCTGTAATCAATGGGGTCAAGAAGAGTTGGACGTGAGGGACTGAGCAACAACAACCAAACTCTCACCTATTTTCCTCATCCCCTAACTCCTTGTTGTTGAGTTGTAGAAGTTTATTGCATATTTTGGATATTAACACTTTATCAGATAAATGATTTGCAAATATTTTTGCCCATAGTTTGGTTTGACTTTTCACTCTGTTGATTGTTATCCTTAATATACTGCTATTTCACTTTAAAAATCCCATCTTCTCTAACTGTTAAGTGAGGTTTTGGTGTGTACATTGGCTATTTATATTTATTTTTCTGTGAACCGCCTATATATGTCCTTTGCCTATTTTTCTGTTAATAATTTGTGTTTTCTTGTTGGGTTGAACTGGCCTTTTCTTCTGGTTATAAGTTAAATAGTTTTCACTTGCTATATGTCTTTGATATTTGTTAATTGAATTTATTCTATTTAAAAAATTTTATACTCAAATTTAATAATCTTTTATTCCATGACTTAGAAAAGCTAGTCTTGCTTAGCTAAGATTGTATATATGCACACACACACACACACACACATATACATAAACACACAATCTACATTCATTATTTTCTAACACTTTTGTAGTTTCAGTTTAAATTTTGGGGCGTTGGCATCAGTTTATTTTTCCAGTTTGCTATCCAACTGACTTTTATATGCTTTATTTAAGAGTTTGTTTACTCCTACAAATTTGAAATGCCACCTCTGTGATATATTCAATGATCATTATTTTCTAGATTTTCTTAGCCATAACATTAACACAATTTAAATTATAACATTTTCTGGATTCTTTACCTGTGTAGTATTCATTGGCTAAAATACAGAGTGTCTGTGAAAGGATACACAACAAACTAGCGATTGTAGTGACTCCTGCAAGGGGAGCAGGAAATCGGGTAGCTGGAGGAAATGGAGAAGAGAAGAGATGACTTCCCACTGCATATTCCTATGTGTATCTTGAGTCTTGTACTGTTTGCAAGTATAAACCTTTTCAGAAATCATTGCATTTAAATGATGCACAAGCATCAGACACCGCCTCGCGTGTCCCCTTGTCGCCCCTGCCTGCTCCCCAGAGTGTCCTCTTACCCTTTAATCCCCATCATTGACCAGAATCCTCAGCCTCTCCTAGTCCCTGGGCCCTGAGGAAATATTCAGTCCCCTACAAGGAAAACTGCAGGACTGCTTAAGACCTCTTCTGACTCTTGATATGAACAAAATGTGGAGTTTGCCTGGGGAGGCAGAGCGGAGAGCAGTGGAAGTCACGGGCAGGACACTCGATGGAAGAAAACCTCCTGGGATGCAAGTTCTCTGGCAGGAGATCCAGGGAGAGCTTTTGAGACTCATATGATCACTATCTTTATCATCACCAGTGATAAACTCTAAACAGTATTTCATAAGTATGTTCTGTGGAATATCAATCTGTCAGGATACTCGGTTTTCCTCTTTGTGGTCAATGACGTTTGCAAAACCAGTAGTGTCTCCCCTTTGAAGAATTATGATACACTTTAACATTTAAATGTCTGAGAAATTTTGCAATTAGGAAAACCTCTTTCATTTTTGTTTAAACTAGAATCTCTAAACTTATCTGACCACAGAATCAATCTTACCCACCTAGCTCTCCAATCTGGTCAAGACCTACAGTAGCAGTGTAAATTGTAACAACCAGAACAGACAAATGTTGAAATGCTGGAAAAGAAATGCCAATCTGAATTTATGCAAGGCTAAATTTCTAGAAGACTATTTTGGCATTTTGACTACAGTGAATAAGGGCTGGATAATAAATAATTCAGCAAATAAAAATGTTGTAGCGGGTGCTTTTGAAACTTGAAAATAATCATCTTCTGCAGGATGCACGCCACCAATAATCATGTTTTTTTAACTCTTCACATGTTTACCAAATCCTGAGATAGCCAAAGTGGTCATTAGAGTGGTCATCAGTTCAGACCTAGTTAGCACAAATCTAACTAGGCAAGTCTAAACCAATAACATCGGCCTGAATTTGCCAGTCCTGGAATAAGGATAACAAACTCCATTTTCTGATTTGTTTTTTTCTAGAATGTCTAAAGCATTGGTTAAAAATGGTAGATCTAAAGGGTAGGCTGGGAGAGTGTGGAAAGCAGGGAAGAGAAAGGAAGGAATGGGGACATGGTCAGAAAACAGGGAGAGAGGTGTCTTGTGGCAGAGATGTCGCTGACTGTGCCTCAAGCGTCGCTCAGCGCACTCCCGTGCAGGTTCGTCTGTCCAGGGAGCGCGAGGCTGGGCTGTTCTCAGTGCTCAGAACTGACGCTCGGAACAGGCAGAAGTAATGTGTTTATTAGTCTCAACGGGGCTTTTTGTGTCTGTTCTCGTGATGGAGGTGGCGAGAATGTTGATGTTCTCATCTTGGATCCTGTAAAGGAGTGCTCTCATATCTGGTTCTGGACTCAGCAATGTACTCGAATCACTCACAGACACAAAACAAACCAGTGCTCAGACCCCGTCCCTGGTCAGTGAAGTTGGACTCTAGCGGTGGGCTGCAGATGTTTGTATTCTTTAAACCTGCCCCAGATGGCTTTAATATGCTCTCTCAAGGTTGAGCTGCAGCTGCAATGATCCCGTTGAGAATCTAGCAGCTCGCTGACAAGGGCACAAAGGACATAAGCAAATTCAGTGCGTTTCAGATCAGTACCCTGAGGCTGCTCCTGGCTATTTGTGATTAAACCTGTAGTTCTGTAAGATTTTTAATTTCCAGGTCAGATGATTTTAATATAAAACTATTTGGTGAGTAGTCAGCAGTGATTCCAATTTTTTTTAAATAAGTGACTTTTTGGACTTCCCTGGTGGCTCAGATGGCAAAGCGTCTGCCTACAACGTGGGAGACCCAGGTTCAATCCCTGGGTTTGGAAGATCTCCTGGAGAAGGAAATAGCAACCCACTCCAGTACTTTTTCCTGGAAAATCCCATGGACGGAGGAACCTGGTAGGCTACAGTGCACGGGGTCGCAAAGAGTCAGTCATGACTGAGCGACTTCACTTTCTTTCTTTCCTTCTTTTTGGAAAATTGCTGGTTCATTATTTCTTTAGTTCTTTATTATTTCTGGCTGTGCTGGGTCTTCATTGCTTCCTGGGTGCTCCTCTCATTGCAGGGAGCAGGGGCCACTCTCCCTTTTGGTGCTCTGCTCACTCATTGCAGGGGCCTCTCTTGCTTTGTGAGCAAAGGTCTGTCTAGTCAAAGCTGTGGCTTTTCCAGTGGTCATGTATGGATGTGAGAGTTGGACTATAAAGAAAGCTGAGCACCAAAGAATTGATGCTTTTGAACTGTGGTGTTAGGGAAGACTCTTGAGAGTCCCTTGGACTACAAGGAGGTCCAACCAGTCCATCCTAAAGGATATCAGTCCTGGGTGTTCATTGGAAGGACTGATGCTGAAGCTGAAACTCCAATACTTTGGCCACCTGATGTGAAGATCTGACTCATTTGAAAAGACCCTGATGTTGGGAAAGATTGAAGGTGGAGGAGAAGGGGACAACAGAGGATGAGATGGTTGGATGGCATCACTGACTTGATGGATATAAGTTTGAGCAAGTTCCAGGAGTTGGTGATGGACAGGGAAGGATGGCATACTGTAGTCCATGGGGTCGCAAAGAACTGGACATGACTGAGCGGCTGAAGAGCAATTTCCTTCTGGGTTTCCCTGGTGGTTCAGTGGTAAAGAATCCTCCTGCTAATGCAGGAGGTGCAGGTTTGACTCCTGGATCGGGACGATCTCCTGGAGAGAAGGGCATGGCAACCCACTCTTACTCTTGCCTAGGAAACCCCACAGACCGAGCAACCTAGTGGGCTACAGTCCATGGGGCTGCAGCAGAATCAGACATGACTTAGTGAGTAAACAATAATAACAAAATTTACTTCTAAATTCTTTTGTTGGTGGTGACATGTTTGTTCTGAACTAGAGTCATTTCTTTGTGAGTAAGTTATCTTCTTACTTGATAGCCTTTGTGGTTTTCTAATATGCAGTCATTGTGAATATTCATATTCTTGTGGAACATTCGCAGAACTGTATTTTTGAAAATTGTTGCTTTGTTTTTTTCCTTCTAGTCTATTCTTTTGGAAGCTCATTAAAATATGTTCAAGTATTTTCCACTCAACTATTTTAAGTGCTTTCCATAACTTTTAATCTCTCTCTGTGGTATTTCCTTGGTGAATTCATTATTACTATATTTTGATGTTTCCTTATTTGATTTCTATTTAGAATCTGGCTCATGTTCTATTTTCAATTGATAGCTATATTTATATCAATTTGCAGATTTCATAGTAGATCAGAATCCGCCTTCAATGCGGGAGACCTGGGTTGGATCCCTGGGTTGGGAAGATCCCCTGGAGAAGAGAAAGACTCCCCACTACAGTATTCTAACCTAGAGAATTTTGTGGACTGTATGGTCCATGGGGTTGCAAAGAGTCAACACAACTGAGCAACATTCACTTTAATTTTCATTTCTTATATTCTCCTTCATTTCTATTTATTTTTTTTCCCCAAGGACAAAAACACTTATTTTAAAGTAATTTTCAGATTGTCCTGTTTTCTTTTATTGGGTTACAATAATCTACTAATTTGTCTCCTTGTCTGCCTTTATGAATCATCTTCATGTACAGTGGAAAAGTAATGTGCAGGCTCACCTTGATTATGTTTTTCTTTTCTTTTTCCTTCATATTGAATATTGAAACTTTCATTTCCAAATGAGGTCATATTCAAGGCTTGTTTTATTGGCTTTGTGCCTAGAAGAAGGTGTCTGCTTTCTCCTATTTCCCTCATTAAAAAGCTATATATATATATAATATGCAATAGCCCATTATATTGTGGCATAGCCTGGTGGCAATAGCTTTTCTTATGTTTTATGTTTTTTCTGAAACGTCTGTCTTTGCACACAGGAGAACCCTACCCTGTCTCCAGTTACCAAGTGTTGAGCCTAAGAGTGGCTCCTGAACCTCCGTGGGGCGCTCTGAGTCTCCCTTTCCCACTGGAGATCCATTTCAGCCGTCGCCCCCTGCTTTCAGGCCGAGGCCGGCAGACTTCCGTCACACGTGCTGCTTTGCATTCTCTTCCTTTTCTGGACTCCAGTGACATTTTACCTTTCTTTAGAAAAATTATTAAGGCTGTGCCTTTTTCTATTATATTTTAAAATATTTCATGAATTATTGTTTGGAGCACGAAGATTGTGTGTGTGTGTGTGTGTGTGTGTGTGTGTGTGTGTGTGTGTGAGAAAAGTGCCCCACAGATATCTTACCTGGGCGTTGCTTCCTAATAATTTCATAGATTTTCTTATATATACAGGTAGTAACCCTTTTGCTACCAATGTATTATATTTTACTCAGTTGTCATGTTCTTTTGCATATTGTATTTTTAATTAGTTTTTATTGAAGTATAGTTGATTCACAATGTTGTGTTCATTGCTGCCGTTCAGCAAGGTGATTCAGTTATACGTGTATATTCTTTTATCTAGTATGTTCTTTTCCACTATGGTTCATCATGCTGCTGCTGCTGCTGCTGTCGCTTCAGTCGTGTCCGACTCTGCTCGACCCCATACACGGCAGCCCACCAGGCTCCTCTGGCCCTGGGATTCTTCAGGCAAGAACACTGGAGTGGGTTGCCATTTCCTTCTCCAGTGCATGAAAGTGAAAAGT
This sequence comes from Bos taurus, assembly GCF_002263795.3. NCBI lineage: Eukaryota > Metazoa > Chordata > Mammalia > Artiodactyla > Bovidae > Bos > Bos taurus. The sequence goes on along the minus strand of NC_037334.1, from coordinate 110,063,669 downwards.
GAAAGGGAAGCCGCTCAGTCGTGCCCGACTCTTAGCGACCCCATGGACTGCAGCCCACCAGGCCCCTCCATCCATGGGATTCTCCAGGCAAGAGTACTAGAGTGGGGTGCCATCGCCTTCTCTGATGGTTTATCATAGGATACTGAATATAGTTCCCTTTGCTATGCAGTAGTATCCTGTTGTTTATTTGTTTTGTATGTAAAAGGTTGTTTCTGCTAACTCTAACCTCCCACTCCATCCCTCCCTGACCTTCTCCCCCGCGGCAAACACCAGTCTGCTTTCTGTGTCTATGCTTCTGACTCTGTTTCTTAGATAGGTTCCTTTGTGTCTTATTTTTGGTCCCACCTGTAAGTGACACCATGCCGTATTTGTCTTTCTCTTTCTCACTTCCTTTGGTATGACAATCTCTGCTTGTGTTGTGTGTTGTATTTTTGATTACAAATGTTTTACACTTTACAGTTCCTCTCTCTTTGGTATCACGCTTAGGAAATACCAGTCTATATTGTGTTCTAGTGCTTTTACAGTCCTTAATTTTCTAAAATGTTAGGCACTCAATTTTCCTAAAATATATTTTTACTTGAGATAGAAATAGTAGTATTTTTCCCTAAATAGTTAATATACTATTTACTATACATTTCACATATGTTGACCACATCATATCAACTGACTTGAAATATCTGATAATATTATACATTCTGGTTTACAGCAGTTGATTCTTTATGTTATTTTCTGTTTAACTATGCTGGTTCCAGCCTTGTTCATTGCTTTGTATGAATTTTTATATAAAACTGCTGCCTTATAAGTTGCAGACGATGGAAGAGACCAAATTGTGGACTCTGGCGGCAATTCCTAAGGTGTCACCTTCTGAGACCTGTTTAATAGCCAGCTGTGTCCACCTTGCAAAGAAATAGAGGAAAACAACAGAATGGGAAAGACTAGAGATCTCTTCAAGAAAATTAGAGATACCAAGGGAACATTTCATGCAAAGATGGGCTCGATAAAGGACAGAAAAGGCATGGACCTAACAGAAGCAGAAGATAATAAGAAGAGGTGGAAAGAATACACAGAAGAACTGTACAAAAAAAGACTTTCATGATGCAGATAATCACGATGTTGTGGTCACTCATCTAGAGCCAGACATCCTGGAATGTGAAGTCAAGTGGGCCTTAGAAAGAATAACTACAAACAAAGCTAGTGGAGGTGATGGAATTCCAGTTGAGCTATTCCAAATCCTGAAATGTGTGAAAGTGCTGCACTCAATATGCCAGCAAATTTGGAAAACTCAGCAGTGGCCACTGGACTGGAAAAGGTCAGTTTTCATTCCAATCTCAAAGAAAGGCAATGCCAAAGAATGCTCAAACTACTGCACAATTGCACTCATCTCTCATGCTAGTAAAGTAATGCTCAAAATTCTCCAAGCCAGGCTTCAGCAATATGTGAACTGTGAACTTCCAGATGTTCAAGCTGGTTTTAGAAAAGGCAGAGGAACCGAGACTAAATTCCCAACATCTGCTGGATCATGGAAAAAGCAAGAGAGTTCCAGAAAAACATCTGTTTCTGCTTTATTGATGATGCCAAAGCCTTTGACTGTGTGGATCACAATAAACTGTGGAAAATTCTTCAAGAGATGGGAATACCAGACCACCTGACCTGCCTCTTGAGAAACCTATATTCAGGTCAGGAAGCAACAGTTAGAACTGGAGATGGAACAACAGACTGGTTCCAAATAGGAAAAGGAGTACATCATGGCTGTATATTGTCACCCTACTTCTTTAACTTCTATGCAGAGTACATCATGAGAAAGGCTGGGCTGGAAGAAGCACAAGCTGGAATCAAGATTGCCGGGAGAAATATCAATAACCTCAGATATGCAGATGACACCACCCTTATGGCAGAAAGTGAAGAGGAACTAAAAAGCCTCTTGATGAAGGTGAAAGAGGAGAGTGAAAAAGTTGGCTTAAAGCTCAACATTCAGAAAACTAAGATCATGGCATCTGGTCCCATCACTTCATGGGAAATAAATGGGGAAACAGTGGAAACAGTATCAGACTTTATTTTTTTGGACTCCAAAATCACTGCAGATGGTGATTTTTTGCAGCCATGAAATTAAAAGGCCCTTACTCCTTGGAAGGAAAGTTATGACCAACCTAGATAGCATATTCAAAAGCAGAGACATTACCTTGCCAACAAAGTTTCCTCTAGTCAAGGCTATGGTTTTTCCTGTGGTCGTGTATGGATGTGAGAGTTGGACTGTGAAGAAAGCTGAGCACTGAAGAATTGATGCTTTTGAACTGTGGTGTTGGAGAAGACTCTTGAGAGTCCCTTGGACTGCAAGGAGATCCAACCAGTCCACCCTAAAGGAGATCAGTCCTGGGTGTTCATTGGTAGGACTGATGCTGAATACTTTGGCCACCTGATGTGAAGAGTTGACTCATTGGAAAAGACCCTGATGCTGGGAGGGATTGGGGGCAGGAGGAGAAGGGGACGACAGAGGATATGATGGCTGGATGGCATCACTTACTCGATGGACATGAGCTTGGGTAAACTCCAGGAGTTGGTGAGGGACATGAAGGCCTGGCATGCTGTGATTCATGGAGTCGCAAAGAGTCGGACACGACTGAACTGAACTGAGCTCTGTCCACCTTTTATTAAACATACTTCCACAAATTTTCACTTTACACTGCTGAAATAAATGGTGAGAACTAGCTTATGCAAAGCAGTCAGTCATAGCAGAAATCCTGGTGGACAGATATACCCCAGCTGATTACTACTGAGGTGACCTCCATTCATAGCTTCCCTCCTCTGTAAAGTAGGGATTATGTTCTTTCTGGCCAAGGATTTTGTGGCAGTTCCACACACTGGGTGGTGGCATCGACTGCATTTCTCACTCTTTGACGTAAATATTTAGTAGATGGTAACTATTACATGCAGAAAATTTTCTGCTGAAAACCAGTGATGACACGGAGCGTTCAGGGCCACAGTTGGATGTTCCTCCGGGTTGACTGCCCATACCAACCATAACACCAACAACAATAAAATCAGTTATTAAGATTGGAAGAGATTTTCAGAGGATATGGCTCATGGAAAATTATTTCCAGCCATCGTTAAGTGTCATCTCCGTAACTGTTTTCTAAATGAGTTCCATATGTGGGCATGTGGTTATTAAGACATATGTAATTTTGATTGTTACCTAATAAAAGACTAATGATCCAATGGGAAAATTTCTACCCTAAATCTGAGTTTTTTCTGAAACTTAATTTCTGAAACATAAAGTGAAAGAAAAATTAATTTTAAACCAATAATTTTATGAAAGATATTCACATCAATCTAATATAAATTTTAACAGACATTTCATAAATTTATTCTTCCATAACTTGAGCTTCATTTTTCAGAAAGCAGGACTTTACCCTTTTTGAATGGATTGGAAAAGTAGATTTATCTGGGGAAATACAAAAGAGAGAAGCATTGGGCTCTAGGATACTCCAAGAGACTTTTATTGTTTATTTACAGTACTGCTTCAAGAGTGTTAAAAATTAATCTCAAAGGCGCATGTGCACTGCGTCGCTTCAGTTGTGTCTGACTCTTTGTGACCCTATGGACTGTATCCCGGCAGGCTCCTCTGTCCATGAGGATTCTCCAGGCAAGAATACTGGAGTGGGTTGCCATGCCCTCCTCCAGGGGATCTTCCCGACTCAGGGATTGAACCTGCGTCTCTTACGTCTCCTGCATTGGCAGGTGGGTTCCTTACCACTAGTGCCACCTGGGAAGCCCAATCTCAAAGGTAATATATATTAATCGTAAGAAACTGTAAAGGTAGATTAAGAGCATAAAGAAGAAAAATCACTCATAAATCCACATGACATAATACTTCCAGCCATTTTTCTGAGGGTAAGAATGAATAAATATGGAGTCATAGTAGCCAAACTATTTGAGAATAACATGCCAGTAATACTATTCAATCTTATTTTATATTTTTCTATGGCATGATTTTACTGGCTGTATAATAACCCTATAGGTTTTTAATATCTAATATTTTTAGATATTCCTCTGTTGTATAACATTTAAGTTGCTTCCAGTATTTTACTGTGATGCGTGATACTGTATTAGAGTCACTTATGTGGCACTTACATTCTAAAGTCAGCTTGTAAGAGAATCTAGTAGACAAAATTATATCTGCAATTCTCTTAAGCAGTTGCCATGTATAATGTCACCTCAAGAGACACTCAAGTTCTATCTCTTCATCAGTCTATCTTGGGTATATTTTCTCTATAGAGTTTCAATATTTTTGATTGTAGGCAATAAAAACTGCTCCAGCATTTTTAAGCAACAGGGCTATTCCTCAGAATATTATGGGGATTATCCTTTATTATACTTTATTGGGAATCAGTGGATAACTTGATTTGGAAAATGGGCAAAAACCAAGAGGTCTTTGGAGACTAAGCTGGAAGAACAGTGTGGTCCATGCTTCGGTGCTCTGTTCCAGTGAATTAGGCTTTCGAACAGTCATCTGTCCCCGCCTCCTTTTTATGGTGAGAGGTTCCTGTGACCAAGCTCAACTCATGTGCGCACTGCTTAGTTGCACTAAGAGACAAAGGAAGGATCTGACTCTTTGGATTCTGTGGCAGGACATGCCATGGGAAACAAGAGCTAGGAATTGCCCTCCCATGAGAGCCTTAATCATGAGGAAATTCCACTCAAAGGCAAATCAGAATACTAGTAAAGGATGGGAGAGCATTTGGATATCAAGAAGTTAAAAAACAACAAATATTGCCAGTTTAGCCTCAAAAAATGTTGTTGTTGTTTTTTTCCAGTTAGATACCAAATAGAGAAGTTGGGTAAGGTTCAGGGGTCATGGTGTGTGCTAGAATAATGCTCAGCAAAGTGGGAGCTCCATGTTGGAACCTATTGAAGGAAATAGGTTCATAGCTCTCACATTGGGCTCACTCTCCAGCTTATGCTACAGTATGGCTGACAGAACCCTCACCTGTGTTATTTAAATTATTATTATAATGATTACTTTGGCAGAGGATTTAATGGCTGAATTGTGTAAATTAACCGTGTATCGCGGACCTTGAATGTATAAACAGCAACTAAAACCCTTTCTGAGATAAGCAGTTTCAGAATGTATGTTTCTGGGAGAATATCCAGTTCCCTAAGCTCCTAACTGCATAGAAAGGATTTCTTCACTGAAACCCTGGATAGTGTTTAGGGAATCTTTGATCTCAAAGAAATTGATATGTATGCATTTGTATGCATGCCTTTGTTTGTGTGTATTCCTTTAGTATGCATTTTTCTTGGGAGACAGTCAAATACTGTCATCCAATGTCTGTTGGGTACCAAGACCGAAACAAAGAATCATCTTCGCATCTCTCTCCTAACATCCACAATAAGAATTAAATCTTTCAAATAGAAGTATTCCCATGGAAGATAAGAGGCTTACAACATTTCTGTTAAGGTGGAGAATCCTAGAGAAAGAGTAGTCTGTAGGAAAATCCTGGCCACACTGTCCTTTGGCAGCCTCTGTGCTGCTAGCCAGTCCTGGAAAGCTGCATATCATCTCGGTGGTCAGCAGAAAGCAATGGAATGGGCACCTGTGGACATACGGGCATTGCTGCAAGACTGAAAGAGTTCATTCTCCTTCAAGGAATGGTGGCTCCTTTTCCCGTGACTCGCATATCGTACAGAAGCCCTTGGCTCCCTGGACTACATTTGTTGTTGTTGAGTCACTAAGTCATGTCTGACACTTTGCAACCCCAGGGACTGCAGCACACCAGGCTTCTCTGGCCTTCACCAACTCCTGGAGTTTACTCAAACTCATGTCCATCAAGTCAGTGATGCTATCCAGCCATCTCATCCTCTGTCACCCGCTTCTCCTCCCACCCTCAATCTTTCCCAGCATCAGGGTCTTTTCAAATGAGTCAGTTCTTCCCATCAGGTGGCCAAAGCATTGGAGCTTCCCCTTTAGCATCAGTCCTTCACAATGAACATTCAGGACCGATTTCCTTCAGGACTGACTAGTTGGATCTCCTTGCAGTCCAAGGGACTCTCAAGAGTCTTCTCCAACACCACAGTTCAAAAACATCCATTCTTCGGCGCTCAGCTTTCTTTATGGTCCAGCTCTCACATCCATACATGACCACTAGAAAAACCATAGCTTTGACTAGATGGACCTTTGTTGGTAAAGTGATGTCTCTGCTTTTTAATATACTGTCTAGGTTTATCATAGCTTTTCTTCCAAGGAGCAAGCATCTTTTAGTTTCATGGGCTTCCTATTTGTTATTATTAACATAAAATCTTATCTGCTTATTTTGATAGAAATTCTTAGTAGTGAAGAAATATATGGGGCATTTGACATTCTCTTTTTTCCTTGGTTCTTTGTGCAGAAATCTACTCCATGATATCTTTTCCAATCTGAGCCCTCCCAGTGACAGTTCCTCTCTTCATGATTTAGGGTTTTTGTTTTAAACACTCATTCTAACAGGCCACTTAAAATTTTATGCTTTCAGTAGGCATGTGCTGTGCTTAGCCACTCAGTTGTGTCTGACTCTGCAACCCCATGGATTGTAACCCACCAGGTTCCTCTGTCCATGGAATTCTCCAAGCAAGAATACTGGAGTGGGTTGCCTTGCCGTCCTCTAGGGGACCTTCCCAACCCAGGGATTGAACCCAGGCCTCCCACATTGCAGGTGGATTCTTTACCATCTGAGCCACCAGGGAAGCCCAAGAATACTGAAGTGGGTAGCCTGTCTCTTCTCCACGGGATCTTCCTGACCCAGGATTCAAACTGGGGTCTCCTGCATTGTAGGTGGATTCTTTACCAGCTAAGCTACTAGGGAAGTCCTTAATAGGTATAGTTTTCCCATAATTTTCTTATTGAAATAGCAGTCAGCCTCAATAAGGTGTGCAAAGAGTTATCATATTCTAGCATTTTACAGTTTTCCATAGCTTCATCATCTTTACTTCTTTATGAGATGAGGAAATGAGATCAGATCTTTATGAGATTAGGAAAATTGGCCCTGAATTTCATTATGAACTTTACTCTCCACTTCAGTGTTTCATTTTCTTTTTAAATATGCTTTTATTTTCTCCTCCAGACTTAGAGGAAGGGTTCACTTCCTGAAATAAACTACTCTGTGTCCTGGATTTTTTTGTGACTCCCATGAAAATATTAGACTCAGACTCTATCCTTCCACCTTGCAGGTCCTTCTCCTGTGCCTTCAAAATGTTGTGGGCCCTGCCTGCTCTTTACAAAACATTTTCTCTCACTTTTATTTCATCACCAAACTTTTGAGTTAAAAGCTCACATCTTCATGTTTTCACCACTCGTTCTCTTTTTAAATTGCTGTAATCCCTTCTGTCTCAAAATTGTTTCCTTGACAGTCGGCAGTGAACCAGTAACTCAATTTCACAGACTGTTCTTGGCTTGAACCTCTTGGAGACTTAAACTGGAGATCCTGCTTTCCTTGAATGTGTGGATCTGTAGCATTCATTAATCTAATACAAATATTTTAGGTGTTTTACATATAACTCGTCTTGTCATCACCATACTCAGTGAAGTGGTATCATGATTGCCCTGAGGACTGGAGAAGGTAAGGATTTGTCTTAAAAGTCCTGTTCAAATGTCCTTGTTCTTTGCTTTCTCTTTTCTCTTTTTCTGGCTTCTGTTTTGTTGGCTTCTTTTCCATCACCTTCCAGTGAGCATTCTGTTCCTCTCATCAGCTGTTTGTCCTCATTTTCTCTCTCTGCTCACTTGCCTTCAGTAAAATGGTCCTGTTTTATTAATAAAGCTATAATCTTTTTGAAGATAAATTCTTGCTACTCTTGCAACAGACTTTGTTCATTCTGGATTCAGAGTTCTACTTTATTTGATTGCCCACATCTAACTGGTTGTTTCTCTTTCCTTCTATGTTGTTCGTATATCCATCTTTTAAAATCCAGCCTTTTCTGATCTCCCCTTTCTTTTCTGGATCCCTATAACTTTCATTGTCCACAACAGTCAGTTTGGTAATAAATGACCTGTTGCATTCTGTTTGTTTCTTATATGCATGTCTTGCCTTTTTAGCTGTATAGGAAATGTGGCTCTGCCTTTTAATTACTTTATATTGTCTTTCTGTTGTTAGTATTTGGCATGTAACATAGAGGTGACTACATGACAGATATTTTATCAGCTAAGGCTCCAAACAAGAGAAAAAAACTGTGACTAATAATGTGCATGCCACCTTGCTTCAGTCATATCTGACTCTTTGCAACCCCATGGATGGCAGCCCACCAGGCTCCTCTGTCCAAGGGATTCTCCAGATAAGAATACTGGAGTGGGTTGCTATGTCCTTCTCCAGGGGATCTTCCCGACAAAAGGATCGAACCCTCATCTCTTTGTCTCCTGAATTGACAGGTGGATTCTTTACCATTAGTGCCGTCTGGGGAAACTGACTAAAAGCAAACTTGTGGCAAGGATTTGGGGAGCTCTTGGAGTGGACAGGAGCTAGAGTGTCCTCCAGCTGGTGATCAGAATGTTGAGGCTGCTCTGGGTGGGACTCTTGACCATCTGCTGAAGATGCAATGAGGGGAAAGAGTATCTGAAAGCCTAGCTGAATTCTCATGCTCCTCCACTTTAATTAAAGTGTAGCCAGCCTAATCAGTTCAGTCTAGACAGTTCAGTTGCTCAGTTGTGTCCTACTCTTTGCGACCCCATGGACTGCAGTACGCCAGGCCTCCCTGTCCACCAACTCCCAGAGCTTGCTCAAATTCATGTCCATTGAGTCGGTGATGCCATCCAACCATCTCATCCTCTGTCATCCCCTTCTCCTCCTGCCTTCACTCTTTCCCAGCATCAGGGTCTTTTCCAATGAGTCAGTTCTTTGCATCAGATGGCCAAAGTATTGGAGTTTCAGCTGTAGCATCAGTCCTTCCAATGAATATTCAGGGCTGATTTCCTTTAGGATTGACTGGTTTGATAAAGGGTAATTCCTAACTATCCAAATCACATTGCTACTGGGAAAGGAAGACTTATATTGGGAAACAACCTCCCCTCAAGTTTATGGTAGATACTGAATAAACATTTATTGAATGAATGTATTAATAACCCTGTGGCATTAACACCATATTAGGTTTAGTTTTGCAAAACTGGCATGGCTTATTTGCATTTATTCTTTCTGATTGGAGCCAAGTCGACATGTGTGGGGTGTATAGGGGCTGAAGAAATTCAGGGGCAGACAGCCATGGAGGTCAAGCGTATTGTGAGGATAAACGGAGAAACTGCAGAGGAAGCAGGCCCCTCATTTAGACATTTAGATTCTAGGCTGTTTCCTGAGAGATAAGACAATATTTGGTCATAAGTCATTTGAATTATACTTTAATCTGCATCTGCAGTTTAGGAAGAAGAAGCTGATTAATATAGAAATTGGTTTCAAGGTCTGAATAGTAAATTGAAAGGATTTCTAACTGTTCTTGTAAGCAGTTCTCTTAACTGTTAACCAGACCACTTCACCCCTTTGCTTTTCTGATTCCCTGTAAGTGAAAGAAGGGATTTAAACAAATCAAAATTAAAGCCCCATCAGTTAAAAAGCCTATCCTTTGTCATTCATATTTCGATGTAGTTTTAAGGTAATTCATGATTAATTATAGGAACATGATGAAATGAATATCTTTACTGCTTGCTTATCTGGCAACACCAAATGACTCTTCAGATACATTCCTCATAGACTTATTCCTCACTGACATCAGTCCTGAGATGTTCGTGTGAATTCTTGCCCTTGTGTGCATTTAACCAGACTCTTTCCCAGCCCCCAGTCACACTAGTCTTTGGACAGTACTTTCCAAAAAGCAAAAGTCCTTTCCTTTTGCTTGTCTACTGGGATCTTCAGCAGTGACAAAACCGAGAGTTCTCTCTGATTTGTTACAAAGCCTTCATGGCCTCGTCTGAGGTAGATTTCTGCCCTTTTTCTGACTGTACTTCTATTCACATTCTATTTTTGAGCTTATTGGGCCCAAATCTTTAGACCTGGTTGCTGGACTTGCTCTTCTTTCTTTAAAGAGATATAGCTGACCTTTACATGATTTTATAAATATATATTATGCTGGAATTAGTGTCTACCTGTATGTCCTCTATATTGGACTTATGTTTATGGAATAACTTAGGGATGTTTGGTCCTGACTAAACATTCACATCAAGGCTTTTTAAACTTCAAAAACTCCCATAGTTTACAGGTTCACCCAGATTAGGTGATGATACATAATCAAATCAGGTGCTTTTATATAGATGATATTCTTGTCCCGGGGGTAAAGCCATGCAGTGTAGGTAAAATTTCATTAAGGTACATAATGTTAGAAAGAACAAACTATTAAAATGAAGAAACTTCAGTGTCCTTAAAGTGAGTTATGAAGCTTTATGGATATTGTACATTCTCCCTCCCCCATTTCTAAACTCCTGCTATTACATATAATTATGCAGGTTTGGGGCTGTACTTCCCTAGGGAGTACCATTCATGTTTTAATCTCAGTAATGGGTGCCACCTGGATTTATACAATGCACAGCTGGAGACTCATGCGGTGTTCCAGCTCCCCACACCTACATAAACACAAGAAGCTGCAGCCATTTATAAAACCTTGAATGTACCAAGTAATCTTTCCGTGTCTTTTCACTTTGGTTACCTTTGCTTTTTCTGTCCATACTTCATCTTTCTGGCACACTGCTATTCTTTCTTTAAGATACATTTGAAGTCTATGATTCATCAAACTAAGGATGACAATTGTAATATAAATATTATGCATTAATGGATACTTGTCACTCTAAAATTCTGTTATCATTATTATACTTACCATGCTCTCTTGCACATTGGAGTTTGAGGTTCTTGAATATTGAGGATCATACCTTACATATCTTTGTAAGCTTACCAGTCATCATGATGGCTACATGAGTAGTCATACCACAAAATTTTCTGAATAACTGGTTCAGCAAAAGTAAGAAGGATGCATTTTCAGATCTATTTCTGTAGCAACCACTGTAGTACAAGTCCTAGCTTAGAGAGGGCAGTGGGGCAAATGATGCAGCTGTTTAACTGTCTGCTTGGCTTTTGTCCTGTGTAGTGATTTGTTTTGTTTTATAGTATTCTTTTTATCTAGAAGAATAAAGGTGTGTGTCCTGCATTAACAGGCATATTCTTTACCACTGAGCCAACAGGGAAGCTCTTAAATTATATATAGTAGGATTAAAAAATATTAGTGAAGATAAAATCAAGATAGGAAATGTACCGGCGATACAGTTAATTAAGCAATCCATATCACAGAGATGCTCTATATTTGATAGGAAGTGAGATACAAAAATGGTTCTGAGCTTCCCTCTAAAAACACAAAATAAAACAAAGAGAAACCAGCCTGGTGGCAAATCTTACAGTGTCCGTGGGTTCCACAAGTCCTGACGAGACCACTTTCACTTGCCTTTTGGGTAGTGTCACACTTGAAGATATTTCTACCCTGAGTCTTAGCCAGTAAGACAACAAGTGATGGGCAGATTCTCAGCTGAACACTATGGTAACAGAGTTGATTCTGTTGCTTTTCACTGCTCCTCCAAATAGCTAGATAGCATGATGTGAACTTAAAATACAGAAAGAATTATTTTTAAGTAGCTAAAGCAATGTGTTATAGGTATAGCTCTATGATGCTATTGCTGGATGCAAAATAAAATCTAGTATACCTGGAAAAGTGTATAAATTATGCATCATTTTAGCAATCACTCAATGATATTATAGCTCACAGCCAAACAGAGAGTAAACCTTGTCCATTAAAGTTGATTTACACATTGTATTGGTCTTCCCAGGTGGCTCAGCTGGTCAAGAATCCGCCTGCAATGCAGGAGACCTGGATTCAACCCCTGGGTTGGGATTCTGGCCCAGAGAATTCCAGGGACTGTATAGTCCATGGGGTCCCAAAGAACTGGACACGCTGAGCGACGTTCACTTTTACTTTCACACATTGTATTATCAATGGAAAAGAATATAAAGTGGATATGCCTTCGTCAAAAATCAGACATGTACTTATTTAATTTATGCTAAGATATGTGTCTGAGAGGATGGTTATCCCATCACCGCATGGACGTTGGCCCAGGTTTAAACTAGATTCTGGATCTACTTTAACATGTCAGAGAAAGGCTGCCGTTAGTCTTCTGATTTTTATCCCAGAAACAGTTAAGATAATTTCAGCTGTTAAACTTTCAAAGGCGAACTTAGAAAACACTTTACAAGATCATAAATAATTGAAAACAAAGTGGCTACCTTTATTTATTATAGCTTCTTGGTGATTCTTTCAAGCTGATTTAGATTTAAAACATACTTTTCATTTCTAATTCAGACCTGTCATATTAAGTCATTGGCTATATACCTGCTGTTTGTTAGAAGCTACCCACCCCAAATACTAATTTTTGACTTGGCTGTACCTGGTTTTAAAGCTGTTTCATTGATATTGTTTTTATTGCAGTAATTAAGTGGTAAAATCTAATGTGAGTTTATTTCTACCTAGTTCAAATAATAAATCCATGTCATTAGCGTGTAGGAGCCTATTATATCCTCTGCAGCAGGTGTTGGGGAGACATCATCAGAAGGTATTATTAAGCCAATAAGGTGCCAGTTAAAAGTAAAGGTGAGTCCAGTATAATATTGCCAACCGAGCATGGGCATTTGTCCTCCATCTATTAGGATTCTTACAACAAGAAATGTACATTGGGGTGGGGGGAACTCTATAGCAATTGTTCCAGGAAAGATTTGTAATTATGACCAATTTCCTCCTCCTTGCCAAAAAATTTGGGAGTGAATACTGATCCTTATGAAATACTTGGGGGCCAGGTGGCAGACTTCTAAGGGGAAATTTTCTTTAAATTTCTAACTGAGAACTTAAGACCCAGACTACCAAGGAGAAATCCCAAGTAGTTTTACAAATGAAGGAAAGGATGATCTATTTATTAATAAACATGATCAAATTGCCCCCCATCCCCCCAAAAAGAACTTCCCTAAGAACCCGGGTGGCTAAGGTTTATAGGAGCTGTTTAAAAAAATAAAGTATTTTTTCTTGTTTACAAAAGCTACTTGCAAATGTTCAGCTTTGTCAGCTAGTAGAATAGATGAGCTTCCTTTATTTATTTTTTTAAAAAGGTGGTATATATTGCAGAACACTTGTAACTGCATGGGATATGTAAATCCATGGGGTATGAAACCTGCACTTATCTGACTGTCTGAGGCTAAGTATTGCACATTCCAAAAGAGAGTCCTTGGTTTAAGGTGTTCTTAGTTTAATATGATGAGTGGTGCTCTCCAGCAGTATGTATGCTTGTGAAGACTATCTTCTGTTCTAATTTGTTTCTGTTGTTCAGCCTCAAAGTTGTGTCCGACTCTTTGTGACCCCATGGACTGCAGCACGCCAGCTTTGCTGTCCCTAACCATCTCCTGGAGTTTGCCCAAGTTCATGTCCATTAAATCTGTGATGCCATCCAACCATCTCATCCTTTGTCTCCCTTTTGTCCTTCTGCCTTCAATCTTTCCCAGCATCAGCGCCTTTTCCAGTGAGCCAGCTGTTTGCTGACTGTTTCAGCAGATGGTGAAAAATATCAGAGCAGAGGATATTGACAAAAAAGACGTGTCAAAAAATCTGAAAGGAGGTATTTGGAAACAAGTTGATGGATGATATATATTCTAATATCTATCTAAGTTGTATTGAGGAGCTAGGAGCTGATTGTATTAGTGGAAGTCCCACAGAGCTTGAGCTGAGAGTTAACAACTCATAGGAGTGGGAAGGAGGAGGAGCTGAAACTAGGAGAATTATTTCTGAGTCTGTCTGTAGAACAGAGGAAAGCCACATCAGCTACACAGAATAATATCTGTATTCTTTATTAAAAATATTTTAAATTGTTATAAGATACACATAGCATACAATTCGGAGAAGGCAACGGCACCCCACTCCAGTACTCTTGCCTGGAAAATCCCATGGATGGAGGAGCCTGGTAGGTTACAGTCCATGTGGTCACTAGGAGTCGCATATGACTGAAGCGACTTAGCAGCAGCAGCAGCATACAATTTACCATTTTAAGTGTACGGTTGAGTGAGATTAAGCAATTCACATTGCTCTGCAACTATCACCACCATCCACCTCCAGAACTCTTCAGCCTTCAACACTGAAACTCTGTACCCACTGAACAGACTCTCCCCATTCTTCCCTCACCTCAGTTCCTGGTGACCACTATTCTGATTTCTGTATGTTTGCCTTAGAGTACTCTAGGTACTCGTGTGAGTTGAACCATGTAATTTTTGTCTTTGTGCAACTGGTTTTCTTTTGCTTAAAATCATGTCTTGAAGGTTCACCTGTGTTGCAGCATATATTATAATTTCCTTCCTTTTTAAGGCAAAGCAATATTCACTTTGGTTCAGTTACTCAGTCTTGTCCAACTCTTTGTGACCCCATGGACTGCAGCACTCTAGCCCTCCCTATCCATCACCAACTCCGGGAACTTACTCAAACTCATGTCTGTTGAGTCAGCAATACCATCCAACCATCTCATTTTCGGTCATCCCCTCCTCCCACCTTCAATCTTTCTCAAAAACAGGATTTTTTCAAATGAGTCACTTCTGCACATCAGATGGCCAAGTACTGGAGTTTCAGCTTCAACATCAGTCCTTCCAGTGAATATTTAGGACTGATTTCCTTTAGGATAGACTGGTTGGATCTCCTTAAAGTCCAAGGGACTCTCAACAGTCCTCTCTAACACCACAGTTCAAAAGCATCAATTCTTCAGGACTCAGCTTTCTTTATCGTCCAACTGTCACATCCATATATGACTACTGGAAAAACCATAGCTTTGACTAGATGGACCTTTGTTGGCAGAGTAATGTCTCTGCTTTTTAATGTGCCATCTAGGTTGGTCATAACTTTTCTTCCAAGGAGCATGCGTCTGTTAATTTCATGGCTGCAGTCACCATCTGCAGTCATTTTGGAGTCCCCCAAAATAAAGTCTGTCACTGTTTCAATTGTTTCCCCACCTATTTGCCATGAAATGATGGGACTAGAGGCCATCATCTTACTTTTCTGAATGTTGAGTTTTAAGCCAACTTTTTCACTCTCCTCTTTCATTTTCATCAAGAGGCTCTTTAGTTCTTCGCTGTCTGCCATAAG
Organism: Bos taurus; assembly: GCF_002263795.3. Taxonomy (NCBI): domain Eukaryota; kingdom Metazoa; phylum Chordata; class Mammalia; order Artiodactyla; family Bovidae; genus Bos; species Bos taurus. Next base: position 110,048,516 of record NC_037334.1, on the reverse strand, counting down.
GGTGGTGTCATTTGCATATCTGAGGTTATTGATATTTCTCCTGGGAATCTTGATTCCAGCTTGTGCTTCATCCAGTCCAGCGTTTCTCATGATGTACTCTGCATACAAGTTAAATAAGCAGGGTGACAATATACAGCCTTGACATACTCCTTTTCCTATTTTGAAACAGTCTGTTGTTCCATGTCCAGTTCTAACTGTTGCTTCCTACCTGCATACAGATTTCTCAAGATGCAGGTCAGGTGGTCTGGTATTCCCATCTCTTTCAGAATTTTCCACAGTTTATTGTGATCCACACAATCAAAGGCTTTGGCATAGTCAATAAAGCAGAAATAGATGTTTTCCTGGAACTCTCTTGCTTTTTCCATGATCCAGCAGATGTTGGCAATTTGATCTCTGGTTCCTCTGCCTTTTCTAAAACCAGCTTGAACATCTGGAAGTTCACGGTTCACATATTGCTGAAGCCTGGCTTGGAGAATTTTGAGCATTACTTTACTAGTGTGTGAGATGAGTGCAATTGTGTGGTATTTTGAGCAATCTTTGGCATTGCCTTTCTTTGGGATTGGAATGAAAACTGACCTTTTCCAGTCCAGTGGCCACTGCTGAGTTTTCCAAATTTGCTGGCATATTGAGCGCAGCACTTTCACAGCATCATCTTCTAGGATTTGAAATAGCTGAAATAGAATTCCATCACCTCCACTAGCTTTGTTCATAGTGATGCTTCCTCAGGCCCACTTGACTTCACATTCCAGGATGTCTGGCTCTAGGTGAGTGATCACACCGTTGTGATTATCTGGGTCGTGAAGATCTTTTTTGTACAATTCTTCCATTTATCCTTGCCCCCTCTTCTTAATATATTCTGCTTCTGTTAGGTCCATACCATTTCTGTCCTTTATCGAGCCCATCTTTGCATGAAATGTTCCCTTGGTATCTCTAATTTTCTTGAAGAGATCTCTAGTCTTTCGCATTCTAATGTTTTCCTCTATTTCTTTGCACTGATCGCTGAGGAAGGCTTTCTTATCTCTTCTTGCTATTCTTTGGAACTCTGCATTCAGATGCTTATACCTTTCCTTTTCTCCTTTGCTTTTCACTTCTCTTCTTTTCATAGGTATTTGTATAGCCATTTCACAGGTATTAAGACAGCCATTTTGCTGTTTTGCATTTCTTTTTCTTGGGGATGGTCTTGCTCCCTGTCTCCTGTACAATGTCATGAACCTCTGTCCATAGTTCATCAGGCACTCTATCTATCAGATCTAGTCCCTTAAATCTATTTCTCACTTCCACTATGTAATTGTAAGGGATTTGATATAGGTCATACCTGAGTGGTCTAGTGGTTTTCCCTACTTTCTTCAATTTGAGTCTGAATTTGACAAGAAGGACTTCATGATCTGAGCTACAGTCAGCTCCTGGTCTTGTTTTTGCTGACTGTATAGAGCTTCTCCACCTTTGGCTGCAAAGAATATAATCAATCTGATTTTGGTGTTGACCATCTGGTGGTGTCCATGTGTAGAGTCTTCTCTTGTGTTTTTGGAAGAGGGTGTTTGCTATGACCAGTGCATTCTCTTGGCAAAACTCTGTTAGCCTTTGCCTTGCTTCATTCTGTACTCCAAGGCCAAATTTGCCTGTTAACTCCAGGTATCACTTGACTTCCTACTTTTGCATTCCAGTCCCCTATAATGAAAATGGTATCTTTTTTGGGTTTTTGTTCTAGAAGGTCTTGTAGGTCTTCATAGAACTGTTAAACTTCAGCTTTTTCAGCCTTACTGGTTGCGGCATAGACTTGGATTATCATGTTATTGAATGGTTTTCCTTGGAAACAAACAGAGATCATTCTGTCATTTTTGAGATTGCATCCAAGTGCGGCATTTCAGACTCTTTTGTTGACTATGATGGCTACTCCATTTCTTTTAAGGGATTCTTGCCCACAGTCATAGATATAATGGTCATCTGAGTTAAATTCACCAATTCCAGTCCATTTTAGTTGGCTGATTCCTAGGATGTCGGCGTTCACTCTTGCCATCTCCTGTTTGACCACTTTCAATTTGCCATGATCATAGACCTAACATTCCAGGTTCCTATGCAATATTGCTCTTTATAGCACAGGACCTTGCTTTCATCACCTGTCACATTCACAACTGGGTGTTGTTTTTGCTTTGGCTCCATCTCTTCATTCTTTTTGGAGTTATTTGTCCACTCTTCTCCGATAGCATATTGGACATCTACTGACCTGGGGAGTTCTTCTTTCAGTGTCCTATCTTTTTATCTATTCATGCTGTTCATGGGCTTCTCAAGGCAAGAATCCTGAAGTGGCTTGCCATTCCCTTCTCCAGTGGACCACATTTTGTCAGAACTCTCCACCATGACCTGTCTGTTTTGGGTGGCCCTACATGGCATGGCTCATAGTTTCACTGAGTTAGACAAGGCTGTGGTCCATGTGATTAGATTGGTTATGACATGGACCAGATAGTTAGATATGCACCACAACCTTGTCTAACTCAATGAAACTATGAGCCATGATGTGTAGGGCCACCCAAGACAGACAGATCATTGTGGAGAGTTCTGACAACCTGTGGTCCACTGGAGAAGGGAATGGCAAACCACTTCAGGATTCTTGCCTTGAGAGCCCCATGAACAGTATGAAAACAATATTGCATGATGTGCATATATGTGTGTGTGTGTAATTCTATTCTTAACTTTTTGAGGAAGCATCATACTATTTTCTACACTTACACCATTTTGTGTATCTACCAGCAGTTCAAAGGTGTTTCACTTTCTCTGTAACCTTGATTGCAGTTGTTATTTTCTGGTTTTATTTTTATATTTTGATAGTAGCCATCCCAAAGGGTGTGCGGTAGTGTTTCATTATGGTTTTGACTTGCTTTTCTCTAAAAATTAAGGATATCAAGGAATTTCTATGTGCTTATTGGTAATTTATATTTTCTTTGGAGAAATGTCTATTAAAGTTATTTCCTCATTTTTTACTTAGGGTTTTTATTGCTGTTGAGTTATAAGAGCTTTTTTAAAAATGTTTTCCATATAGTAAACCTTTATCAGGTATTTGATTTGCAAATGTGTTCTTCCATTCTGTGAGTTGCCATTTTATTCTGTTAACTTTGTCCTTTGATGCAGAGATGTTTTTAATTTTGATGTAGTCCAGTTTATCTAGTTTTTTTCTTTTAATGTCTGCACTTTGGGATTATATCCAAGAAACAATTTTAAAACTGCATTATTCATTTTTAATGGGTAAACAAAGAACAGATGTTCATAGTTTAAATTGTTCTGGACAATAGCAAAAAGAAAGCATTTCCAAACTGTTTACATGAGATTTGAGTAATCCTGATACCAAAATAGGAAAAAAAAAAAAAAACATTATGAAAAAAGGAAAATTACAGATCTATTTCACTTATTATTAGCAGTACAAAGAAAGTATTTGCAAATAAAATGCAATAGTGTTTAAAATGGATGTACGTTCCAGCCAACTTGGGTTTATCCCAGTGTATCAGATGGCTTAATGTTAGAAAAATCTATAAATATAGATAACCTCTTAATAGATGAAAAGAAAAAAAATTCATGGAATCAACTCAAAAAAATTCAGAGGAAACTTTAGATCATACCGGTACAGTTCCTTCACTCAGTCGTGTCTGATTCTTTGCAACCCCATGGACTGCAGCATGCCAGGCTTCCTTGTCTACCACCATCTCCCAGAGCATGCTCAAACTCATGTCCATCGAGTCGGTGATGCCACCCTACCAACTTATCCGCTGTTGTCCCCTTCTCCTCCTGCCTTCAATCCTTCCCAGCATCAGGGTCTTTTCCAGTCAGTCAGTTCTTCACATCAGATGGACAAAGTATTGGAACTTCAGCTTCAGCATCAGTCCTTCCAATGAATATAAGTGCGGTCATGCTCAGTAAATCTTTAATTCAATTTTCTGTTGATGGGTGGGGCTGTGTTCCATTCCTGGTGTTTGGCCTGAGGCTAAGCTTTGGTATGGGTAATTAGAGTAATGGTAACTTCCTTCAAAGGGACTGGTGTACACAGTGTTGTATTCAGTGTCCCTGACCCCGCAGCAGGCCACTGTCGACCCATACTTCCACCAGAAACTCCTGGACATTCACAGGCAAATCTGGCTTTGATAATACACCGATTCATTATTTAAAACTCTTTGTAAATGAGAATTTAACCTGATAAACATTACATAATAACCAAAGGAAAAGAAAACTGAGCACCAAAGGATTGATGGTTTTGAACTGTGGTGTTGGAGAAGAGTCTTGAAAGTCCCTTGCACTGCAAGGAGATCCAACCAGTTCATCCTAAAGGAACTCAATCCTGAATATTCATTGGAAGGACTGATTCTAGAGCTGAAACTCCAATACTTTGGCCACCTGATGTGAAGAACTGACTCATTGGAAAAGACCCTGATTCTGGGAAATATTGAAGGCAGAAGGAGAAGGGGATGAAAGAGGATGAGATGGTTGGATGGCATTACCGACTCAATGGGCATGAGTTTGAGTAAACTCTGTGAGTTGGTGTTGGACAGGGAGGCCTGGCATGCTGCAGTCTATGGGGTCACAAAGAGTTGGACACGACTGAGTGACTGAACTGAAATGAACTGAAAGCAAAAGAAGTATTGTTGTTGTTCATTCTATCAGTTGTGTCCAACTCTTCATGACCCCATGGACTGCAGCAGGCCAGGCTTCTCTGTTCTTAACCATCTCCTGGAGTTTATTCAAACTCATGTCCATTGAGTCGGTGATGCCATCCAGCCATCTCATCCTCTGTCATCCCCTTCTCCTCCTGCCTTCAATCTTCCCCAGCATCAGGTCTTTTCCACTGAGTCAGTTCTTCGCATCAGGTGGCCAAAGTACTGGAGTTTCAGCTCCAGCATCAGTCTTTCCAATGAATATTCAGGACTGATTTCCTTTACAATGGACTGGTTGGACCTTCTTGCAGTCCAAGGGACTCTCAAGAATCTTCTTCAACACCACAGTTCAAAAACATCAATTCTTTGGTACTTAGCCTTGTTTATGGTCCAACTTTAATATCTGTACCTGACCACTGGAAAAACTGTAACTTTGACTATACAGGTATTTGTTGGCAAAGTAATGTCTCCACTTTTGAATATGCTTTCTAGGTTTGTCATAGTTTTTCTTTCAAGGAGCAAGTATCTTTTAATTTCATGGCTGTAGTCACCATCTGCAGTCATTTTGGAGCCCCAAAAACAAAGTCTGCCATGTCTCCACTGTTTCCTCATCTACTTGTCATGAAGTGATGGGATAAGATGCCATGATCTTCATTTTCTGAATGTTGTGTTTTAAACCAGCTTTTTCACTCTCTTTCGTCTTCATCAAGAGGCTATTTAATTCTTTGCTTTCTGCCATAAGGGTGATGTCATCTGAATATCTGAGGTTATTAATATTTCTCCTGACAATCTTGATTACAGCTTGTGCTTCTTCCAGTCCAGCGTTTCTCATGATGTACTCTGCATGTAAGTTAAATAAGCAGGGAGACAATATACAGCCTTGACGGACTCCTTTTCCTATTTGGAACCAGTCTGTTGTTCCATGTCCAGTTCCAACTGTTCCATGACCAGTTCTAAACAGTTGCTTCTTGACATGCATACAGGTTTCTAAAGGTGGTTTGATATTCCCATCACTTTAAGAATTTTCCACAGTTTGTTGTGATTCACATAGTCAACGGATTTAGCACAGTCAGTGTATCAGAAGTAGATGATTTTCTGGAATTCCCTTGATTTTTCTATGATCTGATGAATGTTGACAATTTGATCTCTGGTTCCTCTGCTTTTGCTAAATCCAGTTTGTACATCTGGAAGTTCTGAATTCACATACTCTTGATGCCTAGCTTGAAGGATTTTGAGCATCACCTTGCTAGCATGTGAAATGAGTGCAGTTGTGTGGTAGTCTGAACATTCTTAGGTATTGCCCTTCTTTGGGATTGGAATGAAAACTGACCTTTTCCAGTCCTGTGGCCACTGCTGAGCTTTCCAAATTTGCTGGCATGTTGAGTGCAGCACTTTTGCAGCATCATCTTTTAGGATTTGAAACAGCTCAGCTGGAATTCCATCACCTCCACTAGCTTTGTTTGTAGTGGTGCTTTCTAAGGCCCATTTGACTTTGCACTCCAGGATGTCTGGCTCTAGGTGAATGATCACACCATCGTGGTTATCTGGGTCATGAAGATCTTTTTTGTGTACTTCTATACCAGGAGTATAGTTCTTTTAGGTTATTAAGATCTTTTTTCATACAGTTATTCTGTGTATTCTTGCCACCTCTTCTTAATATCTTTTGTTTCTGTAGGTTCATACTGTTTCTCTCCTTTATTGTGCCTATCTTTGCATGAAATGTTCCCTTAGTATCTCTAATTTTCTTGAGGAGATCTCTAGTGTTTCTCATTCTATTGGTTTTCTCCATTTCTTTGCATTGTTCACTTAGAAGGTTTTGTTATCTCTCCATGCTATTCTTTGGAAAT